>NW_027203826.1:3000000-3600000 GCF_024711535.1 Dipodomys merriami
TCTACTGAGGGGCATCTGGGTTGGTTCCATATCTTAGTTATAGTAAATAATGCTGCAATAAACATAGTCGTGCTGTAGCTTTAGTGTGGTCTTGTTTGTAAACATTTGGGCAAATGCCCACAAGTGGGATTGCTGGGTCATAGGGGAGCTCTATGTGGAGTCTTTTGAGGAACCTCCATACTGAGAAGCAGAATTTCTAAGAGGCACATCTCTAAAACTGCTATCATGTTCTACTGATTCCTCCATGACTGAAAACAAACCCTTGGAGAAACCTGGGGCCTCAGACGAGCCCATAGAAGCATCAGTTTGTATTCTTACCTCCACCTTATACTTCTTGCGGGCCTTGCCAACATTGATGGCTAGGTGGAGTACCATCACAAAACTGGCAGCCCCAGTTAGAATCACGAAGCCATATTCCTTAGAGAGGACAGCCATCTTGTGGACTCTGTGGAAGAAAATATACTACATTAGATACTATCCCAGCTCTGTGGGTGAAAGGATCCATCACATCAATCCAGGGGACCATGCAGAGGCAGGGAGGCACAGGAGAAAGATTATTACAAGGCTTATTAGAAGAGCCATATTTCCCCCAGAGAGGGAGCACAGGGTACCCTCTACTATCTAGGTAGCAGCAGGGTCTGGGGGGTAGAAGTGAGGTAGGTGGGAGCTCAGGTGGGTCTGGGTGGAGAGAGGGAGGGGCCAGCTGTATGGCGGGAACTCCAGGGCTGGGAGGAGCTCAGGTCTGGGTGGAGCTGAGTGCCAAAGGTGGGCATAAAGATATGTGTCCAAAAGGACATTGGAAATATACTGTATACTGTACAATGAAATTAAAAAATTAGTCAAGTATGCAGTACACTCACAATTACATATCATGTATTTTCTTGTGTTCAAGGTCTTTTGCCCAATGTTATATTTACAAGGTTTACCTATGTCATTGTCATAGTTGTAGAATGGTATGGCCAACAAAGTTTGCATGACAAAATGCTAAAGGATTTCAGAAAGGAAAGAAAATAGTGGCACTAGTGGCTCATGTCTGTAATCCTAGCTCCTCAGGAGGCTGAGATCTGGGGACTGTGATTCAAAGCCAGCAGGAAAGCCTGAGACTCCTATCTCCCATTAACCAGCAAAAAGCTGTAAATAGGGCTATGGCTAAAGTAGTAGAACACTAGCCTTGAGTATAAAAGCTCAGGGACAGTGTCTAGATCCTGGGTTCAGGTCCCACACCCAGCCAATAAAAAGGAGAAATAAACTGGGCAGTGTCAGCTCATGCTTTTATTCCTAGCTACTCAAGAGACTGAGATCTGAGATTTGTGGTTCAAAGCCAGCCTGAGCAGGAAAGTCCATGAGACTCTTAGGTCCAATTAACAACCAGAAAACCGGAAGTGGAGCTGTGGCTCAAGTGGCAGAGTGCTAGCCTTGAGCAAAAAAAGCTCAGGGATAGTGCCTAGACCCTAAGTTCAGGCCCCACAACTGACAAAAAGAAAAAAAAAAAGAGGAAGGGAAGAAAGAAGGATAAGGAAAAGATAAGAAGAAGAGAAAGATATAGGATACAAAGCCTTTTGGCTTCTGGAGGGAAGCCATGTGAAGTCAGAGACTTGTGGCTTCCCTTTGATCCTGATCCTGGAGCAGGTGCTAGCATGGCAGAAGAAATCTCATGCCAGTAAAGAAAGTCCTTATCTAATAGAGATAGTCCTTGTTCCAGTGTATTGAAGGCACAGCATGATTCCAGAGCCTATAACACTTGTTATGCAATGTTCTCAGATCTGCAGTTTATTTTGAAATACATTAAAAAATGACCATACAAGCCAATAAAACAGATACTGGGATCTCACATGAACATTCAAGGTACAATTGTTTCAATGTTTCTGTGGGTTTAGAAATCTTCATAATTAAAATCTTAGAGAAAAAGCTAATCCCAGATCATTTTCCAGTGCTCTTTTCTCCAAGAGGAAAGAGGAAGAAAGAAAGAAAGACTGGGTATCAGAGAGAGCATCTCAGTTGGTCGGTTAGGCCCATCCATTAGCTTCAAGCTTTGGAAAACCTGGAATGCCATAGGACACAAGGAAGAGCTATACCATGTCAAGAGATTTTTAACTGGCTCAAAGACTGTCACAGGCCAGGAGCTCTTACAGTGTTCTGCTTTCATTTTTTTGTTGTTGCTGTGCTGATAATAGGAGCTTGATTTCAGGGCCTGGCCTCTTCCTTAGCTTTATTGCTCAAGGGTGGTATTTTAACATTTGAACTTTCTGGTGGTTAATTGGAAGTGTCTCTTGGACTTTTCTGACCAGGCTGGGTTTGAACCATGATCCTCAGATCTTAGTCTCTATAGTAGCTAGGACTACAGACATGAGCCACTGGCTCCTGGCTGGGAAGGTGGCTCAGTGGTAGAGAGCTTGCCTTGCATGCATGAGGCCCTGGGTTTGATTCCTCAGCACCACATAAGCAAAAAAGAAAGTGAGGCTGTGGCTCAAGAGCACTAGCCTTGAGCTGAAGAGCTGAGGGACAGTGCCCAGGCCCAGAGTTCAGGCCTCATGACCGGACCCCCCTCCCCCCCAAAAAAAGATATCCATCCCCATTAAATCCCCATTAAGTATCTAGCTTCATTCTCCCCTAGAAGCCAATTGAGAAGGATCACCATTCTGCAACAAGTCTCTACACATAATTACAAACAAACCAACAGGTTAGTACTATACCTATTTTCCAAGGGATTCTCAAAAGGTTGAGGGCTACCCACAAAGTCCAAAACAGAAAGTATAGAAACTGAGAGTCACATTCAAATTCATCTGGTTCCAATGTCCCCTTTCTGTCCTATTGAAAAATTGAGAGTTGAACTGACACTGGAGTGGGAAGCATCTTTCTCAATATGGAACTCGGAGTGGACAGGCAGCTCAAGTCTTTAAGTTTCTTAGTTTGGAAAGTAATATTTGGGACCTAAGCCCTAGAGATCTATCCTCTCCCCAACTGTGGTCCATACATTCTTACCAGTTTTCTCCTGGCATGTTGTTCACTTGCCCTTGGGGGAATAGAACCCAGCTTGGGCAGGGCTGTCTCCATGACTCAGCACAGAAGGCCTCCAGGTCAGCAGCTGAGCCTGCCCTGCCCTGCCCTGCCCGGTTCCATCCTGCTGCAGAGATCAAGAGACTTGGCTATCCTCTATACCCTTTTGCCTTCTCTTCCTAAGTCTAGAAAATTGAGTGCAAGTAGGAATCTACAGTACTAATTATTAAAACAGAGAGAGTGTGGATTCTGAACAGCTCTTTGTTTGTTTTTTTTTGTAAAAACAAGCATTTTTATTAACATATTTTAGTTGCACAGGGGAGATTCATCTTGACATTTTAATACAAGAATACAACTTTACTTGATTGAACTCACTCAATTATCCTTACTCATCCCGTCTCCTTCCTAAAATAGCTTCAATAGATTTTATTGCTCTGCTTTTATAAATGTTTATATAGTACTTTGACAGGAAGAGAAGAAACAGTTGATATTGATCATTTGAATATATGAGAATAAAACAGTGAAACATCAAAACTACCACATGATGAAGGGAATGTGACATAGGGATGATAGTGAATAGCATATATTATGAACATGTATGCAAATGTCACAATGAAATCCCAAGTATATTATCATGTATACACTTTCTTTTGTTCTAGTCTTGGCACAGTTTTTGAGCTTTTTTTTCCCTCGTAAGTTTTGCTGCCTAACACTTCAATCTCAATCCACCTCCAGCATTTGGATTAGCTAATTGGAGATTAGGGTGTCTTAGTTTTTCTGTCTAGACTGGCTATAATCCCCGATCCACAGATCTCAGCTTCTTGAGGAACTAGAATTTTTGCATAAGCCACCAGAACAAGGGTATGTATACATTTTTGGCGGGGGGCGTTGTGGGGCCTGAACTCTGGGCCTGGGCACTGTCCCTCAGCTCTTCAGCTGAAGACTAGCACTCTACCACTTGAGCCACAGCGCCGCTTCTGGCTTTTTCTGATGAAATAAGACTGAAATAAGCCTGCCTCTAACTCTGCCAGAAGCTGCCTGATTAATGGCCATAAAATAATCACATCTGCTTTGGTCAGGGTTTGCAAGTCCAGAGGCTCAGGTGAATCATTGACAAAGCTAATATCACTGTAGTACTCCAGGAAGGCCAAGACATGCATGAGATGGCTTAGTCATGAACCATGCTTTCCTGATTTCCAAGGGGTTAGCTAAGTGGCAAGACAAAGAATCTCTTGAGTTGATGTCTCCATTGGAGGTAAAAACAAAAAGACAAAAACACTTGTAAAGCAACTGCTTGACAATCTACAATTAGAAATTAATGTTATTGAGGGGAGAAGACACTATGTGCAACTTGTAGGCAGGGATGGGAAGGGGAAACTGGGGGACAGTGAAGGAAGGGATAACATTGTCCAAAAAGAACTATGTTCACACCAGGTGCTATTGGTTCATGCCTGTAATCCTAGCTACTCAGGAGGCTGAGATCTGAAGAAAACGGTTTGAAGCCAGCTCAGGCAGGAAAGTCCTGAGACCCCTATCCTCAACTAACCACCAGAAGTGGAAGTGGAGCTGTGGCTCTAAGTGTTAGAATGCTAGCCTTGAGTGAAAAAGCTGAGGGACAATGTACATGCCCTGAGTTTAAGTCCCACAACCTACAAAAACAAAAACAAAAACCTGTACTGATTACCTGATTTAGGCAATGGTAACCCCTTTTTAAAATACAATAATCATAATCATAAATTATATTAAAAATATGTTACTACTTAGTTCTTTTTTTTCAGAGTAAATATGAAATCTTCTAGGTGTTTCAGAAGGCTTCTCCTTGTGAAGGTGGTATGTATTTATTGAATGAACCTGGATGGAGACAAGGAGAACCAGGATTATGGAGGACATTTGAAATACTGAAA
The DNA here is from genome assembly GCF_024711535.1 of Dipodomys merriami. Lineage (NCBI taxonomy): Eukaryota > Metazoa > Chordata > Mammalia > Rodentia > Heteromyidae > Dipodomys > Dipodomys merriami. The sequence goes on from NW_027203826.1 coordinate 3,004,902, forward strand.
ATGAACAGAAAAGTGAGCCCAGAGTCTGTTGCTTGATGGTTGCAACATAGAGCGCTATGGAAAACATATATCCAATATGGAGTAAAAATGGTTGCTGGGCACTCATGGCTAAGTCTGTAATTCTAGCTACTCAAGAAGCTGAGATCTGAGGATTGTGCTTTGAAGCTAGGTGTGGCCATGAAGTTTACTAGATCTACATCTCCAGTGGAGCAGGAAATAGTGGAGCTGTGATTCAAGTGGTAGAGTGCTAGCCTTGAGGAAAAAAGTTCAGGAACACTGAGTTCAAGCCCCAGAATGGGCACCAAAAAAAAAAAAAGAAGAAGAAGAAGAAGAAGAAGAAGAAGAAGAGGAGGAGGAGGAGGAAGAGGAGGAAGAGGAGGAAGAGGAAGAGGAAGAGGAGGAAGAGGAAGAAGAAGAAGAAGAAGAAGAAGAAGAAGAAGAGGAAGAGGAAGAGGAAGAGGAAGAGGAAGAGGAAGAGGAAGAGGAGGAAGAGGAAGAGGAAGAAGAGGAAGAAGAGGAAGAGGAAGAAGAAGAAGAAGAAGAAGAAGAAGAAGAAGAAAGAAGAAGAAGAAAGAAGAAAGAAGAAGAAGAAAGAAGAAGAAGAAAGAAGAAGAAGAAGAAGAAGAAGAAAGGTTAAGGTTTGCCCTTTAAAGAAAGAATCCACTTGGGGCTGGGAAGGTGGCTCAGGGGTAGAGCACTTGCCTTGCATGCCTGAGGCCCTGGGTTCGATTCCTCAGCACCACATAAGCAAAAAGAAAAAAGCCGGAAGTGGCGCTGTGGCTCAAGTGGTAGAGTGCTAGCCTTGAATTGAAGAGCTGAGGGACAGCGCCCAGGCCCAGAGTTCAGGCCCCACAACTGGACCCAAAAAAAAAAAAAAAGAAAAAGAAAGAATCCACTTAATTCAAATAAGGTAAAAGAACACACGAACATTCACTAAACCCTTATTTTCTGAGACTCCAGGGTGAAGAGATGGGTATTTCCAGCCTGCAGAGTGGCTTCAGTGTGTAGAGAATGCACAGAACAGGAAAGTAGCCCATAGTTCACAGTGATCACACCCCAGGCAGCCCTGGCCACACCCTGGGTTGTGCAAGTTCAGACCTAGCAGATAGCTTTCAGGGACAGGCTTGAAGAACTGATAAGTGACACACAACCTCCCTCTGATATGAAGCTGCTTTTGGAATTTACTTGTTAGTGTTTGCCTACCTGCCCAGTGTCACTAGCAACCCTTTTATAGCTCCAACAAGATAAAGTGCTTGAAGGCAGAAACTCTGCCCTAGACCCTTTTTTTCCTTTTTGTCCTGGTAGTGGGGATTGAACTCAGGGTCTCAAGCTTTCACTTGGCTTTTTCCAAGTGGTGCTTTTTCAAGGCTGGTGCTTCGTCACTTGAGCCACAGCTCCACTGCCATCTTTTTGTTGATTAATCGGAGATAAGAGTCTTCTAGACTCCTCTGCCTGGGCGGGTTTCCAACCTTGACCTTCAGTTCTCAGCTTCTTCAGTAGCTAGGATTACAGGCATAAGCCACCAGTGTCTAGCTTAGACTCTCTTCTGCATAGTTCTGGATTCTGCCTCTGAATAAGTTAGCTGTGGTATCATGAACTTAAAGACTAAAAAACGAAAATTGTTCCATATGCTCTCTGAGGACAGAGAGCAGAAGATAGAAGCTGCTTGTTTGCAGATATACTCAATAGAGTGCTATTATTCTGTTGTCTATATAGTGGTTCTCAAACTTCAGTGGTATCAAAATCACCTGGAATGTGTGTTAGAACATACCCCACTCTCAGAGATTCCGATCTCCTGGGGCTTTGGTGGAGCTATGAATATATACTTCTAGCAAGTTCCTAGATGATTCTCATGGTTCTGGTGAAAGACCACATTTTTCAGAACTAGTTTTAGGCAAAAAGGAAAAAAACACAGGGGGCTGGGAAGGTGGCTCAGTGGTAGAGCGCTTGCCTTGCATGCATGAGGCCCTGGGTTCGATTCCTCAGCACCACATAAGCAGAAAAAAAAAAGCCGGAAGTGGTGCTATGGCTCAAGTGGTAGAGTGCTAGCCTTGAGCTGAAGAGCTGAAGGACAGTGCCCAGGCCCAGAGTTCAGGCCCCATGACCGGACCCCCCCCCCCAAAAAAAAGTAAAAAAATGCAGGGGACAGATATTTTATCCAGAAGCACGGTCTTGTCTTGGTGACTCATAGTCCACCACAGTGGTAGACTGAGGTCCCCTTTCTCCTGAAGTATCCCCAGAATCTGAAGTTTCTGAGGCCAGAGAGAGTTCTGCAGTTCTCAGCTGCAGCTGAGCCTGTCACAAGTCTGACTTCATTCAGTGTTAGCAGAGGACTATGTACACAAGATGGCTTGGTTTCTCCTGAGACTTTACCCTGTGTTTGGTGGTCTTTCTACATGATCATATTACCAGACAAGACCTTCCAACTAGGTCAAATGAGCCAGAGTTTAAGGCTTCCCATGCTTCAGGAGAGATGCTCATGTGCTGTAAGATGACTTTTTGGGGACCATCACTTCCAAAAGCATGGATCAGTTCTACCTCACATTCTGAATGATCACATCACTTCAAATGAAAAGCTTGTTAAGGGATTTATTGGGACCTCCAAGGAGCCTCTCATGAAATTTCATCCCATTTCTGCAGAAATAGCAGAACAGGAAACCATTGCATGCTGAATATCAACTAGAAGAACTAGACTGCTTCTTTCATGCCAGGCACTGGGACAGACAGTATAGATCAACACTTCTTAGAAATCCTGTGTGGTAGTTACCATTCTTATAATTTTCATTGTTCACATGAGAAAAGGCAAAGAGGAGTTCCATAATTTGCTTATGGTCCATAACTGATAAGTGCAGAGCTGGGATCTGAATGCAAATACATGGACACTAACATCCACTCTTTTTTTGTTGTTGTTGTTGGTGGTGGTCATGGGGCTTGAAATCTAGGCCTGGGCACCATCCTTGAGCTCTTTTACTCAAAGCTAGCACTCTACCACTCTGAGTCACAGCACCACTTCTGGTTTTCTGTTAGTTAATTGGAGATAAGAGTCTCACAGCCTTTCCTGCCCAGGCTGGCTTTGAACCACAATCCTCAAGTCCTCCTGAGTAGCTGAAATTTCAGGTGCAAGCCACTAGCACCCGGTGAGACTCTTAGTTCTAATGAAGCACCAAAAAAACTCTTAAGTATAGCTATGGCTCAAGTGGTAGACTACTAGCCTTGAGCAAAAAAAGTTCAGCCACTAGCCCTGGGATTATCCACTCTTTTTGCTACTATGCTGATACTCTTGCTTCTTACCCACAAATGGGAGGACCTCCTCTTCCAGCTGGGCTGCAATGAGGAGAAACCCTTGGCAAAGCTTGTTGTAATTCTGGGGCAGTTGGGTCACATCCTGGACTTCTGCTCCAGGGACAAAGAGAGAGGAACAGAGGCAGGACACACCAGTTTAGGGGAGGCCAGAGCTAGACCCAGGGTCTTTAAATTCTACATTACTGCTCTTGTGGTGCTGGAGATTGAGCCCAGGGCCTTGAACATGCTAGCCAAATAATCTTCCATTAAGCTATATGCCAGTTCCCAGGATCTTTCGAACAGTTCACCCATATAATATGCTGACAGGCATCTTTACCTTCTTCCTCACCGTAGGGAAGAGGCATCCAGTTTTTCACCACAAGATCTGATGTTAATGGTAGATTTTTCTGGATGCCCCCTTTGAGAACACTTTAGAAATCTAATTATTTCTATCATCTTTTAAAAGCACAGTAGCAACTCTATTTGTAACTTTTTAATTTATCAAAGAGTGTATTGCTTGTCAGGGATGATCAAGTTGGAGTAAATTAGGAACAGTATCTTAAGCAGATGACATATAGGCCAGGAGGACAGCAGAGAATCCCCAGGGCCTGGAGGATTTCCTGGAGGGGAAATTCAGGAGGACAAGATTTGTCCAGGTATTTAGTAGAGTCTTGGGGGATGGAGTGGGGAGGAGGGAGGTGGTGGTGGAACAGCCCTCATGACAAGGGTACTGTACAGCCCATCAGTAGACAGCAGTGGAGGTTAAAGAAGCAAAGGGACCACTGTAAAGACTCACTTTAGAGATCAAACCTAGGCTTCAAATGTGATAGTGTTGGTCAAACTCTATTCCAGTGCTTCAGTAAGAAACCCCAGGTTTCGTAGGATATTTGGCTAAGGTAATTTCCCCTAGGAATTTTGCTAACAGATTGTCCTATAAACCCAATGATTCTAGTACTAAAGTTTCACTCACCCTTCCCTCTGATTCCTGCTTCTGCCTGCCACTTTTGGCCTTATCTCACTGGGGCAGGGTTTCTTCAGTTAAGAGAAAGGCTTGCCCAGGAAACGTAGTGAACTACAACTCTAAGGCAACATACCACACGAGGCTGTCATTTGCTGTTTACCCAAGTCCTTCTTGGCTGCTAACAGAAATTCCCCAGGATACAATTGGCATTGCATAAATGGAACAAAGGCAGTTTTTATGCACTTGGTCACTTGGGCCCAATAGCTTATCACTTGTGAATCAGCAAGTTACAGCACCAAATCTTCAAATGATTACTTAGACATCTCCTCTCCCCTCCTTTTCATTCTCTTTCTACTTCATTTCTTCATTATTTCCTTCTTTCTCTTTCTTGAAAGGGTCTCACTGTTCAGTCCATGATGACCTCAAACCTCCAATCTTCCGTCATCTGCTTCCCAAGTGCTGAGACTAAATCACAACCTAGGCCACTGGACTTGAAAGACATTGAAGAAAAGCCTTGGTGATAAGAAGTAACTTTTGGTGGCTCCCACCTATAATTCTAGCTACTAGGCTGAGGTCTGGGATCATTGTTCAAAGTAAGCCCAGGCAGGAAAAATTCACGAGACTTTTCTCTACTTAACTAGAAAAAAGCCAGAAATGGAGGCATGGCTCATGTGATAGAGTGCTAGCCTTGAGTGAACAAGGGACAGTGCATAGGCCCTGAGTCCAAGCCCCAGTATTAGCACAAAAAAGCAGCCTCCCCCCTGAAAAAATCCTAAATATTGTCCCCAAATGATAACACACATTTGATAGACATTTCTCCAAAGGCTGAATATGAAAAGCCAGTTGATTAGGAACTTCATTATCCAGCACTTGCTTATAAGTTCAAATGAGGCACACATTAGGCAGGTCATAATGTGGGTCTTTCCCAGTATCCCACACTCTTCCATTCCTCATTCATGTGTTGGCAGTATATTGACAAAGTGGAAGTGATTTATGAGGATGGAATATTTTCCCTTGAGGAACAAATGTACTATAAGCCAGTCACACTCACAGTTAAGCAGCCACAGCTTAGCCATATACAACATTCAAGTGAACTGTTGGTATTCTAAACAATTGTTGAATACACCACTGTGCTTGCTGGCTGGGGTTTGGGGAGCAAAGGCTTAGTGTGAAGCTCAGAGTCAAATGAATGGTCCTTGGTTATATGGGACCAGCTTGTGCTGGTACAGACTCTGTTAAAGCCATGTAAATGAACATCTCTTTTCCTATCTTTTTTCTTTCCTTTTCTTTTCTGGAGTTGGAATCCTGTCTGATAAGGTACAACACATATGCTTGACTAGAACTGAATCTTCCCTGGGAAAAGGATGGGCACAAGAAAAAGAATGGGGAGATAGCAAGGGATACTAAAGGGGAAAGGGGCGAGGTGATATCACCAAATTCATTCAATGAAGGTAGTTTGGTAAACTCAGTGCAGCACAAAGCATTTTACATAGAAGACACTTGCCTCAGTGTCTGTCCTTTCTTCAGTGAGTTCTCAGTATGATGGCTGCCCTTGTTCATCCACGGCTAAGCCCAGGCAGCACTGAAGGAGCAGGACTGAGAAGGAAGACCCTCCAGAAAACAGTCGTCAAGTTGTGTGTGTGTGTGTGTGTGTGTGTGTGTGTGTGTGTGTGTGTGTGTGTGTGTGTGTGTGTGTGTGTGTGTGTGTGTGTGTGTGTGTGTGTGTGTGTGTGTGTGTGTGTGTGTGTGTGTGTGTGCATGTGCTGAGGAGATAGAGGAGATCAGAAACCAGGAGTGTGACAGCTGGAGAGGAAAGCCTTAAAGGACCACAGTGAAGTGTGAGAGAAGTAAGGAAAAACACAGGTAGGTCTGCAGAAAGGAAAAGGTTTGACTTTCATACAGAGAATAAAGTAGATCAAGGTGACCAAGGTGAAGGCAGGTGAGACAGACTAGAGGAAGAATAGTAGTGGGAGAAGCCAATTATTATTATTATTATCATTATCATTATTAATGCAGGTACTGGAGCTTGAACCTAGGGCCTTGTGCTCTCACTTTTTCCCTCAAAGCTGGTGCTCTACCACTTGAACCATATCTCTATTTCTAGCTTTTTTTGCTGGTTAGTTGGAGATAAAAGTCTCTAAGCCTGCCTGGACTGGCTTCAAACTATAATCTTCCGATCTTAGCCTGTTGAGTAGTTAGGATTACATGTGTGAGCTACTAGTACTGGGGAAAACAATTATTATTAACAATAATAATTGGCCCTGGTGCCAGTGGCTCATGCTTGTAATCCTAGCTACTCTGGAGGCAGAGAGCTGATGATCGCAGTTTGAAGCCAGCCCAAGAAGTCAAGTCCATGAGATTATTATTTTTTTATTAATTTTTTTTTTTTTTTTGCCGGTCATGGGGCCTGAACTCTGGGTCTGGGTGCTGTCTCTCAGCTCTTCAGCTCAAGGCTAGTGCTCTACCACTGGAGCCACAGCGCCACTTCTGGCTTTTTCTGTTTATGTGGTGCTGAGGAATCGAACCCAGGGCCTCATGCTTGCAAGGCATGCACTCTACGCTGAGCTATCTTCCCAGCCCCTTATTAATGTTTTTTTAATTGTGAAAATACCATTCAGAGGGGTTACATGAGCAAGGTAATGAGTACATTTCTTATCAAGCATTTTTGCCTCCTCTTTTGTTTCCCCTTCCCTTCTGTCCATGAGATTCTTATCTCCAATAAACTACCAAAAAAAAAAAGAAGTGGACCTGTGGCTTAAATGGTAGAGCACTAACCTTGAGCAAAAGCAGCTTGGAAATAGGACCCATGACCCAAGTTCAAGCCCCAGGACTGGCAAAAAAAAAAAAAAAAAAAAAAAAAAAAAAAAATATATATATATATATATATATATATATATATATATATATATATATATATATAATTGGAATTAGGTGGCTATCAAACCAATCTGTCAAACAGAATTTAGTGCCTGTTGCACATCATTAGTATGCTTATTTGAATCCTGCTCAAAGCTATTCATTAATATTAATTCATTAAAACCCTTAGCACTTCTATGATGTCTAGTTACCTCCATTCCCTAAGTGAAGAAATTGAGCATCTGAGAAGCTAAATAATTTGCCCAAGATCACACAGTAACCACAGAGCACAAAGTCTGGATTAATACACTCTAGGCAGTCTGGGTCCAGAATCCAGGCTTTCATTCTACTGTCTAAGAGGTTGAAGAGCAAGTTAGACAACACCTGACCTCTTTTGAAATCTTTCTACCTTCTTAGATCCTCTCTAGAGTATAAAATATGTTAACAAGAGGAGAGAGCTAATAATTAACTCCAAGCCTGTGACTGTCTAAAGCCTGTGAAGTTTCTAATTGGGGTTGGGTGGAGGGACTGGGAAAGACCCACATTAAAAAAAAAAAAAAAAAAGGCTTCATTTTGCTAGGTACTGGTGGCTCACACCTACAATCTTAGCTATTCAGGAGAACGAGATCTGAGGATCTTGTTCCTGCCAGCCCAGGCAGGAAAGTCTGAGACTTGTGTCTCCAATTAACCAGCAAAAAAGCTGGAAGCTAGTCTTGAGCAAAAAAGCTCAAAGACAGGGCTGGGAAAGTGGCTCAGTGGTAGAGCGCTTGCCTTGCATGCATGAGGCCCTGGGTTCGATTCCTCAGCACCACATAAGCAAAAAGAAAAAAGCTGGAAGTGGCGCTGTGGCTCAAGTGGTAGAGCACTAGCCTTGAGTGAAGAGCTGAGGGACAGCGCCCAGGCCCAGAGTACAGGCCCCATGACTGGACCCAAAAATAAATAAAAAAAATAAAAAGCAAACCAATGGCTAATGCTAATGTAACCCTAGCTACTCAGGAGGCTGAGATCTGAGGATCATGCTTTGAAGCCTGTCTGGGCAAGAAAGTTTGTGAAACTCTTTATCTCCAATTAACCACCAGAAAACCAGAAGTGGCACGTGGCTCAAAATGGTGGAGCACTAGCCTTGAGCAGGAAAGCTCAGGGACAGTGCCCAGGCCCAGAATTCAAGCCCCATGACTGACAAAAAAAAAAAAAAAAAAAATCTACCTACCTACTCACTTACCTATCTACATATACATATGTATATGCACGTATATGTGTAACTGTGTAGCAAGCACTAAGTTATTTTTGACAGATTGATTTGATACCTATCTCATTCCAGTTTGCCCCTGGGGCTCTCCAGTATTCTCTCTGTGTGTCTTCTTTGTGCTAACTTCAGGTAAGAAGATTCCTTTTCTTGATTGTTCCCCCAGAACTCTAGGCCAGCAGCAGGGGAAGGCTGCCCTTCTCCAGTTTTATGTATGTATGTATGTATGTATGTATGTATGTATGTATGTATGTATGTATGTATGTATGTATGTGTCTTGGGACTTGAATTCAGGGCCTGGGTGCTGTCCCTAAGCTTTTGTGCCCAAGGCTAGCACTCTACCACTTTGACCCACAGCTCCACTTCATGTTTTGGGGTGGCTAATTAGAGACAAGAGTCTTATGAACTTGCCTGAGCTGGCTTCCAACCCTGATCCTCAGATCTCATCCTCCTAGGTAGTTAGGAATACAGGTGTGAGCCACCAGCGCATGGCTTGTTCCCTTATTTATTGGCTTATTACTATTTTAGAGACAGGTTCTCACCAAATTGCCAATATGCCTCAAACTTGCTATCTTCCTGCCTCAGCCTCCCCAAGTTCTGGGAGTATAGGCACATGCCACCACCCCCTGCAAGATTTCGTTTTTTAATGATAGCATGCCTCTGTAATGCAGTGTCTGTGGTGGCTACAGTATCACTGTCATTTTATATATAGTAACATTGGTTACAGAAAAAGAAAGAATCACTTGACAAAGTTTTCTATTTCTGTAACATTGTGTCAGGAGGGAGGCTTAACAGTGTCTTCCCAGGGTGGAAGTATTTGGATTTTAGATGTTGGTTTGATTTAACCCTAGTTTAATTTAACCCCTGTCAGAACACACATTTTTGATTCCTTGACTACCCGATGCGATAAGCCCCGCCGTAGTCGGTCCACTGAAATAAAACATGCCAGTAACTCTGACTAGTAACCTTGGGTGCCTCCCAGACACTGCAGACTCCCTTCCCAAGGAAGTCCTTGCTCCAGTTCCCACCCTAAAATCTGCAGCGATTCTTCTGCCAAGACCAAACCGAGGCCCACAGCAGCGCAGGAATCATTTTTCCCTTCACCTTCTTCCCCCCAGCTCAGGGACTGAAGCCCTAACTCCCCAGGCTCCAATCTTTTGCATTCTCCCATACCCCCAGCCGTCCATCCTGCTTTTCCTCCCTCCCCCAACCCCCCCCCCCATGAATCTCCCAGGCTACTAGTAAATGAGTGACTCTCAAGGAAAGTATTAGCAAGAAGCCACAACTTCGGGCAATGACTCATAAATGAATCTCCAGCCCTGTCTACCGCCCAGCATCACTCCCCACCCTACCCCGGGGTTCTGGGCCTCCCAGCAGAGACTCCAGATAAGAAGTTTCCTAAACCCAAGGAAGAGACAAATGAGTATTTTTTTCCTCCTCAGTCTCTCCGGAGGACTCTCCAGCTGCAAGGCAGCCCTCCAGTAGGTTCTAATACAACTGCTTCTCTGCAGCAGGAGGAAAAGAAACCCAATTCCTCCGAGACTGTCCCCAAAGACTCTTAGCAGCACAACCGCAGGGGCGCGGCTCTTCAGGCCGGCGCAGCCAACTTTCCCCGCCGCAGTGTCCCCATTGTCCATCCTCGGAGCTGGAGGTCGGGTGGGTTTCAGAGGACTGCAAGAGGGAGTCCCAGGACTGCACAGCCCAAGAGGAGGCGAGGAAAGAAAGGACCGGAGGAAGGGTTGACCTTGAGCATCAACCTGCATCATAGATCCTGATGCCGGGTCTCGCACAGATAGTCCAAACCTGCTCTATACTGGGAAAGGGTGCAGGACGGATGGAGGTCAAGGGAAGGAAAATGCAGAGCTCAACTCTACAGAAAAGGGAGGGAGGTTGAAGAGATCGCGTTCGGTTCTGGCTAGCTGAGATCAAGGCTATGGCGGGTGGCAAGCAATTAATTGCTTCATATAGATCAGGTTTTCTGCAGCCTGCAGGTGCTAGGACTCACCTGGATTACCTTTGCCCGGTGCACAACGAAGCTGCGCAGCTCAGCTCAGCTCAGCTCGGCCCGGGTGCGGCTCCTGAACAGGCCAGAGCAGGCCCCGCCCGCGCCCCGGGAGCGAGGCCACGCCCCCAGGGCGGAGCCCGCGGAGCCCGCGGAGCCTGCGCACTGCGCCAGGATTTAAGACCTGGCTGGACCTCTATCCGGGAGACGGAGACTAAGTTCTTTTCCTGCTCTGGTTGCCTTCAGGTTTACTCTTTCTATCCCCAAATCCACGTATCTGCCTGCTTCTCCCCCAAGCAGTTTCATGGCCGCTATCCTACATTGTTTTCAATCAGTTCGTAGAACTTGCAAGGCGGTGTCACGAGCACAATTTGTTCCCTGCAGAGCCACCGTAGCTTGGCTGTGGCTCAGCTGCAGCGGGCGCGGGGCACTGTCTGGCCACACGGCCACGCGCTGCGCGTGCTCGGCAGGCGCGTTCCCGAGGCCGGCTGTCCCGCGGGGGCGAGCCTAGTCTCCACACCGTGTCAGTGCAAAGACTCGGGGCTGTCAGGGCTGATGAGTTTCCCCAACTAATAAAAGTTGTTAGGCTCAGAACTCCTCTCCCTCCTCCTGCTCCCTCCTCCTGGGTCCTGGGGCTTGAACTCACCGCCCACCGGGGCGCTGTCCTGGAGCTGGAGCTTTACAACCTGGAGCCACCGCACCCCTTCCCAGCATCTGGTAGTTTGTGAGAGTCTCAAGCACTTTCCAGCCCAGTCTGGCTTGGAACCCTGACCTCAGATCTCAGCCTCGTGAGTAGTTGGGATTACAGGGGTGAGCCATCGGTGCCAGGTGCAACTTCTTTAAAAAAAATATCATTTTATTGTTATGATTAAAGTGTTGTACAGAGGGGTTACCATTTTCTAAGTCGAGTAATGAAGACATTTATTTCTTTTTGGACTCTATCCCTGCTCATAAGTGACACCGTTCATTTCCCCTCTTTGTCTTTTGATATCTTTGGATATCTATTACCAATATGCACACGCTAGGCATAGTGATGCATGCCTGTAATTCCAGTTACATGAGAGAGAGAAGTAGGAGGGTGGAGAGAGTCCAGCCAGGGCAAAAGATGGAGACACCACCTCAAAATCAAAATAAAGGCAAGGAAGGCTGGAGTGTAGCTCAAGTGGTAGAATACTTGCATGCTTAAGGTGCTGGGTTCAGTACAACTACTACCGCTACCACCATAATATGCACTCATGAGCAGTCACAATTTTCTCTAGCACTGGATAGTGGATATGGTTTCCCTCCCATTCCCAACAGAAATAAGAACTTTTGTTGTTTTTGGTTGTAGAGCTTGAACCCTGGGGCTGGTCACTGTCCCTGGGCATATTTGCTCTACTACTTTGAGCCTTAGTGCCACTTCCTGTTTTTGCATGGTTAACTGGAGATAAGACTATTCTGCCAGGGCTGACTTTGAACTGTGCTCCTCAGATCTCAGCCTCCTGATTGTCTAGGGTTATAGGCATGAGCCACTGGAACCCTACTGAAATAAGGTTATTGTCAAAAGTCAAATGAAATGAAGATACAGTGCCTCACAAAAGTTCTACAACCCTTTTGTCTTGGGTTAATATATTTGTGGTTTGTATTGTAATAAAACAAATTTGGGTATGGATTTGGCTCAAGAGTTATTGTGTCCCTACTCCACTCACCATTGTTTCTCATTTACAATCTGACTTCTGCTTCCAAATCACTTTGCAAATTGCAATCTTAAGAGGTCACCATTTTCCTGGATTCTCAAACATTGCTTCTTCCTAATTATTTTCCTTCTACTCTCCTTTACTGGGCCTTCTTCATTTCTCTGACTATTAAAATGTGTTCAGGGCTGGGAAGGTGGCTCAGTGGTAGATCACTTGCCTTGCAGGCCTGAAACCCTGGGTTCGATTCCTTAGCACCACATAAGTAAAAAAAAAAAAAGCCGGAAGTGGTGCTGTGGCTCAAGTGGTAGAGTGCTAGCCTTGAGCTGAAGAGCTGAGGGACAGCGCCCAGGCCCAGAGTTCAAGCCCCACTACCAGACCCAAATAAATAAATAAATAAATAAATAAAAATGTGTTCAAGCTTCTCCCAAAACACTAATCTCCATGTTGACTTGCATCCTTCTCTATGAGTTCCTTCATTGACTTTTCCTTGATTGTATTTCCATGACTATTTTGGTTGTCTACATTCTAAATTCCCTTCTCTTCTAGGAAAAATTCCTATTATTTTTAACTCTTTTTTTCCCTCTGTCTTTTCTTTTTTGGTACTGGGGATTGAACCCAGGGCATTATACTTGCTAGGCAAGCACTTTGCCATTGAGCTATATCCCAGCCCTGTTTGGGTTTATTTTTTACCTGAATTTTTTTGTCCTCATTTTGAATGTGTTCTTTAGAGGTAGTACAAACTGGAATATTGAAGTTTGCTTTTTTTTTTTTATTGCAATATGGAAATTGAACTCTGGACCCTCCACTTGCTAGGCAAATGCTCTAACATTTGAGCCATGTCCCAGTTCTGTTAAAATACTGAAGGACAGACCAGCCAATTCTCCTTTCCTCCAAATTCAGAGGTGCCAAGTTGGCTTTTTTTGTACTTCATTGGAGATGAGTATCAAGACTCTCCTGCCATGGCTGGCTTCAAACCTTGCCTCACATCTCAGCCTCCTGAGTATCTAGGATTACAGGAGTGATCCACTGGGGCCTGGCACATACAGAAACTTTTTGCCTGGTTTCCCTTTCATAATTCACTGCCATTATGGTTAACTTTCTAAATCAGATCTCTTCTTCAGTTATTATGGGGACCTATGTCCTGTCATCCTGTAGGATGACATCCAAACTTTGAAACATGTTATTTCAAGATCTAGAGAGCTTCAAACCGATTTTTCCAGAATCCTCTCATTTAATGTTAATTTAATAAACTTTATTAAATGTGCATTGAATACCAGGCACTAATAGAACTTATATTTTATGGAGCTGGGAAGGTGGCTCAGTGGTAGAGCGCTTGCCTTGCATGCCTGAGGCACTGGGTTCGATTCCTCAGCACCACATAAGCAAAAAGAAAAAAAAGCTGGAAGTGGCGCTGTGGCTCAAGTGGTAGAGTGCTAGCCTTGAGCTGAAGAGCTGAGGGACAGCGCCCAGGCCCAGAGTTCAGGCCTCACAACCAGACACCCCCCCCAAAAAATAGAACTTATATTTTAGGGGCCCAGCATGCTTCTACTAAGCTACTCTGATGCTGGTAGAACTTATTTTTATGGTTGAACCTGTTGACAAAAACCAATAAGATGTGAATATCTTGTCCGTTTTGTTCTGCTATAAACGAAAACCATATACTGAATAATTTAGAATAAATTATCATGGAGCTTGAACTTAGGGCCTGGGCACTGTCCCTGAGCTTCTTTTGCTCAAGGTTAGCATTCTACCACTTTGAGCCACAGCTCCACTTCCAATTTTCTGGTGGTTAATTGGAGGTAAGAGTCTCATGGGACTTTGCTGCCTGGGCTGACTTCAAACCACAATCCTTAGATCTCAGCCTCCAGAGTAGAGCTAGGATTATAGGCGTGAGCCACTGGTGCCTGGCTTGTCTTTTTTTTTTTTTTTTGAGATAAGGCCTCATTACATAGCTCAGGCGATCCTTCAACTCACAATCCTCTTGCTTCCCCCTTTTTTTTTTTTTATTTTGGTAAGTCGTGAGTCTTGAACTCTGGGCCTAGGAGCTATTCCTTAGCTCTTCAGCTCAAGGCTAGCACTCTACCACTTAAGCCACAGTGCGACCACCGGTTTTCTGGTGGTTTATTGGAGATAAGAGTTTCATGGACTTTCCTGCCCGGGCTGGCTTTGAACCATGATCCCCAGATCTCAGTCTCCTGAGTACCTAGGATTACAGGCATGAGCCACCAGAGCCTGGCTTGCCTCCACCTCTTAATATAAGCTTCTTTAAACTGAAGAAATTAATCCACTGATGTCATCTTTTAAAATGAGACTTACGGTTTTAGACTTTTTTTTTTTTTTTTACCACTTTTATTCCATAGAGAAAAAGATTGTGTATTCACATTTATCAGGGTTTTTACTATGTGGGTTCCAGGTACACGTCTTCAGAACATCTTTTCCTACTTTCACTCATTCTTCGTTATTGAATTTTTATGTTCAACTCCTTAATGTATGCTAAATCTTTGACAGTTTACATCTTGAGGCCCTGAGCTGGAGAGGGAAGTAGGCATCTGGCCATTTTCTCAACAGTTTGTTCTTGGATCCGTATTTCCTCCTTGTTCAAAATGCTACCTTTAACATGAGCTAAAACACCATATGTACTTGGGCTATTTTTGGATTCTCCAGATTGTCTCACTGATGTCTATTTCTTCTCCAGTATAAACATCATTTTAAGTTTTGCATCCTGCTTTTTTAAAAAAAATTTCTAAATTGTTACTATAAAGGTAATATACAGAGAGTTATAGTTACCTAAGTCAGGTAATGAGTACATTTCTTTTTGGACAATGTCACCCCTTCCCTCACTTTTCTCCCAGTTTTTCCCTCCCATCCACACCCACAAGTTGTATAGTACATTTTCAATATAGTGTCTACTGAGTACCACTCCTACATTTGTTCACCCTTGGTCCCTCCATTTGTGTCCCCCTCCCCATCTGCTCAAAGACAAATAAATGAACAAACAAGACAATAAGAAAACAAAAACAGCACAGACAAAACCTCTTGTTTCTGTTTTCTGAACTTCATTTAGATAAATATTTATATGATTGGATGTACATAGACATTGCATCTTTATGTTCCTATCCTAAGAATATCCTCTTTTGGTCTCACTGTGTAAATGCCTAGAATCCTATATAATTTATCACGTCCCAGTGTATTTTAGATCTAGCTTCCACATAGGAGAGAAAACATGTCTCTCTGAGCTTACCCCTCTTAACATGACTTATTCTAGGCCTATCTAGTTCCCTGCAAAGGATATATCCACCTCCTCCTCCTCCTCCTCCTCCTCCTCCTCCTCCTCCTCCTCCTCCTCCTCCTCCTCCTCCTCCTCCTCCTCCTCTTCCTCCTCCTCCTCCTCCTCCTCCTCCTCCTCATTTTCTAATGGCTGTGTAAAATTACATTGTATATAAGTACTACATTTTTTTTGATCTATTCATCTAGGACATCTGGGCTGTTTCCATAACTTGGCTATTGTGAATAGTGCAGCAATGAACATGGATGTGCAAATGTCTTTACATCCTCCTTGGTTTTACAAACAAAATGATTATGCTCAAATGATATTGCTAAGAAACACTCACTGGCTAATAATATCTAGTGTGTGTTTGAATTAAGCAGGGACTACAGCAAGTAAGGATCCTGGGCACCAGCACCCAGCATTTTGGCACAAAGTGACTTTCTGCCTGTGTCTGCAAACCTCTCCTTAGTTTGCCAAGGGTCCAGTCATAGTTGGTGGCCCCTTCAGGACAGCATACGAAGATAAGCAAGCAGGTGCCTGTAGATGGAGGCATTATGGAAGGGCAGAAATATGGAGCATGACTTGATAATTTTCCCTCCAGTAGTTTTTCCAGAGTACCTAGACTGACTTATTTTCTCACACTACTAGAAAATATTTCACCCACCTTTTATTTATTTATTTATTTATTTTTGGGTCCGGTCATGGGGCCTGAACTCTGGGCCTGGATGCTGTCCCTCAGCTCTTCAGCTCAAGGCTAGCGCTCTACCACTTGAGCCAAAGTGCCACTTCTGGCTTTTTTCTTTTTGCTTATGTGGTGCTGAGGAATCGAACCCAGGGCCTCATGCATGCAAGGCAAGCGCTCTACCACCTTCCCAACCCTCACCCACCTTTTATTTTATTTTATTTTTTTAAGGTTTTTTTTTGTTGTTGTTGTTGGCCGTGGGGCTTGAACTCTGTGCCTGGGCGCTGTCCCTCAGCTCTTTGGCTCAAGGTGAGCGTTCTACCACTTGAGCTACAGCGCCACTTCCAAACATAGTCATTCCAAGGTACTATGGGTTATGATATCAATATATGAATTTTGGAGATAAGCAAGTCAGTCCATAACACTTCCTAATAGGTCAAAACCCTATTACATTGTAAGAGACAAAGAGATCAAGTCTAACCTTCATTTTAAATATGAATTATTGAATTAGATCATTTTCATATGATTTTAGTCATATAAGGCAGATATTATAATGGTTCTCTAGCTAGGGAGATGCTATTCAAAACAAATAACTAGTTTAAAGGCACAAGGGAGGTCCAGACTGGAACTAGAACTCAGGTATCCTGACATCTAAGCCACTTGTTATTCAGTAATAACTCTGTAGCCAAACTTTAGTGAGACACAGCTCTTCCAGATTTAATGCCCCAATCTACATCCTTTTGAGACTGCTCAGAAAACATCTGAAGGTTACATAAGTTAAACCAAAAACCTATTACTCAGCCCTGTTGGACCCCAACTGTAATGGATACCAAATCAGTGCTGTATGCAGCAGCTTACCCTGAGTATGTGAATTAAGAGTCCACTTTCCAGACAAGGCAGTGCTACATATAGGATCAGCAGGTAGGGTAAGTGGGGAGAGAAGTGAATCCACCACCGAAGCAATGAGAATCGAGACCTGTTGAAAGTAAGGGAACTAGAAAAAGATAACATCCCATAGATTGTGGACTGTGGAAGAAGAAAGAGGTAAAAATGTTTGAAGAAAGTTTTCAAGGCCTTAAGTTGGAAAAGAGTGAGGGCAAAAGAAAGAACCCTAATGCAGGACAGAGTTGCCTGTGCCACCCTGTGGTCACCTTACCACTTTCCACCAGATGCTCTACCTTTTCATACCTCTCGCTGGTAATACTTACTACTTCTTTATCTTCAAAAGGCAACCTCACTTGAGTGGTGCCCACATAAAATGTTTAACTTGGAGGCGTATCTCAGGATGCCCATTGATTTCTTTAGCCTTTTTTGGTAGTATTAAAGGATTATTATTATTATTATTTTTTGTCAGTCGTGGGGCTTGAACTCTGGGTCTTGGGCACTGTCCCTGCCCTCTTCAGCTCAAGGCTAGCTCTCTGCCACTTGAGCCACAGTGCCACTTTCGGTTTTCTAGTGGTTTACTGGAAATAAGAGTCTCACGAACTTTCCTGTCCGGGCTGGCTTTGAACTACAATCCTGAGATCTCAGCTTCCTGAGTAGCCAGGATTACAGGCGTGAGCCACCAGCACCCGGCTGTATTAAAGTATTTTATTGTTGAATACTGGGAGTTAAGAAGAGAGAAGAGGAACACATATTCCTTCCTCCACTGCTACTGCAATCACGCGCATGGGAGATTCCATTACCAATGAATGACAGTTGGGGTTCATCCTTGTTTTGTGACAGAAGTGAAAGTGGATTCTGGTGCTTTTACAAAATTCAAATAGAAAGCTTGTTTGCTTAATTAATAGCCTTAATAGCAAGAGTATTCCTTTCTATGGCTAGAAAGGAACAGCAAGTATGGAAAAGGGTGCCTCACTCCCCCTGCCTAAAGAATGAATCTGTTGGCTACACAAGGTTTGGATTATGGCTCTAAAATAACAACAGTTAATGTCTGTCTAGCACTTCCAAATGCCAAGTCACAGTCTAACCACTTTACTAGCTTATTTGGTTTTACAACAACTTTATGAGTTTGACACATTATTCCTCTTCACAGATAGGGAAACTGAGGTTGAGTAGCTCTATTAGAATCATCCAGATAGCAAGTGCCGGTCTGTCTTCCTTATATCTGTATTCTGAGAATGTCCAGATCAACGTGTGAACCCCAGTTCTTCTTCAGTGTATCCCAGTATCTTCTTCAGTGTTGCATTTTAGGGCATCCTGACAGAAGGGCAGGAGGTGGGGATTGGATTCTTTCATCTTTAATGCATACAGAACCATTTTAATACCTACAGCTCTTGCATCAGTTTAACCATGGGGGAATAACAGCCGAATCTTAAGGAAGTGGATCTGAGATGTTGTAGGTGTTAGCAATCATGCTTGCCTCTTAAAAGGTTTGAAAGCCTGCAATATCATTCATCTAAATTCTAGCAGAAAGAATGACTTCAAACATCAGTCAGTACACAGCAGAGACTAAACAACCACCGTATTAAGCTGTTAGAAAATTAAAAAGAGCCAGCCATCAGCTCCCTTCTCTGCCATACCACTTCAGAGCTCTATGAAGAACAAGATGCTGCTCTCCTTAATGAAGATAGATGGCAGCTGTTAAGATTCAAAAATGAAACAAGAAGAATTTCCCAGGGGACAAATGGAAAACTGCCTAGGCAGAACTGCTCCGGGAAGAGAAAATTAATTATAGTAAATCTGGCTTCAGAAGACAGCACCCAGAAGACCGTCAAATCATAGAGGAAACTAGCTCCGGTGTATCCCAGAGCAGATTGGCCAGATGCTGGCTGAGCAATAGCCAGGTTTAGCAGCTTGGGATCTCGGAGGAGCAGGAGGCTCTCCGGGCACTTTCCACATCCTAGGAGTGTCAAGAGACTCGGATTCCTCTGAAACTGTTTGCAGGAAGCCGTGGCACACTGCCTCCTCTCTCCGAACTGGAATAATCGGCATTGCCCATTTCACAAGCAAGGGAAAGAAAACATTTCCACCTCGACAGTCCCCATCCCCAACGCGCCTTCCTGTGGAGCCTCGCCTTCCGGTTTTACGTGGCAACTCCTGGTTGGTCCTCCACGGACAGCGCGTTGGAGAGGGCGGCGTTCATTGGACAGACTCCCCGCGCTCCTCTCAAGCTTTGCGAGCCAGCGGGCGAGAGGGAGCGGACGGGTAGAAAACGCAATTCACTACGCGTGCTGTGTTGCGGTTGCTGTAGCAACCTGGGAGGCGCGGGGTGCTTGGTGGGTTGGGAAGTAAGCAGTGTGCTGAGCCCGTGGATGTCCAGGCCAGGCTGGGGACAAAGCCATCCAGAGCTATGAGAGCCTTGCGTACACGTCGTTCCCAAGAACTTTTGTCATCATTAAAGAAAAAGCCAATTGCCTTGGACACAGGCTAAGAACTTTTATTCTGTAGGTCAGTGTACTTGTTTAAATTCTCAAAAAATTCTTTTTTTTTTTTCATCTCATTCTCTACTCTTGTCCTCTTTTAAAGAGAGAGAGAAAGAAAAAAAACACACCTTCCCTGCTTGATTTGTTTTTAAGAAACTTAACTGAAATAACAAAATGTATGTGTCTTGGAATGCTACATCCTAGATCCTTTCCATAGTCTAGGAAGTAGGCTCAGTTCACCTGCTTTCTGTTTACAGATACATGAAAGCAGCAAGAGGAAAGGCATGAGTTGAAGTTACCACTCTATCAGCACTGTGGTGTAAAGATAACAGAGCTGGCCGGGCGCTGGTGGTTCTCGCCTGTAATCCTAGCTACTCAGGAGGCTGAGATCTGTGGATAAAGGTTCAATGCCAGCCTGAGTAGGAAAGACCATGAGACTTTTTCTTTCTTTCTTTCTTTTTGGGTCAGGTCGTGGGGCCTGAACTCTGGGCCTGGGCACTGTCCCTCAGCTCTTCAGCTCAAGGCTAGTGCTCTACCACTTGAGCCACAGCACCACTTCCGGCTTTTTTCATTTTGCTTATGTGGTGCTGAGGAGTTGAACCCAGGGCCTCATGCATGCAAGGCAAGCGCTCTACCACTGAGCACCTTCCCAGTCCTTTAAAATTTTTTTATTGTGAAAATACCGTACAGAGGGGTTACAGTTACATGGGCAAGGTAATGAGTACATTTCTTATCAAGCATTGTTGCCTCCTCCTTTGTTTCCCCTTCTGTGATACTCTTATCTCCAATAAACAACTAGAAAACCGGAAGTGGCTCTGCCTTGAGCTGAAGAGCTCAGGGACAGCGCCCAAGCCCAGAGTTCAAACCCCAGGAGTTGGAAAAAAAAAAAAAAAAAGATAACAGAGCTGTTCTTTTTTGTTCTGTTTTCCTCAGAAGGCACTGATGGGGGAGATGGCAATATGCAGACAAAGAGGGCAAGTGGGAGGATGGATCAGGCATTTTTGAGTATCTCAGCATAGCCAGGTATCCTTTCCCAAGAGTTTCTAATTTGTATGTATGAATGTATAGAGGAGTTTTAACAAATAACCAAAGGTTACTTAGAATTAAGTTTGGGAAATAAGTACATCAAGAAAGTGATGGATACCCTTCTGGAATCTGAGAAGAAAATAAATGTGACTTTTAAAGAATATATTGTTTTCTAATGTAGCTTTGAGGATGGTTCCAAAGAGGAATTTCATAAACATTTTGGTCCGTGTAATGTCACTTGAAATTAAATACATAGCTGCCCACAGGGACTCCTTTGAAAAGCAATTCTCTAAGGGGGGGGGGAGGGGATAATCAAGCCTTGGGCAGAAAAAAGAAAGAAGAAAATAAGAAAGGAAGGAATAAAGAAAGGAAGAATATGTTTATTTGGAGCCAAAATTCTAATAATTAAAATTAGCTTACCTTTGGGGCTGGGAAGGTGGCTCAGTGGTAGATGCTTGCCTTGCATACATGAGGCCCTGGGTTGGATTCCTCAGCACCACATAAGTAGAAAAAGCCAGAAGTGGCGTTGTGGCTCAAGTGGTAGAGCGCTAGCCTTGAGCTGAAAAGCTGAGGGACAGTGCCCAGACCCAGAGTTCAGGCCTCATGACTGACTTTTGGTTTCCTCTTCATTCTCTCATTTTCCAGAAGGATTTAGGATGTGGCTTAATAGATTCAGCTAAAATAGCTTTGAAATGTAAAGATGTGCAAATGTGGAGTGTATTGCTATTTAATATTACCATATGTACTATCAAAATTTTTAATCATTGTTGACTATATCTTGTGCTTACTCAGATCTTCCTCCTCCTCCTCCTCCTCTTCTTCCTCCTTCTTTCTTTTGTCTTCTTGTTTTTTTGCCAATCCTGGGGTTTGAACCCAGGGCTTGGGCACAGTTCCTGAGCTGCTTTTGCTCAAGGCTAGCACTCTACTATTTGAGCCACAGCACCACTTCTGACCTTTTCTGTTTATGTGGTATTGAGAAATCCAACCCAGGGCTTCATGCATGCGAGCACTCTACCACTAAGCCACATTCCCAGCCCCCTCAGACCTTCTTTTATCTTAAAATTTAATTAAATTTATTTTCTAAATCATGAATTAAAAGATAAAATTTGTGCATGCTTATGAGACATCATGTGATCTTTGATACATGTGTACATTGTGTAATGTTTATTTACATTTTTTCTGTTGTTTTAAAAAGTTCTCTTTCTTTTATTGTGTAATGTTAAAATGAGCACAAACAGATATATTACTTCAAACATGTATATTTTTTATTTGATTGATTTTTTTTTGTCCAGTAGTGGGTCTGAACTCTGGGCCTGGAGTGCTGTCCCTCAGCTCTTCAGCTCAAGGCTAGTGTTCTACCACTTGAGCCACAGCGCCACTTCCGGCTTTTTTCTTTTTGCTTATGTGGTGCTGAGGAATTGAACCCAGGGCCTCAGGCATGCAAGGCAAGCGCTCTACCACTGAGCCACCTTCCCAGCCCTTGATTGATTTTTTAAGACAAAGTCTTGCTATGTAGCTCAGGCTGACCTTGAACCCAAGATCCTCCCACCTCAGACACCTGAGTTCTGGGATTATACATGTGAATTGTCATGTCTGGCTTTTCTAGCTTTTTCAAATACAGTACATTATTTCTGGCTACAATGGTACACAGATCAAAATAGACTATAAGTGTTAATTAAAAATTATATAGCTAATAATGAAAAAGTGTCCAACAAGGGTATTTCCCCATTTACCATAAATTGTTTTTTTTTTTTTTTTGTTTGTTTTGGTTTTTTGGTCAGTCATGGGGCTTGAACTCTGGGCTTGGGTGCTGTCGCTGAGCTCTTCTGTTCAAGGCAAATAAATGTTCTACCACTTGAGGCACAGCACCACTTCCCGTTTTCTCTTGGTTAATTGGAGGTAAGATTTTCCTGCCTGGGCTAGCTTTGAACCATGATCCTGAGATCTCAGCCTCCTGAATACCTAGAATTACAGGCCTGATAAGAAGTATTTTTTTTAAATCCTTTTTTCTGCCTCCTTGTAACTTGTAGGAATTCCTAATGCTCTTTTCATTTTTTTCTAGGTTGTTAATAAAATGTACAGAATGAATCACATGGTATTGCCAGAATCTGGAGAGTCTTAGGGGTAAAAAAAAAGTCCAGTCAAATATTGGTATTTTTTTATAGAACTTAAGCTAATAGGTGAATAGAAAAAAATTACTAGAATATTTTAATATAAATCTTTTTGATAGATGATTGTCTCCTATTGATTTTGTAAATTGAGATTATATGTGTGTAGATAGATAGATAGATAGATAGATAGATAGATAGATAGATAGGGCTTACATATAGAAAGATCCATTTAAACGTTAGCAGACTTTTCTGCTTTGCACATGTGTGGGATGACATCCTGACTTCAATTCAGGAATTTCAGGGCAACTAGAAATCTTTCAGCACATGTCTTTCGCAGCATTAACCACAATCCCCCCTGACAAGTTGGAGGTTACTGACTTTGAAACTTAGCCAGTTGCTGGGAGCCCAGCATCTATTCTTTCCATGACCCTTGAAAACTGGCCTGTTTCCTATTAATGATTTTGTTTTGTTTTGTTTTGTTGGAGGCCTGTTATGGTCCAGTTTCCTAGTTGATTTCCAGTTCTTCTGCCATTCTTATACAACTCACTTTCTTTGTGGTGGGTCTTATGAAAAAGATACCTTAGACAGAAAGGAAGCTTCTGGAAATTATCATGTTTCAGCAACAAAATTGTTCAAACATCTGACAATCATTTGTAACCAAACATCTCTGGTCTCATCCATGGAAAATATCACACATAGCAAAGAAAATTGAAAAGAGCTGGCCAAAGATATCTGTTGGGTTTGCATTGCACACTGTTCAGATGGGTTCCTAGGGTGTTCAGACCAAGGTGATTGTTATTTTTTTACTTCAGTTTAATGGATGGAGTTGGATGGAGACTGGGATCAGAGTTTATGTTTGAAGGTGAATTTGAGAAGTCAATTAGGCCATCCTCCTCCTGTCTGGGAAATCAGCATTGTGATGAACAGTCTGATTCCAAGAGGTGAACATAGGTCTTTTCAAAATTCTTAAGCAACCAGGGGCCATTCCCACTGGTAATCATCCTTGTAAGTATATGCTCTAGAAACAGGCCATCATTGTTCTGAGAACCTCGCAGAAGAGGTAACTCCATCTGGCTTAAACTAATAGATGAATAGTTTGTTAGCCTTCAGAATCAACAGCTAAACACGTCCTCTTAATACCTGGAACTTTAAATTTACCTGATTTTTAGGATTCTATTGATCTATAGATTATTGTAATCAATTTTCCAGATGTTATTTTATTTGTGCCAGTACTGATCTTGAACTCAGAACGTGGGTGTTGTCCCTTAGCTTTTTTCTCAAGGATGATAGAAACTCTACCAGTTGAGCTATAGCTCTACTTTTGGCTTTTTTTGTGGTATTGGAATTAAGAGACTCATAGACTTTTTTGCCTGGGCTGGTTTTGAACTTTGATCTTCATGTCTTAGTAGCCTGAGTAGCTAGGATTACCATGAGCCACTAGAACCTGGGTTCCAATTTTGCTTTTTAAAAATTATCCTTAAGTAGTTGTATAATGAGGTTTTTAGTTCTTCAGCAATAGCAATTCAATTGAACATAGCTAAGAAAGTCTGGTTGTTAGCTTAGAAATGAGACTTAAAGGCCAAAATGGTTTAATCTTACCTAGGGTGTGATCTATCTTTAGTTTACAATGACATATTTATCTCATTTAAAGGAAATTCTAATCAAATAAGATAAGAGTGAAAAGATTCCACAGCCTTGTTCCCCCCCTCCCCCTCTTCCTCCTCCTCCTCCTCTCTCTTCTAATTGAGAGACTGTGACTGGAACTCAGTACCTGAGGTTTTGTTTATTGTTTGACGTTCTACCAATGGAGCCATGCCTCCAACCCCTCCACAGCCTTTCTTAGGAACATATTTCTGTGATTTTTTTCCCTGAGATTTGATTGAACACAGGCAAGTGCTCATTTACTGAGCTAGACCTCACAACTCTTAGTTTTTGTTGAAACAAAGCAAGGCCTTCCTATATAACCCAGGCTGACCTTGAATTTGCCATCCTTCGTCCTCATCTTCCAGAGTATGGGCTTACAGTCATATGCTACCATGCCTGGCTCATGGAACACAACTGAGTGGAATAGTAATAGCTCCATTTTTTCTAATGTAAGAAGTATGAATTCTTTGTGAGCCTGATAGACCATATGCTTCTTGTATGTAAATTACACTACTATTAACAGAATCTGAAGGATGAAAACTTTGAGATAATTAGCAAACAAGTCAGTCACCCACAAGAGACACAACCAGAGAAAATCAAGCTTTATTAGTTTCCTCATGATGTGAAACTCCCGGTTAATAATTATGGTTGTCTTAATTGAACCTCAGGTGGCAGTTTTCTGACTATCAAGTAGGGGGAAATAGATTTCTGTTTCATGCCTGAGATCTTTTATTAACTAATGTGTAAAATGCCTTTATGTACAGAAGCATGATTCAAATCAGGATTATTGAATAGAAATATAGTGAGTGCTATACACACATAATTTAAAACTTTCTAATAATCTTATTAAAAACTGGAAAGAAGGGTTGGGGATGTAGCTCAGTAGAGTGTGCTTTTTGGGCATGTATGTTAAGTCCTAGGTTCAATCTCTAGCACAAAGAAAAAGAAGCATAAAGAAATAATTTTAACAATTAATTTTAATAATATATTCACTTAATTTAATATATCCAGAATAGTATGATGGTAATGTATCATCACTATAAAAACCATTAACGTGATCATTTATATTTCTATTTTTGTCTGAAGCCTTAGAAGTCACTGTGTATATTGCATGTATATCAACTTGGACTGGCCACATTTTAAGTGTTCAAGACTCACAGATGGCTGTTGAGTTGGGACAGCATGGCTTCAATTGTTCTTCAATCTATAGTTATGCAGAAGACTTTAATGGGAGGGGGACATGGAGCAGGAAGGAGGGGATAAAAGTACCTCTGAGAGACAAACATAATTCGTGGCCACAGATTTCCCACAGTAGCGTACTTTTGCTCACTACTTAAAATTTCAACCTATAACATCAGTTT
The DNA here is from genome assembly GCF_024711535.1 of Dipodomys merriami. NCBI lineage: Eukaryota > Metazoa > Chordata > Mammalia > Rodentia > Heteromyidae > Dipodomys > Dipodomys merriami. The sequence goes on from NW_027203826.1 coordinate 3,030,382, forward strand.
GGGGCTTTACCAGTCCAGTAGGAATATGCCATCAAAACAATGTTATATATTCAGTGCCTGCACTACCTTGAGAAATGGGAGCAGAGTAAGTGGTTTTGGTTTGATAGAATGAGAATGGACTTTGGGAACAAGGAAGATAAAAATTCAAACCCAAACGCCTGTGAGTTTATGCAGACCTGTAGCTTCTACACTCTAATAATAAGGATCTAATCATGGGCCCAAAGTACTTGGCTTACAGGGTTTAATGGACTTGGATTGGATTCCTTATGCGAATATAACTTGAGTCAGTGTGTGGTGTGTGGGAGGTGCCCAGGTTACTGGTACCATCTTCTTTTCTCCATCTGTTTCCCCCCATAGGGTACTTTACCTTGTCTTTCTCTTTCTCTAAACCCTCTTCTAGAACTTGACTCTAATTTCTTACTCTATATTCCCAGATCCTCCGTTTCTGCTGCAGCCCCTGCTCATAGACCTGTTGAAATTTCAGTTGTATAATGCAAATAAAGAACTTATTGTTGAAGCACCAGTAATAATGGTAATAACAATCCAGTTACAATTCCAGCAATATGTCTCAAGTCCTTGGGACATATTCTATAAATCTCTCTGAATTTGGGGGAAAGGTGAACAGTACTTTAGTTTTTGACCAATGGATGGCAGTATTGTCTAAGTCATGGATCTCTCAGCTGCTGCTCTATTGTATTTTCCTTTTTGGTGCCTTGTTCTGTAACCACAGAACAAGGTTGTTCTTTCAACCTGAAGAGAACTCATAAAAAAAAAAGTTAAAAACACCACATTACAAGGTCAGCTGCCAATATGCTTGAGGAAATAGAGGTGCCATTAGACATTGGGGATAATATTGAAGCCCAGAATCAAGGTGCCTATTAGAGGTGGCATATTGATGGTAGGTCAATAGCAAGAGATCCCTAAAGATCACGCTGTAAGAAATGAAAGAATAGAGAGGCTAACCTTGAGGGGCTGGTTGAAAACAGATAAACAGCCTCTGCAAAGAGGTTCACTGTAACATCTGGCTTTCATGTTGTAATACTCCCTTAGAAAACCTTCTATCTTCTTTGGGAATGTGGCTTGACGCAGAGTACTTTGCCTAGGATGCATGATGCCCTGAGTCTGATTCCTTAGTATCACATAAACAGAAAAATCCAGAAGTGGTGCTGTGGCTCAAGTGGTAGAGTGCTAGCTCTGAACAAAAGAAGCTCTGAGAAAACCTTCTATCTTTGACGAGAAGGATACAGTTGAAGAATATGCTCTGGCTTCTTTATATTTTCTTACCAGGAGTTTGTTTTCCTTCCTTTCCAACTGTAACTCCAAGTATAATGATAGTTACCATTCAGAACAATAACCCTTACTTAACTCTTGGAGTTATAGTCTAATTGAACCAGCTGACATAAAGTTCTTTTAGGCTTTAAGTTTGCTAGTTTCCATCAGGTGAATCAGTTGACTGATTAGGCATCATCAGTAATTAACTAGAGAATATTTGGGGAATACAGAATGAAAACCAGCTGGGAAGGTGGCTCAGTGGTAGAGCGCTTGCCTTGCATGCCTGAGGCCCTGGGTTCGATTCCTCAGCACCACATAAGCAAAAAGAAAAAAGCCGGAAGTGGTGCTGTGGCTCAAGTGGTAGAGCGCTCACCTTGAGTTGAAGAGCTGAGGGACAGCGCCCAGGCCCAGAGTTCAGGCCCCACGACCGGACCCTCTCCCCAAAAAATCACTTGCTGTGTGCTGTGTAGAAAGAGGAAGTAATGAATAAGACACAGGTTTTCCCTGTAAGTCTTTGTAATTTGCTAGAGAAGAGAGAGAAGTAAGTCAATAATTCTAATGGGGGAGTTATCACAATTGGGGACTATGCTTTGTTACAGAAAGATACAGAAAAACACCTAACTTGCCAGACAAGAAGGTCTTCACAAGGAGATGACACAAGCTGAGCCTTTGAAGACAAACAGAAGTTATTCCAAATTGGGCATGGGAAGTTGGGAGAAAGACAGGCAGAGGAAAGAAACATGTAAAGACAATGATACTAGCTTGATTGATGTTTGTGAGGCCTGGAAAGTTCTTTTTGTTTGTTTGTTTGTTTTTTTTTGGGTCCAGTCGTGGGCCTGAACTCTGGGCTTGGGCGCTGTCCCTTAGCTCTTCAGCTCAAGGCTGGTGCTCTACCACTTGAACCACAGCACCACTTCCGGCTTTTTTTGTTTTTTTTTTTGCTTATGTGGTGCTGAGGAATCCAACCCAGGGCTTCAGGCATGCAAGGCAAGCACTCTACCACTGAGCCACCTTCCCAGCCCCTGGAAAGTTCTTTTGAAGGAAGCTAGAATAGAGAACATAAATGTGCTGGGAGATGGGGGTGGTGGAGGAAGACCTTTTATGCCTTGTTGAATAGTTTGAGATTGTATCTGAAGATTTTTTTGTTTTTCGTTTTTGTTTTTGTTTTGGCAGTCCTGGAGCTTGAACTCAGGGCCTGGGCACTGTCCCTGAGCTTCTTTTGCTAAAGGCTAGTGCTTTACCACTTGAGCCATAGTGCCACTTTCAGCTTTTTCTGTGTATGGGATATTGAGGAATGGAACCTTCGACTACATGCATGCTAGGCAAGCACTCTACTACTTTATTTATTTATTTACTTGTTTTTTGGGTCCGGTCGTGGGGCCTGAACTCTGGGCCTGGGTGCTGTCCCTCAGCTCTTCAGCTCAAGGCTAGCACTTGAGCCACAGTGCCACTTCCGGCTTTTTTCTTTTTGCTTATGTGGTGCTGAAGAATTGAACCCAGGGCCTCAGGCATGCAAGACAAGCGCTCTACCACTGAGCCAACTTCCCAGCCCTCAAGCACTCTACTACTAAGCCACATTCTCAGCCTATTTGAAAGGTTTGATGACACATAGGCATGGGGTTAAGGGAGTGGGAAAAATAAAGGATGAGTCTACTTTGGATGACAGGATAAATGCTGGGAATACAAAGGAAGGATAGCAGTTGAATTGTGGGAGTTGAATTTACTTTGGGACTTCAAGGACAACTACCTATCTATCAGGTACAGATTTTGTTGAATAATAACCATTTATTGAGGACATAGTGTGTCAGATACTGTATTAATTCTTATGGTTAATCCTTTTATCAATCCTGTTTTACATGAACTTTACACTTGGTACAGATCAAAGCATATCTTCTATCCAAATTCACCTGACTAGCAAGTGGCAAAGCTGAGGTGTGAATCTGGGCTGATTCGAGTCTGCTCTCTTTTGTGGTGTTGTCTTTTTTGTTACTGTTGTTGTTGACACAGGGTCTCATTGTGTATTGAAGCAGGCCTCAAAGTTGCAATCCTCCTGCCTCAGCCTCCAAATCCTGGGGTAACAGTCGAGAATCTCCATACTTAGCTTTTTCTTTTTTGGTCAGTGTGGGGCTTGAACTCTAGGCCTAGGCACTGTCTTTCAGCTTTTAAGCTCAAGGCTAGTACTCTACCTCTTGAGCCACTTCCAGTTTTCTGAGTGGTTTATTAAAGATAAGAGTTTCATGGACTTTTCTGCCTGGGCTGGCTTTGAACTGCAATCCTTCTATCTTGGCCTCCTGAGTAGCTAGGATTACAGGTGTGAGCCACCGGCACCGGGCTCCATACATAGTTTCTTAACCATTGCATTCTACAGGTGCCATCTTCATGAGTCATAGTTGAAGCAACTATGTCTCATCTGAGACATTTCTTTTTTTTTTTTTGAATAGCATTTTTTTTTTATTGTGAAAATATCGTACAGAGGGGTTACAATTACATGGGCAAGATAATGAGTACGTTTCTTATCAAGCATTGTTGCCTCCTCCTTTGTTTCCCCTTCCTGTCCCTTCTGATCCCCCCCAACCTCTCCCCCTCATCTGAGACATTTCGGAACAGGATTTGGAATGAGAAAAGTAAAGGATGGAGCTGGAAACATTAGCCTGGGAAACATTGTCTCCAGGGTTAGTTATCATTACCACAGTCATCATCATTTTGTGGACAAAGTGCATGTTGACACAGAGGAATGAGGAAAATGAGAAAAGGACACTGTCTAGAAACTTAAGAGGAGAATTTCAGGAGAGAGGGTGAACAGTGGCAAACATGGCAGATAAGTAAGGTAAGACAGGACTAGACAGTGTCCACATTTCCAGATCATGGCAAACATAGGCATATAAGTGTCCCTTCAGTATCTCCAGCTTCTGACTTCCTTTCTTGTTGCTAGTATCACTGTCCTTATAGACATCCAGAATGCCTACTTCAGGATAATCTTTGAGATTCATGTCCTACGATGGAACTAATGGCCAAATCCTGGGAGCCCAGCTGGACAACATTTCTCTCACCTCCTTCCCTCTTCATGCTCTTCCTGACTCCCCCCCCCCCCATTCTTAGTGTTTTGTTTTTCTGTTTTTACCTACAATTATACTTCTGACCCAATTTGCTGTCTTCTGTTTACCTTCTCTTCTAATCTACTTTACCCCCAAATCCTGAATCTTCACCTTTCCCTGTTACCTTAGAAACCTTCATTGGGTAGGACATACATTCTAATTCTACTGAAGGCCATCTATGAAATGACTAGCTTAGTTTTTCCAACTGTCCTCTCCCCATTATGTACCCTTCATCCTATTCTTCAGCCACATGAACATATGTCTTGCTTCCTGTGTTTGCTTCATTGGATTCATTGCATCAGCCAATCCTTCCACCTCGGTGCAATTTTCTTTTTATCTTTCAAGTCCAAATTCTACTCATCTTTCAAAGGTCATTTCAGATGTTATTTTCCCTAGGAAGTTTTTCTTGATATTTTCTAGCAGAAATAATATCAAATTTCTCTGATGTCCCATTCATATACCACTTTATCTATACCTTCCAGGGAAACTAATGATTCCTATCTGCCTTATTATTACTATTTGATGTTTATGTCTTGACTTAGTTTTAGAAGACAAGATACTCTGTGTGTGTGTGTGTGTGTGTGTGTGTGTGTGTGTGTGTGTGTGTGTGTGTGTGTGTGTGTGTTACTTAGGATTGAACTCAAGGCCTCATAGTTACAAGTCATGACTCTTTTTTTTTTTTTCCCAGTCATGGGGCTTAAACTCAGGGCCTGAGTACTGTCCCTGATCCTTTTCACTCAAGGCTAGCAATCTATCACATTGAGCTATAATGCTACTTCCATTTTTCTAGTGGTTAATTTGAGATTAGAGTCTCACAGACTTCTCTGCACTGTCCAGGCTGGCTTTGAACCATGATCCTTAGATCTTAACCTCTTGAGTAACTAGGATTACAGGCCTGAGCCCCCAGCTCCTGGCCTAAACCATGACTCTTGTCCTTTATGCTTTTAGGTTATTTTTCTGAATAGGGTCTCTTGCTTTTGTCAGCCCAGCCCCTGAAAGGGCCTCCTAGTAGTTCTTCTAGGACCTCCCAAGTAACTGGGATCACCAACCTGAGTCACTATTCTCACTATTCTATGGTCAATTGTTTTTACATATTTTATTTTGCTTTTCACATGCTGTTCTGATATGTAGGTAGATGTTTGTCTGGGTATGTATTTAGTGAAGGAATGGATAAATATTTGATGTTATTGTCAGGATCACTGTAGTCTCTGAGCTTTTCCTTCTTAGTCTTCTCTTTAGACTGAGCCTCCTTAATACCATGGTCTCTCAGCTAGGTGGTGAAGATCCATAGCTAAAGTTTTGAGAAAAAAAAATTTGGGGAGCATTAATATCTGTGACAGAAGGGCTTAGGTAGGTGTTTAGTTCCAGGTACGCTCTAGGGAACTACCTTTTTCGATTTGGAGAAAAATCTGCAATTCTCTGGCGCATGTTCACATCCAGTCTGGGTATTCCTGAGATGTTTAATGTAGTTAGCCTCTTCAAAAGCATTTAGAACATAAAAGTAAAAGAAAAAAGATGGTTGTCTTAGGGATAGAATCCTAGATCCCTTGGAAATATGTTCATGTTTAGTGACTGTATCACATTTCCAGGTTTCCCGTAACTCATGGATAGAACTGCTTAGGAAATGAGAAGCCAAAGCCAGGACACTGGATGCAATTTGGTGGTGCCTGTGTGTCCTACTTGCGAAATTCAATCTAGAGTGTGGAGTTTCCATGGCGGAACCTTCTATCTTTGTTGGCCTTCCCTGGCCTCTAAGGGTATTTTCCTCCCTAGCCACAGGTGGATAAGCTCCTTGTTATGCAAAATGCATAATTCCCTTGAATTCCAAGGGAAGGATCAGTGGAAAGTATGTCATGGTATTACATTTATTTGGATTTCAATGTCAAGTTTAGACCTATAAATTTGAGCAATTGGGCAGCTGGAGTTTCTCACCACTTTGGGCAAAGTTGCTCTTTCCGAATGGAAAAGAAGAATATTTAACTGCTGTATTACTGCATAAGAAGGATCCTGTGCTAGGCAGATAAGCAGTAAATTTAATTTCCCTTGGTCTTCTCTAGTGGAGATAGTCTTCTCAACTGCTTCTTCCTATTCTCTTTCTTTCTTTCTTTCTTTTTTTTTTCTTTTTTTTTTGGTCCAGTCGTGGGGCCTAAACTCTGGGCCTGGGCGCTATCCTTCAGCTCTTCAGCTCAAGGCTAGGGCTCTACCACTTGAGCCACAGCGCCACTTCTGGCTTTTTTCTTTTTGCTTATGTGGTGCTGAGGAATCGAACCCAGGGCCTCATGCATGCAAGGCAAGCACTCTACCACTGAGCCACCTTCCCAGCCCCTTCCCATTCTTTCTTAATCATCATTATCCCTCTACCTACTTATGGGCTAACCACTGGGCAGTTGAGAAGAAAGACAAATGACACTTCTGTGCAATGCAAGGCATCTCCTACTCAGGAGGAGAGGGTGAAAAAGAGACCTGTTTCCTGTCTGTCTGCTTCCAGCAGGAGCTGCAGAGGTTGATTCTTTCTCTTCATGGCTCATAAGTATATGTTTTCCAGATGTGATGCTCAATAAGAAGGTTCTTCCTGATTTCTTTTTTCCCTTTTTATGTTGGTCATGGGTCTTGAACTCTGGGCCTGGGCGCTGTCTCTGAGCTCTACAGCTCAAGGCAAGCACTCTACCACTTGAGCTACAGTATCACTTCTGTTTTTTTGTTTTTTTTTCTGGTGGTTAATTGGAGATAATAGTCTCATGGACTTTCCTTCCCAGGCTGTCTTTGAACCTCGATCCTCAGATCTCAGCCTCCTCCTGACTAGCTAGGATTACAGGCATTAGCCACCAGAGCTTCCTGTTTTCTATATACCTCTCCTTTCTAATGTAGCTTCTTCTTTTTCTTTTTTAACCTGTGCATGGTGCTTTGCTTATTTTTTTTTTTTTTTTGGTCCGGTTGTGGGGCCTGAACTCTGGGCCTGAGCACTGTCCCTCAGCTCTTCAGCTCAAGGCCAGTGCTCTACCACTTGAGCCACAGCGCCACTTCCGGCTTTTTTCTTTTTGCTTATGTGGTGCTGAGGAATCGAACCCAGGGCCTCAGGCATGCAAGGCAAGCGCTCTACCACTGAGCCAACTTCCCAGCCCCGGTGCTTTGCTTATTGTTCATTATCAACTTAGAAGTAGGGAGGGAGTCTTGATTTCTTGAACAGAAAATCACGTGGGAGTCATTCTAAAAAGGGAGAGTCCATAGGCCTGGAGTGTAGCTCCATGTGTGAGGCCTGAATTCAATCTTCAGCACCACCAAAAAAAGGCGGCTTGGGTCAGAAATATATTTTGTGCAATGGTCAACTGAAGCTTAAAAATTTTATATGGAGCCTGGGGCTGAGAATTAGAATCCAGATTTAGAATTGAAGGTCTAGTGATTCTACATTCCATTTTGTGGACTATCTCAAAATGGGCCAGTAAATTAGATGACTCACTACAAAGACAAGAGCAAGTAACTTTCAAGACTAGCCAAGAGGGGAGGGGATTGTAGTTGAGGAGGGGAGAGGGAAGGGTTGGTAGGGGAAAAACAAAGGAGGAGGCAACAATGCTTGATAAGAAATGTACTCATTACCTTACTCATGTAACTGTAACCCTTCTGTACAGTATTTTCACAATAAAAAAAACTTATTAAAAAAAAAGACTTGCCGAGACTTCCTCTTTGGGAAACAAATTATATCACTAAAAAGATGGTTAAACATTCCATAGTGATACCAAAACATAGATGTATGTATGTATGTATGTATGTATGTATGTATGTATGTATGTATTTTGTCAGTCATGAGGCCTGAACTCTGGGCCTGGGCACTGTCCCTCAGCTCTTCAGTTCAAGGCTAGTGCTTTACAACTAGAGCCACAGCTCCACTTCTGGCCTTTTCTGCTTATGTGGTGTTGAGAAATCGAACCCAGGGCCTCATGCATGCGAGGCAAGCACTCTACCACTGAGCCACCTTCCCAGCCCCAAAAGATGTATTTATAATACACTAACAACTATAAAGAATTAAAGCAAGCAGGACTGGGAATTGTGTTGATAAAATACTCTTCTTTGTGCCGGTATTGGGGCCTGAACTCTAAAAGAAGGATTACAAAAATTCCTATAATTCTCTCCTTTTTCACAGTTTGCAGCCAGCATGGTTTTGTGACTCAGTGCACTGGTGTAATAGTCTGGGCCACAGTGCCAGCCATGGGTCACACACTGGCTGTGGAAACACCCTGCTCTAGCTGAACCCTTGACCTTGACCCAGCAGAGAAGCCACAGTGTCTCAGCCGAGTCAAAGATGGGGATAGAGCCGGGCGCTGGTGGCTCACGCCTGTAATCCTAGCTACTCAGGAAGCTGAGATCTGAGGATGGTGGTTCAAAGCCAGCCCAGGCAGGAGAGACCGTGAGACTCCTATCTCCAATAAACCACCAGAAAACCGGAAGTGGCGCTGTAGCTCAAGTGGTAGAGTGCTCGCCTTGAGCTGAAGAGCTGAAGGACAGCGCCCCGGCCCAGAGTTCAAGCCCCACGACCAACAACAAAAAAAAAAAAGATGGGGATAGGAGAATCAGAGGCCAGAGTTCCATTCTGGCATGTGACTTGTTGGAACATCTAGGAGTTTTGGGTCTGGTTTGCTGTGAATTGATATTTTATCTGTAGTTAGTTCAGGATTACTCATTAATTATATACTAATGTTCAGAATGAACTTCTGTTGCATTAACTGGCAGAACAAGAGACTAGTTTGAACAGAGTTAGAAGCAGATACTTTTTTTGGACTTTTAGAAATCATTATTATGTAAGTACATTAAAAACAATAGCAAGCAAGAAAAAAACTACTTGTGTCCCTGTCTTGGGTTCATTTCACTTAACATCATCTTATAAGATCACATGTACATAGCTTTTGACCTTTTTTGCTTGTCCTAGACATGTACTAGTTATTGCAAATAACTAGTTTCTTTGGGCCTGGCTTACTTCACTTAGTATAATTTTTTCCAAGTCTTTCCATATATATATATATATATATACACATATATATGTATATATATATATATATATATATATATTACATTTTCTTGATCCATTCATCTACTGAAGGGCATCCCTGTTGGTTCCATATCTTAGCTATGGTAAATAATGCTGTGATAAACATAGTTGTGCTGGTAGCTTTAGTATGGCCTTGTTTGTGATCATGCCCAAAAGTGGGATTGCTGGGTCATAGAGGAGCTCTATGTAGTCTTGAAGAACCTCCATACTGCTTTCCAAAATGGTTGAACAAATTTACACTCCCACAAAAATGCAGTAGGATTCCCTTTTGGCCACATCTCCTCCAGCACTATGTAATTTTCTTTTGTATGTTCTTCCCCCATGGTATAACCCCTGTTTTCACTGTATCTGATTCCAGTGTCCTCCATCTTATATATACATTTTTATAATTTGGAGAGGGGAAGGGATATAACAAAATGCTTAAATAAGGAAACAAATTGACCCATTGTAACAATGAGATGTACAAGACACTATGTTGAAAATGAACTTCACAATTTTGGGGGGTGGGGAGGAGGAGTTGGGGAGGTGGAGAGGGAAGGGATGAATGGTAGGGGAAAAACAAAGGAGGGGGTAACAATGCTCGATAGGAAATGTACTCATTACCCTAGTCATGCAACTGTAACCCCTCTGAACAGTATTTTTACAATGAAAATATATGGAAAAAGACATCATTATTATAAAGTCAAGTAAAGAATGCATTTGTTTTTGGATAATGTCGCCCCTTCCCTCACCTCTCTGTTTTTCCCTCCCATCACGACTCACAAATTGTATAGTTCATTTTCAATATGGTGTCTGTGAGGACCACTGCTGCAATGAAGCAATATTTTTTATTGAAGCTATACTTTTGATAATGATATGAATATCATGCTTGCAAAATAGGGCATTATTTAAAGTAATAGTCTGTTCTTGATCAGTTCTGTAATTTAGGGGCATCTTTCTCATAGTTAACTTCTCTTGATTCCCTACTTGTTTGCAACTTTATCCTTCAAATGACTGCTTTGAAACAAACTTCCTATATTTGAATGAATAACCTTTGATATTCATGTTCTTAAAAATTACCCATATTCTTGTATTTATTTGCTTGTTTGTTTATGATTTTCATTTTGGTACCTAGTACTGGGGCTTAAACTCCGGTCCATGAACTTTTTTGCTCAACATTAGCATTCTACCATTTTAGCCACAGCTCCACTTCTGTCTTTTTTTTTTTTTGTCGGTCGTGGGGCCTGAACTCTGGGCCTGGGCACTGTCCCTCAGCACTTCAGCTCAAGGCTAGCGCTCTACCACTTGAGCCACAGCGCCACTTCTGGCTTTTTTCTTTTTGCTTATGTGGTGCTGAGGAATCAAACCCAGGGCCTCATGCATGCAAGGCAAGCGCTCTACCACTGAGCTACCTTCCCAGCCCTACTTCTGTCTTTTTTGATAGATAATTGGAAATAAGAGTCTTATAAACTTTCCTTCCTAGATTGGCTTCAAATTGGAGCCCTTAGATCTCAGTTGCCTGAGCTGCTAGAATTATAGGCATGAGCTGCTAGTGCCTGGCATGTTTATGAATTTTTGAGACAGGGTCTTTTGTTGTTGTTCTTAGGTGAGAGTTTATTGTTTTTTCAGTCTTACAAAAACATCTTACTATAAATATAGAACATCTCACTGTTTTTCCTCCTTTATCTATTCTTTTCTCTTTTTAACCTCCTCTCTTTTGAAAAAAAATTGTTTTGTTGTAAAGGTGATGCACAGAGGAGTTAGTTATGTAAGCCAGGTAATGAATACATTTCTTGTTGAACATTGTTTCCCCCTCCCTGAGACAGTCTTACTGCATAGCTTCCAACTCGGAATTCTGCCTCAGCCTCCTGAGTGCTAGGATTACAGCTATAGGATTACAGCTGTGTGACAGCATTTTTTAAAATGCCCTGATCTTTAGATGTTTATGTTTGTGTCTGATGAGGGCCTGTTTCATGATTTATAAACAGCCCCTCTAACTACTGTCTCTTCACGTGGTGGAAGAGGCAAGAGGGTTTCTTTTAGGCGGCAGCTTCTTCTTCTTCTTCTTCTTTCTTCTTCTTCTTCTTCTTCTTCTTCTTCTTCTTCTTCTTCTTCTTCTTCTTCTTCTTCTTCTTCTTCTTCTTCTTCTTCTTCTTCTTCTTCTTCTTCTTCCTCTTCTTCTTCTTCCTCTTCTTCCTCTTCCTCCTCCTCCTGCTTCTTCCTCTTCCTCCTCTTCCTTCTTGTTCCTCTTCCTCCTCTTCCTCTGCCTCCTTCTTCCTCTTCCTCCTCTTCCTCCTCCTCCTTCCTCCTCTTCTTCCTCCTCCTTCTTCCTCTTCCTCCTCCTCCTTCTTTCTCCTTTTTCTTTGATGACTCAGGACTTTGCCTCACATCAGGACCCCCATTCTGGGTAGGAGGTGGTACTTACAGGTTGGAAGCTGAAGATGTAAGAGCAGGTGTTGGGCTCTGAGCATATGTGCTGGTCACAGGCCGAGATCAGACCTATAGTTCAGTTATCTGAGTGCCTAGGGATCCTTTCAGGGACTTGTGACTGAAGTTCCGCTTCAGAGCATCTGTCTTATTAGGGAGCCAGGCTGACTCTAATGTAGACAAGACATGTTCACACTTGGATTAAATCCCCATGAGTGAGTTTCTCATATGAATTTGGTTCTCTCTCCTTCCTTTTCTTCCTTTTCACTTCCTCCCTCTCTTATTCATTTCCTATTTTTCCCTTTCTTTTCCTTGTGATCTTTCACAGTGACTTAGTCTCAGACTGTAATGTTGAGAAAAGGCCAAATAATTGAGGCTTCAGTCAACTCTTTCCAAAGATCAGAGGAAATTACAAGTACAAGTCACTATCTTCCTGCCTTTCCTACAGGTAAGTGTGCTCCTTGTTGCAAGGGATCATATCTCTTGTGTGCCTGTCACAGCCACAATTCTTCCATGCTCATGCTCCTGGCATTAAAATCAAAATGCAGAAATAAAGATTCAGGATGACCATTGTAATAATGAGATGTACAAGACAGTATGTTGAAAAGGAACTTTACAACTTTGCAGGGGTGGTGATTGGTGGGGAGAGGAGGGAGGAGTTGGGGTGGTGGGGAGGGAAGGGATCGTAGGGGAAAAACAAAGGAGGGTGTACCAATGCTGGATAGGAAATGGACTCATTATCTTTCTCATGTAACTGTAACCCCTCTGTACAGTATCTTTACAATAAAAAATATATATTAAGAAAAAAAATCCATAGTAGGTACCAGATTCCTTCTGATTGCAAACAAGAATCAGAAAAACATGATTCAGGCCCAGATACTTGCCTTGCCATTCCTGTTGTCTTACTCCCTGTGAAGCCTTCACACAGTCTCTCTGCTTTTCTAGCTCAACTGCCCTTCACCACATCCTGGGAAGTCCTTGATGGGAAAAGCCTAAGCTCCTGCTGAGGAAAGCCTCTTCCAATCTGATCTTGCATTGCTTGCATGGCTTGCATGTGGTGAAGTCTGGCCCTTGGGAATCTCCAGACTTGGGCTTCTGTGCTTACACACTCACCTAGCTGATGCTCTTTTCATCTTGCTTTTCTAAAAAAGGAAATCCTGGTTTAGCTTCCTTTTGATTCAGCTCTCCAAGTTGCAGTTGGCTTAATATCTGGGGCATCTCCCTTTCTGGCTCTGACATGTCAAGGCCCTGGAGGTGAGCTGATGTCCCAGTTAGACAGCTTCCTCCCTGGGGTTCTGAGGACAGGATCTGGACCCCTCATCATGCTGGATTCTTTGCAGGGCACACCCCCCCTCCCCCGCATGAGTGTTTTTGTTTTTTTCTTTTGTTGTGGTTGTCTTCCTGCCTTTTCTTGGATACCTGGATTCTTGGGTTTGAATCCTGCTTGCTGACTGTGAGCATGAGAAGAAATTTAACCCCTCTTGGCCTTCATTTCCTTAGATGTAAAATAAGGCCCATAAGGTGATTCTGAGGCTTAAATAAAAGGATACTTGAAATGAGTGTGTCTGGTTTGTGATTGTCTTACTGTTCTTGGACTTCTCCAACTTACATTATATCCATTCTGCAAGACTCAGCTAGTTCTCTGCCCACCCACAAAGATTTTTCTGTTCACTGAATGTCTGAGATTATTTCCTTTGATATTTAATGCTATTTCTATTATACTAGATGCTAAGTGATTTTATTCTTGGTGCCTTATGTACAGAAAAGTTCTAGATTACTGATAATAAGGAGTTTAGCTGGGCTCATGTGGCTCCTGTCTGTAATCCTAGCATTTGGGAGGAAGGGATCGGGAGGATGAAGATTTGAGGCCAGTCAGGGCCTCTCTCTTTTAATCAAAACAAACAAACAAACAGACAGACAAGCTTGTCACCCAAGCTATGTGGGAAGCATAAATAGGAGGATTGAGGTCCAGGTCCACCTCAGCATAAATATGAGACACTACTCAGAAGCAAAAAAAGGAATGGCTCAAATGACAAAATGCTTTACTGGTCAGCATATAATCTTGAGTGCAAACCCTGTCACTCCTCAAATAAATAAGAGTAGTGACTTCTTTTAACTCTATTAATAGTAATGCTGTTTGTATTGGCTCTTCTTTCAGGGCACTTGATTATGAATATACACACTAGGTAAACTCATTTGAGATAAACTGAGATAAATGGGCAACATAGAATTGCAAGTTACAACAGCCATTTGAGGTGTGTGTGTGTGTGTGTGTGTGTGTGTGTGTGTGTGTGTGTGTGTGTGTGTGTGTGTGTGTGTGTGAGTGTGTGAAGGTCCATTTCCAGGGAATAATGCACTTGCAGCTTTTAGTGCATCATAGGGGGTGACCTTGCCTTGACTCTGTCCCTTGGTGATTCTCAGCCCTAGATTTGCAACTGAATCTCCTGGAGAACTTAAAAATAATGTTGACACCCAGGCCACATTCAGTGCCACTTAAATCTAAACCTCAGTAGGTGGAGGCCAGGCAAAGGATTTTAAAAGCTTACTAGGTAGTTTTATTCTGAAGCTAAGAATCTTCCAGAGAACCTTCTCAGTCCTCTCATCTGGGGAATGGGCTTTAGTTTGAATTATCTACATTTAGCTGTTTTGTTTTTTTTTTCCTGGGGGTATTGGCTGCAATTAGGTTTTAGGAATTAGCTTTTAAGAAAGCACAGGTGCTTTAAGGGTTCCAAGCCTGACTCAGTCAAGATAGTTTATTGCACCAGAATGCCTGTAGCCTATTCAAGCCAGCCTGCTTGTTGGCAACTCAGCATGCCCAGGAGTAGAAGTTTCCTTGCTCCTCTGGGTCACTGGGCGCCATTGCTGAGAACTGACAGAGTTCCTCAAGGTCCTAAAGTATTTATAACACTTACAGTATTTCAGCAAGGTGCGCTTTGCTGCCAGAGACCTGAACTGGCGCCACTAAGAGTCACTCAGAGTTGGGCACAGATACTGCAGGCTGCTAGGAAAATAGCTCTTAGGCAGAGAGGAACTCAGGTGATCTTCCTAGAGAACAGAAAGGAGGAAGGCTGGGGAGGAGACTCACTGAGGTTATTTGCTTCTCCTCATTTGTGGAATTTTGCAGTGAACTCCATAGAAACCTGTGAAAGACTGGGTTTCTTGAGATATAATTTACAAACTATAAACTTCATCTGGGTTAAATGTACAACTTGATGAGTCTTAACAAATATACAGAGCTCTGTAATCTGAATCCATTACCACAATGTGGTTTAAAAAAAAAATATATTTTATCACCCTCAAAAGATCCCCCTTGCTTGTTTGCAGTCAGCACCTCCTTTAGCCCAGATCTAGATTCTAGATCCTGGAACCTCAGTTTCTATAATTCTGCCTTTTTAAGATATACATGGCCAGGTGTTGGTGGCTCACACCTATAATTCTAGCTACTCAGGAAGCTAAGATCTGAGGATCACAGTTTAAAGCCAGCCCAGAGAGGAAAGTGTGTGAGACTTTTATATCCAATTAACCACCAGAAAACTGGAAGTGGTGCTTTGGCTCATAGTGGTAGAACACTAGCCTTGAGCAAAACAAGCTCAGGGATAGCACCCAGGCCCTGAGTTCAAGCCCCATGACCAACAATAAGAAACAAGGAAAGTCATGTAGCATATAATCTTTTGTTCTGGTGTCTTTCACTGAATATTTCTGAGTTTCATCTGTGTTGGTTCATCAGGATTTTGTTACTTATTGTTTTGCTGTGTGGGTGTGCCACATTTTACCTATCTGTTTATAAGCTAATGGACATTTAGATTGTTTCCACTTTTTGTCTATTATGAATAATATTGCTATGGATAACTTTGTGTGTAATGTGTAATACTTTCATTTCTCTTGAGTAAATAGCCAACTTGCTGGGCTGTATGGTAAGGGTAACTCTCTAAGAAACAGTCAAATCATTTTCTTTGT
Source organism: Dipodomys merriami (assembly GCF_024711535.1). NCBI lineage: Eukaryota > Metazoa > Chordata > Mammalia > Rodentia > Heteromyidae > Dipodomys > Dipodomys merriami. The sequence continues at coordinate 3,046,153 of NW_027203826.1, forward strand.
TTTTTTTTTTTTTGGGTCCGGTTGTGGAGCCTGAACTCTGGGCCTGGGCACCATCCCTCAGCTCTTCAGCTCAAGGCTGAGCTGAAGAGGTAGAGCTCTTCAGCTCTACCACTTGAGCTACAGCGCCACTTCTGGTTTCCTAATGGTTTATTGGAGATAAGAATCTCATGGACTTTCCTGCCCATGCTGGCTGTGAACTGAGATCCTCAGATCTCAGCCTCCTGGGTAGCTAGGATTACAGGCGTGGCCACCGGCGCCTGGCTAGATTTTCTTTTACAAATGTTTACTTCTTAAATTTAGGGATGTGATTAATTTTGAGTTAAATTTTATGTATGATTTAAGTGAGACTTCAATATTTTTGCATGTGAGTATTCTTTATTAATTTTTATTTTTCAAAGTAAAGGGTTTGCAGGTTCTCTACTGCTAAGCCACGCCTCCAGTCCTTTCTGCTTTTTTATTGGTTGCGGGGCCTGAACTCTGGCCTTAAGCACTGTTCTTCAGCTCTTCAGCTCAAGGCTGGCTCTCTACCACTTGAGCCACAGTGCCAGTTACAGCTTTTTCTGCTGATGTGGTGCTGAGGAATCGAACCCAGGGCCTCATGCATGCAAGGCAAACACTCTACCACTGAGCCAACTTCCCAGCCTTGCTTTGGTTATTTTTGAGATTAGAGTATTGATTTTTGTTTATGCTAGCCTAAACTTTGATCTTCCTATCTATACTTCCTACTGAAGGTGGAATGACAAGTGTGTACCATCATGCCCAGCCATACTGGCAGAAATAGGGCTTGAAAACTTTTTTTCTCAGAGTAGCCTCAAATTGTGATCTTCTTGATATCTACCTCCAGAGTGGTTAGGATAATAGGTATGAGCAACTGCTACCTGTTACAGTAACACTTATTGAAAAGACTGTTTTCTCCTTGTTAGATTGTTTGGTACATTTTTTTTTTTTTGCCGGTCATAGGGCCTGAACTCTGGGTCTGGGCGCTGTCCCTCAGCTCTTCAGCTCAAGGCTAGCACTCTACCACTGGAGCCACAGCGCCACTTCTGGCTTTTTCTGTTTATGTGGTGCTGAGGAATCGAACCCAGGGCCTCATGCTTGCAAGGCATGCACTCTACCGCTGAGCTACCTTCCCAGCCCCTGTTTGGTACATTTGTTGAAAATCAACTGATCGGGCTGGGAATGTGGCTTAGTGGTAGAGTACTTTTCTAGCATGCATGAAGACCTGGGTTTGATTCCTCAGTACCACATAAACAGAAAAAGCCAGAAGTGGTGTTGTGGCTCAAGTGGTAGAGTGCTTGCCTTGAGCAAAAGAAGCTTAAGGACAGTGCCCAGGCCCTGAGTTCAAGACCCAGGAATGCAAAAACAAAACAAAAACCAAAGAAAAAAATCAATTGATCATAAATATAAGGGGATTGTTTTTGGAATTTCACTTTTGTTCCATCAGGGTATGTGTTTATTTTTATGGTCAGTGCCACACTGTCTGATTATTGTAGCTTTATGATAAATTTTGCAAGTAGAAAATATAAATTCTCCAACTATTTTTTCCTTCAGAATTGTTTTGGCTACCCTTTGCATTTCCAGATAAATATTAATATATCAGCTTTTCAATTTCTGCAAAATAGCTTGCTTTAAAATATGTATATTTTTGAATTTATAGATTAATTTAGAAAGCATTTCCCATGGTAACCATATTGAACTTTGGAATTTAGAAATATGGAATGTTCCTTCATTAATTCAGATCTTCCTTAATTTCTTTCAGCAATGATTTGTTGTTTGTAGCATTCAAGTCTTACAATCAATACCTTTTGAGAGTTTGTGCAGCCCTCAAAGAACACAACTTCCTTTATTCCTCCCTCCCTCCCTCCCTCCCTTTCTTCCTTCCTTCCTTCCTTCCTTCCTTCCTTCCTTCCTTCCTTCCTTCCTTCCTTCCTTCCTTCCTTCCTTCCTTCTCTCTTTCTCTCTTTCCTTTCTCTCTCTTTCTTTCTCTCTCACCAATAAGGGCAGGGGGAAGGAGCTGTTGGAGATAGAGCTCTGCTCTGAACTTGCCACTTGCCTTTTAGTTTGCTAATCTCTGACGTGAGTGTACTACAGCTAACAGCTTCAAGGTTGTGGCATTAGAGTTAACGTATGGAAGGGATAGAGAGTTGGTGTTCACAGCTTGGTGACATTGTTGATATCTGTGATGACTAGAGTTACCACAGTCTAGATTTCAGACTATATTGAGAACTTACCAGGATTTAAATTTTTTCTTCCAACGTGGAAGAAGACCTAGTTTAGATCTCTAGGAAATCCTATATTATGGGGAGTATATAAGCTTCACAATTAGTTAGTTTGTTCCATTGTTTGCTAGCTTTATGAAGCCAGGAAATGTATTTAACGTGTCTGAAACTCTGCTCATGTAAAATGGTAAAAACAACCATCATCAGGATCAAAGGAGATGATGCCCATTAATTGCTTATTAGTACAAGATATATAATGATACAGACAACACAACCTTTTCTGCCTGTTAAATTATCTAACTGTGGAAAGAATATTAACTTTTGTAACAAACAGCCATCAACGCTGTGTTAAAAACACATGTGGAGAGGGAAAAGCTGGGAGAAAATGAGGGAGAGATTGTCACTGTTCAAAAAGAAGTGTACTCATTACCTAACTTATGTAACCCCTGTGTATATCACCTTTACAAAAGAAATCATGTGTGTTTATTTCCCCATCATGTCACCCATGAGGTGCCTGACATATGGCTTTTCTGGGATGGGTCTGCTCTTTGTATCTTTCCATTCCACCATGCCAGTTGGAGACATTTGTTGTTTTCATGGTGGTGTGTATGCCTGTGGTGGGGGAGAGGGGGAGGAAGAGGGGGAAGGGGAAAACTCCAGAGAATTGGAGTCCATTCTTTCAGTGTTTAAACTTGCTGCTTGCCTATGGTGTACATTCCACCTACTCATATCCTATGGCCAGACTCAAAGTCAGCTCGTGTGGAAGTATGCTTTGCCTAAAGGCAAGTTCAGTATGGTAGGGCCTTTGCAAGTGAGTGATACAATCTACAATGGAGGAAGTTCCTGGTAATCCAGGGGTAATTATTGTGTACATGAAATCCTTGAGCCATTTTGCTTTTCTTTTTCTTTGTCTATGGCCATTTATCTGATCTCAGCATTAAAAATTTTTTTAAACACAGCTGATAATAATTGATGATGATAATTGATTAATGTCTGAAAATACATTTCTTATTTTTTTTCTCCCTCTTATTTTCAGTCACTGTTGATTCATCCTTTTTTTTTTTTGCCAGTCCTGGGGTTTGAACTCAGGGCCAGGGCACTGTCCCTGAGCTTCTTTTGCTCAAGGCTAGCACTCTACCACTTGAGCCACAGTGTCACTTTCAGCTTTTTCTGTTTATGTGGTACTGAGGAATTGAACCCAGGGTTTCGTGCATGCTAGGCAAGCATGCTACCAGTCAGCCACCTTCCCATCCTGATTTATTCTTCTTTACTCATTGAAATGTGGACATTCTCAGGCTTTCTTAGGCCCCTTTCTCTTCTACTCTTTTCTACAGGTGATCTCAATATAACTGTGGCCTCAGTTAGCTAGTCTCTAATGATTCATATTTCCTCACAATCAGCTCAGATGCCTCTGAGCCCAAGACCATATAGCCAGTCACCTACCCAAGCCTGCTACGATATCCAGATAAATCCAATATAATAAACCTACATCCCCTCTAGAACATGCCATCCAGACAGTTATGCCCACGGGACACCACAATTTCATTGTTAAATCTCCATTCTCTAGCAGTCTCTCATTCTGTCTAGCTGCAGATTCTCTTCTCTGCACATCCTCAGCGTCTCTAGGATCTACCAGTTCTTTCTGTACTGACTGTTACAATGCTCCTTTTTTTTTTTTTTGCTGGTCCTGGAGCTTGAACTCAGGGTGTAGGTACTATCCCTGAGCCTCTTTGTGCTCAAGACTAGTGCTCTACCACTTGAGCCACAGTGCCATTTCCAGCTTTTTTTTTGAATACTTTATTAGAGATAAGAGTCTCATGGGGACTTTTCTGCCTGGGCTGGCTTTGAACCATGATCCTCAGATCTCAGGCTTCTGAGTAGCTAAGGATTATAGGCATGAGTCACTGGTGCTCGGCACAATCCTTTTTTACTCAGACCTTGCAACATCCTCCTATATCCTTTCTTTTCTTTCTTTCTTTTTTTTTGGGGGGGGCGTTGGTCATGGGGCTTGACTCTGGGTCTGGGCACTGTCCCTCAGCTCTTCAGCTCAAGGCTAGTGCTCTTCCACTTGAGCCACAGCATCAACTCTGGTTTTCTGAGTGGTTTATTGGAGATGAGAATCTCATGGACTTTTTCCTGCCCAGTCTGGCTTTGAACCGTGATCCTCAGATCCTCAGCCTCCTGAGTAGCTAGGATTACAGGCATGAGCCACTTGTGCTCGGCTCCTTTCTTTCCTTTACTAAAGCTACAGCTAGAATAATTTTCTTTTTAAATCTAAATTATGGTTATATTCTACCTTGGCTTAATACTGTTTAATGACTTTCTATGGTTTCCCTCCCCTTCCCTCCCCTCCCCTTTCCTCCCCTTCCTTTCTCCAATAAAGACCATAATCTTTTCTATGACACACAGGGCCCTGCAAAATCTGGCCTTTTTATTTTTTAAATTATCGTTGTTATCTTTAAGTAGCTGTACAAAGAGGTTTCAATTCAGCAGTTCAGTTTATAAGCAGAATGCATCTTGATCTACGTCACTCCTTCCATCATTCTTTCCATCTCTCTCAATTCCATCCATACTCTCAAGTTACATGATTTGATTTTCACATATGTGTATTGAATATAATGCCTGTATTTCCTGCCCTTCTTTCTCCACTCATCTGTCCTCTCCTCCCCTCTTCTTGCCTCCCCATCACCAGCATATTTGAGTTTTCTAGTATTCACTTTGTTAAACTGTTTGCTAGTTGTTCAGACGAGTTACACCGTTAGAATCTCTCCCTGAATAGGATATACTTTAGGCAATTTGTGTACATGTGCATATGACCTTGTATGTTTTCATATTGTAAGGTCTGTCCCTGGCCATGCAGTCCCTGGCCTCCCCACCTCCTGCATCAGTCTCCACCCAGCACCTGCTGTTATCTAGGTAACTGGAAGCAGTCCCCTCCCCCTTCTCTGAGGTCACATCCTGCCCCTCCCCCCCATGCCTCCATCCAACCAGGGGAAGGTCCCAGGCCCTGAGGTCACATCCACATCCAGAGCAGCCACACCTTCCCACACCTGGCTACCCTTCCTCTCCACCCCTTTCCTACTTACACACAAACAGGACATCCCCCTTTCAGCCTGTGCACACCCACCATGCACGGCAGGGCAGCAGGTATTCTTTTCATCGGCTACCTAATTAAACCTACCTATTTAGTTTACCTTACACATATATGTTTATAATTTAGACCTAGCCTCCGCATAATGAGAGAAAACATACACTGAAAATTGGAGAGTGATCTAGGCTTTGGCTGTCCCTCTTATTTTGCACCACACTTTTTTTTTTTTTTTTTGGGTCCAGTCGTGGGGCCTGAACTCTGGGCCTGGGCGCTGTCTCTCAGCTCTTCAGCTCAAGGCTAGCGCTCTACCACTTGGGTCACAGCGCCACTTCTGGCTTTTTTCTTTTTGCTTATGTAGTGCTGAGGAATTGAACCCAGGGCCTCATGCATGCAAGGCAAGCGCTCTACCACTGAGCCACCTTCCCAGCCCTGCACCACACTTCTTATTGCCTGAGTTATAGTTACCAGGCTCTCTCCTTTCAACCCTTGAATGTGTCACCCTCCACCGCACCGTGGGACACTCACATGCTTCCCTCTGTTTGGAAAGTCCTGACCTAGCTGCCACCTTGAAACTCAGCTTAGATGTCATCTTCCCAATGGAGCACCTTCTGCTTTGCCAAGCCGAAGTGAGTTGCTTTCTCGGGTCTAATAAAGCAGGATAGATGTTTATCTATACAGTGTGCATCTTACAATGCTGTGCATTCCTTAAAGTGATTCTGCCTGGACTGAAAGGCCTGGGGCAGGGTTCTGTCTCATTCTCCAAATAATTTCTCTTAGCCTCATTAAAACTTTGTTTTTGAATTTTTGAATCATTATCTTTAAGTAGTTATACAAAGGAGCTGCCATTTAACAAAGCAGTTTGTTTTTTATTTATTTATTAATTATACCAGTTCTGGGGCTTGAACTCAGGGCCTAGGCACAGTCCCTGAGTTCTTTTTGCTCAAGACTAGCACTCTACCACTTGAGCCACAGCACCACTTTTGTTTTTTCTGTGTATGTGGTACTGAGGAGTCCAAAATCCAACCCAGGGCTTCATGAATGCTAGGCAAGCACTATACCACTAAACCACATTCCCAGCCCAACAAAGCAGTTTATGAATGCAATATATCTTGATCAATGTCACCCTTTTCAACATTCTTACCCATCCCCCCTCTACACACTCCTCCTCTCACTCTTCTTAATTTTGTAGGCTATACATTGGATTTTTTGTTCTGCATTTCCTCCTTTTTCTCTTCATCTACTTCTTTCCCCTTGACCCCGCCTTACCCCTTTGGATTACCTGCTTCCTGGTGTTTTGTTTTGCTGAACTTTGCTTTTGACTTTCTAAGGAATTACACTATTTTAGTTCTCCCTTGAATCTACTGTATTTCTATTAATACATTTAGTTTTTTTTGGTGGGGGGGTCCAGTCGTGGGGCCTGAACTCTGGGCCAGGGCACTGTCCCTCAGCTTTTCAGCTCAAGGCTAACGCTCTACCACTTGAGCCACAGTGCCACTTCCAGCTTTTTTCTTTTTGCTTATGTGGTGCTGAGGAATCAAACCCAGGGCCTCAGGCATGCAAGGCAAGCGCTTTACCACCTTCCCAGCCCTATTAATACATTTGTATAAATTTGCATACCACCCAACATATTTATGAGTTTGTAAGCTAAATCTAGCTTCCACATATAAGGGAAAACATTAATCTGTTATCTCTCTGGACCTGATTTACTTCACTTAGCAGTTTTCCCCACAAGTTTTTGTTTCTTTACAGATGGTACAATATCATTCTTTTTAATGAATGAGTAAAATTTCCTTGTGTATATATACCACATTTTCTTGATCCGTTCACTCACTGAGGTGCATACCTTGTCTATCCTCTAAAAGAACTTTTGTTTTTTCTTTGAGACTAGTATGTAGCCCAGACTGGCTTTGAACTTGCAATCCTCCTGCTTCAGCTTCTTGAATGTTAGGATTACATGTGTGCATTAGCATGAACATGTAGCCACTAAAAAATAATTGAAAATAATAATTGTACAAATTTATGGGAGTGCAATGTAATATATCAATACATATATACTATGTGTAATAATCAGGAAGAAAATTAGCATATCTATCTCTCAAATTGAGTAATAAAAATTTTTTTGATCTTATTGAGGGTGGTGATACATTCCTAGAATCCCAGATATCAGGAGGCTGATGTAAGGAGGATCACAATTTAAGGACAGCCTGGCCTGTATATCAAGTCTATCTCAAAGGAAAAAAACAAATTCTGTTAGTAAGGCTTGAATCTCAGGGTCAAGGTCATGCCCCTTCATTTTTTTGCCCAAGACAGGCATTCTACCACTTGAGCCATACCTCCATTTCTGGCTTTTTGCTGGTTGATTGGAGATAAGTGTTTATGGAAACTCTTGCCTGCCTGACTTCAAACCATAATTCTCAGATCTCAACTTCCTGAATAGCTAGGATTATAGATGTGAACCACTTGCATCCAGCATGAAAAGATTTTGATCAGAAACAAAATGGTTTAAAAATTCATTTAAGATTTAGAGTTCATTTCAATAAGCATCATTTAACATGGTCATATCTGCATCGGGCTATTACAATCCTCTGCTAAGAATATCCTAGACATATTCTAGTTATTACTAATAAGGAAGACCATGCAGCCCATGTTTTTTGGGGTTTGGCTCATTCTGTTTATTGTGATTTAAGGTAATGTTTAATGTAATTTTCAAAGTCTTTCCACTTCCTTACAAATGGGGCAATGGCATTCTTTCTGATGATATGGATATGAGCAAATAAAATGATGCTTATCAAAATTAGCTCCAAGAAATGGAAGCAACAGGTTTTGTTTTTTTATTGTACTGTTTGCAGTTATTAATTTTTCTTCTCCTCCTCCTGCCCCTCCTCCTCCTCATCCTCCTTCTCCTCCTCCTCTTCTTCTTCCTCCTCCTCCTCCTCTGTCGTCATGGGGCTTGAAATCTGGGCTTGGACGCAGTCCCTGAGCTCTTCAGCTCAAGGTTAGCACTCTACCATTTGAGCCACAGTGCCACTTGCAGTTTTCTGGTGGTTTATTAGAGATAAGAGTCTCACAGACTTTCTTGCCCAGGCTGGGTTTGAACAGTGATTGTTACATCTCAGCCTCCTGAGTAGTTAAGATTACAGGCGTGAGCCACTGGTGCCTGGCTTACAGTTATTTCTTTTTTCTTTCTTCCCCCACCTCCTTTGGTTTATTCCCTTTCATCACTGTTTTTTTTTTTAATTTCTGTACCCTTTGTGTTGTATTTAAATTTGTCTGATTTGAGAAAGAGAAGGGGAATCACAGAAACAGTGGGACAAAGGGTAAACTAATGCAACAATGATACTAGACACTGTGTTGTAAATGAACTTTACAACTGGAGTGGGGGGAAAGGGGGGGTAGGAAAAAATGAGGGAGGGGTAACACTATTCAAAAAGAAATTTATTCATTACTTATATATGTAACTGTAACCCCTCTGTGCATCACCTTTACAATAAAACTAAAAAAGAAAGACTTAGAGAAACCAAAATTCTCTACTTGAACAACTTTTGTGGACCAAGCCTCTTATTCACCAGCATCAAAATTAGGAGAAGGAAGGGATATTGAGCTTGCATCTATAATGTTCATCTAGAGTAATGAATAGTTGCTTGATTGAAGTCGTGCAGCTGGTAAAGGTGAAAGAAGATCAAGAATCTGAGTTTTATGGTGGCTTATTTGCTCCCCTAAACACTATTTCTGAGGACTTACTTTGGGTCAAGGATTTTATCAAGTCATTTATATAATAGACTCTCTCAATTTTAACACTATAAGCCAAGTTTAATTCCACTGTTACCTTGTGGGAAAATGAATATGAAGGATTACAATGTGTTCAAGGCTTCTACAGCCCATGAAGAAATGTAATGACTGTACTAGCAATACTGGATTATTGTGGTACAGTTCTCTTTGTTAGACAAAGATGAAGGGTTAAGACTAGATCAGTCTAAGGAGATTTTCCGTAGAAATTGGTAATCCCTGAGAATCTTCTTATAGGGGACTTGCCAGGTTCAGTCTCCAGTAATATAAAGTTGGTATGGGCAGGAGTTCAGTGAGCCATGATTCAGGGAGTGTTAAAGAGCGTCTTCCCTTTGCCCCGCACTAGGCCAAGTTCAGTGGACATGAACAACTATAACAACCATGGGTGACTTCTAAGGAAGGCCAGGCCAGCTTGATTGGAAAAGGGCCTAAAGTCACTTAAATGTGTGAACTCATAAGTTCTATACCTGCCGGTATTGCTCTTTAAAGTCATATTCTTGACATACATGATTTGCGTGCTTATGAAACCAGCCAGCCTGTACCCTTTCCTAATGCTACTTGTCACACACCTAGCAGAGCCCTCCAGTTTCCCAATTTTGTGGTTCCTCTGTCAGCTTTGCTATTACCAGAGCTGGTTGCTTGTGCTCCATCCCCACCATCTGGCTTCTTGCAAAGACCAAGTAATCCTTTTAAAGTCTTAATAGTAATGGATGATTTGTCTGGCCTTGTTTTCTCATGTTAGCTTTTAGATACCTTGTGCCAAACCCACAGGTTTTAAACTTGAATCAGCTCACGACAGCAGTTAGAAACAGGAAGGAGCTGAGAATTAGGATCCTTCAAAATCAGAATTAGAGCCCTTCCCTTGCTCATTTCCCTGACATGGAAGTGTTTTCTGTACAGACAGGGAGAGCAAGTAAGTAGAAAAAACATGAAATGTGGTAACAGAAATATGGGTTGCTAAATATCTCAACTCTGCCTCATACCAAGCAAAGCATGATAAGAAGTGCTTTACCACTTGAGCCCCTGGTCCATTAGCTTTTTCCTCCCCTTTTGTTTTTGTCTTTTGTTTTACAGATAAAGTCTATTGACTTTTGCCCAGTCTGGTCTTTAAATTTTCCTGCTTCTTCCTTGTGATCTTCTGAGTAGATGTGCACCACCCAACTCTCCTTTGCTCTACTTCCAGTTTTCTAGGGGTTAATTGTAGGTACGAATCTCATGGACATTCTTGTCCAGGCTGGCTTTGTACTGCAATCCTGAGATCTTAGCCTCCTGAGTAGCTAGGAAGGATTACAGGCAAGCCATCAATGCCAGGCTAGGATGATTTTTAAAAAGCTTTTCCTCCCTCCCTCCCTTCCTCCCTTCCTTCCTCCCACCCTTCTTTCCTTCCTTCCTTCCTTCCTTCCTTCCTTCCTTCCTTCCTTCCTTCCTTCCTTCCTTCCTTCCTTTCTTCCTTCCTTCCTTCCTTCCGTCTTTCTTTCCTTTTCCCCCCATTTTGGAAAGTAATTGTACTTTTAGGTTTCTGCCTTTTTCCTTTTCCTTTCCCTTTTTTTGATTTTTTAAATATTTAAATAGTTGTGTGGAGGAGCTACCATTTAACAAAAGCAGTTTATAAATGTATCTTGATCAATGTCACCCCTTTTAACATCCTCGGACATCCCATTAGTTTTCTTATAGAGTGGGCTAGTAACCTTTCCAGCCTGGGAAGTAGAAGAATTAAGTGCTGTCTAAATGGAGCCTAGCTTCTTTTTCAGGTAGGCCCTGATGTCAGAGGAAGCCTGAAGGCCACAGGGCTGGCATATGCTGTCATATCCCTGCCTCACATGGTATGGCCTTGATTCTTTCTCTAACATAATTTCTCCTTATTGCTTATATCTAGGCTTTTAAACATGCAGATTTTGTTGTTTAAAAAGCCTTCTTGTAACCTGTTTACTTTATGCCATTTTGTCTGGGTTAATCCTGTTCTAGCCTTCAACCCAGATTAGAAAGAAGTCTTTTCCTTTGGTAAGACTTCCAGCTTCCCTTGTACCTACTGTGTGATGGATCCTACCCTTGTGTTCCCTTAGAAATCCTGTGTGTTATCTTGAATGGTTACTGTGTATCTCTGAACTTCTGGAACATGAGAGCAACAATGCACACCAGATTTGGTAGCTATGAGCGTTTACCTAATGAGAAGATGTTACAAAGCTAGATGGAATGCCAGAAAGCTGGTAAGGCTTTGGTAAATGGTAGTCAGATCTCCTCACCACCAGTGTTTTATGTCTTAGTCATACTTCCTAACTTTGGCAATCACCTCTGTATGCCTCAACCTGTTTTGTCTAAATAGAGTGAATCCTTGCTTATGTGGCTAAATGTTTCCTAGGAAGGAAGATCTGCATAGAAGAGCTGGATTGAGTGGGTGGGAGGGCTGTGCTACTAACCAATTGGGCTACCAGGGTCAGTTTAATCTGTCTAGGTTTCAGCTTTCCTTCCTTTCCTTTCCCTTCCCTACTCCCACTGAGTTTTTCTTCCCTCCCTCCCTTATTCTTTCCCTCCTTCCCTCCATTTCTCCCTCTTCTTCCTTCCTCCTTCTCTTCTTTCCTTCTTTCCTTTGGTATGGACACTTGGACCTCAGACCTCACACATACTAGGCAAACACTCTACCACTTGAGCTATGCCCCTAGGCCAGGCCTCAACCTTTCACTGTTAAACTATATTAATATTATATGATCATTGGTGTGTGAAGATGCCCGTGGACACATGTGTTAATCTTGGCTTCTCCTTCAAATTGTTTGCTTTTTGAGAAAGCTCTTAAATTTAGCGTTTCTTGCATCCTTTACTCAAGCACTTAGTTTGACTATCTAGTAGGTGCCCAGTAAAAAATAGTGGATTTATTTTAGGGTGGGCCTTCTCAGAATTCGGAAGAAGCTAACTACTTTTCTATACTTCCTTCTACCCCGTGGTGTTGAGTTTAAAAAGGTATCTTTAGGCTAGTGGAGCAGAAGGGGCCAACCTCTAAAATGACCATAAAACATTTTATTTATTTTACTGAGTGTCTACAATCTCTAAGACAGGGGAGGGCAGGAAAGAAAGCAAGAAGGCCAGAGATGACATAAGTTATTTATTGACCTCTGGCTTAAATCAGCTGAGGGAACCTACCAGAGGCAGAACTAGTCCTGGAATAAAAAATCCTCCTGGTGACTTCCACCCTATTTCCAGCCTCGTCTTCAGACTCATCCTCACTTGCCTTGCGGCTGGCATGCTGGTAGAGCACAGCACACACACCTGTGAGCCAGGCGGCCACAGTGCCAGCGGCGAAGATGCAGAAGCCGATGAGCAGCAGAAAGATGTAGTCCTGGCGGTCCAGGTGCGTGATGCACATGTACCGGAGTGGGTTCCCCACCTGTGTGATGGGCCACCCTGTCAGCTCTGAGGGCTCCATGCACGTGGCATTCTGATCATCTATGAAGAAGAACACAGCAGGCAGTGTGCTGAAACAGCAGAATTCCCAGGATCCTAAAGCCAAGAGGAGACTTGGGGGAGAAGTGGCCCTCTGGAATCCTAATGTTCAAAGTGTGCTCTGTGGCCAACAGCCTTAGACCCAGTTGGGCTGCATGGGAATGCCGAGCTTTGGCTCCTTGCCTGCTGGATCATGTCTCAGCCCCCTATCACTGGGGGAGGGGCTGTGGTATAATTTGGTGGCACATTGAAATTTGAAAAGGGCTGGGCCTCAGCTACTTCTTTCTCTGAGGTGGACCTGCATTTTGGTCATGAAAATCAAATTTGCTTCGTAAGGATTGTTACAGAAGGATAAAAACCACAGCAGGAGTCAGTAGGTTGGAAACTCAAGTAAGATACAGTGGAGGCCTGGGACTCCTCAGATGTCCAGCAAGGCTGTACACCTTTCTCCTTCCTTTCTTTTCTTTTTCTTTTTGGGTCCGGTCATGGGGCCTGAACTCTGGGCCTGGGCGCTGTCCCTCAGCTCTTCAGCTCAAGGCTAACACTCTACCACTTGAGCCACAGCGTCACTTCCTGCTTTTTTCTTTTTGCTTATGTGGTGCTGAGAAATCAAACCCAGGGCCTCATGCGGGCAAGGAAACTGCTCTACCACTGAGCCACCTTCCCAGCCACCCTGTCTCCCTTTTCTTGACCCAACCTTTTCTCTTTACTCTCTTTCTCTGTGCTTGTGCCTGTGTCCAGCAAGGGACCATGCTATGGTTTGGATTTGAAATGTCCCTGCAAAGGATCATGTGGTAAAGGCTTGGTTGCCATTGAGAGATGAGTGGGTCATGATGGTGCTAACCTCATTAATATCCCCAGATTAATCCATGGATTAATCCCCATTCAGTGGGTTGAATGAGCTGACTGTAACTAGTGGGGTGGATCCTTGTTGGAGGAAGTCTTATCATTGGGGCATTCCTTTGAAGGGCTTCTCTTATCCCAAGAATAGCCCCACTCCTTTCCTGGCCACATGAGGTGAGCAGCTTTGTTCCATGATGTGCTTCCTGCCATGACATTCTGCTTTAACAAAGGCTCAAAGTGATGAGGCCAAGCAACCATAGACTCAAAACTCCAAAACTATAAGCCAAAGTAAATACAGACCATTAGTGCCACCCAAGAGCATCACAAACCATTTGCTTCAACTCTGGGAGGCATGAGATTCCATGGAGATGTTTCTGATGCATTCTCTCTGTAGGAGAAAGCAGGGGATCTCAGGGTAAAGAAGTCACCAGAAGAAGCAATTCTGCTTCTCAGAGGTGGTACTGGCATTCACTGGCTGATCACATGGACCATATGAGTCTTTGGTCACTTTTAGCAGCTGACTCAGCTCCCTGGCTTCTCTGATCACCTTCTTATTTCTAACACCATGGACTTCAGTACACAGTGGAAAGAAAAGAGAGCTCAGGAGCCAGACAGATTAGAGGTCCAATCTAGATTGTTACTAGCTATTCTTGCAAACTTCAACAAGAGATTTTTACTCTTTGAATTCTACTCCTTCCTTTTACAAGTGCACAGAATAATACCTATTCTACTAATTTTTTTTTTTTTTTTTTTTTTTTTTTGTCAGTCGTGGGGCTTGAACTCTGAGCCTGGGCGCTGTCCCTCAGCTCTTCAGCTCAAGGCGAGCGCTCTACCACTTGAGCTACAGCGCCACTTCCGTATAATACCTATTCTAAGGGTAAAATAATACCAGTCCTCAGGGCAGCAGACAGGATTGATAGACACAGGTGAGAAGAGAGGCTAGCGAGCCAGATGTGCAGAATATTTGGTGCCTCATTCTTGGCCTTGCATTTTTTTTTTTGCCTTTACTTAAGCCACCATCCTGATGCCTGCTCAGTTTACTGCACTAGACTGTTGAGGTCAAGCTAGTGTTGAGACCAGGGCTTGAGAGAATCACTACAATCCTAAGCTTTGACTATGCACTGATTTACAAATTTTATCACAGGAATAGCTAGAGGTGGGGGTGGGAGAGTGGATGCCTAGAGAAATTTCATAAGAGGATTTTGGGTGGAGGGAGGAAGGAGTTGAGTTTGGGTGAGCAGAAAGGCTGTGGAAAATCTGTTCCACTGGATGCCATTGCTGATCCTTGCTTCTGTGTCAGAGCACCTATAGGAAAAGCACATCCCGGATGACAGCTTATGGAATATAATAGTGTGGCAGACTGACTGGCAGGGGAGACTGGGACCATGGAGGCTAAGCTAGCACAGGGGCTGTCAAATCACTATTAGCAACAATTACTGAGGAAAGGTGAGGAAGAAGGACCTAATAGACTGATTGTAGAAGGGTGCAGGGGGGGCAACCCTGCTCCAAGGGAGAGTATTGAACTGGAGGGGTTGGGGATTGGGGATGTGAAGAAGAAGAAACACAATTAGGCATGTAGACCTCTTTCTGGTCAGTGTGGCTGCAAGTCTTTGGGGGCTTTCCCAAAGGAGGCTCAAGAATGTAGCTGGGGCCAAAATTATACAAAAGCAAAAGTGCCAGAGACACAGGAAATAAAGAAAGAAAGAAAGAAAGAAAGAGAGAGAGAGAGAAAGAAAGAGAGAGAGAAAGAAAGAAAGAGAGAAAGAAAGAAAGAAAGAGAGAAAGAAAGAAAAGAAGGAAGGGAGGAAGAAAGAAAAGGAAGGAAGGAAGAAAGAAAAAGAAGGAAGGAAGAAAGAAAAGGAAGGAGGAAAGAAAGAAAAACAGAAAGAAAGAAAGAAAGAAAGAAAAAAGAAAGAAAGAAAAGAAGAAAAAAGAAAGAAAGAGGTGTATTTGAGAAAGGAAAACTGTGGGATTTTGAGGGTCTAAGCAGTGTGTGGGGGAGGGGTTAGTCTCATCCTATTTTTAAAAAGATTTAGCTTTTAAATTGGGGCTCTGGCGGCAGATCTGAGACTAAACATTAAACACACACTTCCCCACTTTGGAGCATTAACTTTGAAAGGAGCAATTAGGTAGTGATTTAAATGCATTGTTCGACTGCTGGGAAGAGAGGGCTGTGGGTGGCTCTGTTGGGAGGGAGGCCTGGGTTTTCTAGCACAGCGTTCCCCCTCTCCCTCCCACTATTTCCAATGCCATCACAGTTTGGATTCTCCCCTCCCAACCTTCCTGCTCCATGATTCCAAGTTTCCCAGCTCTGGCCGTTTCCCACATTCCTGATTATCTTCCCTGCCTGAATGAATACCTCTCAAAGTCTAGCTTTTCCTAGATATGCCCTGCCTCCAAACCCTCCCGCAATTCCCCTATGGGCCTCAGAATAACACTCAGCCCACATGGCCTGTGAGACAGAGCCTCTCAGCATCTCCTGGCCTACCCTTCCCATGGCACTGACCTGCCTTCCCAGTGTCCCCCCCCCCCCAATCCCCCTTTATACCAGTCCAATCAAACGACACACTCTTCTGTCAGTACATCTGGCTCTGGCCCCATCTTTAGCTACCTTTACTACACCACTGCTTTTGCATCAATTGCTTGTTGGTCCAGTTTTCTCAAGATCAATTTCTTCATCATCCTTTACTCCAAGGAGCAACAGTAGGATACTCTGTCCCCCAGCAGTGGCTCAGAGGATGTAATTGTTGCTACTCCTGAACTCATCCATAGCATTTCCTTGAATGCTTAGTGGTGACCTGCCATGTTCTACCTTACACAGTTGTTATTGACCTGAACATCTTTTCTCCTCATCAAGGCATCAGCTCAACTCTTGAAGGCATCAGCTATGTTGGATAATAATAATTATTATTAATAAGGGCAGTTATTTGATGACACTAATCTGAGATTTTCTAGTATTTTTTTTAATCATTCATTTTAGTTTAACTCTACTGGGGTTGAAAACATACTGTCAATTCTGATCCTCTGACTCTCTGTGACATTTTGCTTTATGGCTGCAGAAGGTCAATTTTAGTAAGTGTCCATGTATTCTGCAAAAGTAAACTCTTCTGAGTTATCGAGTACTTTGTTCTGTATATGTTCATTAGGTTATGGTTAGATCTAACCATTTTTTGTTGGTATTGGGTTTGAACTCAAGACCTTTAGTTTGTTAGACAGGTGTTCTACCACTTGTGTCATTCACCATTCTTTGCTTTTAGATTAGCTTTTGGAAAGGTCTGATCTTTTTTGCTTGGGGCTTGCCTCAGATCACAATCCTCCTACTTATGACAGGTAGACACCACCATACCCAGTTTGTCTGGTTGAAATGGGCGTCTCCCTAACATTTTGTCAGGCTGGCCTCAAACCATGATTCTTCTAATCTCTAATTTTTGTAAGTAGTCAGGATCACACATATGAGCCCTCATGCTTGCCTTTTCTAACCATTATTGACTTTTTAATCTATAAACATCTGTCATCTCTCAGTTACTTTAAGTTCCTATGAAGACATCACCAGTTATGATATGAATGTGTATTTGTATAATCCATTTAGTTCTATCAAGTTTTACTTTATGTTTTTTGAAACTATGCTATTAGATGCATAGAAAGTTGTAAGTGAAGTTTTGCCCTTCTATTGTTGAGGAATAGTTCTCATTTCTAGAAATGTGTCTTAAAGTATATTTTGTTGCTGGGTGCAGTGGTTTATACCTGTAATCTAGATACTCAGGATTGTATCTATCTATACACAAATGTACATGTTCATACACATATATTTTTTGGTCTAGCTTCCATAGATGAATATATATATGTGTATATATACACACACACAAACATATATATATATATGTACATATATATATATATATATATATATGTTTTTTGAGCTTTGTTTGTCTTGCTTGATATGATGTCCTCCAATTGCATTCAGTTTTCAGCCAATGGCATGATTTTTTTTTTTTTTTGGTTGGTCATAGGGTTTGAAATCTGGGCTTGGGCACTGTCCCTGCGCTCTTCAGCACAAGGCGAGCACTCTACCACTTGAGCCACAGCGCCACTTCAGGTTTTGTAGTGGTTATTGGAGATGAGTCTCACAGATTTTCCTGCCGGGGCTGGCTTTGAACTGCGATCCTTAGATCTCAGCCTCCTGAGTAGCTAGGATTACAGGCATGAGCCACTGGTGCCCAACTGGCATGATTTTATTTTTGTTTATGGCTATGCAATATTCCACAGTGTGGGTGCATCTATCTATCTATCCATCTATCTAGCTATCTATCATCTTTTTCACTCAGGGTGCTGGGCACCTTGGCTGATTTCTTCTTCTGACTATTGTGAACAACACTGCAATAAACCCTCCTTTTGGCTTTCTTCTTCTAATTTCATTTCCTTTTATTTAGCCTATTAGTCATACATTCTTCTATTATTCTGGTATGATGACTTTGAAGACTAAATACCCATCTACTGATCCTGGCATACTTAATGCATGATAATATCACATGAACCCATTTATACAATTCAGTTTTAGCCCTACTGTGGACCATCCACAGGTAGTTTGAAATAATCCCATGCTACAACAGTTCTCTCTGTCTTGTTGGTCTCCTTACCTCTCACACAGGGATTTCAGGTACTGCTGTGAATGCTGTGTACTATACAACTCCAGAGAGCTCCATTCACATTAGAGACAGGCCTTACAACCCTGTGAGATCTATTCCCTCAGCCTCCCTCCAGAGGGCTGAGGGCATCTGAGCCCCAGTTAAAGCTTCCAGGTACGATTACAGATGTTATTATTGTTTAACTTCTTGCAAATGGTTTCTAAAGAAACACAAACCTCTCCTTTGTTTATTTCTGCACCAAGCATATAGTTCACAGGCATAAATGTCTTCTAGAAGCAGATGCGTGGAGGAACCAAGTTTCTATTAGTGCAAGGGCTCAGGGGGTTACAGTCTTGAAATCAGAGGTTTTGGAAAGAACTACTGTTTTCTTTGGTTTGCAGAAGGGACCATAGTTTTATGAAGGGGTGTGCTGAAGTGTTCCTAGTGATATGGGGTCTAAAGAAGGTAGGCCCTGTGCAAAGTTCTCTGAGTTCCTGCCCTGATGACTGCTCAGGAACAATGATGACTACTAGGGTGGGGGATGGAAAACCTCAAAGGGAATGACAGTGTACAATGAGAGGAAGGGACTTCTCCAAATGGCAGAACACAAAGAGAAGCCTAATTTCCTCATTTCTCCTCATTAGGTCCTTGCTTATGTCAACATGATTTGTATATGCATGTGCTCTTGTTTTCTTCCATCTAAATTAGGTCTTTATCAAGGAAAGCAGCTTCTCGTTGCTTGATCATAAACTATGGAGTGGTGAAGTTTTGTCGGTTCTGATTTCTGGGAGCATCCTCCACGCCTATAATGAATCCTAACAGACTGGAGCTCACAGTCTTTACACTGAATGATCGCATTAAGTGTTATTTGTCAGCACCAAATCTTAGGGTCATCGTCCTTGACATGATACTCAGAGCTGGGCATGAGAGGAACATAGATGACTTGGCCAACCTTCATTACAGTCTACTAGCTGAATACTACCCCATGAGGGCCTGAGCAGGAGTCAGTGAGCTGAGGGGAATGAAGTCCCTACAAGGCAGGAATGGATGGTCTGCATGTCCAAGTAGGAAGGTCAGTCATGACCTGTGAAGTGTACTTCTCTGGTTCCAGAGGACAGAGGAGGTGAGACATAGGCGAGAGCTTCAGGCTAAATGCTGTAGGCATGATATCAGATGTTATCTCCAAGCACTGTTGGAGATCAGAGACCCTATTCCCCCCCCCCCCTTTATATCCTAGTGCCTGGCACATAGTAGATAATCAGTAAACGTCTGCTGAATGTATACATAAAAGAATGGATTATTCTCTTATAGTACTTCCTAAACTACATGTTTTTTGCCTGCTGTTTCAGACAGATTACACAACTGGAATTTGAAAGGATTGCTACTCTATTCTGTGGTCCAGAGATGATCCCCTAGAAAGGAAACTAGACTGAGCTTTAGTCTTTTGTATGACTTGTTGCTTATAATCATGACGTATAGGCAGAAATTTTTCTTTTCTCCAAAATACCTTCTTGTGTGCTTGCCAGGACCTAGAATTCTGTCAGCAGGAGATAAAAACCTTTCATTTCGCCAATAAAACAAGACAAAGTGTAAAGTCTTCTGATAACTGAATTTCTTCACAGAGGTGAGCCTCTGCTTCGGGCTTCTAGAGTAGGTATGAGAGAGAGGGAGTGAGCTGCCATGGCACAGCATGGGGAGATGGTATGAGGAGGTTCTTGAGAGCTAAAGGCAAATTCTAGTTTCTAGTGAGAGCTTGACCTTGAGATGGATAGGCTAATAACTACTCATAAGCCCAGAAAAATCAGATACTGGATATTTGTCCTCATGGATAACAATCAGTTAAAAAGTCCAGAAGGTTGGGCTGGGAAGGTGGCTCAGTGGTAGAGTGCTTGCCTTGCATGCATGAAGCCCTGGGTTCGATTCCTCCACGCCACATAAGCAAAAAGAAAAAAGCAAAAAGCCGGAAGTGGCGCTGTGGCTCAAGTGGTAGAGTGCTAGCCTTGAGCTGAAGAGCTGAGGGACAGCGCCCAGGCCCAGAGTTCAGGCCCCACGACCCGACCCCCCCCCAAAAAAAAAAAAGTTCCAGAAGGTGAAGGCCAGGCAGAGACCTGGGAGTCCTCCTTGCTGCTTCTCCTTGGTCACATATTCATACCACATGCATACACTGTCAGTGCTATCCTCCAAATATATCCTTGTTCTTAACTATTCTCACCATGTTTACCTAACCCTGGTTACAGCCACCATCCTCCCTTGCTTGAACCATGTGACCCTCCTGACTCACGCCTCTCCTTGATATAGCAGTGGGAGCAATCTGTCAGTCACACAATCTGTCACTTCCAGGGCCTCTCATCATACTTAGAATAAAATCAAAAGTGCACTATGGCTTATTACCCTATGTGATCTGGTCTCTGGTTAATTTTCTCCCTTATTCTTTTCCTTCCTCCAGCTTCTTCCTTCCGCTCTAGATATTCTCTCTGTATAGGGAGATACTCCGCTACCTCATGTCCTATTCCCTGGCATGCTCCTGTCTTTCTTTGTTCTCTGCTCAAATGTCACCTCCTTGGGACCACCTGACTTAATGTATGTGCATTGTTCCTGATCCCAGGTGCCTAACATGTACTTAAATTTTCCTTTGGTACTTGTCATTGCCCGAATTAATGCCATATGATTATTTTCTTTTCTTTTTTTTAAAATTTAATTTAATTTTATTTGTGAACATACTGTACAGAGGAGTTACAATTACGTGGGCAGGATAATGCGTACATTTCTTACCAAGCATTGCAGCCTCCTCCTTTGTTTGCCCTTCACATCCCTTCCCAGCCTCCCCCCTCCCCCCCAATCCCAATCCTTCTCCTTCCCCCCCCCCCCCCGTACCTACGTTGTAAAGCTAGTTTTGGACATGACAACTTGTACTTCTCATTGTTGCAACAGGTCCACCTGTATCCTTAAACAACTGGTTTTTCCCCATCTCCTCCACAAGTTATACTGACATCAAATATAGTGAAAGCAGGGGTTATACTGTGGGGGAAGGATATACAAAGCAACAAAGAGATAATCTTATAAATGCGTTAGAAACACATGCATGAAAGAAAAAAACATTAAAATACACATCTAAGGGTTCATTTTCCTGACATCACATTATCTGACCTTTTCCGCTTGACTCATACATATCATATGATTATTTTCTTCCTTGCCTATTAGTTAGGTTCCACAGCAGCAGGTCTGCTTACAGGCGCTGGCACCTAGGAAGTGCTAAGTAACTATCAATGAATGAAGGCACTCAGGTGCAGGCTGGACTCCCTAACCCTCATAAATGTCAAGTGGGGATAATTACATCCAACCTCATCTTGGTCAAATGCTGTGGTCAAAGCATCTTGGCCATTAGATGAAAATATATCCACAATTACAAGGGTTTATCTAATTTGACTTTAAGTTGGACCTTAACCATATTTAAGTTGTATGCATCATATGTGGTAGTCCTTTCTTTTGTTAGGTTGAGGGGAAGGCCAAATCTATTCTGGGATATAAAAAGATGTCGCTGTGTATGGGCCACTCATTGTTAGGTGCTGTCTACATTATGTTATTTTGAAAGATTTAACTCCTCCTCCAATGCTGTGACACTCCCCACACCCCATGTCAGTCTACTTCCTGTGGATGATGGCCACTGCTTTTGTCTTGAAGTCCTACTGCTCTACCATTGTCTGCATCCCACTGGCACTTAGAATCTCCCCCAGGCTACTGAACTCTTCACTTTACGACATTGTCAGCAGTTTGGCAGTGTTCTCCATGTAAGTTATTTTATTTTGTTTTCATCATAACTCATGGGAGTAGGTATTTTCTGGACAAGACATCTGTTTCATGGTGGTTTTCCTCATGGTCAAATGGTTGGGAAGTGAGAGATGTAGGACTAAAAACCAGGTAGTCCAGGGTTGGAGGTGTAGCTTGATGGTAGAGTATTTGCCTGGAACAAGAGGCTCTGGATTTGATCTCCAGCACTGGAAAATAACAACAGCTACAATAACAAATGGCAGCAGAATACAAACTCCTAAGTCTGAATCTAGACTTAGTTTTGCCTTCTCAATGAAGATGTAAGCATCTTAAGAACAGAGGCATATTTCATTATTGCCTGATAGGACTAATGCTATAGAAGCATCATAGATAAATCAGTGATACTATATACTTTGGCAGAAAGCCATTTTTTGTTACTGAGGCTCTCAAATGGGTGCATCAATCATACTGGTCCCACAGTTGTCACACTTGTCTGTCTAGGCTTATCCTTACTTCTTTCTCTGTAGTCCTTGAGGAAAGAGATGTACCATTGCCTCTCAAGGCCTTCTCTTTTTATTTTTAAGAAAACTATTCATTTAATTATTTATTCTTGATCATATTTTGTATATTTATTTTTGTTTAAGTAGTTGTACAAAGGAGTTGCCATTCAACAAAGCAGTTAATGAATACACGCATCTTGGTCAATGTTATCCCTTTGAATATTCTCATTCTCCTTCCTAAACAGACTTGTACTCAGGCCTGGGAACTGTCCCTGAGCTGCTTTGTTCAATGCTAGTGCCTACCACTTGAGCCACAATTCCACTTCCAGATGTTTTAGCAATTAATTGGAGATAAGAGTCTCAACAAATTTTCCTGCTTGGGCTGACTTTGAACATGATCCTCCAATCTCAGCTTCCTGAGTAGCTAGGATTTCATATGTGAGCCACTAGTGCCTAGCCTGCATTGGATTTTTTTTTTTTACTGCATTCTCCCCCCCCCCTTTTCTTGTCTTCATTTGTCTAACCCATTCCTTTGCCTATACCACCCTGCCCTTTTCAAATACCCATGTCCTGGGATCAAGGCCTCCTCTCACTTCACTTATTCTCTAATCCCTCTTGTATTTTCTCCCTTTTTCTTTCTATCAGCAGATAAACAAATGGTTGAGATCTACTTCCTCCTAAAATATACTCTTGCTTAACTTCAGCTATCATTCTATCACCATCTGTCCATAGCCATACCTCCTGTAAAGACAACATATTATTTACTCCTTCACTTGCTTGCACTACCCCAAGGCATCAGAAACTTGTTGGTAACTCTTCTGAGATACAGTTTTTGGTGCTTCCTGACCTGCTTCTGTTGTTTGAATCTTGGCCTCCATGCAGTTCCTATTTTCTAATTTCTTTTACCTATCAATATGATGGCATTCCCCAGAGTTTCTGTGCATGGCCATTCCATTTTCATATTCTAAAATCTCTCTTTTTTTATTGTGAAAATACTGTACAGAGGGTTACAATTACATGGGCAAGATAATGAGTACATTTCTTATCAAGCATTGTAGCCTCCTCCTTTGTTTCCCCTTCCCATCCCTTCCCATCCTCTCCCTCCCGCTCCCCCCCAAGCAGAAAAGGTCAGATAAGGTGATGTTAGGGAAATGAACCCTAAGATATGTATTCAAATGTTTTTTTTTCTTTCATGTGATTGTTTCTAACACATTTATAAGATTGTTTCTAAAGTGTCTCTTTTGGCTGACCTCATCTTATGTTTGGTTACAGTGGTCACTAGAGACAGAGTGATCTCCATGACAGTGATATGTCATGCCTTATTCTCTATTCTGAATTTCAGGCTGAAGCATCCAAATGCCACTAGCTTCAGAGGAACCTCCTACTCAGTAAGTTCAACATAAGCCTTGGTTTCTCCCTAACTTCTACTGCCCGAGCATTGCTAGATTTTGGATGTTGAATGTTCCACATAGGTCTCTATGTTGAGGCTTTGTCCCCAGGGTAGCATTATTGGAAGGTCTTCAGGTTATTGGGACACAATTTCAAAGGGGATTGTGGGGCCCTGGCCCCTTCCTCTTTGTCTTTGCTCCCTGACTTATGATATAAGCAGCTTTGCCCTACCATGTTCTCCTGTCACGATGTGCTGTCTTGCCACAGGCCTAAAAATAGGGCCAATAATTGTAGAATAAAATCTTGAAAACTGTGAGCCAAAATACCCCTTTTCTCTTTGTAAGCTAGTTATCTTGGGTACTTTGTTACAGTGATGGGAAGCTAGCTGATACAAGTCTCTTCCTCAGAGAGGCATCCACAGTGGTTCAAATCAAAGTCTTTACAGGTATTGTTGATTTTTCCCTTGCTTTTTATTTTCCATATCTCATTTAGTAAATTCATAAATAGTTACTGAGCATTTTCTCTTGTGCTAGTTTCTGAAGATTCACATATAAAGTCACAGAGCTTCTAGTTTAGCAAGCAAGACAGAAATGAAACTAGCAAAAATTTACTAATTACTAAAAAAATTGTTCCAGAGGCTTCTTAGGGAGTATAAGGAGCAAGGAGAGGGTCTAGTTCAGTTCTCAGTCTTGTTTCTCAATTTCAGATGTTTCCTCTGACCTGTCTTCACACCTCCATCCCCACTGATGCTGTAGGCCCCCATATTCTATCACCTAGATGCCTACAGGAGCTTTTCCCCCCCTAGCACTGCCTTAAAACTTCCTCATGTCTCAGAGCTTTGAAGGTCCTTCATGACTGAACTCCTGTTTCTCTCGCTGCATCCACTTTGCTTGATTCCTCCAGGATGCAGAGCTCTTTACTTCTAGAGATAAGAAAAGTGAGGTTGGTTGCTTGACAAGACTTGTACGGCCGTGTTTCAGAGGCCTGAATGATTCTGGGGGAGCTATGGGGCCATGAGGAGGGCTCTGGTGTTTCTGAGGTTGAAAGAGCCTTAGATCAAATACTCTCAGGGATCCCACCTGGGCCAAGTTAGGGAGGCTATCAGAATCATCTAGAACCCTGCCCAATGCTCACATGCTGGCCTCTTGCATTCCTGCTTGGATTTTTTTTTTTTTTTGGACTACTGATTCAGATGACCTCTCATTGTCCTCTACCAGCTACTCTACCAGAAGCTACTATTTTAGGCCAGAGGAGTTTGTTGTAAGGTAAGTAAGTCAGGCTGACAGAGCAGTTTACAGCTTTGGGACTATCTGGTACCCAGCCACTTGATTTTTTTTTTTTTTTTTGTCTTCATTTCAATTTCCCTGATTGAAGAGGAGGGTTAGGGTTAATAGCAGATTAGGATGAGGACCTGAATTCATTCTGGAAATCTGAGTTTTGGCAGGTGACTTTGTACTTGGTGAGTTGAAATGGGGCCATTATCCTATTAAAGTCATCTTAACACAGGAAGAAATGGCCTTGAAATGAAACTAACATATTCTTTGCTCGAAATGCCCTCAGAATGACTTGGCCCCGAAGCTGCGCATGACCCAAGCCATCTGCTTCCTGTGGATGTCCCAGGATGCCGTTGTCTACACGCCTCTGCAGTTCTCTTGCCCAGACTCTTCCTTGATGTTTAGGCCATACCATCAAGTTCAGTTAGGACTAAGGACTGTAATTTAACAGCTGACACAGAGGTACCTTCTGTTCTCAAACTGCCCCATTCCTACTCCCTGGTAGCCTGTCTTGTTATGAATTCTGAATACTGTGTTTATTGTCAAATTGTAAGTACCCCTTAAAGGAGATAGTTCAGAAAACATTATTAGCCATTAATCTCAGAGAAAATCGGCTTATTCAGCAGTTGAAGCAGCCCTGGAAGCACCAGAATACAGGACATTGCCATAGGCTTTCTGAAAAGTGGTTTACAGACACTTAGGCTGGCAGTTCAGTGAATCAGAATCGCAGAATGTAAGGCCTGGGATGCTTTGAGGTCCTCTTTTTGAGTAGTAGGAGGAAAGTAAAGAGAAGAGACTGTTGAGATAGAGACATTGTTCTAGCTAAGTTGAATTTAGTGAAGACAGGAAGTGTGAGAGTGTAGGAGGAAGAAGGCTGGATGTGGTGGTGCTCGCTTGCACTTCTAGTTTCTCAGGAGGCATAGGTAGGAGGATTGAAATCTAAGGCCAGCTCCAGGCAAAAATGCTTGATACTCTATCTGCAAATAGTGGAAGGACAAAAGGCTGGAAGCATGGCCAAATGGTAGTGCCCCTGCCTAATAAGCACAAGGCAGTAAGTACCTTCCTGTACTCCTCCCCACCTCCCCTGCCCCCCCCCCCCCAAATTACAGGAGTTAAGAGGCTGTCTGCTTCTTAATTGCTTTTCCTAATTATGTGGCCTCAATATTTTCACTAGGAACACCTTTATCTCAGTGCTCTTACCCATCTGTACTTAGTCAGCAGGTACTCTGTTTAATAAAACTGTTCACCAATTGTGAGTGTCTTAGCTTCCTATTTAGGTCTGCAGTCTGCCAGCTAGAAGAGACCTTTGAGAGCTTCAAATCCTGCTCCCTTGTTCTAGGCAAGTGCTCTATCAGTGAGCCATAGCCCCATTTAATTTAATTTATTTATTTGTCAGTCATGGGGCTTGAACTCTGGGCCTGGGCACTGTCCCTCAGCTCTTCAGCTCAAGGCTAGCACTCTACCACTTGAGCCACAGTGCCACTTCTGGCCTTTTCTGTTTATGTGATGCAGAGGAATTAAACCCAGGACCTCATGCATGTGAGGCAAGCACTTTACCACTGAGCCCCCTTCCCAGACCTGCTCCTTCATTTTAAACTCAAGAAAAGTGAGAGACTCAAAGTGGGGAAGTAACAATCTCAAAAATCACAGTAGGATTGTTATGACCAGGACAGGTCTTCTTGGCTTTTAACTCTATTTGTGTCTCTTGTATTCCTAGGACAACTTATTAAATACAGGAAATAAATAAAACTATACAACATTCTATTATGATGTTGGCACATATGAGCATATAGTAAACGTTATAGAGTGACATACAGTGATGTGCTTTATATCAAAGAAATATAGTACTGATGAAAAATACTGAACTTGGATGTCAGGATATCTCTGTGCTGGGTTAGAGCAGAAATCACCTGCCAGTGAAGATACTTGTTATGGTCAAATATGAAATCTCCCCAAGTATCTCATGTGTCTTGGTCTACAATGAAATGTTCACACATGGTTCTAGGGGAAAGTGATTTCATCATGACCTAATGAGTGGATTTATCTGTTGATAGACTCACAATTTAATGATATTTATTGGGAGGTGATAGAAATGAGTTACATGGAGGAAGCTGATTGCTGGGGGCATGTCCCTGAAAGGTACACTGTGTCTTAAATCTCTCGCATTTCCTCTTTCTGCTTCTTGGCCACCCGAGGTGATCAGCTTTGCTTCAACGCACTCTTCTGCCATGATGATCTGCCTTATCACAGACCATCAACCAATGGAGCTATCCAACCTATGGACCCAAAGCTCTGAAACTGTAGGTGAAGATAAATATTTGCCACAATAACGACAACAACAAAAAAAATGGACTGATAGATACAACTTTAGATTCTAAAGTTCTAGCTTAAGCATCCTGAATTAATAGGCTGCCCTGACCAAGATGCTAGCACTTTCCCTGTGTGACACAGTGTCTCACGTGGATAGTAGCTACTGTACTGGATACCACATGTATAAACAGTTTCCACCATTGATGTCCAAACTTCTTTTGGACGGCACTGAACCACTGGCTGTGGAGAGGAAGCCAAGTTCCTCATGTTCAGGAGCTTAGCACTCTTGAGTTTTTGAGAACACCTTGGGAGGCATTCAACCCTGTCCTGCTACAGAAAAAAAAATCTCCTAAGAATTCAATTGCCACTCTCACCTTCAAATAGCATTGATGACTGGAAAAATTATAGCTTAAGCCAAGGATTCATTCATCTACTTGCTAACCTGGGCTAAAATAAAATGGAATGCATGTGTCTGTTTTAACCCTGTACTGATCATAGAGCAGTGTGGTAACTGACAGATAATATACCTCCTATTTCTGCTATTTATTTATTGCATTTGGAAAGGGAATATGTGAACTCTTTGAAGACGAATACTTTCCATTACACATGGTTGGTATGTTAGTGGGGAGTTCCTTTTGAGTTAGACCTTAATAGTAGCACTGACTATCCTGTTAGGTTGAAAAAGTTTCAACATTTCCAGCATAAACATTTGGCTCCCTCTGTACCTCTTCATGGGCAGACTCTGATACAAAATGAATTAAGGAAATGGAAGGAGATATTATTACCTTCCCATCCTTTTTTCTAACTCTCTTCCATTTCCTTTCAGGACTTCTGTTTCCTTCAAAGTTCCCTACCACTACAGAATTAACCTTGCTCAATTTTCTGAGAACTCATTACACCCCTGATATGAGAGCTGGTAAAGTCATAAAGCACATGTATCATTCTTTCTAGAAGTTCAAATAGTTTTTCAAGGTCCTCTTTAAGCTTATGACATTTGGGAAGGGGTACTTAGAAAAGGAGGACAATTTCGTCTCACAAGTAGGGGGCAGATTGGGAGATATTGGCACAAAGGTATTGCTCAGTACTCTTAAATCACGAAAGTGTACTGTTTCTTCTTTTTCCAAGGCCTGTTGACCCACAGTTGGACTGAATTCTTTGTCTTCATCTACATGTATAACACTATTTATCTGTACCTGTCTCTCAAAATGTGACTTCTGTTGGGAAGCGCTGTAAACTCCAGATTCAGGTGACTCAGGAGCAGACACCTTGCTGATGTTGGTTTAGTCTTGAGACTTACAGCTCAGACTGATACCAAGCCCTGGTTTGGTTTCCAGTTTGTTCTCCGGGGTCTGGATTCCTGAATTTATAACTTATGAAGTACTCACTTCCTCTGGGATTCACATTGTACTATTTCCTGTGGATTAGAGTCCTAACACCTGCTACTCATCTTTCCTATATATTGTGTATAATCCACCCTGCCTACATCTTTCCAGTCCTGTCTTCTAGAGAGAATAATGCATTGTCTTAGAGTTCCACACGAGCCTTTCTGAAGTCTGCTCCTTGATTAGAGGACTGCTTGACTTCCGACTGCTACTTTCTATTTAATATCTTAGATTTTTCTTACATCTACCAGTCACTTGTTTATTGAGTGCTTATGGTGTGTCAAGCCTGATGTTAATAACAGTTCATAAATGTTCTCATTTCATCATTATGACAGCTGTAGGTAGGTTGGTTCTATTATTATCCCTGTCTTAAAGATAAGGAAGTTGAAGTTCAGAGAGGTTAAAGAACTTATCTGGGCTGGGTGCTGGTGGCTCACACCTGTAATCCTAGCTACTCAGGAGGCTGAGATCTGAGGATCACAGTTCAAAGCCAGCCTAGGCAGGAAAGTCTATGAAACTCTTATCTCCAACTAACCACCAGAAAACTGGAAACGGTACTGTGGCTCATGTGGTAGAGCTCACCTTGAGCTGAAGAGCTCAGGGACAGGGCCCAGGCCCAGAGTTAAAAAAAAAAAAAAAAAAAAAAAAGAACTTATCTAGTATCCTACAGAGAGTAAATGGAAGGGCTAAGATCATAACCCTAGCCTCTTTCACTCCAAAACCTGAGTTCTTAACACTGTCCCTGTTTCCTGCATGGCACCTGTCACCCATCATTGGTAGCTGTGGCTGACCTGAGTGCATTTCTAGGCAGTACTGGCTTCTTTTTCTTTTGTTTAGCTTTGTTGTACCTGACTAGATGCAGATGACCTGGAATCATCCATACACTCTCTCCACATATAGTCCTGGGGTTCTGGGTTAGTTATATCTATCAGTACTTGTTTGGTACATTAAAAAGGATGAAAGATAAACTGAATGGTAGCATTACTTCACTCCCTTGCTTTATAAGAAATGTGTACATACCGGCATCCAGCTGTCACATTGCCCTTTAGTGCTAAAATTTTCCAGGGCTAAAGTATAGTATCTTTTGGGGTCTAATGTGAACCTGTTTTTAAACTGGATTCTGCTTTGCAAACAACCATGTTGCTCTGCTTATTTCATAGAAATTCTTTCTCTATTCAGAAATGTGGGTACATGTGGAAAGATGTGTAGGCTGCATTCTAGACCATGCCAAGATCACCTTTTTAGCAAATGCGGTAGAGATAGGTGGCATTAGGTTCAAAGATATTAATGATCAACGTCAATAGTGTTCAATGTCAATAGTGATATTTCCAGCCAACAGAATCATTATAGGAGGATGATGAAATGAAATATCTTCTTTTACATGGAAGTCTGGCTGAAGGACAAGAGAAGCATCTAGTGAATTTTGCTGTGTGTTCAGCTGTGTGTGTTTGTATACAAGTTATATCTTTACATTTATATGCGTATGTATATTGTGTATAGATAATTTGTAAGCAGATATGTATGTATATTTGTATACATGTGTCTATGGTGCATGTATATGTATACCTCTGTATTTGTTTACATGTGTGTATTCAAATGGTTTGTATGTGTATACTTGCATGTGTGTTTATGTGCATACTTGTGATTATGCATAGGTATATGTGTGTATGCATGAATAAAGGCTCTAGTGAGAGCAAAAATGGAGGGCTAGAGTCATAGGTAGATTATGGTGAAACCTGGGTTTGCAAGGGAATATCCTAATGAGTTTATGATGGATAGTGCGTTATTCAAGGAAAATTATTTTGGGTAAGTTCCATGTGGCAGCCAGGTTAGAAATAAAGCTGAATTGTAGATGCTATGGCCATGACTTTGTTGGTGGGAGTGTAAACTTGTTCAACCACTTTGGAAAGTAGTATGGAGGTTCCTCAAAAGACTCCACATAGAGCTCCCCTATGACCCAGCAATCCCACTTTTGGGCATTTACCCAAATGTTTACAAACAAGACCACACTAAAGCTACCAGCACAACTATGTTTATTGCAGCATTATTTACTATAGCTAATATATGGAACCAACCCAGATGCCCCTCAGTAGATGAATGGATCAAGAAAATGTGGTATATATATATATATATATATACACACACACACACACACACACACACACACACAATGGAATTCTATGCCTCCATCAGAAAGAATGACATTGCCCCATTTGTTAGGAAATGGAAAGACTTGGAAAAAATTATATTAAGTGAAGTAAGCCAGGCCCAAAGAAACATAGATCCCATGGTTTCCCCCTTATTTGCAATATCTAGTATATGTCTGAGTCAAGCAGAAAAGGTCAGATAAGGTGATGTTAGGGAAATGAACCCTAAGATATGTATTCAAATGTTTTTTTCTCTCATGCAATTGTTTCTAACACATTTATAAGATTATTTCTTTGTTGCTTTGTATGTTCCTCCCCCACAGTATAACCCCTGCTTTCACTGTATTTGATGTTGGTATAATTTGTGGAGGGGAAGGGGAAAAACAAATCGTTTAAATAGGGATACAGGTGGACCCATTGCAACAATGAGATGTACAAGTAGTTATGTTGAAAATGAACCATACAACTTTGGAGAGGGGGGGGAGGATGAGAAGGGATGGGAAGGGGAAACAAAGGAGGAGGCTACAATGCTTGATAAGAAATGTACTCATTATCTTGCCCATGTAATTGTAACCCCTCTGTACAGTATTTTCACAATAAAAAATAAAAATATTAATCTTATCCTCTTTCACAGGCTGAATTTAAGAGTTTGTATAATATGAGAGAGAGAGAGAGAGAGAGAGAGAGAGAGAGAGAGAG
This sequence comes from Dipodomys merriami, assembly GCF_024711535.1. Classification (NCBI taxonomy): domain Eukaryota; kingdom Metazoa; phylum Chordata; class Mammalia; order Rodentia; family Heteromyidae; genus Dipodomys; species Dipodomys merriami. The sequence goes on from NW_027203826.1 coordinate 3,077,621, forward strand.
AGAGAGAGAGGCCATGTATGAAAACAGTCAAAGCTGTAAAGTTCTATAGAATATAAATGAGCTTGGGCTCATTCAAATTTTAGAATAGATAACAATAGTGAACTAGAATAATGAGACCATGTTTCTGCCTGAGTTGGCCAAGCAGGTTTCCCCAGGCTACCAAACAGCAAAGAGATGAGCAGATTAGCAGTTGTGGGGTATATGTGCAGGGGCTTACTGGTCAGTGGATGGAAGCTTTGCCTGTCTCAAATATCAGTATTCATTCATGAGAAATTTATGAGCTTGATAAGGTAGATACTCCCCTCTAATGTCTTTGAAAAACATGCAGTGAAACAGACCTGGTTTATAATACTTTCCATTATGGATTAAACTTAAGAGTCAAGGAGTCCAAAGTAGTCAGCCTGACAATTCTGAGAAGATGCAATTGTACAAGCTGAAAATTGACTATGGGAAAATACATAGGGAGGAAGTGGTAGGCTCAGGGGCTATGGGAGAAGCCAACCAACTTCACCCTTCAGCTAGGGCAGGAGGATGCCATAGCAAAATCATGGACACTGTTCAAGGAAAAGTCACATGTAAGTCTGGTATGGTGGTACATCTACCAAAGCTACTTCCTTTGGTTTGTAACAGCTAAGTCTGAAATGTCTGGCATCAGGGTCAGCTGCCTAGGGCATAGAATTTAAGGAGGCACTCATTCTCAGTACATTCATTCTCAGTGCCTCCTTAAATCTTGCATCCTAGGATTCTCTCGGGCTTTACTCTAGTCCAGGCCCTACCTAGAAAACCTTTTAAGGCATGCCCACTGGGAGGCCAGGAGAGGCATTTTTACTTGGCATTATCACAGCTTCCTTTACCCCAGTTCTTGAAGTCCATCATTTTGGCCAGGAGTATTCCTAAAACATTTCCTCAGTGGAACTAACTTCATCAGTGCTCTGGGATTTCTCTGAGGAGCTACTTCTTATTTGTCTGAAGTTCTCACTTGGCTGGGTTGCAATGCTGTAAGTGCAGAAGACGCATGGAGGATAGGTAGGATAGGGAAGTCGGGATGGGGACAGTAGACAGAGGGACAGTAACTAGCTAGGAATCTCTCAGGTGAGATCTGAAAATTTGCCAGTAACCTTGGAATCTCCCTGCTCAGCACTGTGGCCTGTTTCCACAGATTCATGCTATTTATTCCCTGCTTCCTTATGAGATCAGTACTGTGAAACTAAATCTGTTATCAAAACATTTCTTCTTCTTCCTCTCCTCCCTCTCAGTCCAGGCAGTTTCCGTGCCTCTCCTTCCATCTTGCTGAACTTTCCCTTCTATACATCATACTCCTGTTGGATCCTTGACCGCTTATAAAAGGCTGAATTTACTTTTCAACTCTGGGAAAAAATTCAATCACTACATTAATCAGATTAAAACAAGTTAATGCAATATACAGTATCCTTGTATTACTTTATCACTGTGCAATTATAGTCCTTTATCATTTCCACACCATACATCATGTTGTTTGGCACACCATATATTGGATAATATTAATGTCCTAACTTTATGGGTCAGGAAACTGAGGGGCAGAGAAATGGTGAGTTTTCCAAAGGCAGATAACTTATAGGAGGCAAATTTGGACCAGAACTCAGGTCTTTGGATTCCTATTCTTGACTCTTTCCACCAAGCGTATATTGCTGCTCCAGTCAACTCAGAATGATTTTAACCAGCTCAACCTAACCTTTTCTCCAAGTCTAACCCCCACCCCTCCTTTTTGGCTTTGCCTTTTCTGAAATCAATTCCTCCTACTCCATTATATTTCCCCCTCACCCCCTCCAATCAATCCCTCACCTGGGTGGTCCAGAGGGGACACTAGTAAATAGATGGCGAAGTCCAGGAAAGAACAGTTGCACTTCCAGGGGTTTCCACTCAGATACAGGGTCTGGAGCACCACAAGGTGGTGGAAAGCAGTGCGATCCAAGGTCTGCAAGCCGGTATTTCTGAGGTCTAGGTACCTCAAAGAGCTGGTGTTGGCAAAGGTGTACTTGTCAAGAAATAACAGGTGAGGGTTGTTGGCAATGTTCAGCTGTACCAAGTTGCTGAGCACTGAGAAACTGAATGGGGAGATGGAGGTCAGGTTGTTGGAGCTGAGGTCAAGATAGATGAGTCTGAAGACCCCGATGAAGGTATAATCCAGCACTTCTCGAATCCGGTTGTTGTGACAGTCCAAGTAAACAAGGTCACTGAGGAGGCTTAGTTTCATAGCTGGCAAACTAGTGATTCTGTTGTCCTGCAGGGACAGCCGCCGAGTGTTCAGAGGGATGTCCAAGGGGTATTCTGAGAGCTGCATCCCTATGCAGGCCACTTCTTGGTCTTGACACTGGCAGTTATTTGGACACTTTGACCCTGATACCAGCCCCATCCCAAAGGAAAACAGTAACCAGCCGGGGCCAGGGCCTGAAGTAAGGGGCATAGTAAGCCAGGATTCCCCTCCTTCTACCTTGCTGCGGCAGATAGTCCTTGTCCCTCTGACTCAAAGTCTTCTGAGGGGTGGGGCGGGGCAGGGGAGGGACACTGGAAAGAACTGTAACACTTTAGCTTTGTGCAAAGCAATTTTCCATTACAGGAGAACTGAACAGAAGTTGAAACGCGAGGCCTGGTGCCCTGCCGCCAGCTTGGTAGCTGTGTGGCTTGCTCGCTCAGTCCCAGACTGCTGCTGGAAGCTTGCCTGCTTGGCAGCTTTGAAAGGTCTCACCCTTCCCCTGCCTTTGCAAGTGAAGGGGAGCCAGGGGAGAGCCACATGACAATGAGGTTGCCAGTTGACACCTTTGTGATGTCAGCAGCTTCAGGGGACTGCCTGGTTGAAGGGAAGTGAGTTCTCATCTCTCCTTCTGAGTGGTGTGTGTGTGTGTGTGTGTGTGTGTGTGTGTGTGTGTGTGTGTGTGTGTGTGTGTGTGTGTGTGTGTGTGTGGTATATCACGGTAAGCTCTCTGTACCTGGGGGAGTCAGGGATTCCTGGATAGGGTCTTGTAGCCTGTGGATGTGGCCAGAGCGGGGGAGGGGGGGGCACACATGAGTTCACTTGGGGGAGGATTTCTGTGCCAGTGTGTGCTCAGAGTGTTCATACTGGCTCCTCCTTGAGGTAGTAGGGAGAAAGAGGCTACCCTAGACTTGTAAGTAGGCAGGTCCCAGAGGGGATATGAGAGGTCCCTAGCCACACTGCCCTATCCACTGATGAGCAGTGAAGGACAGCTGAAGGTCAGCTCCCACAGTGGTCCTCCTCTGAGTTCTGAGTTTGGAGAGGTGCCCATTATTTGCCATCCAGAAAAGCTGGGCAAGCAAGTTCCTTCTTTATAATGAGACAAGAGGCAAGGATCACCACTGATGAGGTGACAGTCTCTTAAGATTTTATTCCTAGATCGTGTACACATCTCTGTATGCATTTAGAATGTACATGTGTACCTGTTTTTGTTTTTTCTTTCTGTGTGTGTGTGTGTGTGTGTGTGTGTGTGTGTGTGTGTGTGTGTGTGTGTGTGTGTGTTTGTTTGTTTGTGCCAGTACTGGGGTTTGAACTCAGGGCTTAGGAGCTAGCCCTTAGCTTTTTTTTTTTGCTCAAGGCTGATACTCTACCATTTGAGCCATATTTCTGGTGTTTTGGTGGTTAATTGGAAATAAGAGTCTCACAGACATTCTCGCCTGGGTTGGTTTAGAACTTCAATCCTCAGATCTTAGCCTCCTTAGTAACTAGGATTACAGACATGAGTTATCAGCACTTTACATGTATTAGTGTTTTGGTGTTTTTTTTTTTTCTTGTGCTGGTCCTGGGACTTGAACACAGGGTCTGGGCACTATCCCTGAGCTTCTTTCCTCAATGCTAGTGTTCTACCACTTGAGCCACAGCTCCTCTTCCAGCTTTATTGGAGAGTCTCATAGACTTTCCTGCCCAGCCTAGCTTTGAACCATGATCCTCAGATATCAGATTCCTGAGTAGCTAGGATTACAGATGTGAGCCACTGGCACCTGGCTATATTAGTATTAATAATTAATTAATGGGGGGGGGACTGGTTGTGGAGCCTGAACTCTGGGCCTGGGCGCTGTCCCTCAGCTCTTCAGCTCAAGGCTAGCGCTCTACCACTTGAGCCACAGCGTCACTTCCGGCTTTTTTCTTTTTGCTTATGTGGTGCTGAAGAATCGAACCCAGGGCCTCGAGCATGCAAAGTAAGCGCTCTACCACTGAGCCACCTTCCCAGTCCTTAAAAAAAACTTTTTATAAACTACTCCCCTTAAAACAAAACCTCAAATGTACATATGAAACAGAGTGCAGTAATATGAACTATTTCTTAGCATTTGTATTGTCTTGGGACTTTTAAACTAGTGAGTGCATCTGGGGCTCTACTGTGAGTTTCTATTCATTAACTACTTGACAGATGACAGGAGTCTTTTGCGGGAGGAATGGTGTCTGGCAGCTTAGGAGTTGGGATGTCTCACTCAGTGGAGAAAGACACAGGGACAGAAATGAACATAAAGGCTCTAGGGAGTACATTTCTGAGAAAATGGAATGTTCTCTTTAAAACATTCAAATGTAACTTGTGTGAATATTAATAACACAACGAAACCTATATTTAGCTTAGCCTAGTGCCAGGCACCTGGTATGTAATAAATATTTATTGAATGAATGATGCGTGAACATCTCTGATGGTTTGCTTCCTTTTCTTGCTTTTCTGCCAAGAGAGAAATTAATAAAGTCAAGTGGATTTGTGGCTAGTTAGCTAATGCTTGATTATGTTTACTTACTCAGCATTCCTTGGGTGATGGCTGTGAATTAAGATGATGACAGGATTGTTTACCAAATTGAAAGTGACCTTATTTAAACTGAAATTGCAAACACTCAAAGTAATGACCTAAATAATAAGCTGTACTAATTGAAGCAGGATATAATTGATAAGGGAGCCACCCTTTCTTTATAATTAAAATAATTCTAATAAGATAATAAGTCTCCGTTAGATCTTATATGATTGCCCAGGAGAGAAATTGGGAACATGAATTCTACAGAAGAGAATTAATTTTCAAAGTGGCTATTTTCCCTGGGAGTTGTGCAAGGGCATACTGTGTAGATGGGGTATCGTCAGAGTCTTGGGTAGGAGTGGGGTTGTACACCATCTCCTTCATTTCCATGAGAGATGGCCACCGAACTGACCCACCAAGGCTTACAGAGTGATTGTGATGACTTTCCAACTTTTACACCATTCTCCCCCTTTTTGACTTTTTCTGGGAGCTCAGGTCTCCAGGTTGCTTTGTTTTCAGCCTTCTGATCTAGAATAATTTTTCTAGGACACCAGCCTAAGGCTTGGCTTGGCTTGTTTGGTCACACGATTATAAGTTAGATAAATAGGTCCTACTATAACTTATTGAGACAGAAGCTAGTCAGCCATGTTATTGAGTAGTATTATTTTATTGAAGCATCATGAGCCACAGGGAATATTCTTTTGCTTGAGATAGCAGTGTCATTTTTGGTTCTGAAGCCTGAACACTCATGGGCTCAGTGAACTTTGCCAGGCTAGACTAGATCCCTAAAGCATGTTCACCATTTTGAGACTGAATGTTTAATACACCATATCGACCTAACGGGGCTGTACCATGCAGTATTTCATAAACTTCATTTCAGAACCTTAAATATGTTTTTTTCCCAAGTCATATCTTGTGTGATTAACATTTCTGAGATCTTGCTCTGGATTAGTCTTGTTCACCCTTAGTTGAGTTGCTTCATTTCAATGGACTTAATTTTTCTCATCTAACTATTGCTGGAGCTAGGCTAGATATTTTCCAAGTCTTCTTCGGCCTTTCAGTTCCCTTCGTGATGGAAAGAGTGCAGGTAATATCTAGAAAACCAGTAGGGGAAACATTGTGGAGCCAAAGAGAAGAGTTTTTCTGCTCCCTTGGAGCATTCCATGTGGTCCTACTTGTCTGGTGGCTGCAGCAGAGTTCCCTTACCCAGTGAGCAGGCTTACCCTTAACTTCACACAGTGATCTCATCAGTCCACTGCTGCCCTTCAGGTGGCCCTGCACCCATTCTTACAGGAGAACAGGTTGGGGTGGGAGTGGGGCAAGTGAGCACTCCTATCCGTAGAATCTCAGCAGCTGAGTCCAGTCATGGGACTGCTTATAGCTACGTCAGGTTGAACACTGTTCTGCTTTCCCAGGTTAAGCGTCCCTCCCTGGTACCAGCACACCTCCAGACATCTCTCTGACTGCTCAAAAGATAGATGGGCACAGCCCCTGATACTGTAAAAGGAAAGGACAGCATAGGGCAAAGCAATACACCTGAGACACTGAAGTTCTCTCACCGTGTGACTTTGTGGCCTTCTGGGGCATCATCTTCCTTTTTGGAAATAAAAGTAACAAAGGGCTATAGGAGTTAGAAAATTACATCAGGATGCATCTGTGATAGGAGAGGGCAGATGCTTGAAACTAAGACCAAGCAAAAGACACAGGCACACAAATGATGACCCAGTGTTAGGCACAGTGTAAGCAGTTCCCAAATTGGTGTTAGTGAGTACAATATTCAGATGCCTCTGTACTGGTGCTAAAGGACATTTGATTTTGGCATATGATATCTACTCTGGAGAAAAAGCAGCAAGCAACATATGCTTCATGAGGTCAGCAGCCTAGGGACATGCAAGCCATTGTGCTAATTTGCTTCACAGGTAGGGAATATCATGGGTTCAGGTCTAAAGAAAAAAAAATTCCAGGACTTGGTGTAGGAGCAGATAATGGTATCTAGTTCACCACAGACTCTGACAGTGCCCAGGCCTTCTTTAGTAAAGACATTCTCAGCAAGTGTTGCAGAACAAGTCACATGGAAAACCAACAAGGATAGTCTGGAAGAGAAAGAAGTTCCCAAACATGCCAAGTGCCAAAGCACCAAATAAATGCATATGAATGTAGGTTTTTATCTATATATGATCCTGGGGTCTGTTTTTTTTGTGTCACTTGGTATAAATTATTTTTAATTTTTCTCTTCAGGCTGTAGGAATCCCCACTTGGGATGTTTGATTCTTGCAGGGTAAAGGCTGAGGAAACCGCTCCAATTTGCTGTTTTCCTCAGTGAAGCCTTTATTAGAGGCATCATCTATACTGTGCATTTCTGTCACACTCACTCAGAGGTATCAGGAGAAGCCTCTAGGATGCATGTCAGGCTTAAGGGAGGAAATAGATCCCACTTTTGATGGATAAAAATGGCCAGGTGGGGACTTTTCCAACAATGGCAAAAATGGAAGCCTCTGATGTGGGCAATGATGCCCTCTTTATGGGTGCTGGGTAGATTTCAGTGTGGGAGAGACAGCTGTGTCTTAGAACTCTGGAGGGTGAAGGCATATGATCTCTTAGCCACCCAGTGAATTACATGGTGGGAACCCATCTTACCAATGAAACAATGAGATCCAAGAAGTGTCAATGTTCAGTTACAGAGTAGGTAGATTATAAAGCCTGAGTGGCTCTAGAAACAGACCATACACTATACTTCATACAAGTACCTCAGGATCTTCCTCTCTTCCTCCCTCCTTCCCTTCTTCCCTTCCTCCTTCTCTCCTCCCTCCTTCCCTCTTTCCCTCCTTCCCTCCATCTTCCCCCCCTCTCTTTCCATAAATTCTGTGGACTAAATTATTCTTTCCTAGTACAAAATGGTACCTTGACTTCAGATTGTCTCAAGCTACTGTTGTGTGTGTGTGTGTGTGTGTGTGTGTGTGTGTGTATTTTTTTTTTTGAACTCTGGGCCTGGGCGCTGTCCCTCAGCTCTTCAGCTCAAGGCTAGCGCTCTACCACTTGAGCCACAGCGCCACTTCTGGCTTTTTTCTTTTTGCTTATGTGGTGCTGAGGAATCGAACCCAGGGTCTCAGGCATGCAAGGCAAGTGCTCTACCACTGAGCCACCTTCCCAGCCCATGTGTGTATAGTTTTTTAAAAGACAGTTTTACTGTGTAGCCCAGGTGGGTCTTGAACCTAATGATCTTACTGTCTCGGCCTTCTAGTGTTAGGATTATAGGCCTGTAATGCCAGGCCCAGCTTAAGCCACTGTTTTTGATGTAATCTACTTGCATATTGGGATTCCTTGTCTTTCAGAGGGCTTATGATACTTTTTAGCTTCAAAAGTATTTGTATTTTTATATTATCACTTTTTTTTGATATGTTACCTGGGGAGGTACTGAGATTTGAACTCAATGCCTTATGTTTGCTAGGCAGACACTCTACCACTTGAGCCACACATTTAGATGTTCCTCTTCCTCCTCCTCCTCCTTCTTCCTCCTTCTTCCCTCCTCCTCCTCCTCCTCCTCCTCCTCCTCCTTCTTCTTCTTCTTCTTCTTCTTCTTCTTCTTCTTCTTCTTCTTCTTCTTCTTCTTCTTCTTCTTCTTCTTCTTCTTCTCCTCCTCCTCCTCCTCCTCCTCCTCCTCCTCCTCCTCCTCCTCCTCCTCCTCCTCCTCCTCCTCCTCCTCCTCCTCCTCCTCCTCCTCCTCCTCCTCCTCCTCCTCCTCCTCCTCCTCCTCCTCCTCCTCCTCCTCCTCCTCCTCCTTCTTCTTCTTCTTCTTCTTCTTGTACAAGCCCTCCCTATATAGCTCAGAATGACCTGAGATTGCCTAGTATAAAGTTCCTCATTTGGTGTGTGTGTGTGAAGGGGCACAAACTCAGCAATGGTTGCCCTGTGGCTAAAGTGATAGCTTTTCTACTCCTGTAGAGAAGGAATTCCTTCCAAGATCATCTATCTGTACAGATTGTATCCACTGGGCAAACCAGTGCCTACACAATAAAGTCCTGCTAATGATATAATCTCTCTAACCAGGAGTGGCTGCTCCCTCCCCACCTTGCTCAAAGCAATACTTGAGACTAAAATTCAAAGGCAGTGAAAACCTTTGTGTGGTCCTTTAGATGGGATCTATACCTCATATAAATCTGTATGCTCATAGCTCAAGGCTGAAGGAGACTGAGTCCTGTCTCCTTCTGAATTCTTCAGAAAAGTTTCTCAAGAAAATATGCAATAAAGAAGATGAAAGTTCCAGAAACAAGCTCAGCAGAGAGGAAAATGCTTATATAGCTGATACAGGAGTGAGCTGGGAATCTGGGTTGGAAGATGGGACAGGAAAGCATGTTATCTTCCCTGAGGCTGGGGAGAATGGCTCAAGGCTAACCATAAGTTTTACTAATGTCCTTGAAAGGTTGATCCTTTTCTTGTTGGACTGGCTATCAGAGATTAAGTCAAATGACAGTGCTATCTTTTCTTTGTGTCCCCTAAAATACCAAAGGGGACATGTGGTGAGCTTGAGGGGCTCATCATACCAAAACTACTACTACCATGAGCTTTTCAAAGAACATCATTGTTTTCCTTCTAGTGCTCAGAGTCCTGTCCCATGAGTCAGCTCTTGCCACACTTCCATCCCTGGGCAGGCTGAAAACAATTACTTTTACCTAGCTATTCTAGTGAGACCAAAATGAAGGAAAGCCGAGTGAATGGCAGGCTTTCCATCAGGATTCTTCTCCATAAGAGCAGCTGGGAAACATGAGGGAAGGTGCTTTCCACTTCTGGTTAGATGTATCCTGTCCTGCCAGGCATAGGCGGCGCACACCTGTAATCCTAACTATGCAGCATGCGGAGATCTTGAGGATCATGGCTTGAAGGCAGCCTGGTAGGAGGAAAACCTGGTAGGAGAGTCTGAGATTCTCTGTCTTAAAAAAATAACCAGTAAGGTCTGAGAATGTGGCTTGGTGGTAAAGTGCTTGCCTAGCGTACATGAAGCCCTGGGTTCAATTCCTCAGTACCGCATAAACAGAAAAAGCTGGAAGCGGCACTGTGGCTCAAGTGGTAGAGTTCTAGCCTTGAGCAAAAAGAAGTTCAGGGACAGTGCCCATGCCCTGAGCTCAAGCCCCAGAACTGGCAAAAAAAAAAAAAACCAGTAAGAAATTAGGCTGGATTCAAGTGGCAGAGTATCAGTTGATTAAACAAGCATGAGGCCATGTGTTCAAACACTCAGCACCCTGCCCCAAAATATCAGGGTAGGATTCTAGATCTTTTAAGCTTCAATTCCATGGATTTTACTGCCTTCCTTCCTGGAAACTCGGCTTCAAATGTATCTACTCCCCACTTCACAGAGGCAAGGGAAATGCTTGTGTGAAGTCCTGATTCATACATCCTGTTGCATCACTCAGCTACTTACCTTCAACCTATTTCCTCAACTTGATCCTCCATGCTACACTTCTAGAAACAGGCTATATTGGATTTTCCCAGAGATAGGTTCTTTTTCTGTTGTCTTAGTAACAGACTTATTCAACTCAGTTCCAGCCTCAGGAGTATATGTGCCTGATGAGGTAAACCTGTCTGTCACATCTCACCTTTCTTTTCTTCTCACGCCCACTCCCTGTCTTCAGGACCTTTGTCCTTCACACCTGGATTGATGTCTTTTCCCTTCCCTGGCCTTTGTGCCTTCTGCTCACCCTCTTTTTTTTTTTTTCAGGTAAGGGGTAGGTTTATTCATCGTTCCGGCTGGCACCAGGCCATCTTGGCCCTCCATGCGGCGGGGAAAGGCCTGGGAAAGAGAGCTGGGAGAGCTGGGCAAACAAGAGAGCTGGGAAAAAGAGCTAGAAAAGAGAGCTAGAAAAGAGCTAGAAAAAAGACTCTGCCCACTCTCTTTAAGGGACCTTTCTCAGGTTCATTTAGATTCCCCATCAACCAGGCCTTCAAAGTTTCCCATGATTTCCTCAAACAACTTTAGGCAGAGCAGGCTATGACTGAAGAGTAGTGATAGGAGACAGCCAAGAGGAATTAGAGTCTGGGTTAATGGGTAATAATCTAGTTTAATGCTTAAATCAATAGGCTTTAGACTCAGACATCTATAAAACCTCAGTGCCTCAGTGTTACATTGTTGGTGGGAGTGTAAACTTGTTCAACCACTTTGGAAAGCAGTATGGAGGTTTCTCAAAAGACTCCACATAGAGCTCCCCTATGACCCAGCAATCCCACTTTTGGGCATTTACCCAAATGATCACAAACAAGACCATACTAAAGCTACCAGCACAACTATGTTTATTGCAGCATTATTTGCTATAGCTAAGATATGGAACCAACCCAGATGCCCCTCAGTAGATGAATGGATCAAGAAAATGTGGTATATATACACAATGGAATTCTATGCCTCCATCAGAAAGAATGACATTGCCCATTTATTAGGAAATGGAAAGACTTGGAAAAAATTATATTAAGTGAAGTAAGCCAGGCCCAAAGAAACATAGGTGCCATGGTTTCCCTTATTTGCAATAACTAGTATATGTCTGGGACAAGCAGAAATGGCCAGATAAGTTGATGTTAAGCGAAATGAACCCCAAGATAGGGACACAAGTGGTTTTTATCTTCCTTGCTATGGTTTCTAACGTATTTATAAGGTACCATGTGATTTTTTTGTTGCTTTGTATGTCCCTCCCCCATGGTATAACCCTGTTTTCACTGTGTTTGGTGTTGGTGTAATTTGGGGAGGGGAAGGGAAAAAAAAACAAAATGTTTAAAATTGCAACAATGAGATGTACAAAAAAACGAACTTTACAATTTAGGTGGGGGTGGGGGAAGGTAGGAGGGATGGGATGGTAGGGGAAAAACAAAGGAGGAGGCAACAATGCTAGATAAGAAATGTACTCATTACCTTGCTCATGTAACTGTAACTCCTCTGTACAGTATTTTCACAATAAAAAACATTTAAAAAATAATAAAACCTCGGTGTTCTTACCAAATAGCTGGTCCTGTGACCTTAAGCAAGTTTTCAAACTCTCTGTTGCATGTTGCTCAAATGTAAAATAGAGATAATGGTAGCAACCTCCTTAAGGGATTTTCTATGCAACTGAAGAACCTAACCTTTGAAAGTGCTTGGCTTAGCATATTTGAACATAGAAATGCACCAAAGTGTTAGCTGTAATGATGGTGAGGACAGAAGAAAGCAGGAGGATGGTGGTGGATAGAAACTGTTAGGTTTTTAAAAAGAGGTAGCCGAGTAAGAACTGCACTAGGCACTTGGTACTCAGGTAAGGGGTAGGTTTATTCAGTAGACCTGCTGGGACCAGGCAAGGTTGGCACTCCATGTGGCTGGGAAAAGCCTGGGAAAGAGAGAGGAAAGAGAGAAAAGAGCTAGAAAAGAGCAGAGAGAGCAGAAAAGAAAGCATCTGGGAAAGGTGGGAAAGAGTTGAGAAAGAGCTAGGAAAGAGCAGAAAGAGAGCGGAGAGAGAGTGGAGAGAGCAGAGAGCAGAGAGAGCTAGAAAAGAGCAGCAAGAGAGCGTCTGGGCCTGGGCTAGGCCTTATCTAGGGTATGGGCGGAGAAAGGTGTGGCCACATCAAATTCAGATGTGACCTCAGCGGATGCAGATGTGATCTCTTCCAGGTGTCCCAGTTGCCTAGGTAACACAGGTACTGGGTGGAGACTTTGCTGCGAGGAGGGTGGAGTCTGCTAGCCATCCAGGAGCGGACCTTACCATCCAGGAGCGGACCTTACAGAAACCACACAGATGGAGAATCTAGGTGCAGACCAATCAGGTTTCAAGAGCAAATGATTTGGTTTGGCGGTTTATAATTTGTGTCACAGCTCATTTCTATTGATGTTCACAGTATGTTGTGCAGTACACTGAGCACTTTCCATTGCTCTCTTTCTCCAGCAGCACTCTATAGTCATGAGGGATAGTAGTCCCTTGCAAGGTTGAGTAGCTTGCTAATAGTTACTAAGGGTCAGAGCTGGGATTTGAACCTGGCTGTGAATCTGGGCAGGTGATATACTTTCTCGTCACACACACTGCTTCTGGAGTTATTAAAATTTTTTTTTGGGGGGGGCTAAGATGGTCTTTGGGGAAATAATAGTCTGCTTTGACTTCCTGCCAAGGTAGTCCTCTGCCCCTCTTTAGAGTTCACATATATAATTTGGTTTTAATATGCACTGACTTCTTTTGTGATGCATGTCCTCTACACCTTGTGCTCTGACTCAAGAGTCTCATGCTTATCTCAATACTTTTCTTTTTTTCAAATCCTCTTGGTGGGACTGTTGATTGTGGAATGAATGAGCTTCTCCGAATCTTGGGGTGTGTGTGTGTGTGTGTGTGTGTGTGTGTGTGTGTGTGTGTGTGTGTGTGTGTGTGTGTGTGTGTGTGTGTGTGTGTGTGTGTATGTGTGTGTGTGTGTGTTCCTTTAACCAATTACTGTAGCTACAGAATTTTAAGTATCAAGAGATAGATCTCATTGAGAAGGGCCCCTGATGATTTCTCTTGGCATTCATAGTGCCAGGCCAGTGTCTGGTGGTGATAGAATAAGGAGATGACAATAGAATGCATTGGTGGTATCTGTCATGCAAGTTTTGCTTCATTTGTGTGACTCATGAGTGTTTTCTATTTTAGTTGCTTTGCTATCTTAGCCCTCTAGGATAATATACTTTGGGGATGACTTTACAACAAATTGGGATTAGGTATGTCACAATGGTAGAACTGGACTATGGTGCTGGTTCTGGGTGGTTGGAGCATGTATATATAGGCATGAAGGGGTGGTAGGAGCCACAAGGTGTAGGCTGGGTGGCCTTTCTAGCAGATGTTTTTTGTAATTATAAAGATGCTCTAAAATATTTTCTGTACTTAGCAGAATCCAGGGGGTATTATGGAAGTCTCTGTTCTTTTAATAACAATGCTTCAAAACAAACAACTTCATAAATATCTTCCTCCTATCATTCCAGGTACGTACACTTCCAATAACCTGAATATGGATTTCAGTGCTATTTAATTAAGCCCTAAACCTATAAAATGAACATTCAATACTCAGAGTAAACCCTTGGTTTGTTCTCTGTGAAGATAAACAGGTGAGATATCTTTTTGAGTTCTGTATGCTGAGATAATTAAGATTAGTTGCCATAGAGAGGAGAGAGAGAGAGAGAGAAACACATTAAAATGTATCATACCTTTTGTATTTAGGAAATTCACTTAAATATTCAGAACCATCAAATCTACCTAGACCCAGATCCCTATTCATCTGTTAGGTACTGGGCCTCCAAAGAGACTCAGGAAAGCTTTTTGATTATTCTATTTCTCTGCTCAGAACACCAATACTTGTTTAGGTTTGGTTTTACTGTTAGATTTCCTCCCCTTTCCTCTCCACAAGCTAGCCCACAACTCAAAATTCTGCTGAAGGTTGAGATTTCATGCATGTGCTAACATGCTGTCTGATCAGTACTTTTTTTTTTTTTGTCATTCGTGGGGCTTGAACTCTGGGCCTGGGCGCTGTCCCTGAGCTCTTCAGCCCCAGGAGAGCACTCTACCACTTGAGCCACCGCGCCACTTCTGGTTTTCTGGTGGTTTATTGGATATAAGAGTCTGGTGGACTTTCCTGCCTGGGCTGAACTGTGATACTCAGATCTCAGCCTCCTTAGTAGCTAGGATTACAGGCGTGAGCCACTGGCCCCCTGCCTTTGCTCAGTACTTTCAAAGGTTCACTATTGTTATGTAAAATGATATCTAATCTTCTTAACGTGTGACAGTCTAGGCCTTTTAAGATCTGGACACAGACTTCTCTCTCAACCTTATTATTTTCTACATACACACACAATTGCTTCCTCATTCCCATTGACCTCTCTAATCACCGTTTGGATCTCTCTCTCTTGTGCTCTGTTGGCTTTGAAAATTCCTGCTCACCCTGTAAGACTCATGTCAAAATCTGTGTCTAGCCAAGTTTGTGCTTGTAGCACATACCTATAATTCTAGCTACTCAGGAGCTACTGAGATCTAAGGATTGTGGTTTGAAGCCAGCCTGGACAGACAAATCAGTGAAAGTCTGATCTCCAATTAACCAGCAAAAAGCTGAAAGTAGTGCTATGGCTCAAGAGGTAGAGTTCCAGCCTAGGAGGCAAAGGCTAAGCAAAAGTGTGAGGTCCTGAGCTCAAATTTGAGTCCTTGGATTCCTCTAGACAGAATTACTGTAAGCTTTCTAAGATTTTATATTTTTATAACAATGCTCATCACAATGTGCTGCAACTATAAATTTCTCCCGGTGGATTGTAAGGTCCTGAGATGACAGCTACTTTATTTGTATTGTTATATAATATGCATAGCTCATGTAGTTACTAAATTGCTCCTGTGGAAGAAAATTAAGTTGATGCATCATATTGCTAGTTAATAATATGCGTTATAACATCACAAAGACTTTTTAGGGAAATGAATGATCTAATCTCATATGTGGTGGAGCATGCTAAAGCTCCATAATTTGTGGACTGTGGCTGTGGCTCAGGGATCAAGTGCTTGCCTGGTATGTATGAGCTAGATTCAATCCCAAGCACTTAAAAAAAAAAAAAAGAAATAAAAGTTCCACAATTTGGGGGCTGTAGCTGTAGCTTAGGGATTGAGTGTTTGTTTGGCATGTGCCAAATAAAAGTTCCACAATTTCCTATTGAGAGACAATTTTACATGCCTGGCAGCAGTAGCATAAAGCCAGATCTGTGGTTTATTGTTACCTGAAAGCTCAAAAAGCAGCCTAGTCAACAATTCTCTTCATGATACCTATAGCATCATGCTGTAAAAACTTAGTAATGAGAGACCATTGGAACTTGATGGAATAGCTACTTTGTGTGACTTTATAATAATTATAAGATTTTCATAAAATGTAGCAATACAAAATAATAACAAAATAATGTGTGTTTCCCTGAAGAAATGACAATTGCAGATCTTTTTTTTTTTTTGGGTCCAGTCGTGGGGCCTGAACTCTGGGCCTGGCCACTGTCCCTCAGCTCTTCAGCTTAAGGCTAGTGCTCTACCACTTGAGCCACAACGCCACTTCTGGCTTTTCTCTTTTTGCTTATGTGGTGCTGAGGAATCGAACCCAGGGCCTCATGCATGCAAGGCAAGCGCTCTACCACTGAGCCACCTTCCCAGCCCCCCTAAAGTATTTCTTGGCTAATGCCATTCCTCAGAGAGCAGCAGATCAGGTATCTGTGGTTCTAAGCACAGCAAAACCAGCTGATGAGATTTCTAGGTCAAACATTTGGAATCTGTGTCCAGAGGACCCTCCACAATGGATATGCCTGGGACACAGCTCTGTGGATCCCGATGCTCAGCCCTGCAGCACACACTGTGTGCACCCTTATGGTAGACAACCAAAGGCAAGGCTCCCCCATTGGCTATGAAATACTTGATAATGAACTTCACTGGCGGTGTTTCCAGACACTGAAATCTGATTTTTTCCCTATTTTACATGTTGTTCCTAAATCTTAGCATGCATGTTGATGGGGATTGAGCATAAATTTGATGAATCATCAATTAAAGATCAAATTTGAGCCAGGCATTGGTGGCTCATGCCTGTAATTCTAGCTACTCAGGAAGCTGAGATCTGAGGATCTCGGTTCAGCCCAGGCAGGAAAGTCTGTGAGACTCTTATCTCTAATAAACCAATAGAAAACTGGAAGTGGCGCTGTGGCTCAAGTGGTAGAGTGCTCGCCTTGAGCTGAAGAGCACAGGGACAGTGCCCAAGCCAAGTTTAAGCCCCACAACCGACCAAAAAAAAAAAAAAATCAAATCTATGTCTTAAATATTCTCTACAGTCATGTCTTACAGCTGCTTTATTTTATCATATAATCTCTGCTTTTGTTATTACCAACTTTCTTCCTTTCTCTCATTATTTCCCTCCCTCCCTCCCTTCCCCTTCCTTCCTTCCTTCCTTCCTTCCTTCCGTCTTTCCTTCTTTCTTTCTTTCTTTCTTCTCTCTTTCTTTCTTTCTTTCTTTCTTTCTTTCTTTCTTTCTTTCTTTCTTTCTTTCTTTCTTTCTTTCTTTCTTCCTTTCTTTCTTTCTTTCTTGCAATTAAGATCATAGGCTTCTACAATGGTCTTAAAGTACAACTGGGTTTGGAAGATGGGAGGGAAATTGTGTATGTATTAAAATCATCAAGAATCTGAGGAAATTACTAGGATATCTATAAAATTCCAGGAGTGCTTATGTGTGGCCCTTTAGCCTATATGAAGTCCAGGAGAGGCCCCTGCTCCTTAGAGACCTCATGCCCCCGTCTTCCCTATCTTGCTTCATTTGGAAAGTGAGGATGTTCCAGGACATGAGTTTTAGTCTGGGTGCTTTTAGAGGCTGAAGAACCTTGAAGAGGTAATTTCATCTGTAGCTTCTGCCTCATCTATGAGACAAGACACAAATGCTTTTTGGTTTCAGGTTCTGTGCAGCCAAGCCAGAGACAAGCAGTGGTGTGGGAAATGTTTCCCTGCTGAAAGGTACAGTCCGCGTGTCCTTTACAAATGGTATCCATGTACGTCCAACCCTTGCGAATGAGATTGGTACAACCTGGAATTGGCCACTGGAAGGTCTTGATCAACCAGTAGCATCTGGGAAAGAGGAGACACTAGCAAAAGTCTTAGCTTCTTTGGGAGGGGAGGGGAATGGAATCTTTCCACAGAAAAGTCACAGTTCCTGGAGAACATCAGAATGGCAGAGATACATGGCCTTGGGGGGAGGATGGAAGAGTCCAAATCCCGGTGTTATTTATTTATTTATTTATTTAATTGTGAGAATACCATACAGAGGAGTTACAATTACATGGGCAAGATAACGAGTTCATTTCTAGTCAAGCATTGTTGCCTTCTCTTTGTTTCCCCTTCCCATCCCTTCCCATACTCCCCCCTCCTCCCCTGCTTTTTTTTTTAATACTTTTTTTCATAACAATACTATACAAAGAGGTTACAGTTACATGAGCAAGGTAATGAGTACATTTCCTATCAAGTATTGTTATCTCCTCCTTTGTTTTTCCCCTACCCTCCCTTCCCTCCTACCTCCACAACTACACTTCACCCTCACTCCCCCACCTCTGCCTAAATTGTAAAGTTCATTTTTCAACATAGTGTCTTGTGAATCTCATTGTTACAATGGGTCAACCTGTATCCCTATTTAAACATTTTGTTTTTTCTCTTTCCCTCCCCAAATTAGAGAAGTCTATATACAAGATGCAGGGCACCGACATAAAATACAATGAAAACAGGGTTATACAGGGGGAGGAACATACAAAAATCACATGGTACTTTATAAATACATTTGAAACAATAGCAAGGAAGAAAAGAATAATTGTGTCCCTATCTTTGGGTACATTTTGCTTAATATCATCTTATCTGGTCATATATACATAGCTTTTGACCTTTTCTGCTTGTCCCAGACATATATTAGTTATTGCAAATAAGAGAAACCATGGAACTATGTTTCTTTGGGCCTGGCTTACTTCACTTAATGGAGAACTTCCTCCCACTACATAAATTACAATACAAAAATCCAACATAATGTAATGGTCCTCATTGTGAGAAGCAGAAAAATTTAAGGATGCTGGTGGACAATTGAGGGAAATTGAGGATTTTCACCAATGAACAATTGGGGTTAGTCAGTTGGGCCAATTAGAACTGCACAAGGGATGAGATAGGAATTTTTTTTAACTAAAAAGAAAATTCACATTCATGGAAATAATTGAAATGGTACAACAAATTGACATGGAAAATTATATTTCCCTCATACTTTTCCCCATTGCTCTCCATTACCAGAGGCACTCAGCTTTGATAATTTCTTATGTATGTTTTCAAAAGTATTCTAGGCATCATCTGTATTTTGCTTTTTTACATAGCAATGTATTTTGGAGATTGTTCTATAACAGTGCACATATTCATTAATCATTTCAACAACTATTTGAGTACCTCTTGTGAGCCAGGCACTGACTGTTCTAGGCAGAGGGAAAAACAAGACAAGATCTCAGCTCTCCTTCACATTCTAGTAACAATAGCAGAAAGTAAATAAGAAAATGGTGATTATGTAACATCACCTCAGGTAGTGATTGCTACTGCAAAGTATGAGGGCAGAGTTCTAGGGCTCTCAGTGAGGAGGCCAGGGAAGACTGGCCTAGGGAGATGGCAGAAGAGAAAAGCCCATGCTGAGGGCAGGGTAGACCAGCTTCCTAGATGGAGGAAATAACATAGACATAACTCCTGGGTGATGTGTTAGTGGGAAAGGAAGGCGGCCAGTATGGATGAGGCAGAATGAGATAAGGATGTGATTGGAGAGGAACTCATAGGGGAAGGCAGTGTCAGAGCCCATGAACCCTTATAGCTATGCTAAGGAGCTTGGCTTTTATTCACAGTGAATATGAAGCCACTAAATCGTTTAGGCTGTGTGGTAAAAAGGCTGTCAAAGACCAAGAGTTGACTAGAGACTAGTCATCATTGCCAGAATCAGGAAACAGGTGACAGTGGCTCAGTTCAGGATGTAACATAGATTTAAATCTGAGAACTAGAGCTTTCAGAATGTGAGGGCTATGAGAAAGAAATCACAATGATTCCAAGGGTTCAGGTTCAAGCTTCTGGGTAGATGATTTGCTTTTATTGAAATAGGCCGCATTGGCGCTATGGTGGCAATTGGCATTTTTGGTCTGATTGTAAAACCCCAGGACACCTGTTTCATGTCTCAGTGCTTACATTCAGAAGCAATAGGATATCTAGATTAAAGCACATGGCTTAGGTCAGGACTGCAGATACAATTTTTTTGGAGGGATGGTGGAGAACGTTTTCTTTTTCTGCCAAGGGATATTTATATATTTATGACCAGTACGGGTCATTACAAAGTTTTCAATATAGGCAAATGGGCCTCCACCAGCTGACAAGAAGCATCACATGTCTGTCCTGTTAGGCCTTGAATGGCTTGTTGGCTAGATATTCTGCACCCCATGATATGGGCCTACAGAAGATTATCAGAGATTGAATATAGAGAGAAAATGGAGAAGACTATCAGGGACTGAATATAGAGGAAAAAATGGAGAAGATTATCAGGGATTGAATATAGAGAGAAGGCGTCCAGGAGTGATTCCTGAGTCATTTTCACAGTTAGAGGTTGGGAAGAAAAAGAAGAAAACTAAAGAGGATTGAGCAAGGAGGATAGCAGATGAGATAGGAAGAAATCAGACAGCCTTCCTTAGAAGGTATTAGATAACTAAGCCCCCACATTGTTTCGTACATGTGCATGGTATCCCATTGTACTGTGTGCCATGGCTAATTTAGTCCAATATTCATCAGTGTTTGTATTGTCATCAGTCTTCCGTGGTTGGCCTTACCAGTAGCTCTGACTGAGAATACCTCTTTTTATCACTGAAGCAGAATGACTTGAGTTACTCAGAATGGAGCATGACATTAATGGTGGCTTACAGAGACACTATTTATGATATTGTGAGAGTCAGAGGTTAAGGACAGGAAAGTCCCTTTGAAACCACTAGCCACTGTGTCTGTGAGCAAGAAAACATACTGCCCAAAGTTGTCTGGCATCTTGACATGGCCGATGTTAGAAGGCAGGGCTCTGGATTCTCAGCCTACTCTTGGCAGAGATCCACATTGTACCTAAAGGCAACTCTACTTCCCAAAATTTGCTGACCTTTAGAATACATATCCTGATTGAAGATAGCCTGGTATACATGAAAAAGCAAAGATTAGAGGTCAAACAGATCTGGAATATAAATTCTGCCTCCAGCTCTTAACCAGTGTGTAGCAATGTGGTGTTTAATTCTTAATTTTTTTGAAGAGTGTTGATAGACAATAGACAATATCAAAGATCACAGGTATCTCAATTCTTTGAAACCTCTCCTTCTGGCCTATATGGCTCAATCCTGACTCCTTTACTTCCCCCTCAATGTAATCTAAACAATGGGAGAGAAGTTGGGAACTTTCTCTTGAAGAGATCGATGCTCTCAGAGTGAACCAAAGACAAAATCTCCCTCCCTCCTCCTCCTGTCCCTTTCCTCTTTTTCTTCCTCTCCCTCCCCCTCCTCCTCCCTCTTTCCCCCTCCTTCTTACCCTCCTCCTCCCCATCCTTATTCCTTTCTCTCCCCTTTCCCATCTCCCCTCCCTCCCCCTTTCTCCTTCTCTCCCCCCTTCTTTCTCCTCTTCTCTTTCTTTTTTTTTTGGGGGGGGGGTCTGGTTGTGGGGCCTGAACTCTGGGCCTGGGCACTGTCCCTCAGCTCTTCAGCTCAAGGCTAGCACTCTACCACTTGAGCCATGGCACCACTTCCAGCTTTTTTCCTTTTTGCTTATGTGGTGCTGAGGAATCGAACCCAGGACCTCAGGCATGCAAGGCATGCACTCTACCACTGAGCCACCTTCCCAGCCCTCCTCTTCTCTTTCTTCCTCTTCCTTTTTCTCTCCTTAGCTTAAAGCTTTGCCCTGCTCTGGCAGTAATGTCCTTACACAAAAGTCTGTAAGGAAACTATGACTAAATAGTAACAGCCAGTCTCAAACAATGGGTGTTGATGGGAGTATCAGAAACTAAGAAAAACAGAACTCTCTGAATAGTCATTTAAAATTTTAAAAAATACTTCTTTTCTGAGTATTGGCTATTTTACTAATTATTGTGCTGCTTACAAAAACATGGAAAACACAAAAAAGTACAAAATAAAAATAATGCAGAATTCCATGACTATTTACATTTGAATGCATGTCTAGGCTTGTTGCTCTGTAGAAGAAAATGTGGGATGCACTCAGATCCCATTCAAGAGACCCCTTTCCCTTCAGCTATTCATTCTTTTGGGACTGACTTCATCATCTAGGCTAAGTAATGACCCTAGTTGAGGACTGGGCAAATTGTGCCACAAGAGCCTGACCATTTCCCTCCCTAGCACGGGACTCTTCAATATGGAAATCTTCACTACACTGCTTACTGGGTTGGCAAAGATTTTTCCATATCTATTTTGTAGTTTGAGGACATGATCCTGCCCTTTCTTTTGTTTCATAGCTATTATTATCTGCTCAGTTTTATCTCTGACTACTAAATGAATCTTCTCTGAATGTGTACAGATTTTTTTCTTGTTCCTATTTCTTAAGTGATAGTACAGCACAACTATTTAGCATTTATACTGATTTAAGTTCTACAAGTTATGTGGATGTGATTTTATATATAGCGGAAGATGTGCATAGGCTATGTGGCATTTTATTCAAGGGACTTGAGTATCCACAGAGGTTGGTATCTGGGGGGGACTATATTGTGGGTACAAAAATACTTGTTTGGTGTAGTCTCAACTCATGAAAACAATTCCAATCAATTTCCTTGATCCTAACAAGCCCAAGGCTGCTTGGACTGACAGGAGGATTTACTACACCACCCATGAGTTAAAAATGTAGGCTATTTATAGTAGCTACAGTTCAAGGGCACATATGTTGGAGAGGAACAAATGCAGATCCTGAATTGGGGTTGGGGGTGGTGATGAGGGAAAGGGGCCAAAAGCCTTTCATGAGGAGACAAGATTTGATGAGAGGAAGGTCTTACTCTTCTCTGAAGTCCTGAGGGATCACAGAGAGGGTGGGATTTTAGGGATTACTGAAATGATAGGAGACACATGACTTGGCATGTTGAGAGAGAGGGTTTTCCAGGCATCCTGTGTTTTTTTAGAGACTCCTCAGAGGCTGGACCAAAGCATACTCAGAAGGGTGAGTTGGACTACTTAATCTCAGCCCGCCACAATGTCAACTCTTCATTCAGAGAAGACAAGAGATATCTTTGTTCTTGTTTGAGAGAGATTCAAACAATGTTTTCTGGCAGGTAGAACAGACTTGTGGTGACCAGTGAGCAGAGAATAGCTAAAATAAAACAAGATCTAACACTATAGAGAAAGTCCTTCAAACTGAAATGCTTCACTGCCAAAGTAGTTCAGGGTGGTAGGGTTTTGTGACTGGAGTCTTCTGCTGGCCAGTAGTGCTCCAATAAAGACTTCAAACTCTGCCTTTTAAGTAGTGGCTTCTCTGTTCTTGTGACTAGTTCTACCATACAACATCTGTCCTTTTTTCTCTCTCTTGTAATCTATCAGCATGATTAGCAAAAGAGGACTACAGAAAGTCTAGAGTTTGATGGAAAGTCTAATAGAATACAGTTTTAAGAAATGGAAGAAGAGCAGGGAATTATGGGAAAAATAAGGACACTACTTTATTTGAAGTTAGGAATTCTATTGCCTTCAATTTTTTTAAATTGCCTTTAATTTTTTTGGTGTGTGCAACCATCCTGGGGCTTGAACTCAGAGCTTGTGGACTGTCCCTTAGCTTTTTTTTTTTTTTAATTGTGAAAATACAGTACAGAGGGGTTACAATTACATGGGCAAGATAGTGAGTACATTTCTTATCAAGCATTTTAGCCTCCTCCTTTGTTTACCCTTCCCATCCCTGCCCAGCCTCCCCCCACCCTCCCTTAGCTTTTTTAACTTAAGGCTGAAACTCTACCACTTGATCCACAGCTCCACTTCTGGCTTTTTGGTGGTTAATTAGAGATAAAAGAAAGTATCACAGACTTTCCTGCCCAAGCTACCTTTGAACTGCAATGAGTGTCCTGTGTAGCTAGGACTATAGGTGTGAGCCTCTGGTGCTGAGCCATTTTTTTAAAATATATATTTTTATTGTAAAGATACTATACAGAGGGGTTACAGTTATATGAGTAAGGTAAAAAGTACATTTCTTATAGAGCATTGTTACCCCCTCCTTTGTTTTTACCCTACCATCCCTTCTCTCCCTACCTCCCCAACTTCTCCCCCACCCACAGGCTATAAAGTTCATTTTCTTTTTTTGAATCAATTTATTTTTAATTTTATTGTCAAGGTGTTGTGCAGAGGAGTTATAGTTACCTTACATATGTAAGGTAGTAAGTACATTTGTTGTTGAACTTGTTACCCCCTCTCTCATTTTTCTCCCGCTTTCCCTCCCCTAGCCCCTTTCCCCATTGTACAGATCATTTCCAACATATTGATTATCACTGTTACTTTGGTTCCAAGTCTTTCCATTTCCTAACACATGGGGTGGTGTCATTCTTTCTGATGGAGGCATAGAATTCCATTGTGTGTGTGTATGTATATGTATGTGTGTATGTATATGTATGTATTGTATGTATGTATGTATAGATAGATAGATAGATAGATAGATAGATAGATAGATAGATAGATAGATATGTATTTTCTTGATCAACTCATCTACTGAGGGGCATCCGGGTTGGTTCCATATCTTAGCTATGGTGAATAATGCTGTGATAAACATAGTTGTGCTTGTAGCTTTAGTATGGCCTTGTTTGGGTAAATGCTCCAAAGTGGAATTGCTGGGTCATAGGGGAGCTCTATTTGTAGTCTTTTGAGGAACCTCTATACTTCTTTCCAGAGTGGTTGAACAAGTTTACACTTCCACCAACAACGCAGTAGGGTTCCCTTTTGGCCACATCCCCTCCAGCATCTGTTGTTATTAGATTTCTTGATTATAACCATTCTAACTGCAGTGAGGTGGAATCTCAATGTTGTTTTGATTTGCATTTCCTTAATGGCCAGAAAAGCTGAGTATTTCTTCATGTGTCTATTGACCATTTTTATTTCCTCTTCAGAGAAGTGTCTCTTTAAGCCTTTAGCCCACTTATTAATTGGGTGGTTGTTTCTTTGAGGATTTGTTGGGGGATTTAATTTTTTGAGTTCTAAGTATATTTTAGATATGAGACCCTTGTCCATTGTATGGCTAGTGAAGATCTTCTCTCAATCCATGGGTTTTCTATTGATCTTGCCTAGCCAATTTTTAAAGAAAAATTATATGGATTATACATTTAGTTGGGTGCTGGTAGTCATGTCTATAATCCTTGATACTCAGGAGGTTGAGATCTGAGAAACATGAAGATTGTGGTTTAAAGTCATACTCACTAGACACTATGTTGAAAATAAACTTTACAACTTGGGGGAAGAGGGAAGTAGGGGTGGGAGGAAGCAGAGAAAATGAAGGAGGCGGTAACAATGTTTGACAAGAAATATACTCATTACCTTACTTGTATAACTGTAATCCCTCTGTATACACCTTGACCAAAAAAAAAAAAAAAAGTCAGCCTGGGCAGGAAAGTTGGTGATAGTCTTAATTCAAGTAACCAGCCAAAAGCCAGAAGTAGGGGTGCAGCTCAAGTGGCAGAGTGCCAGCCTTGAACAAAAAAGCTAAAGTGTCTAAGCCCCAAGTTCAAACCTCAGTACCAGTGTCTCCATTGCCCCTCCTCCCCTACCAAAAAAAAAGAGAGAATTAAATTGGCTAGTGATTCTAGAGATTGGTAAATTCAAGAGCATGGTGCTAGCATATTCTGGACCTCTGAGGAGGGTCTCAAGCTTCACCATAACATGACAGAGGGCATCACCTAGAGAGATGGACTAGGCATTCTAGCTCAGTTCTCTCTACCCCTGCTTATTACACCACTGATGGCTTTATGGGGGACCATTTTCACTACCTCATCTAATCCTAGTTCCCCCCCCCCCCCCAGGGCTGCTCCTCCTCCAAAGTCATTTAACATACATACTTAAGAATCAATTTTCCAGCACATGAACCATTATTGCCTTTATTTTTAAGAGACGGAGGAAGTTAAGCATGTACTGAGCGCACATTTTATATTGATGATGGAAAGGGTCAAGCACGGACTAGCCTATGGTTAGCCAGGAGTTAACATGGTGCTGTTGAAGGGTAATTGGTAGTGGCCAAGTTATAATAATACTGAGCATTCCCCAGGTAAGTGTGTATTTCCCATTCAGGACATGGATTTGATGGGATTCTTAAAGGTAGATGACTTAGACAGTTTCTTTAGATTTAGGCAGTTCTTTTTTTTACTAGGGAGAGTGAGGAAGATAATATCCCATTATTTCCTATCATAGGGTTTTGTCCTAGTCAGGCAAGTCTACTCATCAATCTCTAAATTTAAATAAACTGCCAATCTGCTCCAAGCCTTTGTTGATGATGTGCTTCAAAAGCCTGTGCCCTCCCCTCTCCCTTCACTGAGATCTGCAGTTTAAGACTCAGTGCTGGTTGTTTTGGTAAAGCTGCCTTCAAAGCCCCTCCAAGTCTCCTTTTCCCAAGTCACTCAGTCTGACTTCCTTTGACTGGTGTTGTCTGTGACTTATTTGACATTTACATGCTGTGTTGTAAATTTACTTTATGTTTTATATGCAGATGGCATATTTAAATTTCTATCAAAACCATATATTTAATTATTTTAATTTTTTAATTGAAAAGATACTGTACAGAGTGGTTACAGTTATATGAGTAAGGCAGTGAGTACATTTCCTATGGAGCATTGTTACCCCCTTCTTTGTTTTCCCCCTACCATCCCTTCCCTTCCTCCCTCCTCAACTACTCCCTCCCTACCCCCCAAGTTGTAAAGTTCATTTTCAACATAGTTTCTTGTAAGTTTCATTGTTACAATGGTCAAAACCATATATTTCTCTGATCTGTTTTTTATTTCCATCTAGGGTCCTATTTCCTTATTGCCAATTCCTCCATGGTGCTTTGTACAAATCTTGCCTCCTATCAGATGCCCAAGGATGATTTGAAAGGTTATTTGAAGATTTCAGAATTCAGACGATTATCTCCAGGTAAATCGTGGCATCTTACTCTCTTTGTGATGCTAACAAGGCAGGAACAAAGACACTCTTAGTGAGGCAAGCTGACAGCACTCTCAAGGGAAACAAAATAGTGGCTGGGAGATGGCAAGCGGCTGCTGTATTCTGTAGAAAACTGGCTCCATGTGAGCCAAGTCAATTGAGGCACAGCCTAGTCCTCTTTTCTCAGGCTTAGTATGGTAAACAAAAAGGATACTTACAACAATAAGAGAGCATGAAAATACCATGACACAGGCACGTACAAGAGGTGATGCAAGAAAAGGGGCTAGGTTAGGAGCTAGGGAGGACTTCCTGGAGTTGTTAGGTGCTTGTGGAGAAGGAACAAAAGATTTTGTTGACCATCAGAGTCTGAGTTAGAAATGTTTGAAGAAATTTAGAAGGGGAACTTTTCTTTTTTCTTTTTTTTTCTTTTCTTTTTCTCAGGTCTTTTTTTATTTTTTATTTTTTTATTGTGAAAATACTGTACAGAGGGGCAAGATAATGAGTACATTTCTTATCAAGCATTGTAGCCTCCTCCTTTGTTAGAAGGGGAACTTTTCTAAGAGAATTATTTTACAAAGAAGCATTGGAAAATCAAGGAGATTTAATTACAACTGCTTCATGAGCATGATTTGAAAAGGAGTGGGAGGCTCATGGAAACCTTAATTGCTGAGAAAAGTTAAGAGGAGAAATATGACAGAAGTAATGGGTCTGTATGTATGTCATGTCTGATTTGTCATTTTTCTAGACAGGCACTCTGCCTCCTGCTTTCTTCTAGGATACAAGGGGGAACAATCCTTCAGCCACTTGCTCAGGAGAATGTACCATCCAGTTGCAGAAATGGGATCCGGAAATACCCTTTACCCCTTTTAGGGAAGAAAGGTTTGTCCTGAGTTAGCTCATTGTTAAGAGTAATCATAAACATTTGTTCAGCATCAACCATGTGTGAGGTGGCTGAAAGAGCCCCAAATCAGGCTAAATAATTTCTTCCTTCCTTTAGTAAATAGAAAACAGCTTGCCTGATTTCTCTTCCAATTTAATCTTATGGCTGTCCATTGCATCAGAATCCAGGAGGATGCTTACTTTGTAAGCTTCTGGGCAACAACCCTTCTAAATTCACAAGAATGTACTTGTATGCATTAGGCTGGCTCTTTAAGATTAATGCAACATGCAGAAAAATGTGATAAATGATACATCACTAGCAACTTTTAGCTTGTCAAAGTGGCTGCCTGTTGAAGGCATGTGGAAATACTGAAAATCACTGTGCAATCAGAGCATTACCAACAGATGCCAACACCAAGCAGTAGCCAATTGTGAAAGATAGAACCAGATCCAACCTTCTGTGCTGTCTGTTAGGGTAAAGGCAGGACTTAAATGTGATGTCTTTTATAATTGTGTAATTATGTCTTTATTACTGAATATAGAGATACTGGAAGAAACAAACGTGTTAGTACAGACAAAAATAATATGGCTGAGGAAAGACGTTTCACTCTCAGGTAGAATGACACACTAGATTATTTTCAAGGTCCTGTCAGAGAGGATTTTTATTTATTTATTTATTTATTTTTTGGGGGGGTCTGGTCATGGGGCCTGAACTCTGGGCCTGGGTACTGTCCCTCAGCTCTTCAGCTCAAGACTAGCGCTCTACCACTTGAGCCACAGTGCCACTTCCGGCTTTTTTCTTTTTGCTTATGTGGTGTTGAGGAATTAAACCCAGGGCCTCATGCATGCAAGGCAAGCGCTCTACCACTGAGCCACCTTCCCAGCCCTGGATTTTTATTTTTTTAAATATGTTTTTTAATTGTAAAGATACTGTACAGAGGGTTTACAGTTACATGGTAAGGCAATGAGTTTATTTCCCATTGAGCATTGTTACCCCCTCCTTTGTTTTCCCCTTATACCATTGCTTCCCTTCCGACCACTCCACAAGTTGTAAAGTTGGTTTTCAACATAGTTTCTTGTACATCTCATTGTTACAATGGGTCAACTTTTATCCTTGTTTTAGCAAATTAGAAAGAATGTATGTACAAGAAGCAGGGCATGGAAATCAAATACAGTGACAAACAGGCGTTATACCATGGGGGAAGAACATACAAAATAAAAAAATCACATAGTACATTAAAAACAACAACAACAAAGATAAAACCTCTTGTGTCCCTATCTTGGGGTTCATTTGACTTGGCATCATCTTATATGGTCATATGTATATAGCTTTTGACCTTTTCTGCTTGTCTGGTAAGATTATCCTAGACGTACACTAGTTACTGCAAATAAGGGAAACCACGGGCTTTATGTTTGTTTGGGCCTGCCTGGCTTCACTTAATATAATTTTTTCCAAGTCTTTCCATTTCCTAACACATGGGGCGGTGTCATTCTTTCTGATGGAGGCATAGAATTCCATTTGTGTGTGTGTGTGTGTGTGTGTGTGTGTGTGTGTGTGTGTGTGTGTGTGTGTATCACATTTTCTTGATCCATTATCTTCTGAGGGGCATCTGGGCTGGTTCCATGTCTTAGCTATGGTGAATAATGCTGCAATAAACATAGTTGTGCTGGTAGCTTTAGTATGGCCTTGTTTATGGTTGTTTGGGTAAATGCCCCAAAGTGGGATTGATGGGTCATAGGGGATCTCTATTTGTAGTCTTTTAAGGAACCTCTATACTTCTTTCCAGAGTGGTTGAACAACTTTACACTCCTACCAACAGCATCCCCTCCAGCATCTGTTGTTATTAGATTTCTTGATTATAGCCATTCTAAGTGGGGTGAGGTGGAATTTCAATGTTGTTTTGATTTGCATTTCTTTTATGGCTAGAGAAGTTGAGCATTTCTTCATGTATCTATTGGCCATTCTTATTTCCTCTTCAGAGAAGTCCAGAGATAATTTTTAAAATTAATTATTTTTAATTTATCTTTAAGTAGTTTAAATTCAGTATATCAGTTTATGAGTACAATACACCAAAGAAGATTTAATGAGATACATCATAGGCTATAATATATCATAAGCCAAAGGAGTCCTTGATATCTATCTATCTATCTATCTATCTATCTATCTATCTATCTATCTATCTATCTATCTATCTATCTCATCTATCTGTCAGTCATTCTGGCATCCATATCCCCTTCTGAGCTGTTTATGGTTGGCATTTGTATATTATAGTTTATGGGAGCATACACTCATACCTTACTGGTTATTGGTATCTAAAAGCCAGGAATTCTTAGTAGTATACAGAGGTAACTAGATAACTTTGCTGATCTTGGCTAGATTTGCTTCTTATCTGGCAGGGGAGATTGCCTGGCCATCAGTTGATTTGGGATGGCCTTGACTGAGGTGACTTGTGTGATTCAGCTCTAATCAAGCAGAAACAAGCAAGGTCTCATACACTGGTCAAAGCAAGTCACATGGAAAATTCAGCAGCAAGGTGTGATGTTGAAGGAATTGCTATCACCTCAAAGAAGGATATAGATGAAATGAAAGGAAAATAATTGATGCAGTAATCTCAACCTACCATACAGACCCAGTTATAACAATGATATATGTTGGACTTCTTGCCAGAAACTATGCAAGCAAGGAGACAATGGAATGGCATTCCCTTTTTCTTTCACATTTTTAAAGTTATCTTTCAGTAGTTAGTTGTACAAAAGTTTCCATTTTACAAAGAATTTTGTGAATATATCTTTTTTTTTTTTTTTGGTCGGTCATGGGGCTCGAACTCTGGGCTTGGGCGCTGTCCCTCAGCTCTTCAGCTCAAGGCGAGTGCTCTACCGCTTGAGCCACAGTGCCACTTCTGGTTTTCTAGTGGTTTATTGGAGATAAGAGTCTTGGACTTTCCTGCCTGGGCTGGCTCTGAACTGCCATCCTCAGAGCTCAGCCTCCTGTGTAGCTAGGATTACAGGCGTGAGCCACTGGCGCCCGGCTGAATATAATATATCTTGATTAATGTCACTCCTTTCAACATTTTCATCCATCCCTCTCTTACCTACTCTTTCCCTCATTCAATTTTATAGGGTATACATTGGGTTCTTTTTTTGTTGTTGTTGGTTGTGGGGCTTGAACTTTCCTGCCCGGGCTGACTCTGAACTGCAATCCCCAGATTTCAGCCTCTGGAGTAGCTAGGATTACAGGCATGAGCCATCAGCACCTGGCTTACATTGGATTCTTGACTGTATTCTCCCCTTCTCCCCTGCATTCTACCCTTTCCCCTTGACCTCACCCCAATCCTTTCAAGTACCTTCTTCCCGGTATTTCATTTTGCTGAACTTGAACTTTTCTCCCTTGAATCTACTGTATGTCAGTTAATAGATTTATATATACTTGCATACCACCCAATGTATTTATAAGTTTATATGCTAAAGCTAGCTTCCACATATAAGAGAAAACATGCATCCTTTGTTTCTCTGGGCATGACTTACCTTTACTTAGCATAATTTTTTCCAGGTCTTTCTATTTCTTTACAAATGATGGAATATCATTCTTTCTAATGGATGAGTAAAATTCTATTGTGTATATATACCACATTTTCTCAATCCATTTGTCCATTGAGGGGCATCTGGGCTGATTTTGTACCTTGGCTATGGTGAAGTGCTGCAATAAAGATCATTGTGCTTATGGCTTTACTATATTCTGGTTTGTAATCTTGGAATGGCATTCTAAAGTACAGAAAGAAAAATGATGGTCAGAATTCCATGCCCAGCAAAAACATTTCAAGTATCAGGGGAAAATACCTGACTTATAAGATAAAAAGTGAAAAAATTTATTGCCAGCAGACTTGTGTAACGAAGATGTTCAAGAATATTCTTCAGGCAGACAAAAGTGATACCAATTCAAATCTTTTTTTTTTTTTTTTTTTTTTTTTTTTTGCCAGTTGTGGGATCTGTACTTTGGGCCTGGGCACTGTCCCTCAGCTCTTCAGCTCAAGGCTAGCGCTCTACCACTTGAGCCACAGTGCCACCTCCGGCTTTTTCTGCTTATGTGGTGTTGAGGAATCGAACCCAGGGCCTCATGCATACAAGGCAAGCACTCTACCACTGATCCACCTTCCCAACCCCCAATTCAAATTTTAACTCCACAAAAGAAACAAAAAGTACTGAAAATGTTAACTGAAGGTACATTTAAATACATTATTTTTTCTTTCTTTCTTTTTTTTTAACCTTTGTCTCTCCTCCTGAGATTTCAACTACATGCCTATTAGACTAAAATTTCCTCACACTGGGTTGTTGTTGTTGTTGTTGTTGTGTGTGTGTGTGTGTATCCTGGGCTCACAGCCTGGGAATGGTAAGGGTAGTTCTGAACCAACTGAGCCACAGTTCCACTTCTGGCTTTTAAAAAGTAGTTTACTGGAGAGAAAGTAGTTTACTGAAGATTAAGTTTCACAGACTTTCATGCCAGGGCTAGCTTTGAACCATCATTCTTAGATATCAGCCTCTTGAGTAGCTATGATTAAAGGTATAAGCCATCTGTGCCTGGCAAGGGTTCTGTGTTTTGACATACATTTTGCTATTCTTTTTCCCCTTTGTGTTTCAATTTGGTAATTTCTATCTACAAATTCACTTATTCTTTCCTTGGCTGTTTCAATACTGTGTGTATTGAAAGTGTTAGCTATGCTGTTGTTGAAATTCATCTTTTCATTTCTAGCATTTCCATAGTTTCCACTCATCTGTGGAAATTATCTCCCAAGTAGTATGTTAAATTCCCCCTTTGATAACTCTAACATCTATTTCATAACTGAGTTGGTTCTGCAACTTGCTTTACCTCTTGACACTGTTTTTATTTAAAATTTTTTCCCTGATACTGGTGCTTGAACTCAGGGCTTCATTCTCTTGCTCAGCTGTTTTACTCATACCTGGCATTCTAGCACTCGAGCAACACCTCTATTTCTAGCTTTTTTTTAGTTATTTGTAGATAAAAGTCCCATGGATTTGTCTTCCTGGGCAGGCTCAAACCTGTGATTTTCAAATCTCAGCCTCCTACGTAGCTAGAATTATAGTCATGAACCATCAACACCTAGCTACTTTGTTGTTGTCGTCGTCGTTTTAACCTTTGCTTTTTTTTCCCCTTTTGTGTAGGAGAATAGGGACTTGGTAAAAATCATCATTAATCCTGGTCATGCAACAGAGGACTGAAACAAGTTCCTTCTGATACTTTCCCACCCTCTTGTGCCATCCATTAGGACTTTTTACTCCCTTTAAGTTCAAACCAGAATTCCTCTCCTCCAAGGTGGGTTATAGAAACTAGAATTCCTCTTCTCAAAGCAAACCATAATACCATAGTCACTCACTGGTCTTCTCCCTTCTCCCCAAAGATCCATATCTGTTTTGCCCTCTGTGTGGAGGACAGGCCAAGAAAATGTGAACCTACAGGACTTGCTGAGTTTCCCCTCTCAGTCTATTATCAGCTAGTTCACACCCTATTTATCCAATCATAGTTTTGCATGGCTGCCCCCCCTTTTTTTTGGTCGTTGTGGGACCTGGGTGCTGTCCCTGAGCTCTTCAGCTCAAAGCGAGCTCTCTACCACTTGAGCCACAGCACCACTTCTAGTTTTTCTGGTGGTTAACTGGAGATCAGAATCACAGACTTTCATGCCCTGGTTGGCTTTGAACTGTAATCCCCAGATCTCGGCCTCCTGAGTAGCTTGGATTACAGGCATGAGCCACTGGCACCTGGCATGGCTGCCCATGCCCATACCCTAAGCCTAAGATTATTCCTGGGTCTTCAGATCTTCATATCTGAGGCTTTCATGACATGCAAAATTTCAGTGTTAAATAAACCTAGTGTGCTTTCTGTTTGTTAGCCTGTCCTTTGTTATAGGTGTACCTGTGTGGACCCTTGTGATTGAAAAGATGTTTTACCCTTTTTTACCCAACTGCAGTGAAAATTTATTAGCACTTATGATGCATCAGGGTAGGGTAAGAAAAAAGAATTGTTTCTCTCTATCCTTTTAGGTTCTTTGGCTGGACAATAGATTAAATTGATACAAAACAGATTAACAGGAGAAAACCCATTTTAATAATGTATGAATGTATGGAGTGCCACAAAAAATAAGAGACCCAAAGAAATGGCTGGATGACTAATGACTGTTTAACATCCAGAGTTATAGAAAGGTATAGATTGGTGCTATTGAATTTAGGGGCCAGAAACAAGTTGTGAGAGGGTGAGAGAAAGAAGTATCTAGTGAATAAAGTAGGCCTTGTTAGGTAGATAAAAGTCTTTCAAGTGGTGAAGACTATCTTCAAGTAACTTTCCTTGTAAAGATCACTTTACTTATGAAAATTGCCTGTATAGCTTTGCAGGGCTGTTTCTGTATCTGCAATTTCTCAAAACAGTCAACAATCCATTTTGAGCTGGTACATTTTGGTGACCTGCAGTCATATTTTGGGGTAGTAATTTTGACCCCAACACTAGGTACTTTTTACCAAAAAAAAAAGAGTACTCTTATGTTAAATCTATGACATAGACACTATTATCATTCTCTTTATAACTAATAAAGCTAGGTCTTAAAGAGGGTAATTAACTTGACCAAGGTTATACAACCACTATGTAGCAGAATTAGAATTTGAACTCTGATGGTTTAATTCTAATCCAAAGACCTTTCTAAAATGAAGATATAATTTGCATATGATAAAGTCCATCTTTCAAAGTGTACAACTTAGTGGTTCTGTGTGTGTGTGTGTGTGTGTATGTGTGTGTGTGTGTGTGTATGTGTGTGTGTGTATTCACAAGGTTGTGCATCCAGTAGCACTATGTAGTTCCACACATCAGGCTTTAAAAGAAACCCTAGTACCCTTACCAGTTGCTCCTGATTTCTCTCTTTCTAGACCCTGGCAACCACTAGTTAGCTTACTTTCTGTCTCTCTGCATGTGTCTACTCAGGTCATTTTTATGTAAATGCAATCATATGATATGGCCTTTTGTGTCTGGGTTTTCTTTTTCATTTTATAAACCCAATGACCTTAACCACTATATTAGAAAATCAGAAATGAGAATTTTATCTGCTTAGACAAAAGCAGTAACACCTTTCTGCTTAGTCATGCAGGAGACAGGATAACAGTAAGAAACAAATACAAGAATGCCATTTCTGGCTGGGTACCAGTGGCTCATGCCTATAATCCTAGTTATTCAGGAGGTTAAGATCTCAGTTTAAAGCCAGCCCATGCAAAAAGCCGGAAATGGAAGTGTGACTCAAGTAGAAGAGTGCCGCACTGAGTGAAAAAGCTAAGGGACAACACTAGGCCCTGAATTCAAGCCCCAGTATGGACACACACACACACACACACACACACACACACACACACACACACACACACACACACACACACACACACACACACACACACACACACACACACACACACACACACACACACACACACACACACACACACACAATTCCATTTCCTATAACAAAGACTTATTGAATGTCCTATGGGCAAAACCTAGAGCCAGACACTGCTAGCAGCTTTGTTGGTGCGTATCAAAATTAGCTGAAAAATAAGGTAAATCCAGATTAAGTTTTCCTTTCTGGAGATTCTGATTCTAGAGTCTGAACTTTGATCTGAGTCTTGTGTTGCTAACAAGCATCTCCAGGGGAATGAAATCACTGGTCAAAGAACCCATGGGCAAGGGTGTCTTTTTTTTTTTTTTTTTGGGTCCAGTCGTGGGGCCTGAACTCTGGGCCTGGGATCTGTCCCTCAGCTCTTCAGCTCAAGACTAGCGCTCTACCACTTGAGCCACAATGCCACTTCTGGCTTTTTTCTTTTTGCTTATGTGGTGCTGAGGAATCGAACCCAGGGCCTCAAGCATGCATGGCAAGCGCTCTACCACTGAGCAAGGGTGTCTTTGTCAACTTTTTTTTTTTTTGTCTGTCATGAGATTTGAACTCATGAGATTTGAATAGCCTGGGTGCTGTCCCTGAGCTTTTTTTTTTTTTTTTTTTTCTTTCCCTTTGCTCAAGGCTAGGGCTTTACCATGTTGAGCCATAGCACCAGCTTCTTAGTGGTTAATTGGAGTAAGAGTCTCATGGACTTTTCTATTTGTGCTGGCTTTGAACTGTGATCCTCAGATCCTAGTCTTCTGAGTAGATACTGTTATAGGCATAAGCCACCAGTGCCTGGCTTTTTTTTTAAATCAACTTTTAATGTGAATATATATTACCTAATCTTGTTAAACACTAAAATCTAATGTACTCAGCACTTCTGGGGTGGGGCAGACAGTATATACTTCTTTTTTTTTTAATTATTATTTTATTTTATTTGAGAACATACTGTACAGAGGGGCTACAATTACATGGGCAGGATAATGCATACATTTCTTACCAAGCATTGCAGCCTCCTCCTTTGTTTACCCTTCACCTCCCTTCCCAGCCTCCCCCCTCCCCCCACCCAATTATACCCCCTCCCCCCCACACCGACATTGTAAAGCTGGTTTTGACATGACATTTTGTACTTCTCATTGTTGCAACAGGTCCACCTGAATCCTTAAACGACTTGTTTGTCCCCATCTCCTCCACATGTTATACTGACATCAAATCAGTATATACTTCTTAGATGCTCTCAAGTGGTACTGTTTGTTATTCTTTTTTTTTTTGTCGGTCGTGGGGCTTGAACTCTGGGCCTGGGTGCTGTCCCTCAGCTCTTCAGCTCAAGGCGAGCGCTCTACCACTTGAGCTACAGCGCCACTTCCCTGTTTGTTATTCTGGGGACCATCTTTTGAGGGGAAAATGTATAAAGGATACAAGGTCAAGGATAGAAAAGCCCTAGTTCTTACTTAAGGAGATTACTGTCAAGTGCAGAGATCTGCATGCATCTAAGTCCAGTCAAAGCGGGCTAATGATCCTAATAAATACCCAGATATGATATGGATGGAGCTCTTCAGTCCCCTGCACCTAATTAATTGCATGTTGATAATGAGACAGAAAAAAATTATACATGTACTATTTGTTATGCTGTTCAGTAGGATAGGAAAATAGATTACATCTTTGGCATATGAATTTCCATATCAAGTGGTTAATATTGTTAAAAAATATTCAAGCTAAAGAGGTAAGCCCTAATTTTCCAGAAAATTCACTGATGTGGAAAACTTCATTTCCTGATAATGCTGGGTAAATCTGTGTTTTGTAGGGAGCTCCATATGTTGTCAGTGCTCATGAATTGTTTAGTTTTATTATCCTCATTAACAGGGATAATGGTTGCTTTATAACAATCATGATCACCATCTGGAGCCTGGAAAAACCATAGTCTAAGGCTCAGGTAGAAGGAGAAGACAGTTCTGCCTGGGTCCCAGCCATTTCCCCACTGCCCAGCCTTGTGTTGGCTTGTATGCCAGATACACAAGGGCCACAGGGACAGATGTGATGTCACTTCTGGTTCAGAAGAAGAACCAAAGCAAAATAGAACAAAATTTAGCACAGAGAACACATTGACTTTGTATTTGCTGTTTAATTGCATTCTAATCTTAAATACTTACCCCAAAATGACTTTCCACATGTTCCCCTCACCACCTTGGTGACCTCTGACTTCCCTGTTGGCATTGTGACAAGCAAGCAATATGACTAAGTCCCAGCTCTTCTGACTCTTAGGTGGATTGGCATTGAGCACCAGCATGCCTTTTCTGTGAAGCACAGGGAAGGGTTGCTTTGTGGGGAGGAGGCAACTAGAGCACCACGCTATCAGGTAGCCATAGCAACCCTGTAGCCAATCTGCCCTAGTGGCTTCTTCAAGGCTCCTCACAGCCCTTTCCCAGACCTGTCTTTTCCAACTGTCCCTACCTGTAAGAAACAGCATTTGATATCAGCTTTGCCCTAACAAGCAAGAGTAATTGAATGCAGCCTGATAGAATTTCTTCTATCTAAACACAGGAAAGAACAGGGAACATGATGAGGACAATGCCCTCAAAAATGAAATAAAAAACCAGCTTTTAATCAACTTAAACAAGAGGCACTACAGTGCTAACATTCAAGAATGCACAGAACACACTGCAAGGAGTTGCATCTACATGTGTTCTGGAGAGATGCCCATTGGTAGGCTAGTGAGAATGGTTTTCCAGAGGGGAGTTTTTAGTCAAATTCTATAATTTTTCCATAAGGGTGGTAAATTGCTTCAGAGGCAGAAAAATGGTGTAGGGGGACACCATCGACTGAGCTTTGCAGCCCTAATCCACCATTAGAAATGCAGCCAGTTCCAGAGTGTACGGAAGCACAAAGATAGCCTTCACCAGGTGCTGTCCTCCTGGAATGAATACCAGACATTCATGCTGTCATTTTCCAATTCCCTTCCTCTGAATCAGGTTCTTCCCCAAATAAACCTTCCATCTCCAGTGCTATTCCATCAACTTGTAGCCTATTCAAAAGAAGCTGAGACGAAGCATTGACAATGCACAGAGGCTTAGAACACTATTAGGCGTCAGAGAGGTCAGTTACTTGTGGTTTCTTGGCCATTTCTCTGGTGTTATGGAAACAGGGTGACCCCAGGCAGATGAGCCTTCTTTTTTTTTTCTTTTTAAATAAGGTTTGTTTTTTTATTGTGAAAATACTGTACAGAAGGGTTACAGTTAACATGAGCAAGGTAATGAGTACATTTCTTATCCAGCATTGTTGCCTCCTCCTTTGTTTTTCCCCTACCATCCTGTCCCTCCCACCTCCTCAACTGTACCCTCTCCTCCACCCCCCTGCCTAAATTGTAAACTTCTTTGACATAGCGTCTTCGACATAGCATCTTGTACACCTCATTGTTGCAATGGGTCAATCTGTATCCCTATTTAAACATTTTGTTTTTTTCCCTTCCCCTCCCAAATTATACCAACATCAAACACTGTGAAAACAGGGGTTATACCATGGGGGAGGGACATACAAAGTAACAACAAAAAATCACATGGTACCTTATAAATACGTTAGAAACCATAGCAAGGAAGAAAAAAAAACACTTGTGTCCCTATCTTGGGGTTCATTTCGCTTAACATCATCTTATCTGACCTTTTCTGCTTGTCTCAGACATAAACTAGTTATTGCAAATAAGGGAACCATGGGACCTATGTTTCCTTGAGGCTGGCTAACTTCACTTAATATTATTTTTTCCAAGTCTTTCCATTTCCTAACAAGTGGGACAATGTCATTCTTTCTGATGGAGGCATAGAATTCCATTGTGTATATATACCACATTTTCTTAATCCATTCATCTACTGAGGGACATCTGGGTTGGTTCCATATCTTAGCTATGGTAAATAATGCTGCAATAAACATAGTTGTGCTGGTAGCTTTAGTATGGTCTCATTTGGGTAAATGCCCCAAAGTGGGATTGCTGGGTCATAGGGGAGCTCTATGTGGAGTCTTTTGAGGAATCTCCATACTACTTTCCAAAGTGGTTGAACAAGTTTACACTCCCACCAACAATGAAGTAGGGTTCCCTTCTGTCCACATCCCCTCCAGCATCTGTTATTAGAGTTCTTGAGTATAGCCATTCTAACTGGGGTGAGGTGGTATCTCAATGTTGTTTTGATTTGCATTTCTTTTTTTATTGTGAAAATACTGTACAGAGGGGTTACAATTACATGGGCAAGATAATGAGTACATTTCTTATCAAGCATTGTTGCCTCCTCCTTTGTTTCCCCTTCTTTTATGGCTAGAGCATTTCTTCATGTGTCTATTGGCCATTCTTATTTCCTCTTCAGAGAAGTTTCTCTTTAAGTCTTTAGCCCACTTATTTATCAGGCAGTTGGTTCTTTGAGGATTTGTTGGGGGATTTAATTTTTTGAGTTCCAGGTATATTTTAGATATGCGACCCTTGTCATTGTATGGCTAGTGAAGATCTTCTCCCAATCCATGGGCTTTCTATTGATCTTGCTAGCTATGTCCTTTGTCATGCAGAAGCCCTCCAGCTTCAGGCAATCCCATTTGTCCAACCTTTCTTTGATTTGTTGTGTTTCTGGGTCTCTATTAAGAAAATTTCAGCCTATGCCAAGGAGACCTAAGGTTTCTCCTATTCTGTCCTGTAATGTTTTCAGGGTGTCTGCTTTGACTCCAAGGTCTTTGATCCATTTGGAGTTGATTCTGGTACAAGGTGATATATAAGGATCTCACTTAAGGTTTTCTACAGGTGGTTAACCAACTTTGCCAGCACCATTTACTGAAAAGGCTTTTCTTTCATTCTAATTTTTTAGCTCCGTTATCGAAGATTAGGTGGCTATATGTCTGTGGGTTCATTTCTGGGTTTTCAATTCTATTCCATTGGTCCTGAGGTCTCTTCTTGTGCCAGTCTCAAGCTGTTTTGATTACTATGGTTTTGTAGTAGTGTTTGAAATTTGGTATTGATATCCTCTAGCATTGTTCTTTCGGTTAAGGATCGTTTTTGCTATTCAGGGTCTTTTATTGTTCCATATGAATTTTTGGATTGCCTCTTCTATTATCTTGAAGAATGAGGTGGGAATATTGATAGGCAGTGCATTGAATTTGTAGATAGCCTTGGGAAGTATTGCCATTTTCACAATGTTGATCCTTCCAATCCAGGAGCATGGGAGGTTTTTCCACTTTCTAAGTTCTGTTTTGACTTCCTTTTTCAGGTTTTTTAAAGTTTTCATTATAGAGGTCCTTCATTTCTTTGGTTAAGTTAATTCCTAGGTATTTTATTTTTTGTAGGGCTATTACAAATGGAGTTGCTTTCCTGATTTCAGCCATGCTCTCATTGTTGGCATACAGAAAAGCCATTGATTTTTGAGGGTTAATTTTATACCCTACTTTGCCAAAGTTTTGAATCAGCTCGAGTAATTTGAGAGTGGAGTCCATGGGATTCTTTAAATACAAGATCATGTCATCTGCAAAGAGGGAGAGTTTTACTTCATCTTTCTCTATTTGGATCCCCTTTATATTTCTATCTTGTCTTATTGCTTTAGCTAGGCATTCTAGTACTAGATTGAAGAGAAGTGGAGAGAGTAGACACCCTTGTCTCGTTCCTGAGTTAAGAGGAAATGGCTTTAGTTTTTCACCATTAAGTATAATGCTGGCTGTAGGTTTGTCATATACAGCCTTTATTGTATTGAGGAATGTTCCATGGATTCCTAGTTTTTCCAGAGCCTTCATCATAAAGGGGTGTTGGAGCTTGTCAAATGCTTTTTCTGCATCTATTGAGATAACCATGTGGTTCTTATCCTTGCTCTTATTTCTGTGATGGATTATATTAATTGATTTGCATATATTGAACTAGCTTTGCATCCCTGAAATGAATCCTGTTTGATCGTGGTATATGATTTTTTGGATGAATTGTTGAAGTTGATTGGCCAAAATTTTGTTGAGAAGTTTTGCATCGATGTTCATCAAAGAAATGGGTCTATAGTTCTCTTTCTTTGATGAGTCCCTGCCTGGTTTTGGGATGAGGGTTATGATGGCTTCATAGAGAGAGCTCAGTAGTGAACTTTCTCTTTCAATTTTACTGAAGAGTTGGAGGAGTATTGGTGTGAGTTCTGCTTTGAAGGCCTTGTAGAATTCCACTGTAAATCCATCCAGTCCTGGACTTTTCTTAAACGGGAGTCTCTTATTGCTGTTTCTATTTCAATGTTTGATATGGGCCTGTTAAGTTGGTTTAACTCATATTGTTATTATTATTATTATTATTATTAGGTCGGTCGTGGGGCTTGAACTCTGGCCTTGGGCGCTGTCCCTCAGCTCTTCAGCTCAAGGTGAGCTCTCTACTGCTTGAGCCACAGCGCCACTTCCGGTTTTCTAGTGGTTTGAGATAAGAGTCTCACGGACTTTCCTGCCTGGGTTGGCTTTGAACCACGATTCTCAGATCTCAGCCTCCTGAGTAGCTAGGATTATAGGCATGAGCCACCCGCACCCGGTTTAGTTTTTTTTTTTTTTAATTTAATTTTATTTTATTTGAGAACATACTGTACAGAGGGGTTACAATTACATGGGCAGGATAATGCATACATTTCTTACCAAGCATTGTAGCCTCCTCCTTTGTTTACCCTTCACCTCCCTTCCCAGACTCCCCCCTCCCCCCCACCCAATCATACCCCCCCCCACACTGATATTGTAAAGCTGGTTTTGACATGACATTTTGTACTTCTCAGTGTTGCAACAGGTCCACCTGAATCCTTAAACGACTTGTTTGTCCCCATCTCCTCCACATGTTATACTGACATCAAATATAGTGAAATCGGGGGTTACACTGTGGGGGAGGGACATACAAAGCAACAAAGAAATAATCTTATAAATGGGTTAGAAACACATGCATGAAAGAAACGAAAACATTAAAATACATA
Source organism: Dipodomys merriami (assembly GCF_024711535.1). Classification (NCBI taxonomy): domain Eukaryota; kingdom Metazoa; phylum Chordata; class Mammalia; order Rodentia; family Heteromyidae; genus Dipodomys; species Dipodomys merriami. Next base: position 3,119,251 of record NW_027203826.1, read on the forward strand.
TTTAAGGGTTCATTTTCCTAACATCACATTATCTGACCTTTTCCGCTTGACTCATACCTATACTAGATATTGCAAATAAGGGAAACCATGGGACCTATGTTTCTTTGGGCCTGGCTTACTTCACTTAATATAATTTTTTCCAAGCCTTTCCATTTCCTAACAAATGGGGAAATGTCATTCTTTCTGATGGAGGCATAGAATTCCATTGTGTATATATACCACATTTTCTTGATCCATTCATCTACTGAGGGGCATCTGGGTTGGTTCCATATCTTAGCTATGGTAAATAATGCTGCAATAAACATAGTTGTGCTGGTAGCTTTAGTGTGGTCTTGTTTGTAAACATTTGGGTAAATGCCCAAAAGTGGGATTGCTGGATCATAGGGGAGATCTATGTGAAGTCTTTTGAGGAACCTCCATACTGCTTTCCAAAGTGGTTGAACAAGTTTACATTCCCACCAACAATGAAGTAAGGTTCCTTTTTGTCCACATCCCCTCCAGCATCTGTTGTTGTTAGAGTTCTTGATTTTTGCTGTTCTAACTGGAGTGAGGTGATATCTCAATGTTGTTTTGATTTGCATTTCTTGTATGGCTAGGGATGTTGAACCCGGTTTAGTTTTGACATGTCGATCTTTGCCAGATGAGGCTTCTTATTGCCCTATTTTCTCCATCATCTAGTACAAACACAAGTATGTCATTGAAGATGGGGTGGATTTGTATTAAGTAGAAGGAGTATTTCACCTTGGATGAGAAATCGTAATGTTTTCCCCCTGCTTTGCACACCTCACCTCCAATAGTGTTCTCTTACATTAAAAAATATTAAAATGTTTCACTGGAGCACTTTCAGAAGCTTTTGATCTATTACTCTATACTCTTAACACCCATTATTGATGAGGCTCAGGGTTAGAATTAGACTTTCTGTGGTGTTGCTAAAAAAATGGAGAAATAACCATCTGTAGTTTTCTAAATTTAGTATTTTCTTTTCAACTTTTTTCATCATTCTTTTAAGTACCTTACCTACTGTTGTTGTCCATTAGCATTGCTATAAAAAACCCAGAGACAGAGTAGTTTATAAAGAACATATATTTATTTCTCACAGTTCTGGTGCCTGAAAGTCTAAGGTTAAAGCTGCAGTAGGCGCATTTTCTGATAAATGCTGCTTAATGCTTCTAAGATGGAACCTCAGGTTGCCTCTTCTTGAGGGGCTGAAGGGAGTTCTTAGCTAGATCCTTCCAATCTTGGGCTTTAACACAAGGCTTGGGTACTGTCCTTGGGATTTTGTGTTTGATAATGCTGTACCAGAGCTATAGCTCCACTTCTGGCTTTTGCTGCTTAGTTGGAGATATTTGTCTCATGGACTTTCCTGCCAGGGCTGGCTTCAAACTGTGATCCTTGGATTTCCGTCTCCTGATTAGCTAGGATTTCAGACGTGACATTATGAGGTTGTTAATCCCATTTGTAATCGAGCCACCTCCTAAAAGTCCTTCCTCTTAATACTGTCCAATTGGGATTTAAATACCAAAATATGAATTTTGGAGGGACACATTTAAATCACAGCATCTATCTAGATTATTTCATGATGGCTTTAAAAAATTAATGCATATTAACTACATAAATGCATTCCATTGTGACTTTTCCATATCTACATACATATAATGTATTCTCTATTTTTCTTTTTATCCTTCCCTCCATTTCATCATGTTTAATTTTAATCACCAATTAAATCTTAATCATCAGTTGTTGTAGCCTATCTGCCACTCTGAAAGGCTAGTATCATTCTAATCCTTTCATTATTTTTAACTTTTCTTAAAGGTAACTTGTCTCAAGGACTATTGAAATGAGATTGTTCACATCTGGGATGCACAGGTAAGTCACATCCAGGCTGTGAGACTATGTGGCATATTGACTAGTTGTGTGGTTCATTTTAATGGCAAACCCATGCTTTTCCATCGTCCTTCCATGTCCTTCCTCTTCTGTCCAGAATTACTGCAGCTGTCTTCTGGGTTGAGAAGATGGTAACTATGACCACATATACTGGCAAACTGGTGTCTGACTCAGCCCCTCTCATACTCCATTGAAGTGTAAATGAATATTTTGGTCTGGTGTATCTTATAACCGAGCTTTTTGGCAAGAATCAAACCATATTAGTAAGTCACTAAAGGTCTACCTTTTAAATTTTTATTGTCTTTAAGTATTTGTACAAAAGGCTACCATTCAATGTGTCAGTTTATAAGTACAATACGTCTCGATCAATATTACCCTTTTCATTATTCTTCCCATCCCTCCCCCCCAATCACCCAATAGGTTTAACTTTTATGAACTCAAAACCAATTGATTTTTTTCCCCCAGAGTTTTCCAGATTTACTAAACACAAGTTAGGAAGGGAAGAAATATCCAATGTGGTTTACAATGTGTGTTATTGAGGGGATGCACATACCTTTTTAGACCTACCTCATGTTGTAGTTGATTCTGATTTTATGAGGTCATGGTCTGTCCTTTATAAAGGAAGGTGGCTGTGACATCTTATGGGTTCTATATAACTCTCCTGTGATTTATTGGGTGATCTTGCACACTTCATGCAGCACCCTTAAGTCCAGATTTCCTAATACCCCTTCTAGTTTTAACCTCCCATAACTCACTCTAGTGCTAGGCAAAGCTCTAGTTCTAATCCTGGAGATTCCTGGGAGCTCTCTCAGCCCCTTCCTTAGCAGCTCTGGGTAGATATGTTTGTTTGAGCACATGGCTAGTTGCATGCCTGAAATGTGAAAGACTACAGAGTTCCTGGATCCCAAATGAGAAGTAGGAAGTAACCAAAGGTGGTATGTGTCAAATAAGACTAAATATAACTATAGAAAATAGAAGACCTTGAAGTAAGTCTCAAAGCAGTGATTTTCAGCGTGCTACTCTGAAACAGCAGCAATGTTCTCATTTGGGAACTTTTTTACAAATACAGACTGTCAGGCACACAGAGCCCAGCAAATTGTATTTTAAGAAATTCTTCAAGTGATTATGGTACATGCTAAACTTTGAGAACCATTGTTATAAATACTCGGATTATTGTACTATGGAAAAACAAGTCTGGAAGAGGGCTGTCCTAGGCTGAGAAATAATCACCAGGAAGTCAAATTGATGGGCCAACTCTGTTTTGCTTTCTTTTCTTTTTTTACTAGATTCAGCTCTGAATAACTGATATCTTCTTGAAAATAAATTTAATGCTACACGCTAAAGGTCTAAATATTAAGGAAATATAATTTGGTTAAGCCATTGAAAATAATCGCCACACAGGAATCCTAAAAGTATTTGGCACGACACCAAAATTGGGCTAAATATCTCCAAAGATGATGCATTCTCACACAAACATAGAACTTTTGGTATATTTGCTTAAAAATTAGTCTCATTGACAACTTGGGGGTCTTGCTGGGGGAGGGAAAGTGGGAGAAAAAATGAGGAAGGGGGGCTGGGAAGGTGGCTTAGTGGTAGAGCGCTTGCCTCGCATGCCTGAGGCCCTGGGTTCGATTCCTCAACACCACATAAGCAAAAAAGAAAAAAAAAACGGAAGTGGCGCTGTGGCTCAAGTAGTAGAGCGCTAGCCTTGAGCTGAAGAGCTGAAGGACAGCGTCCAGGCCCAGAGTTCAGGCCCCATGACCAGACCAAAAAAAAAAAAAACATAAAAAAAAATGAGGGAGGGGGAAACAAGTTCAGCAGGAAATGTACTCCCTACCTTACTTATGTAACTGTAACCCCTCTGTACATCATCTTGACAAAATTTAAGACAAAAAAATTAGTTTCATTAATTCATAGTCATATGTTAGCAATACAATAACATTAAAAGGCTATATATTCTGGCATTTCTGTAACCCCTCTTAGAGCATATTACCAATCACTTTCAATAAATGATGATTGAACTAAGTGGATGACTCTATAGAAACCTAAGACAAGAAGTTGGACAAAATGAGATCAAGAATTAAATTCTCATCTGGATAACTAAATTAGTATTCAGATAGTGACTCAAGCAATGATAATTTTTTTTTGTTGTCAGTTTTTGGTCTTGAACTCTGGCACTGGACACTGTCCCTCAGCTCTTCAGCTCAAGGTGAGTGCACTACCATTTGAGCCATAGCACCACTTCTGGTTTTCTGGTGTTTAATTGGAGATAAGAGTTCTCACAGACCTTCCTGCCTGGGCTGGCTTTGAACTGTGATCCTCAGATCTCAGCCTCTGGAGTAGCTAGGATTACAGGCATGAGCCACTGGCTCCAGCTTTTTTTTTTTTTTTTTTAAATAGTTTGTGCTGTTTTGATTTGAGCAGTAGTCTGGAAACTGAGACCCACATTTTAGTCTTATCTTTGTCTAGAATCCAGCAAATCACTTAACTCACCTTTGCATCTTACTTTCCTTGCCATACAGACAGGGAATTTTTATAAATGCAGAAACTGGACAAGAAGAGCTAGTTCATGAACTTTTCCTTGAGAATATGTGCATGAATTAGGCTTCTGTTTAGAGAGAATGAGCTGGTGACACAGAGCATATTAGGTTTATACCCATGAACCTATATTCTTTCAGAAACAACAACTTTTCCTTGGTCTTTGAGTCTGTGGGTGGGAGAATCTTGAGGTGAGTTTGAGGACAGAGAATGACACAGTGAATTCTCATCTCTAATCAAAGAAATCATGGTGGTTTAGAAAATTGAGGTAACTTTCCTTTAAAAACAATTTTCACACATAGCTCTGTTTTCCAAGAGAAAATATCTATGTTTTTGACCACTGAAGACTGGGAAAAACATTCTGCTTTTTTTTTTTTTTTTTTGGCCTGCCTTCTGTCCTGAGGACAAACCTGGAGGATGCCAGTTTAAACAAAGAAAAAGCAAAGCAAATCACTTCTGGATGAGATGAACCCCTGCTGCCAATCTGATCAAATCAACAGCATTTAATAAGCTGCTATACATGACAGTGCAAGGTACTTCAGAAGATACAAGCATGGCGAGGTTGACACTGCAGGTTATCTACCTGACATTCATTCTCCCTTATTCCCAATCAATAGAACTCTCCTATCGTAGAGGGTGGCAATGCATCTATTTAACAGCTTCTCTTGCTCCAATGTGTTGCTTGAGGCTAGGTTCTAATCATTAAAATCTGGATGCCACTTTGTATGGTTCTCTAGAACATGTGTCTCTTTCCTCATTATCTATTCTGGTACCTGGGATTTAAATGTAGCATGATGGGTTTCTGAGATCACTTTGGGAAGGCCTGCACCAAGGAAGGTAACAGCTAGGAATGAGTGTTAGTCTCTGTTGATTTCATGTCAACCATTGATTTACTCTCCACCAACCCTTTTTATATATGACAATAACTTATCCTAGTTGATACAAGTAGTCCTCATTCTTAGGAACCTCTTGTGTTTCTGGATGCTATGTAGCACGGCACCCTCCAGATACAGGAATGTGGTCTCTACCATAGAATGGATGTAACTTAGTGATAGGACACTTATCCAGAATTCACAAGGCCCTTTGATCCCCAGTACTTGGAAAGATATATGAATTTGTCATCCTTTAATCAGAGCAACAAAGGGTAGAGCTAAAGCCTTGGACAGAAGGATTTAGGTATTTTTTATGTTTAGGATTTGAAGCTTCCTTTGTACCCATGAATTCCTCATAGAATTTTAGAACTAGAAGGGATACTAATAATTGTATGATATAATTCTTCCCATTCCCCTGCCACTTTGCACTTTAGAGAGAAAATGGAGGAAGAGAGATGCTAAATGAAGTATCTAAGATCACCTAATGAAGAATTATGATGAAGTATCAATAGGAAGATATTATGCACATCATTATGGACTCTTAATTAGTAAGAGAATGAATGTGACTTCACCCAATAAAAACCAAATCCAAACTTGGCCTCATGTGTTATAAAAGAACTTATTCTAGAAGTCAACTCAGATGAAATATCTCAAAAAGTTTTAACAATGAATAACTTCTCCCCCCCCACTCCTCCTCCTCCTCTTCCTCTTCCTCCTCGTTCTCTTCTTCCTCCTCTTCTTCCTCCTCCTCCTTCTCCTTCTTATTCTTGTTCTTTCTTCTTTTTTGATAGAGTCTCACTATGTAGCTCAAGCTAATCTGGAACTTGAAATCTTCCTACCTCAGCATCAGTGAGTGCTAGGACTACAGGTGCTCACTGTCATACCCAGAAGCTCTTTCCTATCTTCATTTTATTCCTATTGTTGAGAAGATATTGCAAAGAGACCTGAAAAAAAAATTGAGAGACACAAAAAGTCACTTGAACATTTCATGAGGCTCATAACTAAAACAGACTTCTGGGAATCAGATCTTTTTATTTATTTAGACTTCCAAGTGAATGAATATGTAAGATAGATTTAAATATGCATATTATGTATGGAGAAAGGATGACTACAAAGCATGACTGCTTAGTAGCAGATACAAATAAAAGTTCATCCTTAGAGGATAGGCTAGTAGTCTATTAACTTCAGAGCTAATGGCAGTTAATGGTAGATTAATAACAGTTTTAACATTGTTAGGAGTTAGAAGTAGAAGGAAACAGGTGTGAGTGTGGCTTTTGTGCAAGTTTGCTGAGGAGACTATAATTCAGTAGTTAAAAATATTATTATTATTGTTGTTATTATTATCAGCCATGGGGCTTGAACTCTGGGCCTGGGCACTCTCCCTGAGCTCTTCAGCTCAAGGTGAGTGCACTACCACTTGAGCCATAGTGCCACTTCCGGTTTTCTGGTGTTTAATTGGAGATAAGAGTCTCATGGACTTTCCTGCCTGGGCCAGCTTTGAGCTGTGATCCTCAGATCTCAGCCTCCTGAGTAGTTAGGATTATAGGCATGAGCCACTGGTGCCTGGCCAGTAGTTAAGTTTTAATTGCAGTATGACAGAGATAGACAGACAGAGACAGTCAGAAACAGAGACAGAGACAGAGAGAGCGGAGAGAAGGGAGAAGGGAAAATGGACAAAGGGGAGAAATGGAATGAAGGGAGAGAAGAAAAATAGCAAAGGGAAAATTGTTTTGAGAAAAAAAACTAGAGTTTTTGAGAAGAGAATGTGTGGTGAGTTTCACCACAAAGGTTCTGATAATAGTCTTCAGATATTAGCACATTAAATTCAAGTTGGCAAATTAAGCTGGACAATGACAGAATTACAAGAAATTTGGAAAGAAGTGTAGTTGTAGTACTTATGCATGTTAAAGTTATGGAAGAGTTATTCTTCAAATACTGCAAAGCTACTGCAGGCAAAGCATTGGCCTTGGCATGTAGGCCCCTGAAGTTTCCACATTTTGTAGAATATTCTAGCCTGAAGTGTGTGTGCTTTGAGGACAACTCTAACAAATGTTCTGAGGAACATGCTTGTATTTAACTTGGGGGTGCTGTGATGAACATATCGGTCTTATTATGCAGTATGTCTTTTAATGATAGAAATATTGGGGACTTACTGTTGTGGTGTGTTTGCCCGTTTGTTTTGAGATGGGCCCTTGATTTGTAGTCTAGGCTGGGCTTGCCTTGAACTCTTCATCCTCTTGCTCCAGCCTCCTGAGCACTGAGGGTTAGGATTACAGGTGAGTACCACCACACCTAGTTTAAGGACAGAAATATGTTTTTGATATCTTGTGTCAAAGAGCTTCTCAGAACCTGTAAATTCTGAGCCTGTTATTCTTTTTCAGTTTCTCTTATGGTTTGAATTTCTGTGTACTTATTTTGCTTTGATTTATCTTACAGTATTGCTGAGTTGGAAATTTATGTTTGTTCTGATTTTCCTTGTATGTATGTATTTTGTCATCATACATATTTCTGAAGCCACTATAAAAGGAGTGAGCTTATAAATTAAACTAGGGAAATAGAATAATTTTATGAAATCTACAAGGAAAGTTTCAGTGAACAGATAACATTTATTCTTGTTTAGAGACAAGAATTCACATTTGCTTAGGGAAAAAGGCATGATCAACTAAACCATGAACATAGATAGAAAAATGGAGAGGGTGCAGCCTCATCCCCAATTTCCAGCCAGTGGTCCTGAAAGACTCCTGCACAAGGCTGGGACCTGGTCCTGGAAGCCGCACGGGCTGGTGCAGTCGCGGAACTTCGTGGGGCTTCCTGAAAGACTGGGTTATTGATCTCAAGAGATCCCTCGGGATCATGAATGCATTCACTGAGTTCTGTTTCTGGGTTGGAGGAAAGTGTGGGGAGGAAGAAAATGTTTTATCAAGAGTTTTCTCCAGAGGCAGAATTGCAGAGACCAGGGACTCACAATGTGTGGTCCAGCTGCCTCACCAAGGCATGTGTTAGAAATGTATATTCTCTGCTCCACCCAGGCTGCTGAGTCAGAAACTATGAGACTACAGTGCTGCAATGTGTATTTTGTGTGCATGTACCAGTCTTGAGGCTTGAACCAGGGCCTAGGAGCTGTTCCTGAGGTTTTTTGCTCAAGACTAGAAGACTACTACTTGAGCTACAGCTCCACTTCTAGACTTTTGGTAGTTAATTGGATATGAGTCTTCTGACCTAGGCTGGCTTGAACTACAATCCTCAGATCTTAACCTCCTGAGTAGCTAGGATTACAAGTGTGAGCCACTGGTGCCTGGCTCTTCAATCTGTACTTTAACAAACTCCATGGACAGTTTTTAATGCTCAGGTCAGAGAAACATCGGGATACAAAAGATAAAAGAAAATTCTGGCCCGGTGTAGGTGGCTCAGGCCTGTAACCCTAGCTATTAGGGAAGCTAAGATCTGAGGACTGAAGTTCAAAGGCAGCCAAGATTGAAAAATTGTAGAGAGACTTATGTCCAATTAACTAGTAAAATGCTGTAAGTGGAGCTGTTGCCCAAATGGTAGAGTGCCAGCCTTGAGTTAAAAAGCCCAGTGAAAGTATGAGGTCCTGAATTCAAGCCAGAGAGAGAGAGACAGAGAGAGACAGAGAGAGAGAGACAGAGACAGAGAGAGAGAGAGAGAGAGAGAGAGAGAGAGAGAGAGAGAGAGAGACAGACAGACAGACAGACAGACAGACAGACAGACAGACAGACAGACAGACAGAGAGTCAGAGACAGAGGAGTGGGAGGGAGAGGGGAGAGGGGAGAGAGAGAAAGAGAGAGGAAAGAGAGCAAAACTCTGCACCCACACTATCTTTGTATTTATATTGTCTGAGTGACTGGGCAGATTGCTTGATCATCTCTGTGCTTCTTTCCCATCTGTAATATGGAAATAATTATAGTATCACTTTCAGAAAGTTGCTCAAAGGATTAAATGAGTGAGTACACTCAGTGTAGGCCGAGGGGGGGTGTTGGTGGGGGGGAGGGAGATGGGAAGGGGAAACAAAGGAGGAGGCAACAATGCTTGATAAGCAATGTACTCATTACCTTGCCCATGTAATTGTAATCCCTCTGTATGGTATTTTCACAATAAAAAATTTAAAAAAAAAAGAGGATTGTGAACCATCATTGCCAAAAGGCATGTTACTATAGAAGAATGGAGGGCTTCTGTCTCTCTTCATTAATCCACTTGTGATCCAGTCTTCTCCGAGGAGGAGGTCTGGGCTGGCATTTCTGAGATATGTTCAAATCAACATAGGACATTAACAAATCCTTGGGTTACGAAAAATCTGGCTCTATTTAGCATCATTATGACTGCTCCCTGACCAGAGAGGGCAGAGGATTGGTTCCCTACTTGTTTTGGAATAGAGAAACTCTTAAGGCTTTAAGAGAATGTGAGATTGCTGAAAAATTCACACAAAACATCTCAAAATATCATAATTAGCTTTAAGTATTTAAAGAACTCCTCACTTTCACTGTTTATTTTTTATTTTTATTTTTTTGTATTTGAGGGAAGAATCCAAAGAGAATCAAATAGTTATTTGATGATGTTATAAATCTTCCTCTAAAATTTGGGAATCATTGTTACAAAATTTAAATATAGTATTTTCCCTGGAGAAGACAGACAAGCTCCTCCACACAGCTCAGGGCCCAGCTTCTAGTTCAAGGCAGGTGACAGGATAAGTCCCCTTCTTCCAAGCTTTGAAACTTTCTCAAGATGAAATGCAGCTTGACTCAATTAAACTGCTGTCAATAAGATAAAAAACACCAGATCAATTGGGGTTTTCTTTTTGGCAGCCCCAAAACCAAGCTGGCTCATCTGCATGGTTGATCCATTCCATTGTGCACAAGTAGTTGATGACATGACCAGAAAAAAAGTGATTTATTTGGGATAAAATGGTTGGAATTGGAAAGAGCTGGGATTAAGCTCTGGAGGTCAGAGGTTCCATGGTGTACCTTAGCAGCCAAGGGTTCAGGCAGCCTCTTTCCTGTTCTCAGTGTAGCTGCCGAAGAAAAGTAGAGAATTAGGGATAAAATAGATTCTTAAAAAATAGATTCTTTTTTATTTTATTTTTAAAGTTTTAGTGTAACTTTATTTTTAATATTTTTATTATTATAAATAAAATAAATATTGTAAAGGTGATGTACAGAGGGGTTACAGTTACATAAGTAAAGTAATAAGTACATTTCTTTTCAGTGTTACCCCCTCCCTTGTTTCCTCCCACTTTTTTCCCCCTCCCCTCCCCCCTCAAGCTGTAAAGTTCATTTCCAGCATAGTGTCTTGTGAGTATGACTGCTGCTTTGGTTTACCCTTTGTCCTTTGAGAGAGACAAGATTTTTGAAGCCACTTTGCCCAATGTGGACATGTAGACTACAATGTGCAATCTGGTGTCTTGGAGACAGATCTAAATCCTTATACCTTTCTCTGCTTCTCATAGGTGAAGAGAATGAGCTCTCAAGCTCAGTTGTAGTTCCAGCAGCCAGAATAGAAGCTAGTGCCATGGAGATGCTTTATGAAGACCCAGTGATTTGCAGACCTCAGTACATTTTCCTTCCAGCCCTACCTCTCACTTCAGCGCCTCTCCTCATTGAATCTCCTGATGAATTAGTCTGTTGCTTTGACAACAGCTGGGAAGAAGGCATGGGAGATGGTGAAGTGGAGGGCTAGAAAATATTGCATCACTGTGTGGCAGAATTGCTAATGAGACTCAGAATGGAACATGGCCAGAATGAGATGTTAGCTTGAGACTTAGAAACAGGGATATGGGCTGATTTGTCTTGGAATATAGGGGCTTCTCTTACTCCTTTGGCTGCTCCCTGGAATCCTTCAGGACTCTTGAAAATAATGGATTTATCTCAGGAGACAGAGCTGGTATGTTGCCAAGAGAAAAAAGCAAACTGCTAGCAACAGGTTCAAGCCTCCAGTTGTGGTATAATTTATGATGGAGGCTTATCAGACTGTAAGAGGTGGTTTGAGGGAGGCCTGGGCGGCGTCTCCTCCCCACAGGAATGCTCTGCTTGATCCTTCTGCTACATGAAAAATGAAGTGTGGTGGACCAGCCAGGAGACCTTGCAATGCTTGGATGATCACACAGACTTGGATATGGAGCCTGGTTTCAGAGCATAAGAAATGACCCAGGCAATACTACTTAAATGGTGTGGAGATAAATAATGGGCGACTCACGTAAAAAGGTCAAGCATCTGACTTCAAATAGCATGTTTTCTTCCTGAGCTGAATTGCCTCAAGTTGAGTGAGGGTCAGATTTGCATTCACATGTCTTTTCTTAGCTCAGCTCATAACTTTCTATGTGTTCTCCCAAGGGTGTATTAAAAACAGAGCTGCCTCATAAGAATGTGATGGTTCCCATTCAGAACCTTGTCATGACTTTGTCTTTTCTCTATCATCTCGAAGGGAAAAAATATCTTCTGTAGTTTCAAGGTCACTTGCGAGCTATTTGGGCTTGGAAATGAAACAAGACCCTTGGAGAGCTTGTCCCCCTCTTCACTCATCTTTGGCTGGTGTTTAATATGACACAGTCATTCTCCAGCCTGGAGTCAGAAGTTAGGCAGCCATAAACCTTAAACCTGCATAGAAATTTCCTTAGGACAGATTATTTTCTTTCTTTCTTTTTTCTTGCTACAAAAGGAAAAGGATTTTTGTTTTTGTTATGGCTGTTTTGCTTCTGGATTTTTTGTTCCGGTGTCCCTTTAGAGCTGAGGGTTTGCCCTTTAACTTGCACACTAAAAGCTGGAGTCCTTAACTGTTGTCTTTATTTCTGGTTTAGGAGATGTAAGAAGAGTAAGGTCAGGAGTAGGATGGTTGGTTAGTAGGTCATGTTCTGATGTGGTACTCTTAGTCCCACACTGGACCCTGTCTTGATGATGCCTTTACAGGTTTTTTTCCTGTTTCTCTCAGCAACATGAGACCTGTTGGCATCATCCACCAATATTTTTTCCCAGGCAACTACTTGTTTCCTGTTCTTCTCTCCCTTGAAATGTCATATTCCTTAGGGCTCTGTCATTTACCACTTCCTCCTTTCTGGATAGCCTTTATATGTAACTGTGGCCTTACTCACCATATTGAAGCTACTGGCTTCCAATCATTGTTACTAAGCTCCAGACATCAGATTCCAGGGCTTTCTGGCCTTATTGACAAGGTTGTATGTGCCTTAGCAGTTGAAAATTAATATAACCTGATGTGAGCCCATAATCTTCTCTCTTATCAAAGTTGTTGTGACTCATTACTCTAGACTGGGTAGTTTACAAACAGCATTTTTTTTTCTCAGGTGCTGTGGGTTACTACTTGAAAACACTAACAGTGTTGGTGTCTGGTCAATGTTCATTACCTGGTTCAAAGACAGATAACTTAGCTAGGTGCCAGTGGCTCACGCCTGTAATCCTAGCTATCAGGAGGCTGAGATCTGAGGAACATGATACAAAGCCAGCCTGGGCAGGAAAGTCCATGAGACTCTTATTTCCAATAAACTACTGGAAAACTGGAAGTGGTGCTGTGGTTCAAGCGGTAGAGCACTCACCTTGGGCTGAAGAGCTGAAGGACAGCTCCCAGGCCCAGAGTTCAAGTCCCAGAACCAAAGGGGGGGGACGGAAAAAAGGGATAACTTCTGTATTCTCACATGAAGGAGAATACAGAGAAGCACTCCCTTTTATAAGGGACTAATTCCATTCATGTAGACTCTACCCTCATAATCTACCAAAGGCTTCATATTTAAATATCATCACATTAGGGGCTAGGATTCAACATATGCATTTTTTGCCAGTCATGGGGTTTGAACTCAGAGCCTAGGCACTCTCCCTGAGCTGCTTTTGCTCAAGGCTAGCACTCTACCACTTGAGCCACAGCGTCACTTCCAGCTTTTTCTGTTTATGTGGTACTAAGGAATTGAACCCAGGGCTTCATGCATGCTAGTCAAGCGCTTTACCAATAAGCCACATTCCCTGTTGTAACATATGCATTTTTGAGGAATTCAAACCTCTGGTGTTTAACACCTGAGTGTGTAACACCTCTCAAACTAGACTTTCTTGTAGTCTTGATTTTGATTGATGACATGCTATTCATTTAATCCCTTTGGTAAAAAAAAATCTGAGTAATCTTGAGCTATTACTTTCTCTTTGTTCCCTGTTCAATCATCAATCACCATGTTCGGAATGTTTTTATTTTACAAACATCTCTGGAATCTTGCCCCTCATTTCCATTTTCACTGCTACTTTTTTAAAAAGAGGTGGCCGAGTAAGAACAGCACCAGCAGGCACGTGGTATTCAGGTAAGGGGTAGGTTTATTCAGTAGACCTGCTGGGACCAGGCAAGGTTGGCACTCCACGTGGCTGGGAAAGGCCTGGGAATGAGAGAGAGCTGGGAAAGAGAGAGGAAAGAGCTAGAGCAGAGAGAGAGCAGAGAGAGCTAGAAAAGAACAGAGAGAGAGAGGTAAGAACAGAGAGAGAGAGCTAGAATAGAACAGAGAGAGCTAGTTAGCAGAGAGAGAGCACAGAAAAGAACTGAGAGAGTGAGAGAGAGCTAGAAAAAGGCAGAGAGAGCACCTGGGCCTGGGCTAGGCCTCATCTAGGGTATGGGCGGGGAAAGGTGTGGCCACATCAAATTCAGATGTGACCTCAGCGAATGCAGATGTGACCTCTTCCAGGTGTGCCAGTTGCCTAGGTAACACAGGTACTGAGTGGAGACTTTGCTGCGAGGAGGGTGGAGTCTGCTTGCCATCCAGGAGCGGACCTTACATTCCAGCCTTTTAATAATCATGAAATAGGGCGAGGCTTCTCTCTGGCTACTTCCTGCTGACAAGGGGCGTCGACAATAGGGGTAAAAGGCTGGAATTTGGTCTCCTCCCAGAGAAGGCAGCAAGCAGCAGCTGTCCCTTGGTGGCGTTGAATCCTTAGATGAAGTCTGGAGAAGTCTCATGAGCATTGAGGGGCTGGGAAAAAAATACTAGAGAGCAAATAAATGGCAAGAGGAAGGACTTGGGCTGAAAATTTTAGTAGAAATGTCCCTAGCTACTTCTGACATCTGGCGACTAGGTAGAGAAGTCAGGTGACAAAGGCAAGAATATAAATTCCTGTTCAGTTAATAGGTAGACAGGTATGGACACTAGATGGGCAGGCTTCTTACTTCTACTGACCTCCGGCTCTGGTTAATTTAGAAAGGGCAGGCACAAAATAGCTGATGTGACATCATTTCCTCTTACTCCTCTCCATGTTCCCTTGTTCCCCAGACTGGCTGAGTCTAGGTGCTCATTGCTGGGATGGCTTGTCCCAGTTGATATTCAAGGTTTGAACTCAAGGCCTGGGCACTGTCCTTGAGCACTTCTGCTCAAGGCTAGCACTGAACCACTTTGAGTTATAGTACTACTTGCAGAGTTTAGCTGGGAGATGGAGTCTTAGGGATTTTTCAGCCCGGGCTGGCTTTGAACTGAAATCTTTGCCACAAAAGCCCTTTATTATTTCCAATTAAAGCAACAAGGAGATCAAGTAGAATAAGTAGAGCTTACCTGGTTCTTATCAAGAATTGACCAACAAATATTCTGAAATGACAAAACTCATTAGATGTGATGAGAATTTTACCACAGATATGCCCAGTATTTTAGAACCGTGTAGTCAGTAGTAGAATACACAACAAAACAAAAAAGGCAAAACTCAAAACCTGAAATTTTGACAACATTTAGACATCTTTGCTAACAAAGCACATCAGATGGTTGGGCCTCAGTTACCAGGGCCTGTGAAAAGAGCAACTTGTTAGCAAGGCACCTTAGAATAGATGGATGGAGTAGTAAACTTAGTGGAAGGTTAATGGTCAGATGGGGCCAAACTCTTAACCCACCACGTGGCCAAGATGGCGAATTCAAGATGGTGAATTTCTGAAAGCATGCAAAGAAAGCCTGAACAAATAGACCAAGACTACATTGGTTAGCCTTTGAGAGGGAACCTAGAGGGGGGGGTCCCTGGGACCCAGCCTGCGTCTCACTCTTCAGGGCACAAGCCAAAATGTAGAAAAGAGAAAGGGAGAGAGAGCAAAGAGAGCCTGAAATTAAACAGACTTCTGACCATTTACCATTGCAGTAGCAAAAACTGTGCACATCTGAGACTGGCATAAAATTAGGCTCTCTGGCTTTCCAGGGAGTGCAGGAGGCATTTCAAAGGTGTTTCACGGCTCAGATGTGACTCACAGCACCCCATTAAATGAGTAGGAGAGTCAGTCTGGTGAGTGAAGGAGAGCTGACCAGGCAGAAGCAGCATCCCGACTTCCCCCAGAGCCCTCTAGAGAGAAATGGCCAAGCCCCCCAAACCAAGCGTCCTCGGCTTCAGAGGTGACTGGCCTTTAGCTGAAAGGCCGTAGGAGCTCTCTGGCATGGCGCCACATCTGGACAGAGACTGAGCAACAGAGAACCGTGGAGAGTAGTTTCACTCACCAGAGTAGAGAAGTGGTGTGGACGTGGATGTGAAGGCAGCAATGGTATCGATGCTCTGTTTCCGCCGCAGACAGACTGGTTCGCAAAAGGCCATCAGAACTGTGGGTATTCCTCAGAGCAAGAAGGGAAAAACAAACAGAAGAAGAAAAAAGAGGGAAAAAAACAGAGAGAAATCCCAGCTATTCTGACTTTAAGCCCTTTATCCGAGTCACAGCACCATTTATGTTAGGTTTTTAAAAAGAGGTAGCTGAGTAAGAACAGCACCAGCAATGGTATCGATTCGGCTTTGGTTCAAACTTTCATCCCTCTTCACTTGAACAAATACAATATTATAATTTCAAACAGTTCTAAGCTCAACAAATAATGAACAAATGACTTATATAGACAATATTTGAATAATTCAATGAGAAAATTTATTAAATTTATAAAATTTACTAAATGATTTGAAAATAGTAGGTATTCAATAAACATGCGTTGTTATATATTTGAGAGCATGGGCTATACAAAGCACTTAGAACAGTACCTAGCATATAATAAATGCTCAGCATTACTATTGTTATTAACTTCCTGACTCTTCTCTTTTGTAAATTAACATGTTGGGCTTCATTAGGCTTCATTAGAGGAAATATGTATTATTTGGATTTTCATATGTGATACTCTAAAATTACATAGAGGGAAAAAGCCATTACTTCATTTCCTCCAAGTAAAAAATCTTATCACTTTGCTAAGAGATTCCATCAATGCTGAATCACAATCTTTTTGCCATATTTCAGCTCTTTCATTATCCTGGTCATCCAGGATGGGGAACTTTCAGTGTTACAGCTATACGAAGACAACTGGTTCCTCTGCTCTTTATCATAAATAACACTTTTCTTTTGAAATGTATTTCCCAAGCATCAACCAAATGCTCAGATTGAGGTGATAGTTGAATACAAGAGTGAGAATAGAGCTTGGGAGCCCTCATGTATGACCTTTAGTTCTTATCCTCAGAAGAGTCCCTTTTCAAAGATTTCTAAGATGGTCAAGGTTCTTTCTTTCTTTTCTTTCTTTTTTTTATTGTAAAAATGTTGTACAGAGGGGTTACAGTTACCTGAGTAGGGAAATGGGTACATTTCATAGCAAGCATTGTTACCTCCTTCTTTATTTTCACCCTACCATCACTTCCCTCCCTGCCTCCCCAACTTGTCCCTCACAACCCCGACATTGTAACGTTCGTTTTCAATATAGTGTCCTGTACATCTCATCATCACAATGGGTCAGCCTGCATCCCCATTTAAGCGTTCCGCAATAACAAAAATTTATATACAAGATGCAGAACACCGGTATCAAATCCAGTGAAAACAGGGGTTATACCATAGGGGCAGAACCTACAATAGAAACAAAAGAATCACATAGTGCATTGTAAATACATTAAAAAAAACTAGCAAGCAAGCAAGAAAAAAAAAAAAAACTCTTGTGTCCCTGTCAGGTACATTTTGCTTAACATCATCTCATGTGGTCGTATGTACATGGCCTTTGACCCTCTTTGCTTGTCCTAGACATGTACTAGTCACTGCAAACAAGGGAAACCATGGGACCTATGTTTCTTTAGGCCTGGCTTACTTCACTCAGTATAATTCTTTTCCAAGTCTTTCCATTTCCTAACAAAAGAGGCAAAGTCATTCTTTCTGACAGAGGCATAGAATTCCATTATATATGTATATCACCTTTTCTTGATTCATTCATCCACTGAGGGGCATCTGGGTTGGTTCCACATCTTAGCTATGGTGAATAATGCTGCGATAAACATGGTTGTGCTGATAGCTTTGGTATGACCTTGTTTGTAATCATTTAGGTAAATGCCCGAAAGTGGGATTGCTGGGTTGTAAGGGAGCTCTACGTGTAGTCTTTTGAGGAACCTCCATACTGCTTTCCAGAGTTTATACTCCCACCAACAATGCAGTAGGATTCCCTTTTGGCCACATCCCTTCCAGCATCTGTTGTTACTAGATTTCTAGATTATAGCCATTCTAACTGGGGTGAGGTGGAATCTCAGCGTTGTCTTGATTTGCATTTCTTTTATGGCTAGAGAAGTGGAGCATTTCTTCATGTGTCTATTGGCCATTCTTATTTCCTCTTCAGAAAAGTCTCTCTTTAAGTCTATAGCCCATTTGTTAATTGGGCAGTTATTTCTTTGAGGATTTGTTGTTGGGGGATTTAGTTTTTTGAATTCGAAGTATATTTTAGATATGAGACCCTGGTCAAGGTTCTTTCTTGGTAAAAGGAACAACTCCCAACTTCTGGAGTTATTCTTAAACACTACAGCTTGTCTCAGCTTTGTCTGCAATAAGGAGCAAAATGAAATCTTGTTTCTCTCCCACCAAACCTTCTCCAGAAGTCCGGATGACTAGCTCTGAGCCGTTTTCAGTGTATGGATGGGGTGACTACTTCCCTACTCCATTCCTGAGATCCTCCACCTGTGTTTCTAAACTCCAATCTCTTCTTTCTCTGTTGACATTAGACTTATCATTTCCTATCTAAATCTACTAATTTGTGGCCCAAGGGATCAGTAATAAATGCTTGGCTTGCCTGCTAGGGTCCAATCTCTTCAGCTGATGCTCCTTGGGTGACCTCTGCTTCAGTATTGCAAAATTCACCACAATTCCTCAGAGCCCACCATGCCTTTTCATTCACTCAGGCGTCCTATGTTGTTTCCTCTGCTTTCTTTTCCTTTGCTAGGCAAATCTGGACATCTCATAAGATTTATCTTTTGAGAAGTGTCTTTGACTACCCTTGGGTGCCTCTAGCATTTTGTTCAGATCTTAAATAAGTTGTCACTTTGTATGAGAACACATTTGCATGTCCACCCTTCCCTGAGGTCTTTGGGCATCTCAATGACTAGACATCTGCTGCATGTTTTTTTTTACAGACATTGTATCCAGTACAGGTATGATATATATGCTGTTGAATAATTGAATAACAGCAGTAACAGAGCTAGGTAACAGTTGACCTTGACTGGGAACATTCATTGCAGAGAACTCTGCCAAACACTTTACAAGCTTCTTGTATTTTATCCTCATCTCCAGCCTCAAGGAAAATGGTACTTCTCTCCTTGCTCTATATTGAAGGCAAGTGTTAACTTGGTCAGGAATCTTTATTATGCATAGGGAGAAACTGCCTATATGATTCAGACACTTTACCAATAGAATTTTTAATTGCTTTAAAATACTTGAGTGTAACCTTCCTCAACCCATTCTAACATACTGGAGGCTCTCATATTCTAAGAGCTGATGTGCTAATCAGAAATTCAACGTAAGTTCTAAAGCAACCTTCACAAAGCACCACTAACTGACATCTCCTTAACCCAAGGTCACTCTTAAACTTTTGTCTAAAAGTCATAAAACTGTTTTTCTTTCAGAGTCTCCTTAGGTAGGACATTTCATAAAGCCACATTGGCCTTGTCCAAGTTAGTATAAATCAGGCTAAAGAGCCATTCAAGGCTGTGTCTCTTCTTGGTTTTTCAAGCAATGTCCATGTTAGCTTTACCTGAGGCCAGGGCTTTGTACTACATGCCAGTAAGACCATTCACTGAAAAATTAAGCCAATATACAAAAATATGGCTCCAAGCAAATATTTATTAGAGGGATAGATTTGACTATAGCTTCATTAGAGGTAACTATAAATTGTGTGTGTGTGTGTGTGTGTGTGTGTGTGTGTGTGTGTGTGTGTGTGTGTGTGTGTGTGTGTGCTTGAACTTGGGCATTGCCCCTGAGCATACTTGAGCCACAGCTTTACTTCTGGCATTTATCTATTTGGTGCTTAATTGAAATAAGAGTCTCACTTTCCTGCCTTGGCTGGCTTCAATCAGAGACTGTCAGATCTCAGCCTCCCAGGAAGATAGGCTTACAGACTTGAGCCACCAAGCAGTATCTTGATAACCTCCAATTTTTAGCCTCATTGCCCTAATTGCCACAGTAGTTCTGTGTTGACATTCATTTTACAGAGAAGGCAACTGAGGCTTAGGAATCTGTGTAATTTGCCCAATAGTTCCCTGTGATGTTGAACAAAGAACTAGGGAACTCAATCAGGGTTAACCTTATATAAAATCCGGTATGCTCCACCAGTAAGCTAGATAGGATTAAGGTACAGAGGGTCTAGGATTTCAGGCATCCTACTTTCACAATACCTTCAATGTTCAGTCACCAGCCTATAGTATCCAAATATGATCTATGCCCATTTCTAGATCAGAATTTCTAGGGGTCATTCTACATCTAAGTTTCTAGGGTAGTCTTATCCAGGAGGTATATACTGGTAGTTGATAACTATTCTACAGGGCTGGAAATTCCCTTGAACACTTTCTCTGAGCATAGGGAGGGGTGAATCAGGATAAGGATGTAGTGAGTGACACTTGGTGAAGAATCAGAGAGTAGGGGGACTAGCTGATTTTCTTAGTGAGGCATGCTCAAACCAGTCCATGACCTTTCCACAGCTGCTCTGTCTCTATCTTGTCTTGTTTCTAGTTCTAGTGTGGAGGAGGTCAATTTAAGAATGAATAATGACAAAATTCTAAATATTATGAAATTACTAAATATGATTTTTCCCTAAAATCTTGAAAATGGGGAGTATGTGGGCAAGCAGAAACTTCAGGCAGATTCTATACAAAGGCCTGGCTGGTTCTCCTGAGAAAAATCTTGGTAGAGACTAAAATTTTACAAAGCTGGAACAACTTGAAAATAATCCTCTAGGCTATGAAAGTCATCTCTTTAAAGCCAACCTAATATTTTGATTTAAAAAAGTCAGAAAGTATCCTTGTGTGAAAAATAAAATTTGGCAGCTTGATCAGAAAAAAAAAAGTCAGAAAGTTTACACTGCCATTTTAACTTTCAGATAGGAGAGCAATTAATTATGAGGAGCTACATCTCCATTGCCAGAGGAAGTGTTGGCTGAAGCAATTCACTGGACCTATCAGTCAATAAACTTGGAAGTTTGCTAACTCGAGTTTTAAGACTTAAACTACCTTTACCCTGGTTTTAATTTTGTAGTTTTTCAGAGTGTCTAGAAGTTCAGTTTGGTCCATAACTTTTCCCCTCACCAACTTCTTAGAACTGGCCCGAAATGAATACTTTGGACTTCTTTTACTCCCTTCGGTTTGTTCTCCACAGCCGGCCTCAGGGACTGATGGGTGTTGAAATGAAACACTGAGCCAGCCAGCCATGTGCTTCCAGGATGGTTCCCTGGCTGTGAGAACACAGCAACTCGAAGGTTGTATTGGACTCATTTCTCCCAACGTAACAGGGCTGGATCAGCTCCAGACCTGCAATGTTATCTTGCTGTTATGCAGGGTGATCAATTCGCCCCTGGGAAGCTGGTTTGGAACTAATCCAAATGAAAATAGGAACGAGCCCTTTAGGGCCAGCTGTGAAAGTGGACATAGGGAACTCTTTCAGAGGAACTGAAAACCCTCCTGTCCAGCCTCGTAGTTCTTTAAGTGCACTGACATTGGACTCTGAGACAGGCTTTTGAACATCTCGGACACTATAACATGTCAGAGGTACAGCAAGCTAGAAATCTAATTTTAAAGCTGTTTTAGTTTACTTTAGTTTAGTTTTTTTTTTTGCTTAATAAATAGATGCTTTTTTTTTTGCCTGTCCCGGGGCTTGAACTCAGGGCCTGGGCACTGTCCCTCTTATGCTCAAGGGTAGCACTCTACCACTTGACTTACAGTGCCATTTCTGGCCTTTTTTGAGTAGTTTATTGGAGATAAGAGTTTCTTAGACTTTCCTGCCCAGGCTGGCTTGGAATCTTAGTCCTCAGATCTCATCCTCCTGAGTAGCTAGGATTATAGGCATGAGCCTAGCCTAGAAGCATCACTTTTAAAATTAAAAAAAAGTGTGGTTATTTTATGAAAGAAAGTAGTTGTCTTGAATGTTCTTCTGGGATGTATCAATCATTGTTCACAACCTCTTCTAGTAGCTCAAGCTGTCCCAGAAGCAAGGGCTCCTCAGCCTTTATAAATGGCAAGAGCATCGAGACCATCCAAGGCAATGATGCTCAGCTCACTGTCACATCGCAATCACTCAGGATGTTTTAACAATACCAATCCCTAGGCCTGTTCTAGACCATTTAAATCAGAATGTCTGAGGGACTCCAACAGACACTCAGGTATTTGAACATCTCCATAGACATCCTGCCAAGGGAGGCAGAATGAGGCCATCAAACTAGACAAATTTTGCATGTGAAGAAATTCAGACTGAGAGAGAGAGAAAAAACCTCTTGTCAAATCATGGAGCTAGTTAGTTGTCATAGCCGAATTCTTACTTAGTGCTGTTATGTCATATAATGTTGCTTCTCTTTATTATTGTGCCATAAATGAAAAGGACACTTCAGATGTACTTAAACTTTACAGAGAACCTTTAAGAAACTGGTTTCATGTAAAGGAAAGCAGTGACTTCATTATCATTGCATCTGTACCTGATCTTCAGAGAAGTGTGAAGTCAATGTGTTTGGGGCTAGATGGGCCAAATGCTAGTGCCTCTTCAACTTCTCCATAGCTGCCAAGCACGCTGCATTCTGTTTGTCCTCTAGAAACCTCACACACTACTTAAAACACTGGGAAGCTTCAGATGGTAATTCATTACTCCAGGGAAACATTTTCAGAGAACATGTAAGACCATGTATTCGAGAGCAAACACTTTCAACAAAGGGTAGGTATATCCAGAGCTATGAGTTACTCTTACCCTATGATATATCTGGTTATCAACTAAATGACCGCATGGACACCAGCAATCAACCATGGAAGCTTATCTACTCATTGTTCAGTTCACTGGATTTGTTACGTTGCAACCAAAATTCACAACCAGACTTATAGAACAACACTAATCATATTTCATAAGGTATTCAGGTCTGTATGTGAAAAATTTGCATGTCATCTTTTATTTTTACTTATTTTAAGGTATTTTTATTTTATTGTTAATATATTTAATTATCTGTAAGTAGTTGTGCAAAGAGGTTTCCATTCAATATGCTAGTTTACAAGTACAGCACATCTTGACCAATGCTACCCTTCCATTGTTCTCTCCTATTTGTGCAAATCACACTCATTTCCTCATTACCTGGTCCCATTTTCACATATGTACATTGAATTTTACGACTATATCAGCCTATAGTTTAAAAAACAGAATAATATGGAATCTATATTTTAAGGTAGCTATAAAAATTGTCTTATTTAGACTAATGGTCTTCCAACATTAGACTTACCTGGGGAATAAATAAAAATACCTCTACCTGGGCTCTACCCCAGAGATTTTAACAGAATTTCCTGGGAGTCAGAGCACACACATTTTCAAAGGCTTCTCAGCTGAATTTTCTGAGCATCTTGGCTGAGAACCACTGTGCCTAAAACATCCCTGAATTTATGTTTAAGAGGGACAATATTTGAAATACTTTCAATAGTTATCTTTTCTTCCAACAATCCATATATTTCTTCCTCACCTTTGCCACCTCATTCTGGCTACAGTAGAGATTTATCACCTCTGGGGAGGAGATGGTGGGAAATGTTAGGAACAGTGATTTGTAACCTTCCATGCCCTTTGGAATCACCTGGGGAGCTATAAAAAATCACAAGTACCTGGGATCCACTCAGACTTATTAAATCTGAATTTGAGGGATTACTATAAAAGTACCTTAGGCCTAATACTTTTTATTATATAGCTAAAGTTGAGAATAATGGATAGAGTAAGACATTGACTTGGCAACTTAACCCGAGATTCAATTTTTCAAAATCTTGCATGTTCCAACATAAACGTTTGAAGTTCAGGAGTTGTTGACTTACCTATAGTTGGAAGAGATGGAGGTCAGTTTTATTGTGGATGATATGATTTTATTAACTAATGTAATATTTATTGAGCACTATTGTATGCAAAGAAGTTATGACTGAAAATATATCCTGGAAACTTTCTCGTTTGTTTACTTGGTGTTAGAAAGGAGAAGTGTAGTATAGATGTGAGTTTGAACTTCAGCAGGAAAGAAATGATATTCTCAGTCTGCAGAAGTGAGTAGGATCTCATAAAAGGACTCTATCATGATGTAGGCAGGGCTTGGGGGGAAAAAGCCAAAAAAGGCAGTGTCTAGGCTGTCTGGGGCATCCAGCAGCAATCCCAGGCCTAGAGGGGAAGGAGTGGATCCTGGTAAGAAAAGCTGAGCCAGAAGCACTGCCTAAGAGAGGCAGCAAACTTCTCTGGAAGGATGCAGTATAACATCATTCTAACTGTGTTTCTATCTCAAGCAGTCAAGAGCTCTAAGTAACAGTAATGTGGGTAGTGGAGGTGAGATACAAGTAACAGAGAGGGATGTGAGAATGGTGTAAGTGGAGTCAGGAAGCAGTAAAGAGACTTAATTCTGGCTTGAGAAGTTAGTATAGCAGTCTTCCTTTATTCATGGGTTTGCCTTCAGCATTTCAGTTACCCACAGACAATCGAAGTCTAAAATATTAGATGGAAAATGTCCAAAATAAGCAACTCATAAGTTTTAATGTGAGAGGTTGTTTTGTTGCAACACAGACTTTAGTGGCAAAAGAGCAGCAGAGGAGCCTGAGCTGGTCTCTGTAACCCTACACACAATAAACATTTACTGCTGTCAGAAGACTACTAGGGAATTCAAAAGTGCTTTGGTGATTAGATCTACCTTAAATCTATTTTCCAAAAGTATATGGCAAACTTATATTTTAAATTGCTTTTAATTTACGGTGAACCTCCATAAAGAGAAAAAGCTTAGCAATGCGTATGAATGATAGATAAGAGTTTAGCTTTGACAGTAACCAGCCACAGAACATCTTACTTTTATTTTGAAGATTTGAGCTTTTGTTTTCCTAGATACAAAGATGTGACTTGGGCACGTGTGTGTGTGTGGTGTGTGTATGTGTGTGTGTGTGTGTGCACGCGTGTGTACAAGTATGTGTGTGCGTGCGTGTATGTTGGGGGCAATGGTGAGATGTTATTGAAGAACTTTAGGGAAAGAAGCTTTTACTTGTATAAGGGATGTTTTACAGAATAAGGAGAACTTTTCATTCACTCAAAAATGTGTTTAGACTGAGTGCTGGTGGCTCATACCTGTAATCCTAACTACTCAGGAGGCTGAGATCTCAGAATTACTGTTCAAAGCCAGCTTGAGCAGGAAAGTCCATGAAACTCTTATCTTCAATTAACCACTAAAAACCTGGAAGTGGAGCTGTGGCTCAAAAGGAGAGCAAAAGAGCTTGAGCAAAAGAGCTCAGGGACAGCACCCAGGTTCTGAGTTCAAGCCCTATGATCAACAAAAATCCCCCCAAACATACATTTATTGGGAAACAATCACTGGCAGACACAGAGTTGGATGTCAGGGTTTCCTGTCCTCATAAAAATCTGGGGTTGGACTAGAAGCATGGCTGAAGTGATAGGGTACCAGTCATAAGTAAGAATGCCTGAGCGATGGTGAGTTCAAGCCTCAGTACTGCCACAAAGAAACACAACAATGTAAGAAACACTGCTTTTTTTATGAAAGTTCAAGTGAGCATATCTTGGAGTATTTACTTGGAAGAATGGATTCGTCCTGTGGAGTCTCTTCAGAGCAGCCGAATACTTTTTAAAGAGATTAATTTGACTTCTTGCCCAATTCTTGCCTTAACATTTGTGATGTATGTATTTGTGTGCACACATGTATGCATGTATGTGATGAGTATGTGTGATGCATACCTCCACAGTCATTTAGAATTCTTTCATTTAGGAAGAATTCTCTACTAGTATGTGGTGGAGAGGAAGGAGGGAGAACCAATAGCTTTTGTTTAATGGTTTTCTGGTGCAATATAAGCAGAAACCCAGCACAGCACAGGCAGTAAGAGAAGGAAAATTAATCAAAGGTAAACTATCTGCTCTCTTCTGGCTTGAAAATAAATGACATCAACAGGATGTAGGGTTTCAAAATAAACCCAGAGTTCAGTGAAAGGACTGAATTTCATGATACCTTGGAACAGGGACCCATTGTCATAGGAGTTCGCCAACAGCTTTCAGAGAGCCTAGAATCAAATGGATTTAGCATCTGGGTTTCTGATTAGATTAGCCTTGCTCTTCTAATATCTGACACTTTTGCTTAATTTTTTTTTTTTTTGGCCAGTCCTGGGGCTTGAACTCTGGGCCTGAATTCTGTCTCTGAGCCTTTTTGTTCTCAAAGCTAGGGCTTTACCACCAGAGCCACAGTGCCACTTCCAGCTTTTTCTGAGTAGTTTATTGGAGATAAGAGTCTCAACAGACTTTCTTGCCTGGGCTGGCTTTGAACTGCTATCCTCATATCTCAGCCCCCTGAGTAGCTAGGATTACAGGCATAAGCCACCAGTGCTCTGCCGCTTATATCTTTGAACAGAAAGTTAAACCAAAGCCCAGGAAGAGGTAAGTGTCCACCACCAGTGTATGGAGGTCTAAGAGATTAGTTTACTTCTCTTTGTCTTGGTCCAGTCTCTTGACCTATAGCAGATGATCTTTGGCTGAGTTGAGAGATACTGTCACTTTTAAATGGGACAACTCTGGAGATTCTAGGTTGTCGTTTAATCAGTGCTTGGACTTGAACTCAGGATCTTGGGCTTCTGCTCAAGTCAGACCCCAGCCATACAATTCTGGATTTTGAGAAGGAAGAACAAGTCCATGGGAGACAGGTTCTACAATTAATCATCCCTTGACCTTATAATCAGGGACTGTGAGGGTCCAAGAGGAATTAGAGAGAAGGGGCTAAGGAAGGTCTCAATGATGGAAAGAGGTGGTGGTTGCCATTTGTGAAAATACTGCATTTCCTTTTAAAGATATATTTAGAAAGAGCTGGGAAAAAGTAGGGGTGGATTTCTTGGTAACTTGGGGTTGGTTGGTATCTTATTTGCTGTGTATGGAAGGGTGCCTAATTATGGTTAGATGCCCCTTTGATGTTGAAAACTTTCTTTCTGTGTGTCCTTGTGGTGACTGGAGTATTTGTTTGTTTTTTAAGGCAAGGGTGGATGCCTGATAATGGTGTCTTTCAGGGTAATCCTGGCCTCTGACCTCATTTGGTTCTGATGTGTATCTTAAACTTCAAGCAATCTATATTTAGGAAAATATGTAAAAAGCATGGGAAGAATGGGAAGAACTGGACAATGGTTGCTCACACCTGTAATCCTAGCTACTTGAGCCTGAGATCTGAAGATTGCAGTTTGATGTCATTCTGGGCAGTAAAGTCCAACGAACCAGCAAACAAACAACCAAAAACCCTGTGAAAATCTGGAAATGGGACTGGGGTTCAAGTGATAGCATTAGCCTTGAGAAAAATAGCTCAGGGTCAGTGCTCAGGCCCTGAGTTCAAGTCCCAGGATTGGCGTGAGTGCACATGCGCACATGCATGCACACACACACAAAGGGTGAGAAGAAAATGGTCTTTCCTGCCATGCTTGATGCTGCTGCTCTGGCTTAGGACCTTTCTGTCTAGATCACTGGTGTCTGTCAATGGCTCTGCTCCACACTTGACCTTTTGCTTGCCTAGATCTTTGGTTATTGTCAAGACCCTAATATCTCAGCCTATCACTTCTGACAAAAATATTTTTTTTTAAAATCCCAAAGGACTAAGATTCAGAAATTCCAGATTACATTCTAGCCGATGATAAAAGCTTTTAAAAAATAACTGTAAAAAATACTTCCTCATGTCCAGATAGAATTTTTGTTAATTTAAAAATCCACTTTCTATCTCATGTCAATTTTGATTATTTACAGATGTGTACAGCCTGTGTATGAACCAGTGTGGACATTGTATGTGAATAAAAGTTTGACTACTGCTGTTCAAAGCCAGCCTGGACAGGAAAGTCTGTGAGATTCTTATCTCCAATTAACCACCAGAAAACTAGCAATGGTGCTGTGGCTCAAAGTGGTAGAGCACTAGCCTTAAGTGAAAGAAGTTCAGGGATAGGATCCAGGCCCTGAGTTCAAGTCCCATGACTGACAAAAAAAACAGTCTGACTGCTACAGGATACATTGGAACTCTGGACCAGGAGGAAAATAGACTCTGGTCACCTGTCTCCTTGGATATGTCACTTCATCAATGTGGACTTCGTTTCTCATCTCTGAAATGAGAGGTTGAGACCATATGATCTTAAATTTCCCCCAGCACTGATGATCTGTTTGGTAGTAAATACTTCATATCTCAAACACTGAATCTGGAAATTCCATCAGTGGTTTCTGTCAGTGTGCATTGAGCCTTCCAGTCACCTCAGCACCTTGCATCTCTCCTAGGAGAGAGTTATCTGCAGAAACAGGAGCCAAAATCCAGAGCAGTTGGGTTCTTCCTTAAGTGGGGCAGGCCCCCAGCAAGGAGTGGCCAAGGTTCTCAGGTTCCACAGACAACTGCATCCACCTGTTTCTGGTCGTTTTTCTGCTGCCATAGCCAATCTATTAAAATGCCTCTGTGATTCTGGAAAGAAAATAAATGCCCCATGAGAAGAAGAAGGTTATAAATAATTATAAATATAACCCATTAAAAATAGATATTGACAAGGAGCTCTGACAGTACTGTCCAGAGCAAGCTGAGCAGAAGAGAAGAGTAGTCCATTGTTCAAAAAATGATAATACTGTCCTTTCTTTTTTTTCTTTAAAATTTTCTCTCTCCCTCCCTCTTTCTTTATTCTTTTTTCTTTTGTCGGTCATGGGGCTTGAACCCTGGGCCTAGGCACTGTCCCTGCGCTCTTCAGCTTAAGGCTAGTGCTCTACCACGTGAGCCACAGTGCCACTTCCAGTTTTCTAGTGGTTTATTGGAGATAAGAATCTGCCTGGGCTGGCTTTGAACTGAAATCCTCAGATCTCAGCCTCCTGAGTAGCTAGGATTATAGGCATGAGCCACCGGTGCCTGGCTTCTTTTTTCTTTCTTTCTCTCTCTCTGTTCCTTCCTTCCTTTCTCTTTCTTTCTTTCCCTCCCTCCCTCTCTCTCGCCCTTCCTTCCTTCCTTCTTTCCTTCCTTCCTTCCTTCCTTCCTTCCTTCCTTCCTTCCTTCCTTCCTTCCTTCCTTCCTTTCTTTCCATTCCTTCCTTCCTTCCTTTCATTTTCTTCCCACAGGATCTCATCTGGCCTTGAACTTACTAGGTAGACTAGACTGACTTCAACAAATTTCCACATTTTCCAGACTCAGTCCTCCAAGAACAGGGACTAAAGACAGGTCCACCACACTTTCTTTGTTTCTTTTTCTTTTTTCTTTTGTCTGTTGTGGGTCCTGAACTCTGGGCCTGGGCACTGTCCCTCAGCTCTTCAGCTTAAGGCTAGCACTCTACCACTTGAACCACAGCACCACTTCCAGCCTTTTCTGCTTATGTGGTGCTGAGGAATCAAACCCAGGGCCTCATGCATGCAAGGCAAGCACTCTACCACTGAGCCACCTTCCCAGCCCCCCCCCACCACTTTCTTAAGTGATTCCTTGGTGAAATCTTGGAATTGTGTATGGCTCTTAATTAGCTACTCAGTAGTGTTGCTGGTCAATTAAAGAGTTGCTCAGAAGGCAAAGAGAGAATTGGACTTGAAACACATTTTCCTTTAGTGGGTAAGTCACGGTACTTACACTGTTAATAAAGCAATGTCTATGTGTTTTTGAGAGGATTGAGTTGGTGTAGATGGTGGGGCGGGGTATCCCCAGCATCCTTGAACTTTGAAAGCTCCCAGGAAGCTGTCAGAGCTTGAAGGATGAGTAGAGTGTTTTAGCTAAGGAAAAGGGGTGAGGTTGTCTATCCAATACAGTAGCCACTGATCTGCATGTAGTAGTTTATTTACATTTATCTCAAATATTTAACTTAATTGCTCTGGCCACACAGTAAGTATTTGCTACCCATATGTAGCTAATGGTTATCACGTTGGACAGCTCAGATGTAGCTTGTCAATCCTTGAGGGAAGTCTTTTTGGACAGAACTGTTTCAGACAAAGTATGATGATGTTGTTTCAGTTGTGGGATATAAGAAATCCGTATCATCTTTGGGGAACAAGAGAAATCTAGCATTGATTCATGATTGAGTTTTACTTTAAAAAGAAAGAGAAAAAAAAGAAAGAAAATCCTTCCACCTTGTTAGTGTAAATTCTTCTTCCTGGTTAGCTTGTTGTACATTCTGGGAAATTTCCACTCAGTGGCCTAACCACAGCACTTTTCTTTGTAGCTGAAGGTGCCCTTTGAGAACCCAGCTGCTGCTAGGCAGCCGGAATTAAAGGGATAATTTATTTTACCCCTGAATATGTTTTTAGTGCAATATTTTAAAGGGAAAGAACTTCCTGTTAAATGTTTTTAAACATAAGTATGTATTTAATCCTCAAAGCAAACCTGCGAGACAGATACAATTTTACTCACTTGGTAGATAAAATATGGAGGCTCAGAGACACTGAACAACCTGCCAAGTTACTCAGCGTTTGTGCCTATGTGTAGTGGATTGATAACTGGGCACTGGGGCATTCCTGTTTCCTCAGATGATCACCAAGCAATAGAGCAGCCGTATCTACAGCTCCAGAGGTTACATCCATTATTCAGTTGTCACCATGATGACCTGCCAACATATGATAGGCCTTCTATTCCAGGACTCTGAGTAGCCACTTCCCTTCTAAATAAAAGCCTCCTTTACTAGAATGTCTAGAGATCTTGTAGACCAGAGGGTCTCAAAGTGAGGTCCCCAAATGAGCGGCCTCACCTGGGAACTGGTTAGAAACACAGACTACTTGACCCTGAGCAAAGTGAGGAAGGTGAGTGTCTCTCATGGTGCCATGCATCCTGTATCTTTGATATGTTGAGAAGTGCAGCTGCCACATAAGACTGTACCATTAATTCCAAACCCTCGTAGCCCAGCCTATGCATGGCAATCCATCAGATAGTTCTACATATCCTAAAAAATTATCTAGCCAGTACTCTTCAAAAATGTTGAGGCAAATAAGCCCTAAAGGTCTTACAACATCCTCTGAGACTCCATGAGACCACTGGTCCCAGTTTCTGTCGCCTCCCTGACTTGATCTCCTGCCCCCTCCCCCCTGCCCCACTAAGCCATTCCAGCCATATTGACCTCATTTCTGCTGCTTTTAGACCTTTGCTGTGGTGGTCCCCTCTGCTTGGAAACCTCTTCCTCCAGGTCTCCATCTCCAACTCCTTCACTCCTGCAAATCTTTGCTCAAATGTCGATGTCTAGGGCTGGGAAGGTGGCTCTGTGGTAGAATGCTTGCCTTGCATGCATGAGGCCCTGGGTTTGATTCCTCAGCACCACATAAGCAGAAAAAAAGAGCTGGAAGTGGCGCTGTGGCTCAAGTGGTAGAGTGCTAGCCTTGAGCTGAAGAGCTGAGGGACAGCTCCCAGGCCCAGAGTTCAGGCCCCACGACCGGACCCCCCCCCAAAAAAGTCATTGTCTCAGCCAAGCTTATGACAATCTTATTTTAAATAGTAATTCACACGCAGCTCACTTTTCCCAGCATGCTGCATCCTTGGTACCCTGTAATAGTCTCTTCTCACCTAGCATTTATCACCTAACATGCTTATTATGAGCCCTGTTTGTTTTTCTGTCACCCTTTACTAGACCGTAAGCCACAGGAAGGCGGGGGACTTGGGCAGGTCTGTTCACTGATGCATCTTAAATGCCTGGAACACATAGTGGTTGCTGGTAGAAGTTCACTTGCTGTTTTTGTCTTTTGCTTCTCTGTACAACTGGACTGGGCAGGACTTCTGTTCACTAGTGTCCTTCAGTGTTCTGGGTTAGCAGTCAGGTTCCCTTTAGGCTTTCTGAGTCACTTCAAGGCATAAGGTGACTTACCTAAACTTTCAGTACAGCCCACCCCTCAGGTAAGCTGACTCTACATGTCTGTTCTGCTATTCTGAAGGTCTCAGGTTAAGAGAAAGCTGAGGATCAAGCAATTCGTTCCTGGACAGGCTGGTGGTTCAGAAATGCTCATTTGTGCTGAGAGGTTTTGCAGGATGGGGGTAGGGGAGATGTGTCTTTCCTAAATGGCTACCCTCATTCCACTGTCTTCCTCCAGTTGCTTGAGCCTGGGACTGACATCTCTGGTGATTCAATAGCATTGTGGGATGGGAGGATTTCTGATGTTGGCACCGGATGGCTTCTAGACTCACTCTCTAGAGCACCATAATAGCTGGGACTTGGTCGGTTACCCCACCACTAAGCCACTGATGTTTTCATTGGTTCACAAGGAACACTGAAGCCAGCTTAGTTTTCCTTTCAGTTTTTCCCCCCAGAAGAATAAAGAGCTTTGCCAAAGTAAGAAATTGCCTTCAGCCTCTAGAAGTCCAATGTGCTATCCATTGTGCCATGGAGCCACCTAGAAACTGCCTTTATTCTAAATGGTAAATCAAAGTTGCTTTTTCTTTCAGAGCCTTGCTTTCTGCATAAGCAAATTGAAGGTGCTAATGATCCAGATGTTCCAGAGTTATAGAGAGCATGGCTTTAAATTCCACCCCAAATCATGTCCTTAACTCCATTGTTCAGTTCATAACTTAGATACCACCTTCTCTGAAAGAACATTCCTTGTGCTACAGGGAGATTCTTATGTTGTTTCCTGCTGTAATGGTGTCATGTTAATCTCCTTTCTGGCACTTTATAATCTCTGATGATTGTATTTATTTTTGTCAATATCATCTGTTTTCCTAACAGCATGCAAACTCCCTGAGGGCAGGGGACACACCATTCCCCACTATACTTCAGTTCCTATAGTGTGTGGCACCCTCCAAGTGTTTAATAGGTTGGGGCTCCCTTTCCTCAGTAGGCAGTATGGGTAAAGAAGACAAAGATTCCTAAGTGAACCCCTAAGACAGCTGCTGTGGTGACTTGAAGGGGAGCTTCTAAGAGTTGAAAAACTTTTTAAAAATTAATTAATTTTTATTTTTTGTGAACATACTGTACAGAGGGGTTACAATTACATGGGCAAGATAATGAGTACATTTCTTATCAAGCATTGCAGCCTCCTCCATTGTTTACCCTTCACATCCCTTCCCAGCCTCCCCCCCAACCCAATCCTCCCCTATCCCCCCCCACCCGCACCAAAGTTGTAAAGTTCGTTTTCGACATGACAACTTGTACTTCTCATTGTTGCAACGGGTCCACCTGTATCCTTAAATGACTTGTTTTTCCCCCTCTCCTCCACAAATTATACCGACATCAAATATAGTGAAAGCAGGGGTTATACTGTGTGGGAGGGACATACAAAGCAACAAAAAAATAATCTTATAAATGCGTTAGAAACAAATGCATGAAAGAAAAATACCTTTAAATACATATCTAAGGGTTCATTTTTCTAACATCACATTATCTGACCTTTTCTGCTTGACTCAGACATATACTACATATTGCAAATAAGGGAAGCCATGGGACCTATGTTTCTTTGGGCTTGGCTTACTTCACTTAATATAATTTTTTCCAAGCCTTTCCATTTCCTAACAAATGGGACAATGTCATTCTTTCTGACGGAGGCATAGAATTCCATTGTGTATATATACCACATTTTCTTGATCCATTCATCTACTGAGGGGCATCTGGGTTGGTTCCATATCTTAGCTATAGTTAATAATGCTGTAATAAACAGTTGTGCTGGTAGCTTTAGTGTGGTATTGTTTGTAAACATTTGGGTAAATGCCCAAAAGTGGGATTGCTGGGTCACAGGGAAGCTCTATGTGAAGTCTTTTGAGGAACAAGAGTTGAAAAACTTTGAGAGAGAGAAAAGGGTGGGCAGGATGGGGAGGGACAGGTGTAAGCAGTAAGACAAATGTCCCTCTTGTACCTAATGAACTGGGCTGGAGTGTCTTCTACCTCAGCATTAGGATTCCTCAGGCTGTGGGGACAAGTGTGATCTGTTCCCACTGACCACTAGGGAGCTGCAGGGCAGAACATTTCTGGCCACAGCAGCATGTCTTGCCCTCCCTTCTGCTGTCTACCTAGTGCTTGTCTTCCTAGTGCTTCAATAGTGCCAGGCTGCCTTGGCCACAGCCACTGCAGATGTGCTAGGGTGGTGACCTCTGTCACCCAGTACAGTGAACAAGGAAGGAAGAGGTGTGTGTGTGTGTGTGTGTGTGTGTGTGTGTGTGTGTGTGTGTGTGTGTGTGTGTGTGTTTTACAAAAGATCATGAGAGAAGAAACATAGGGGAGAAGCAAAGAGAGGAAAAGACAAGGCAGAAGAGGAACAAAAGTGTAGGTAAAGATGGTGGAAAGAGAAATTTTGTCTCAAAATATATTAATTTTAATCAGAGATACATTTGAACTAATAGAGAAAGGCAGTTGAGAGAGAATGTATGAAAATACAGGACAAAGAAAAGCTACCAGGGCTGGGAAGGTAGCACAGCAGTAGAGTGCATGCCTTGCAAGCATGAGGCCCTGGGTTCGATTCCTCAGCACCACATAAGCAAAAAGATAAAAGCCGGAAGTGGCGCTGTGGTTCCAGTGGTAGAGCACTAGCCTTGAGCTGAAGAGCTGAGGGACAGCACCCAGGCCTAGAGTTCAGGCCCCATGACTGGCAAAAAAAAAAAAAAAAAGAAAAGCTACCAAAGTTCATCTGTTAAAGGCTTGGTTCCCAGAGGATGCTAATGGCCAGTGGTTGATACTTAGGAGGTGGATCCTAGTGGAAGGTCTTTAGGTTGTCTGGGATGTGCTCTCCGAGGGGACTGCAGGACAGTAGCATTTTTTCTCCTCTCCTTCTTTCCTTCCTTCTTCTCTCTTTTCCTCCTCTGTCCTCCTCTCCCCTCTCCCCATCTCTGCTCTCAGGTAATAAGAAAGCTATGTTTATGTGTTCTTACCTTGAGAGGTCCAAAACAATTAGCCTTTCCATCCTGCACTATAAACACCAAATCTATGTACCCAAACAACCCTTTTCTCTTCAGAAGTTCATTATTCCACAGTGTTTTCTTACAGCAATAAAAAAAACCCGACTAGTACAATAGATATGGCTTTGTTGAAGAGTGACTATGGGGTAATCCAAGGACTGTCTTCCCATAAAGACCTCCTGAGGTGTCTAGACATCTTCATCCATTTTTCTGTTGCTGTGACTAAATGATTTATACAGAAAAGAGGTTAGCTTGGCTGGGAAATCTAGGAACATGGTGCTGGCATCTGCTTTTCTAAGAGAGGGTTTTATGCTGCACCATCTCATGGCAAGAAGTGAGTGGAAGGCAAGGGCATGTGTGCCAAGTTGTTAACACACAGGCAAGGCGTCACTTTATAATAACCTTTTCTTGCAGTAACTAATCTAGTCCCTGCAATAGGCATTAATCCTCTTAAAGACCTAATCATCTTTTAAAGCCTCCACTACTTCTCAACCTTACTACACTGGGAATCAAATTGCAACATGAGTTTCAGAGGCGTCAAATCATGGTCCCAGAAACAGAACCAAACCCTTGGCCTCAATCACACCTCACATCCTTGCTCTCAAAGGTAACACCTTCCAGGTGATCAGTGTGCCTGTGAGTCAATCACTTGAGATCCCTAGATATAGAGAGAATACTGGATCTGAGACACTTTCCAGTCCATTTGAGCTTTTGCAGATCATGGTTATAAGTAGCTTCCAATAATCTTGATGTTGCTAGCTGAGAGGTTTTGAGAAAAGCTTCAAGAGCCTCCTGCAAGGGCACCTCTGGGAGGGCTGCTGCTGGTTACCATTGGGAGTTCCTTCTGTTTGGGAGGATGTGGCCTTGGACCATCGGTGCTGATGTGCGTGTAACTTGGACAAGAGAAAGGGTAAGTGCTAAAGCAACAGGATTGCCTCCCTCGAGAATCCTGCTGCTTGTAGGAGTCTGGGCTAGCTGGGCACTGGCTTCACAGGGAGCAACATCTCAGCTGTATGATACAGTGTGGTCTCATCAACTGCACCACATGGCAGGGTCCAGAAATGACAACAGCAGGAGATGCAGTGGGGAGTTGGCTGGTGATCCAATCAAATTTCTCAATTATTTCTGCACACTAACCAAGCGGCGCTGAGTGTGTACCTCGTGCTCCTTTGTTTGTGGAAGGCTATCCCAAGAGAAATAATACTCACCAGGGGCAGATGAAATTGAGAGATTAATGTACAGATAAAAAGATATAATTTTATTTATTTGTCAAGCTGGCAGAGCAGGTAAGACCAGTTGTTTTAGTGGTTTGAAAGAAGCAAAACAAAAACAAATGGTATGTATGGATCTCTGACAGTGTTCATGGGTGTCCTACGTTGGTAGAAGGTGACTGAAATCCCAAATCAATAAAGTAATTGAGTTATTTCTTTTAAGTGTTTAAGGCTATTACTTTAAGTGAACACAGGGCAGTTGGTCATATTTGTTTGGCTGTAATCAGCTTTGGATCCATTGGGCATATTGATTTCTTCCAATACTGATGTTTGTCCCTTCCCCCTTCCCTTCTCCTTCTTCTTCCTCTCCCTTTCTCCTTCATTCCCCAGGCTTCTGAAAAGCATAATATACTTCTCTGCTTGGCTGGGCTGTACATTTTCCACTGTACATCATCATCACTTATTCTAAAATCAAAATTCAATTTTCCAGGACTCTTTGCACATCTGTGTACACACACACACACACACACACACACACACACACACACACACACACACACACAATGCCTCTGTGCTCAACAATGTGCTTTTTAATATTAAAAAAAAAAAAAGAAGCCCAAACAACCGGTCCACTATAATCTTGCGATATCCTAGGGCCAAAAAGCCATTCCCAATCCAGCAAGAGACATTGTCCTCATTGAGCCTGCTCTCCAGCTCTGAGCAGCTCACAATCCCAACCTTTGTGATGACCAAAGAATTGTGGCCTGTCCCCTTCCCCTTGGACTCCACCCTGCTGGCCCTGAAAGGTCACTGACAATGATGTCATGGAAAAGCATGTGTGAAGAGTGAGCCTGTCCTGGAAAGAAGCCCTGGAAACTGTTGGCCATCACTGAAAGCTAGCAAAGTTCCCCCACCCACTTCCGCTCAAATCCCTCCCATTACCCCACCCCATCCCCTGCTGTCCTGGCTTCTGTCCCTGTCTCTGGTATGTTGAGGGAAGGCTCCATTCAGACATGGGCAATCTAGTGGGGAGACCACTAAGAACATGTGGGCCTACTGCCCTCTTCTCCAGTCCCCACCCACATGTGTCTCTCTCCAGGAAGTAAATGGAAGGCTGGGTGGAGTCCCCAAGTGCTTCTTAGTTCTTTTTACTCTTTAGTGCATAGCTGCATTTTGCTTTACCTCTGCCTTGCATTCTTGCATTCACTTCCCTTTCCCTTGCTCTGTCCTTCCTACTGAACCTTCAGCCATATTGATGCATATCCAGCCTGCACCTTTTGCTTAACTCTCTAACACATGCCCCTTGCCTGTGCTTCTCTCTAAAATGTTGGGGATGCAAAACTCCTGGGGAATGTAGAGAGGATCACCAAGATAATGACATTTCCATTAAAATTGCATTGACTAAGCCCTTCCTACATGCCACCTGCATGTCCAAGGTATTTCATGTGCATGATTTTCTATGAAGGTCTCAACTACCTCTGGGGCTACAATTCCCTTTCCATCTCTCACCACCACCACCCCATCCTCTGAAACCATCCCATCATTACAATTATGTTCTATGTAAGTTTCTCTAGTTCCATCCATAGTCCTGCAAATGGTGTAATTTCACTCTTCTTTATGGCTGAATAACAGTCCGTGGTATGTATGTCCCATATCTTCTTTATCCATTCATCCATTGTTTGGCACTTGGCTGATTCCACTGTTTGGCTAATTCCATTGTTTGGCTGTTGTGAACAGAGCTATAACAAACATGGGTATGCAAGTACCTCTCTGGTATATTAATTTATATTCCTTTGGATACATTGCAAGACTGGTATGGAAGGTCATGAAGTAGGTCTGATTTTAGTTTTTTTCATGAACCTCCATATTGATTAACATAGTGGTTACACTAATTTACATATTGACAAACAGCCTGTGGGGCTTCCCTTTTCCCCACATCTTTACCAACATGGCTGGATGTTTGTATGAAGATGCATTAGGAATCTCACTAAAAGCCACCGAACAGCAGGGTGGGGGTGATGGAGAAAAAAGAAGTAGAGGAAGTTAGTCTGGTTACAAAAACCATGGTGACTATGTGCATCTCATCATTTAAAACAATTTTTATTGAAATGAACTCCAGGAAATGAGAAGTTTTGTTTTTCTTTGTGGTTGCTGTTTTCAATTTCTTTTAGTGTTCTTTGTTCATTTATCTGTCTTTGGGAGTATAAGGGGAGGCACAGAAATGGTGAGACAAAGGGTAAACAAATGTAGTAATGGTATTCCCTAGATACTATGTTGAAAATGAACTACTGGGAGAGAGCAAGGAAACAGGTGACATTGTCCAAAAAGAAATATATTCATTACTTGATTTATGTAACTGTAACCCTGTTGCATATCGCCTTTATATAAACAATAAAAATGTAAAAGAAATCTCATGGTGGACCCTCCCCTGTGATGCAGTTAATATACACTAACAATGGGAAAGGAGTGACAGTAGAGGAAAACAGCCTTTGTTGGGGAATGGGTATCAGAGGGAAAAGCAGGGCAGAGAAGGGGAACACACACACACATTATCTATATTACTGTATATTTTAACAATATTAAATATATATATTTATAGAGTTAAGATTATTTTAAAAAGGAGAAAACAGATGATGGAGCATGATAGAAGAGAGGAGTTAGAGCAGAACAAACTAATAAACTATCTGCTTTGTATAACTATTAAAGATAATAAAATAAATACAATACTATATTCATGTGTGGAAATACTGCAATGAAACTGCCCTTGGATTACTGTTGGCTCATAAAAATTATAATTAGAAGAAAATATAAACAAAAAGGGGGTGTATGATCAAACAATATATGGCAGATTTGAAACCAGGCCTTTTGGCTCCAAATCTATGACTCTTTTACTACGCTGCCCCATTGTAGCAACAGCCATGGGTACTCAGGATTATTCACCCACATGTGGTGGCTACATATGCATGCAGGGGTAGAACAGACAGTGCAGGGACCTGGAATCCTGGTTAACAGGAGGTTTGCTGTACTGTCATATTCTCCCTTAGCACCTTCCTCTTCTTCTTGGAACCAGGGTTTGTCATCTTAACTCTTGAACAAGGAATCTTTTGTTAGTTCCATCACCCAACCACCCCATAGTCTTTAAGAAAAAAGTCCTGGCTTCCAGTCTGGCCCCACCCTCTTTTCTGTCCTCTGTAGGCAGCTCCTCCCACTCACTGCACCCTGTGGTCCTTAAGCTTTTTGTGGGCAGACATTTTGCCTCTCACGTCTCCTCCCTGCCCCATGTTATGGTGACCTCCAATGATGGTCTTTTGAGTCTCAGCCTATGACTGTTTTCTCACCCCCATCTTTGTGTGTGTTCCCATAACCCCACAAAACTACCTTTGCATTCTCCACCACTGAATTGGTGGGCGGAGATTGGGTGGATGGTGGGGATGAGAGGCGAAAGGCTGGAGACCAACAGGAGGTTTGTGAAGGCCACTCCAGTAAGTATACAGGTGGGAAGGGGACTGGCCAGGGGTGGAGAGAGTGCTGAGGGCCAAGTTTTTGGGGAGTAGAACTTAATCTGTTTATTCCAGAGATATTAGAAAAGGTCATCACCTGCCCAAGGGAGCTTTCTGGAAAGTTTGCCATTCTGCAGGAGACTTTCCTAGAAGACCTTTAGAAGACTCTTTCAACCCTTTACCCGGTTTGGTAGAGCGGTGGCATTCTTCGGGTTGCACAGAAGGCAGGGGCTCTAAAAATAGAAAGCATTATTATTACCGATTAAATTTCTTTCCACCTACAGAATTTTCTGAAAGTAATAAGAAGGGGAAGCCTGAGTCTGTGCTCAAGTGTTCGGGAAGCAGAGATGAATTGAGAGGTGATGGAAGAGGAGGGGTGGGGTGCAAGAGAATGTGAGGTCAGGCAGGTAAGTGGGAGTTAGGGTAAAAAGTGCTGCTGGAAAGCATCGATGGTAAGGGGCCTTTCAGGAGAGATGCACTGCATGTTGAAACAGGCTTCCTAGTGAGGCTACTGCCACAGCCAATAGCAGACCAGGCCTTCAGGATAGAGGGTCTTTTTTGGGGGGAGGGCCCGGTCGTGGGGCCTGAACTCTGGGCCTGGACGCTGTCCCTCAGCTCTTCAGCTCAAGGCTAGCGCTCTACCACTTGAGCCACAGCGCCACTTCCGGCTTTTTTCTTTTTTTGCTTATGTGGTGCTGAGGAATCGAACCCAGGGCCTCAGGCATGCAAGGCGAGTGCTCTACCACTGAGCCACCTTCCCAGCCCCAGGATGGAGGGTCTTTATACCTGTCTCTGTACGGGCAGCAAGGAACAAAAGCCCCCCTCTCAACTCTGATGGATGTGTAGCTGCTAATGGTTTCACTCTTCTTCCCTCCCAAATGCATTTCATGATCATGAAAATCCAAACACAAGCTGATAGGTCTTGCAGTTTCTGAGAGGAGAGGTTGCCCATGGCTACTGGGGAGCTCTAAAATTATATGAAGAAAAAAAGATCTGGTGTTTCATTTGAATGTTTTTCTTAAGGAGCACCCTTCAAATGGAATCAGCATCAAGTCCTACAAATCTGGATTCACCTCTGTTCGTCTATTAGAAAAGTTTAGAGTTAGGTGTCATGGCTTATGCCTCCAGTAACAACTCTGGCCAGGGGGCAGTTTGAGATTGAGAGGATTGTGGTTTGGAGGCTAGTTGTGGCAAGCATTTTGAGAGATTCAATCTCAATCAATAAAAAGATAGGCATAATGGTTTACCTGATAAATTGGTAGTCATCCTGGTCTCACAAGAAGCATAAAAAGGAAGACTGCAGTGTAGGCTGACCAGGAAAGAAATGCAAGTCTATACTCGAAAAAATAACAAAAGCAAAAAAGCATGGCTCAAGTGGTAGAGCACCTGCCTGCCAACCATGAGGCTCCGAGTTCAAATTATCAAAAGAGAGAAAAAAAAAAGCCCAGTGCTCATGCCTGAGAATCTGAGAATTGTGGTTCAAAGCCAGCCTGGGCAGGAAAGTCCATGAGCCTCTTATCTCCAATTAATTACTAGAAAACCAGAAGTGGTGCTATGGCTCAAGTGGTAGAGCACTCTCCTTGACTCGAAATGCTAAGGGACAGCACCCAGGCCCAGAGTTCAAGCCACATGTCAGAGAAGAGACAGAGAGAGAGAGAGAGAGAGAGAGAGAGAGAGAGAGAGAGAGAGAGAGAGAGAGAGAGAGAGAGAGAGAGAGAGAGAGAGAGAGAGAGAGAGAGAGAGAGAGAGAGAGAATATGATTTGGAATGATTTAATGCCTTTTTCTTATAACATCAAAATGTCCAAGTTACTTTTGTATGTTTTCAGTGCCTTTTCTTCCTCACTGTAGCCTATTTTTGTCCTGAGAGCCTTCTTTCTCAGTTTTTGAGTAAGAGTTCTCATCTGTGTGATTCACAGCAGGGAACAGTCTTTGAAGTCTGGTTTGGACTACTTGCCTGTAAAATTGAATGATACCAAATTGCCGTCGCTTCATAAAGGTGGTTACATAACAGCATTTTCATGTAGTTTGACATAGCAATTCCTCTGAGTTTCCTCTCCTGACAAATGAAGATAACCAAGTCTATCTTGCTTGCTGGTGGCAAAGCTGGAATGGATGATGTATGTAGAGTGTTTGCACCCTGGGTGCTCAGTAAATGTTAGCTAATGTGTTGCTGTTAGTAGGAATAACTGTTGTTTCTTAAATTGATTGACATTCTCTTTTTCCATGTTAAAAACAAGTTGCCACTTGTTTTGACTGATAATCACAGAGGGGAAAGGCATATACCTAATGGAGTGTCCAACACATTCTTTGCTGTCCTTAGACTTCCCCTTAAGCTGTTGTTTGCAACTCCTTATAATAACTGGTCAACACTCATTTTGTGCTTTGTTCTTTCTTAAGGAAAATAAGCCACAGAACTCCTAGAAAGTGGGTACAGTTATTTCTCTCACTTTTCTGAGGTCACACTGCTACTGACAGTCCAATCAGAACTGTTTGCAGAGTCTATGATTTTGACAATTCCGTCATATGACCTCCGCCCAGCCCACAATTGCTCAGTCACTAGTGTAGACCACCTTCCATGATTGACCTCTTCAGAGCTTGCAACCAAGTGATATACATTAGACCTTCTCCTATACTACTGATCATTCTTATGTTTGTATGTTGAACACAAGAAGGGAACATCTGGAGGGTGCTCACCTAGGGGGGACCTTGAGGAGATGCTGCAGATTGTCCCTCATCTGTGGTGATCCTCTGCTCTAAACATGCCTTTCCTAAGAGCTGTGTAGTGGAGGCCATTGACTCAGGGCTCTCCGAGTAATGAAGTAGAGTCATGCCTGACTAGAGTCATCCAGCCAACGAACAAGGAAAAGTAAAAAGATCCCTTTCTACTTTCTTCTCCCATTTCTGTTCCTCAGTCTTCTGGTTGTTATTTCCAAACCTGAACTTTCTAACTTTTTTTCTTGGTTAGTTTTTAACTTGAAACAGTCCTTATTGACTTTTCACTACAGAAGAGGAGGAACTTAACTTCGTTATGTAGTAGCCTCCTAATTTTGCTTCATGTTTTTCCACCACTCATGTTCTTTGATCAACGGATTGATGTTGTTGGTACTTTGTTTTAAGGCCAGGGCCTTGCACATGCCAAGCACTTGCTAGGCCACTGAGTCTCACCACCAGTTCCAAGCCAGGTAATTTAAAATGGAATGTTGTAACATAGTCTTGCAAGATGACCTTCCTTATCATCTCAACTTCAGACAGCATTTCTGTACTATAAAATAAAGAATTCACCCTTTAGTGGCAGTCTCACTTCTGCCAGCTTTTCTACCACTTTTGTTTAGGTTGGTAATATTTACATTCTGTTCCATAATTACTATTAAATGCTGTTTATATGTTGATTTTTTAAAATATGAAACTCAATGAAGATTTATGTTATAAATATACATTCTTGGGCCTGAGCACTGTCCCTGAGTTTTAAAAAATCCTTTTTATTTTTATTTTATTTCTCAAGGCTAGCTTTCTATGGCAGTCAGCTTTCTTTGGGTGATTAGTTGGAGATAAGTGTCTCACAGACTTTCCTGCCTGGGCTGACTTTGAATCTAGATCCTCAGATCTCACTCAGCCTTCTGAGGAGCTAGGGTTACAGGTGTGAGCCATCAGCACCCAGGTGATTGCATTTTTTATTCTCTTCAGAACCAGAGAGTGTGAATAGATCTCTGGAAAAGAGGCAGTATTCTATTGCTCAGTTTATTCAATTCCCAGGATGATGTTCTATGATGTTCTATTCTGTTCTCAAATGTTCTACTCATGCCCAGAGTTGAGATGCATTTCCGTGTTTGCAGATTTAAGCTGTGATTTCCATTTAAAATTCTGTTCACTTTTCTTGGTATTTCACACTGCCTTTCTTCTTCTTTATAATGCAATGCTACTCTTTCAACTTGGTTGTAAGAGCACCCAGTAGTGGCTTGTTAATGGCGCTTTTCTTGACTCTGGATATTTCTCTTGTCTTCCTCTGATTTTCCTGGTCACAGTCCAGGTATTCAGAGAACTCTAGGATTTCAGTTCATTTCACTTAGAGGTTGCTCCCACTCTGTTGGGATCTCATGCTTGTTTTGCTTGGCCAGAGGATGCTTGCAAGTGACCTTACAGAAGGATGCACAGGAAGTTAACTTTCTGGGTCTTGGGTATGTCTGAAACCTCCTATACCCACCCCTTACTTGATTTGTCTGGAGTTCTGAGTTTGAGATTCTTTTTCCTCTAAGCTTTGAACACTATCTAGTATATGGCTTTTCTTTTAGTGTGATACTGATTGCTTCACAGATAACCAGCTCATTTCATACCTTTTCAACTTTAATTGGGATGCATTTTATGTATTTTTTTGTTTGTGCTGATACTGGGGCTTGAACTCAGGGCCTGAGTACTCTATCTTAGCTTTTTTGCTCAAGGCTGGTACCCTACCACTTGAGCCACAGCTTCCTCTCTGGCTCTTTGGTGGTTCATTGAAGAAAAGAGTCTCATAGACTTTCCTACACAAGTGCTTTGAATCATGACCCTCAGATCTCAGACTCTAGAGTAGCTAGAAATACAAACATGATTCACTGGTACCAGGCCTGGTTTATATTTTTTTGGTATGCTCTAAGCATTTATCTTACCTCCCCTGATTATTTTCTTATTTCCATTGTCTCTATACTTACTTTCTGGAACACTCATTAAATGGATGGTCCACCTATTGGATTGTTCCTTTATGTCATTTAACTTTTTTTTCTATTATTATGCATCCTTTACATCTATGAGTTTGGAGGATTTCTTTAACTTTTGTCTTCCAGTTGTTCTACAGATCTTTTCATTTTGAAATTATGTCTTTAATTTGCAATAACTCTTACTTGATGTCAGAGTGTTTTATTTTTATAGCAATAGTTTCGTTTTTATGGTTGTAATGTCTCTTTGAATCTCTCTGAGCACACCAATTAGAATTATTTTAAAAGACCTGTTGTGTTTTCTCTTGGATTAGTGCTTTAGTCATGTAGATTCTTTTGTGTAATGCTGATTTTTCTCAAACATCCTTGGAGG
Source organism: Dipodomys merriami (assembly GCF_024711535.1). Classification (NCBI taxonomy): domain Eukaryota; kingdom Metazoa; phylum Chordata; class Mammalia; order Rodentia; family Heteromyidae; genus Dipodomys; species Dipodomys merriami. The sequence goes on from NW_027203826.1 coordinate 3,163,566, forward strand.
TCTATTCATATTTTTTGAATGAAGGATCAATTGGTTAACTTCTGAAGTCAGCACAAAATGTTCTTTTTTAATTTAATTTAATTTAATTTTTTATTGTGAGAATACCATACAGAGGAGTTACAATTACATGGGCAAGATAACGAGTACATTTCTTATCAAGCATTGTTGCCTCCTCATTGCATAAAATGTTCTTTGTAGTGTAGAGTCCTCTTTCCTTCCCAGAGCTCTTCCCTAAATGAAAACCAAGTAAGGTCATCAAATGCCTGAATGCATGGTACCTGCAATCCTAAGGATGCAAACATCATATTCTTTATGAGATAATCAATATAAAAAGTTGATAATAATTATGAGGAAAAAAATAACAAGGAATACATTTGGGAGCATGGTTTGAAGATCTAAATTAGACTGGCATTTTGAGAATATTTTTTTCCTGAGGAGGTGATATTTATTTTATGCTGGGGCTTGAGAGGTAGTTTGGAGTTCCAAAGAGAGAAAATAGCACCTTTAATGGTCCTGAGGCAGGAAAGAACATATATTCTAGGCACTGAAGGGAGACCAAGGGAGGAACAATGCATAAATTTAGGGTAAAAAGGTAGCCACAGGCCAGATTCTAGAGGATCTTGAGCCTGAGTTATGGGAAGAGAGCTTGCTTCTCGATGCAATGATAAGTTATTAAAGGATTTTAGACAGGGAAGTGTTCAGATCAAATTGAAGTCATTAAAAAAAAAATCCTGGTTATTTTGTGAGCAATGAAATGGTTGTGGTAACAGTATCAACAGAGAAAGAAGTAAGGAACTTTTTATAGAAGTCTAGGTAAGGGACGATGTTTGAACGTGGTGAGCTCACTTGATGGAGAGAAGCGACAGAGATTAGATGGCAGAGTTGTAAAGAGCAAAGGAAAAGTAATTTCAGACTACAACTCATGAATGGCATGCGTGATTTGGTAGATAGAAGGGCCATGTGGAGATGGAGACATCTGGAAAAAAGACAGACTTGCCAGGAAGATCAGGAATCGGCTGCGTTGTTAGGTGTGAGACAGCCAAGAGTAGAGATCCAGCAGACCTCTGCATACTTGCATCTGAGGAGAAGTGAGTCAGGGAGGACAAGATCCCTGCTCTAAGAAGGGGTGGATAGTAGTGTTGAAGGCTTCACGCTGACCGTGTTTATTCAGATGTGAAGGAAAGTGATTTTTTGGATGACTTGAAAGACTGGCCTTTAATTAGAGTGCTGGATGTAGAGGCCAGACTATGTGATTGACAAGCAAGTAGAAAGAAGGCTGGCAAATGGATAGGGATGGGGTGAGAGATTCTTGGCTAACTCCTTCCAGAAGAATTGCTGTGAAGGGAAAGGATTGGGTAACTAAAGGAAAGTGTAGCATAATATAGGTCAAAATCACTACGAGTACGAGCTTCACAAAGGCAAGGTTCTTAGGGACAAGACAATGCCTGGTCATTAAACCATGTTGGGTGAATCTACTGGAATAGGCAAAACCTCAAGTAGACCCATTCCACCTACTACATGGCAGACAGCTGGCTCAGTGCTTCGTCTCCAGTGCTATGGATGAAACTGGTCACAAGTCCAGATGACCACAACCAACCACATTATGTGTCACTTTGAATACAAACATGTGGAAGATTTTATTTGGGAAAGATGAAAAGTATCCATGGATGTCTTGTTTAACAAGGATGTTCCACATATTTGCTGAGTACCAGTTATGTACTGATCATCATGTCATGTGTTTTAGGCTTCTTCATTTTACTTTTACAACCATCATTTTCATTTTATAGATGGTGAGCATTAAAGCTTAGAGAGAGGAAGAATGTTTCTCAAAGGCATATGTATTATCAACAGATGAGTCAGGATTTGAACCCAGAAACATTTATATTAGCAAATATTAACTTTACAAACATATTCTATTGGCATGTATCTTTTTTTAAACAATGTAATGGGTCTCACTGTGACACTATTATACATAGATACAATGTGCTTTGATCATATTCACCCTCTTCCCCTTACCTAATTCTCTTATTCTCCCTCCTTACTCCCACTGCTTTTCTTCATTTTTCCAAATAGACCCCTTCTACATTTGTGTATTTTTTAAAACATAAATTTTACAGGAAGAAAAACAAGATTTGTCTTGCTGAGCCTGGTTTATTTTGTTTAACATGATGACCTCCAGTTTCATCTGCTTTGCTACTAAGAACATGATTTTATTTTTCTTTATAAACATAGATAGGCACCTTTGCCCATCCATCTGTTGATGGGCCCAGAGCTTGGCTGTTGGAAAGAGTGTTGCAGCCAACATGGTGTTTCTGTCTGTAGGTAGACTTACATCCCTTCAGATACTTGTCCAGAAGTGCAATAGCAGGACTGTATGATATTTTTTTAGGCATTTGAGGAACCTCCAACCCGATTTCCATAGTGGCACCATGAATTTACATTCTCACCAACAGCATGGAAGGGTTTTCTCTCCTTACTTTATTACCAGCATTTTGTTGATTTTTATTTCCTTGATGAACAAACTCACTTTTAATTGTACTTTAAATTCATATGAAATGGAAAGTAGAAGTGGAAAGTTTAAAGGAATCATAGACAGTTCTTTTTCCTGCAGGTACAACTGATCTTATGTTAATAGATGAAGATTCTCACTCTTAAAAAAACTGCAAAACGAATTTTACAACTTGTGGGGGGAAGGGAGGAGTTGGAGATGGGGAGGGAAGGGATGGTAGGGGAAAAACAAAGAGGAGGTAACAATGCTCGAGAGGAAATGTACTCATTACTTTACTCATATAATTGTAACCACTCTGTACACTAATTTTACAATAAAAAAACATTTAAAAAAGTGATCAACCAGGCCATCCTAAAAAAAACTGCTTAAGGAATATTTTATAGTCATAATGAAACCCCTTTGGGAAATGGAGGTGTGGCTCAAGTGGCACAGCACATATCTTGAGCAAAATAGCTAAAGCAAGATTACAAGGCCCTGAGTTCAAGCCCCACTCCTGGCATACACACACACACACACACACACACACACACACACACACACACACACACACACACACACACACATCCTTCATACAAATAATGCATACATATATAAAAAAAGAAAATTCGTAGTCACCCATGGTATTATTTTGCAGTGGACCTTATACCCTAAAGCCAGGAAGCTTTTTCACTTTCCAAGTGGACATTTTTTTTTCTTTTTAATACTTACCTCCTATAGTCCTGGCAGTAATAACATCAATGTCATTCAATAAAAACATAAAAACAGCCACATTAAAATATTTGTGGTCTGGGAAGGTGGCTCAGTGGTAGAGTGCTTGCCTTACATGCATGAGGCCCTGGGTTTGATTCCTCAGCACCACATAAGCAGAAAAAAAAGCCGGAAGTGGCACTGTGGCTCAAGTGGTAGAGCACTAGCCTTGAGCTGTAGAGTTGACAGTGCCCAGGCCCAGAGTTCAGGCCCCACGACTGACAAAAAATAAACAAATACACAAACAAACAAACAAATATATAATTTGCTTATTTTACCAAAGAAATCCAAGCCAAAACCAGAAAAGCTCTAAACTCTGTTCATTATTGTGATTGGCCCAGGACCTCCATTATTATTGGGGAAATAGCAGGAAGTGGAAAGAGAAGCAAAGGTTAACAGGACACTTTAGGACCACATGAGGAAACTCTTTTTTAATAACAGAATCATTAACAATGCCTGTGAACAGATGTGCTGATCTTTAAGAAAACTCTTAAGTTCTTGCAGCTGGTCTTACCAAGCTGGACCAGGAAACCAAGCCTTCGGACCTTTTGGCAGAAGCTAATGTGACCAAGTAGCATGGCCAGGGTCTGGGATATGGATGGAGCCAGCCGGTATGAATCTCTTTCCTTTGCTTTCCTGATGTGCTTGCCAGTGCACTGGTAGCTTCTGAGATACATGGCCTGTCATCAAAAGGATAGGTAGTATCTTAACAGGAGAATGGAGTGTGATGGCCTAGACAGTGGCATTGGCATTGGTCTTCTAGTCTAGCAAACATTCTGGTTCTCCATATTTGTAGGCCTCATGGAGAACATCTTCAACCAAGAGGCCATGTTAAACTGAATTAGAAGAACTTGTTTAAGAAGAACTTGGTAAATTAAAAAAAATCACAACTTGTGTTTCTAATGTTTTGGAAAATCACCACCCATTTTAGACAGGTTTTGCATGTTCTCCTATCTTTAAAAAAGCCACAGCACCTGAAAGCCTGGAGATGCTTAATATAACCCCAAGCTCATAGTGCCCAGACAGAAGAGACCAACCTGAGAGGCAGGAATCAACAATACTATTTGTTCATTTCCCAGGGTACTTACCCTGTCTATCCACATTTGCACTTCCTTCCACCCCCATCCTGTGTGCATCCCTGCCCCCTTTCCCATCTGCAGGCTCTCTATTCTTATCAAAAGCTGCTCCTCTTCTCTAGATCATGTAATGCCCGTTACCATAGCACCCGGGTATTTCTCATTATTAAGATGATCTCTTTATTAGGAAGCCTGCTCCTCCCAGGAAACCAGGCGCTTGGAGCCCATTTGACAAGATGACGATGCTGTGTCTTGGAGGCTTAGGGATTTGTCAGGGCGGCCAGGATAGAGAGATCTAGAGAATATGGTCTCATGTCCAGCTCCTGGCCTGCACCTTTGTGCTGAGTGACTGAAACTCTTATAGTCATTTTATTCCATTTCTTTTCCTTTCATCATGCACTCATTATAATTATACATGTTATTATACTTCACATTTTACAAAAGGCTTTCAAATACAGCCCTACTTTCAATCTTCACAATATTCTTGTGAACTCAGGATTTTGTGCTTACTTTGAAAGGGTGAAGAAACTGAAAATTAACTTCAGAGGGCTTTGACTGCTCAAGGGCATATATTTATATATACTTAGGAGCAAAACCGAGATTCAAAACCAGCCTCTATACTGTCTCCACAACCACTTCTCTCTTTCTAGACAAATGGATGATAGGTGAAAATCAAGAAGGTGTTTGAACAGGCACACAGATAGCCACATAAAGAATCTGGTGCTTCTTGCAGAATGGATGCTCAATAATTGCTTATTGCTTTGTTGGGGGCAAACATGTCTCTTTTTAAATCAAATGTACTGGACTGACTCACTGTCACTGGCTTTTGATTACTTTTCAGTGGAGGAATAGATTCAACATTTTTTAAGCCCCTTATAATGAACAAGGCATTGCTGGAAGGATTGGGGAGGACACAGAGTATCCTACATTGCCTACATTTTAGACAGTGGAGGGTAGTTAAGACATCTTCTGTGCACACAAAGCTATCATCCAGCACAGAGTGTGGCAGACGGTAGTCACTGAGTATATTGTTCTGGGCATGGGAATGTCAGTGATGAAGAGTGATGCTCCCAAGAAGCTTTCTCTCTGAGGAGGAAGACACATAGACAATTTAGTTAGTATCATGATATGTATTGGAGATGAAGAATAGATACAGAATGAGTGTAAAAGCTGAGTTTCCAACTTTGGCTAGGTAGGAGGCTGAATAATAAGGTGGTAGATGTTAAGAAAGAGACTCTGATCCACAGAAGAAATCGTGACGTGCTCTGTCCCTCAGAAGGGAATTAAGCTTCTTGCCGCTTTAAAGTTAGGTCAAATGTTTAGTGAGGCAGCCAAGGAGCAACAATTAGAAAGGTGAAAGCAAAGGGTGTGAGGGACAAACTTTTAGTATCAGTCTGTTAAATAATGTAGTTTGTGGGTATGCCAAGTCACACACCTAATAAATTAGTTACAGATTCGGAGCAAAGGTACACGATGCTGAGAGATGGGGTGAATGAAGAGTTTCAAGATCAGGTAATATAGAGAAACACACACACACACACACACACACACACACACACACACACACACACACACACACACAGAAGAGAAAGAAAGGAGAGAAGGACTGACACAGAGATCACCTAATTGGGGAGGATCAGGAAGAGGTGTCAGAATGTCCAGAGCACAAGCCTTAGCTTCTGCTGAAGGGGAAAAGGTAATAAAGAAGAGGGTTTTCCAGGAGGGGGAAGCAGATGGAGCTAAAGTAGGGACTGAGCAGCATGTACAATGTTCTTAGGAAAAAGTTTGCTAGGTGCTTTTCTGGAGACTTGAATGGTTGAACTTGGTCAAGGAGGACCAAGGGTGTAAGAGGGGTGGGGTGGGACGCCATCTAGGGCAGATACCTCTGTGGATAAAGAGTAGCCATTGAGGAGTTGCACCACAGAATGGGCAGGAGAGGGAAGGGCAGGATAGCGGTCACCTTTCCATTACTGGCCCTCCACCTCAATTCCAGCATCCTCCTGCTTTGCCACCATCCAAACTGAACTGTAAATGGAAGGTTTAAAACAGTCCTCTGCTCATCTTCCAATGGAGAAAAGGGTGATTCATTTTTATCATTAATCATTGCCACTTTTCTTAACCAGACATGAGTGAACCCTCCCTGAAGAAGGGAGAGGGCATATCTCATCCCTCATGGATGTTGAAGAACTGCTTGTTGAATGAACTGAATCCTTCCTCTCTGTTTCTGTTGTTTTCAGTGGCCTGAAGTCCTTAAGAGGCTTTTTACATCTGACAGGTGTCAAGGGCCACTGGTCCCTGCATCTCTGCTTTCACAGCTCTGCTAGAGTTGGAGGACTAAAGCCTGCTAAGGATCTACATTAAAAGCATCAGTGTTGGATCATGTGGACTCTCATCAGAGAGGGTAGAAGGGCAACATCCCTCTCACACACAGGCTTTAATTTGGCGTCAGAAAGGCTCCAGTCCCTAAATAATTGGTCCCTAAATACCAGGCTGCTGATATGTCTGCCATTCTGCCATGACAGTCACTGATGTTTGGGCCATTTCAGAAATAGCATAGCATCCTTAACAGCTGTTCATGGGTGAAGTCATAGGCAGCCCGAAAAGCCTTCCTCTCTGCATGCCACTGCATTAGGAATGGTGTTGAGATCTGCCCCTCTTCCCTGCAACCCTCCAAGTCCCTTGTTTTTCTTAATTGGAGCTCTTTTTCTTCTTCTCTTGTCAGGTTGTACCTCTCCACCTACTTTTCCAAACGAAATCCAAGAACTATAAGTATAGGCCAGCACCACCTCTCTTCCTCCTAACTCCATATAGAATTCATGTTCCAGAACCTTCCTTTGTCCAGAACCTCCTGCTTGCCAGGCACGAGGGCATATACAGTTCAAGATTTCATGTGCAAAATGAAATGCAGTTGAAAGCAGCACAAAATTTGGAGTCAAAAGCATTGATTTTACTGGGTGACCATGGTGGCTCATGCATATAATCCTAGCTATTTGGGATTGGTAGATTGTGGTTCAAGGCCAGCCCAGATATAAAAGATCTTGAAACTCCATCTCACTGACTAACTGAGTATGGTAGTACCTCCCTGTTATCCTAGCTACAGGGAAAGCAAGAGTAGAAGGATCATGATTCAGGCTGACTGAGACATCAAGCAAGAACTTACCCCCAAAATAATCAAGGCAAAGAGGGGCTGGATGTGTGGTTCAAGTGGTAGAACACATATCATCTGTCTTCTGAGAGGCCCTAAATTCAGTCTCCAATATTGCAAAAAAAAAAAAAAAGTTATTTTCTAATCTTGACTCTACTACTTAACAGAAACTCTAGGAAATTACACTAAAATGACATTAATGCCCGCTCTACTAGGGAGCAACAAAACATGCTGTAGCATGACATCCACAACTAAGATTTGATCTTCTGCAAATACCATTCTCTAGAGTGCGATTCTCACATTTGATGCCCACAGGAACCACCTGTGAACCTTGTCAGCGTTGCTTGCATCCAGGCACCCTCCAGCTCCAAAGCTTCTGAATCAGAGGAGTGGGGCCTAGCAATTTCTGTGTTTAACAAGCCTCCCAGATGGGCCTGATATAGATGGTTCTGAGACCCTTGAAGCAATCGTATGGCAAGAAGAATGTTTCAACTCCCTCTTTTTTCCATCTCTCATGGATGGTATTGTGTTTCTTTAATGCCTTATGGTTGGTGCCTGCCAAACTTGATTTAGTCCTTCTAAGACTAATTTAATACACCACAGACAGGGCTTTCTCAGCCTTTGGTGTTTCTTATTAGAAACCCTTCTCTGCTTGCCTCAATGAGCTATTTCTCTTCATGTAGCTATTCCCCTCCCCTTTTTTATGCTACTGGGTGGAGTTACCTGAATACTGGTAGTTGAGGACAGCTCTCCAACTCCTTGCAAAACTAAATGCTTTCTAGCCTTTTGGGGATCAGATGCCTAGAAATGTGGGATGATAGAGTGTTGGGATTTTGTCAGTAAAAAAACCCCACCATGTCTGTTTTAAACTAACTCAAAAGACTTTCCCTGATCCAGACAAAATCATTATGGCAAGATAAATTCTCATGTTCTATTATCCAAAATCCTATCCAACAACAGCCTTCCTGGATTTTGCTGGATTCAATGCTGTTTCGTGTCCATTTATAAATGGGCTGCAATAGCATGTTTTATACATTTGGGGGAGTTTCATTACTATTGTTTATATCATCACAAGACCTTCTTATATATGTAAATGCCACAGAACAGAATAAAGTGAGTTTTGTTCAAGTCCTACTTGGTGATATGTACATGCTTTTCTCAGTAGGTCTTCAGATGAGCAGCTTAGTTCATCCCCAGGACCTCTTAAATGGAAACCAAATCAAGAACAATAGACATTTTCCTTCATGTAAATATAGCTGGTAAGGCATTTTGGGTTGTGCTGAGGTTAACAGTGAGCTTCTGACATCTTGGTCTGCCCCACCCTGCTCTCAGCTGCCAGCAATGATAATCTGCCTCCTGCAGTCTCTAGATGGTATATTTAGAGCCTCTTCCCCAAGAGTAAGTGGGATCTGAAAATAGACTGCTTTGCTTGTGTGTGATTGGGTTGCAGCTTCCCAATCTACACCTGAATATGTAGAAATACATGTGGCCAATGGCCAGCATGAAGTAATTCAACAGAGTTACTTCAGTTGAATCCAAGGGGTGGTGACTTGGTCTTTGGCACACAACTGTACTTCAGAATTTCTTCTTCCTTTTCAGGGGCTTGAACAGACTTCCCTGAACTCTAATGTGACATCACATCTTTGGCTGGAGCTCCTTGGATCTAGACCCAGTCTGGATTAGAATGCCCATATTTGCACTGCCAGCTCCTCTCCAGAGGGAACCAGATGTTTTCCCCTGGTTTCAGTGACATTCTGTTCGCAGCATGATCACAGTTGTTCTGTCTCCTGAGATCTGTCATGTGCTGTGCAGCTGCAGTTGGGTTGTTTATGATGGGGTGGGTTTTATGATCATCAAGTGGCTAGTACTCCAAAGAAGAAAGCATGTATGCAACTGTTCTATCTTGAAGATTTTATGACAGCGTTATTTCAGGAAGGGTTGTTATAGGTTATCTTTAAATTCTTACCTTATAGCTCTAGAACAAGAGAGAACATCAGAGTATTAACCACACATAAGGGAATTTTTAACACAGGAACTGGCCTTTAATGAGTAAGAATCTGGCAGCAGAGGGGATGGGGTGGGGTGGGACATGCCATAATGGAAACATAGTCAGTGCCAGCAAACCTTAAGTCAGTGTGTGCTAAGTCTACACAGAAGATGGTCATGGCTTTGATCAGCAAGTGAGCCCCTACTGGTGTCTCAACAGACAGACAAGGCAGATCATATTGGTATCCTGGGAAGCTGTTCTTCCTTTTCTGTTGATGGGTCATTCTTGGTATTTTGTTTAAGGAGGTTCTTTTTCTTAAGTCAGTGTTTACCAAAATCAAATGCAAGTAGAGTCATCTGGAGTTTTAACAGTTCTAAACTTAAGACCTCCACCCAATATCAACCAAGTCATTTCTGGAGATGAACATGGATATTAGTAACTTTTAAGTTTTTGGAGTGCTTCCACTGTCCAATGAGTTTGCAAACTACTTCCTTAAAGGCAAACCACTTGGTCAACTGGTTTTACTAGTGACTGGGCCAGTTGGCTATGATATAAAGCCAATAGATGATACCTTTCAGATATGATTTGTGCCTGTTAGGATACAGTTGGGTTGTACAGAAATGGTCCCATTTTTTATGACAGCTGAGACAGTTCTAATTTAAAGGTAGTCAATATTCTGCTTTAGAAACTTCATGTCAGTCCACAATGGTAATTCCAGGAAAATGAAATATGAGCTTTTAAAACTATTGGAACCAAGGAACAGGCACCCTGATTTCATCATGCTCAGTACCCCAGAAATGACATCAGGAGATCTTGACATACTCTACTACCTCTTACCCACTTTTACTCATGCATTCATTCATCACATATTTTATATGTGTTATATTTGTTGTTGAGGTTTTGGGGTTATAACAATGACTTAAACTCAGTTTAAAAAATACTTAGTTTCCAGCCATCTAAGTTTTGCTATCTAGTAAGATGGCCTTTCAGATGCATTCATGATGAAGAATGACATAAAAGTTGTGCCAAGAACAGACTATTGCAGATGGGGGTGGGGGTTATGGGAGGGAATAGAGGGAAACACAAAGTTCTCATTGGAATGGCCTTCCAAATAGGTAATGTTTGGACAGAACGCAGAGAAAAGGGAAGCTCTTCTGAGCTGAGGAGCAGAATGAACACACGTGAAGGTGGGTCACGATGGGGGGGAGGCATCACTAGAAAACAGAGTCACCTGTCTGGCTAGCATGTGACAGAGAGACAAAACCAGGAAGAAAGCTTTTGTGACAGAGTTTACTTGGCAAGTCCAGCACAGAATCACAGGTAAGACAAGGGAACTCTGGAAAACCAGACCATCAAATATGGGAGACAGAACAATTTTTCTCACTGACACTGGGAAGCCAAAGTTCGTCTCCTCCTCCCAGCTCTTAAACCTAATGCCTGGCATGACATCTCTCTCCTTCTTCCCTGCCACCTTTGCTCTTTTCCTTCTCATCATAGTGTAACTGCTGATGCCTCAAAGAATTTTGCACTGACCTTTCAGTTTAAATCACATCCTTTGCCATAATCATTCACCTCATTAAATGGTTTTCCTTCATAGTGCTTCATCGGTTATAATGATATGAATGGATCAGTGACTGATTAATACCCATCCACCAAACTGCATTAATTCCATGAGGTCAGGAACTATATCTATCTTTCCCTTTTGGACAGACACCTCCACTGAATGACAGATAACACACTCCTAGTAAGTGTTGGTTATACAGTAAGTGACTGAATGGATGAGTCACAGCAAAAAGAAATTTCACTATGCAGAAACCCCTTCTCCCAAGACACATATAATGGAAACTTTATTAGGGGGAAAGGGAACATAATCTGCTGAAGGCTGGCTTGGAGTTAGACTTGTTTCTTTCTGTTTTTGTCTGAGTTTGTTGTTGTTGCTGTTGATGTCTCTGGGCCTTGAACTCAGGGCCTGAGCACTCTCCCTGAGCTTTTATTTGTCCCCCTCAAGACTAGTGCTCTATCACTTGGGTCACAGCTCCACTTTGTTTTTTGTTTAGTTAGTTGTGGGGCTTGAACTCTGGGCCTGGGCGCTGTCCCTCAGCTCTTTAGATCAAGGCAAGCACCCTACCCACTTGAGCCATAGCACCACTTCTGGTTTTCTGGTGGTTAATTGGACATAAGAGTCTCATGGACTTTCCTTGCCTGGGCTGGCTTTGAAACGTGATCCTCAGATCTCAGCCTCCTGAGTAGCTAAGATTACAGGTGTGAGCCACTGGCAGCCAGCTCACTTTGCTTTTTTGTTTGTTTGTTTTTGGTGTTGGGAGATAGAAGTTTCATAGGCTTTCTTGCTTTGGCTGGCTTCAAATTGTGATCCTCCACTCTCAGCCTCCTGAGTAGCTAGGATTACAGGCATAAGCCACTGGCTCCTGGCTTTGTTTTGTTTTGGTGGTACTAGATCGAACTCTGGGACTCACACTTGGTAGGCAAACACACTATCACTTAAATCACATCACCAGGACTTTTTTTGCTTACAGTTGGCTTTGGACCATGGTCATCTTGCCTATGTCTCCAGTGTAGGTGAGATTATAAGCATGCATCACCACACTTGTGCCTTTTCCCTTTTATATCTTTAATGAGTTTTATTATGATTTTTTTCTACATGTATAAAAAATATATACTTCAATCAGCTTCCACTGACCTCTTTCCTCTCCCATTAGAGATCTGAATTTCATGCTAATTTTTGTTGCTATCTAGTTGTGAAACTACATCCAAAATCCAATTCACTGGAGTAGTTGTTTTTTTCTTCTCTATCATTACAGCCTCAATGTCAAGTGCCTTATTTGCAAAAGTGAGGTCATAAAACCTGTGTTACTTTAATATTTGAGGAAACACATTGAAACTTGATGTGTTGTTATATAGGTAAAGTACTATAAAAATATAAAAACATTAATCTATTGCATTAGTAAGGAGATACTGCTCCTAAATTCTTGAATGTTTATCAACAATTGTCAAATGGACAATTCTGGTTTTTCACTTGTGTTTGCTACAAAATATTATTTTTTATCACCATAACAAAATAAACAAAAACAATGCCGGAGGCAAAGATAACGTATATCTCTGATGACTTGGGTGTAAATAAGATGTACTGACTGAGTTCTTGTCAAACCTAGTAGTGAAAACTCATGCCCTTTTCATTCTTTCAGTTATGGCTTTAAGTGCTTTAATAAGACTTGAATATATCCTTTAAGAGGACTAGATCATCCACCTTGAAAAGAATTCTTGTTAGGAAGCCCCGAATTCTTATGGATGAATTGGCTAATTTCTGCTCCAGACACTGAGCATGTGAGCTTTTATTTGGCATCCTGATAAGAATCCAGCAACAGCTGGAGACACTGGAGTGGCTGATGTCAGTGGCATTGTCTGGAAAGGGCTTAGGTTAGAAACACTTGCCAGTTGGAATAATGTTGTTATATCAGTAATGGTTTTAGACAGAACATACTGGTGCTGAGCAGAAAAAAGTAAACTGCCATATGTAAAAGGCCACATGTCTATTTAAGTTTGGGCAAAGTTTTCATTTGTTATAAGTTTTTAAATCGTGTGGAAAGTATCATTAGGAAAATATTCTGGGTGCTCTTTGGTGTATTATTTTGGGCATTTGAAGTCAAGGCAGGCATTTCTGATGCAGAAATGTCTATTAAACAGTATTATGGTGGGTACCCACAACACACATGATCTCTGTTTTTGAAGCGATAACAATCATGCAGGACATATTCAAAAGAGAGACGCTAGCCATTTGGCTCCACAGTCCTGGGTGGGGATCCAACAAAGCCACACATGTTAAGTGTTATTGGAGCACACTTTGAACATTTAGGCTGGGAGGAGATCTTTGTAGATAAGTGTGGTTGTGGTGGGCACTGAGCTGGAACTTGAGTGATAGGTGAGAACTTGACAGATGGGAAAGGCTAAATGAGTGGGAATGATAAAGCACATGCTGGGAACCACATCCAGTCCTCCTACAGTAGGTGAACCAGTAACCATCAGAGAAGTGAAAGAAAGAAAACCAAGGAAGATTTACTTTTTTTGCATTCACTTCTTTGTTTCAATTTGTATTCAAATTGTTTCATACAACAAAGAAATGGGTAGTGTCTAAACAAGCAAATACCCAATTCTTAACCATTTATGGTCTGAAAAACAAAAGCAAACTAGGTGTGGTTGCATAGACCTATAATCCTGACACTCAGGAGGTGAGGCAGAAGAATTGAGAGTTCAAGGCCAACTTTGTCTCAGACTAACCTAAACAAACCATCAGATAAACAAAACTCATATCACAAAAATCTCAGTGAGGTAGGACATTTTTCCCAGAGAGCCAATGGGCTGCCGACCTTTATAGTGCCTGTGTCTTGTGGCTTCTATCCCAGAGTGCTCTCCTTCACATAGAACTCCAAAGTAGGCTGAGACATGGTGGTGAGACTTTTCCATACTGGGTTAAAATTTTTGCATGTGTTCTATGAGGAAATGAAGGAAACAGTGTGAAAGGGGAAGACAGAAGAGTATCATCACAAACGGCTAACAGATCATCTTAGAATTGACCTTGCACAGGGGCTTAGAGTGGGCATTTTGAAGGATAGATTCTGAGCATTTGAGTACTTGGAACCCTTGTAGGCAAGGCTCATCAAAATACTAGTTAAAATAGCTCATTTCCTTCTCTGTCAGGCATGCGATAGGAAATTGCAGTTTGTACTTCAACGAGACACAGCTCAGGTATTATTATGGAGAAAAATGGACCATGAAAGAATAGGGAATGGACCGGTTTGCATTCACTTCAACAACTGAAGAGGTTAGGGAAACTCAGCTAGCCCTGCGTCACCATTTGACAAATGAGAAAAGAAAATGAAGTAAAGTGACTTGCCTAATTGCCTAATGTCTTATCACCATTGCCGCCATCATCATCATCATCATCATCATCATCATCATCATCATCATCATCATCACTGTCTTCTTCAACATAAAACCATTATCCCTGTCACTATCATCACCATTAACATCATAACCATCATCAGTATTACCATCAGCACTATTATCATCATCATCACCACTACCACCACAACCATCATCATCAAATTAGTTTATATGTGTTGAACATTTGCTATGTAGTGGCATATTCTAACTTATGCTCACAGACACCTTACAAAGTAACCATAGCCCAGGAAGATTCAATAATCTTCAGATATCACCCAGCTGTAGGCCATAGACCCAGGATTTGCACTCAGCATGGTTAGGTTCTGACTTGGTATTTTCTCTGTAATCCAGGCCATTCAACTGTAAGTAGTAGGAAAGTGTACAGGCACTAATGAATGGATTTTCTGGTTGTCTATTAAAAATGTTATCTTTGCTTAGTGTAAAAAAGGCCAATATTTTTATCAGTGAATTGGCTAAGATAGGAGAAAAGTGGTTCCTTGTTTACAGAAGTTGTGAAATGGGGGTAACATGAAAGATCCACTAGACAACAGAAACATGTTCCCAAAAGATCAAGGATGATGAATGAATCTCCAAGGATTTTATTTTTACAAGCAAATAGGTAGATCTGCATGTAGGCCCCCATTGCTTGAGAATGGGCAGAATGCATATAAAAAGGAACGTTGAGGAAAGGAAGGTTTTTGTTGTGTTAGTTCTATTAACATTCAGAGCTAATGCAGGGTTTTGCCTCCATAATAAACCTTTTCATGATGAAAGGTCCCTAGAGACTAGATGGGATAGCAGTAAAGCTCCCAGTTATGGATGTGTTCAAATACTAGCTGACCAGCATCTTGTCAAGTGTTTCCCAGGATTCTGCACCCCTCCCTAGGATTCTGCACCCCTCCCTAGGATTCTGCACCATTCTCAAAGGCCCCACAGCAATGACCTGGACTATTTTTCCTCTTTCCTGACCTTTTGCTCTAGCTCACATCCCAGCCTCCTCCTCTGTCATCTTCACTATATTCCTCCCCCTGGCCTCTTATTTTTAGTTAGGTTTTTGTTTTTAAACCCTGGATATTCCTAGCATTTGAATGTTGGTTTTCTTCTATAGTGGCTGATTTGGCTTACTGGCTGGGTCATTTGTGTCCTGTGCCACATCAGGTGAAAGCCTGTCATGTTTCCTGTAGCCCCTCAGAGCTCCTTCTATGACACTAGCCTTGGGCCGTGTGCTGATGGCACATAGATCACCCTGCTCAGACATCTTAAGGAAAAGTTTGGACCATACCAGAACATTGCACGCCAGTCACTGTGAGTGAACCTATGTAAATTGTAGCAACATTATTAGAAACAGGAGGGGTTATGACTAGACTTGAACATTTGGTGGTATGTGTGTTAACTAGAAGAGACAGTAGTACCTGGGAAAAATATGACTGAGGGTGCAGCAGACCTGTCTCAGAACTGGAAGTTCCCACTGTGATACCCCACAGGCTTGCTTGTCTTATGTCCCTCCTGGGAAGTAACCTAGATCCTGTGGACAGACACCGTAGGGGGGAAAATAAGACAAGTTTCAGCTCAGTAACAAACTTTTTTTTTCATGGTGAGAGACGAATGAACAGTAGTGAGCTCCCTGTTACTGAGGGGTATTCAAGTATAGACTGAACAGCACCTTGCCAGAGAAGTTGTAGAATAGACCCAAATATCAAAGGGACTTAGACTCTCATCTATGGTTGTCTCCACCCAAAGGAGTCTGTGTCAGGTAGGACCTGTGTTTGAACAGGTGTCACAATGACAATGAAGCCATGGTGTCAAAGGTGTACCTCCAGCAAAACATCTAACCCAGCCTTGTCAAAACACCTCCTCCTTGTCTGTGAGAGTCCACAAGGAGCCCACTCCGGCTCCTGACTGCACTTTTCAAAGCTTGCATGGATAGGGTGTGAACAAATGTGCCTGGGCCCCTCAGGCAGGGGGAGCCCACAGGAACCCCGCCCCCTCCCCCCCAGAACTGCTCTATTTTAGTTTTCCGTAGCTGAGCATCAAGTCTCATGCTTTTCTGATTCCAAGCCTGTGAAAGGGCTCTGTTCTCTCTTAGCCCCTACCCCCACCCCTTTTCACATATCAAATACCAAGTGCATTGGACAGTGAGGAGCCAGAGTGAGAAAATGCATTTTAATAAAAACCCCATTGATTTTTTTTTTGTGGGTGCAAGTCCAAGAAAAGGCACCTCAAGAGTCTTGCATCCCCTTGCTACCTCTGCCCGCCCTCTCTCCTGACCTACTAGGGCTGTCACACATCGATTGGTTCCTAGATAATAGATTGTGCCACACGGTAGGGACCTCTGGGGACCAGTGGGGGAGGGGGAAGGCTGGAAGAGTCGCACACGCAGCAGCAGCCCAACCCGGAGTTAATCAAAGTAGCAACAGGATCTCAGGCGGCGGCAGCCGCAGTAACAGCAGTAGCGCGGTGGAGGTAGCATTATGCGTGATTACTGACAGGCACCAGCTGCCACCGCCCGCCACAGCCTCTCCACACACTATGAGGACTCCCCGATCAAGAAGCAGATTCCTGACTAATCCCAGAGGGCCGGCCCAGCCTCTGCTCCCCGGGCTGCTTGCAGGCGATGACCACTCTTGTTAGCCCAAGTTGAAGAAAGCTGGACGGTGCCTGGGAGCTGGGAGAGGACGTGCTGTTCACCAGAACTGAAGCGTAAACATGTATGGAAATTATCCTCACTTCATGAAGTTTCCTGCGGGCTTTGGCGGTAAGGATCTGCGAAGCTGGGGGCTTCACAGCGGAACCCTGTCTTGGAGAAGCGGGGGAGGGAAGGCGGGGGAGCAGGACCACTGGATGCATGTTGCATGGGAAGGAGGGCAGATATGGGAAGGAGGGCAGATATGTTCGTATGTATTGCTGCTGTGTGGTACAATCCCATGTGCACATATGAGTGGGGGGGGGCACATGCCTGGGAGCCGAGGGCAGGGCTGGTGAGTGATCCTATGTTGGCACATCCGATGAGGGGCTGGGGGAGTCCAAGGAGAGAGTCTAAGCCAACCAGCTCGAGCACCCATCTGAGGCAAACACGCGCGCATTGTTTTACGCACATGTTTGTGTCTGTGTGAAAAGTGGAAGCGTGAAAGGGAGATTCCTAAGATGTTCCTATTATCTGATTTGTAGGGGGTGGGGGAGTGATTAGTGCATGAAGGTCCCTAAAACACTTTGTAAAGGGGAACATAGTTTGTTTTGACTGAAAAGCACATTTTCTACCATTGGATTTTCAAAAAAGAAAACATAGTCCTCCTTTAATTTGCCACCCTGCTTTCCTTCCTGTTTTCTTTTCTTTGGATTCGCTAATAGCCTCTTCTCTCCTCCCCAGCTGCTGTCCCAGAATTCCAGGACAAGGGGCTTCCATCATTTCTACTGGGGGGCGGGGGTTACCATCTGGGCTGGTGTGTGTGAGGGTGGTCTGGGCTCTTAGGAAAGGGGACCCACAAACTGAAGGTAGGTCTCCAAGCCAGGCAGGACAGCACTGTGGGTACACATCACAGAAGCTTCCAGATGCTGTGTCCGCAGGATGCCTTCATGCCCAGGCACATCTGGATCTTTGAGTAAATGCTGACCCACGTGGCCTCTGGTCTGCTCATATCTTGGGAGTCAAAGAGGGAGCCCCTATGGACGCTGGCAGACAGGCTGAAACCTATTTTTCCTAAGGTCTTGGGAGCTGCGAAGTTTCTGCTCTCCTGACCTCCTCTATGAACAGATAGCTAATCCGTCTGAAGGCTTGGAGATAAGGTTTGTCGGTTTTGCTGGACAGAACCCTCAGACTCAGTGGAGTCCTGCAATGTAGACACAGTCCTAGGGGGCCAGGCCACCAACTCACTTACGGGATGTTTTGTATGGCTGTACAGTCATGGCTGGCATGAGGCACCAGAGGTGCCAATGTGAATGAGACAGTCTTCTCTTGGTCTGGGAACAGCTTATTCACAGAGCTGTGTCCTGTGTGTGATAGGGAGGCCTGTGGAAGCTGCTTCTTGTACCCTAGGTGAAGGGACTGGGGAATACTCTCTAACTAATGCTCAGGCTGCTCCCACGCACCTAATGAGCAAGGGAGAGTGTTGGCCAGTGTGAGACCCCGGACACGGGGCCTCCAGTTTAGAGTTGGGCTCTCTCAACTCCCATCTCAGTTCTGTTCCGGCTGGGGACTGTTCTTTTTCTTTGCAACTGAATTCCGTTGTTTTAGGAGCATGCTTATTCTCAGCCAGATTCTTTGGACCCTCGAAGGGCTCTGAGCTTCTGGTTTTCATAAGGCTAAAGAAACTCTCAACTAAAGAAACTCTCAAAGACATTTGACATGAATAAAAGGATTGTAGATATAGAAACATTTAGGGAAAGAGCTAAAGCAAAGACTGGGGGGTGCTTAGTTGAATCTGAAATAGTAGCTTCTTAGGTGAACATCACAGACCTCCCACTTTATAGATGGTCAACCTGAGCTTTTATCTAGTCCAAGGTTACAGAGTGCTTATAATAGAGTTTTTATAATGTTCAAACTTGTAATAGTATTGCCTTAATCTGATATCTTAAAAAGAAAGAGAGGGAGGGAGGGAGAGAGAAGAGAGAGTGAGAGACAGAGAAGGGAGGGAGGGGAGGGACAGGGAATCTCAGTTGAGATTCCCAGAAGTGTGGCCTTAGGATAAATATTGAACTTCTCTGGGCCTTAGCATCTTCACCTCTAAAATGGGATACATAATCTTATCTTTAGAGTTTTGTCATGGGAACTAAATGAGCTAGCATATGATAAGGCAGCTGCTATACTGCAGTCTATACATTTGGTACCCATTTTCATCCCCTCCATTTTGCTCAAATATTAACACACATATTAGTTTTAAAATCAGACTTTGCTGAAACAGGAATCTGGGAAAAGACACAGTTAAACCCACATGCTTTGTTTGGCTTAGATTTTCTTAATTTTGGAGGTTCTAGGATTTAGTATACTTCAGTTTCAAATAGAAGAAAAGACAATTGGTTTCAAAAAGAAGAAAACAGTTAAAGGTTACCTGGAAGGGAGAGGGTTATGGAGGTCGTTTTTAATCTGCCTTCTAATGCTACTTCTCATTGTCATTCCTGGGGAAGGCCAATGACTTCATTTGAATCTGTTGTTACTCATTTTTTGTTTGCACCACTTAAGAGTCCTGAATACTGAACCAAAAGGACTCTGCTCCATCCTCAGTGAAGTCTTAAATGCAGTGCATTTAAATGCAGAGCTGGAAAGGGGCTGGGAGACCCATGGCTGGACTGGTTCCTGAGTATTAGAGTAGCCACCCCTGCAGCCTCTGATGCCTTTGCCCCCATGCAGCAAGTGGCACTGCCCTTTCCATACCATTGGATGGGCAGCCACTGCCCTTCACAGATTAGCAAACAGAGCCGTGGTGACTTCTATGACGTGTGGACATCTTTGGGAAGCAGCGTCACCCTTGGGAAGTACCACTTGGAGTTTGAGTCTGGGTTGTGTTCGCCAGCCTGTCAGAGCATTATTGGGTCAGTGAACCAGAGACTGAACCAAAAGTGGTGGCTACCAGGGCTGCAGTGGCACCACAAAGGCCCCTGCTCTCCCAGCTCAGGGCAACTGCCCTGAATCCAAAGAATCCAAAGGATTCTTCTCTTCTGATCAGCCAAATCCTGCTAACTGCTTGGAAAGAGGTTTGTTTTCCTGGTATGAGATGTTGCTACATCTCAGAATTACTGCCACGATGCAGTAATTAATCTGTACAGACCCCATTCTTCAGGACAGAAGAGATGGGACGGGAGTGGCTCCCATCTTACTCCTTAGCTCTACCAGCACCAATTCATTTCATCCTCAGCAAACCAAAGGTTGGCACAATTTCCTTCCTTCACTGTCAGGCTTCTCTTAGGAAAGAGGAGATGAAGGTGTGGAAAGATAAAGAACTTTTAAGCTGGGCACTGGTGGCTTATGCCTGTAATCCTAGCTACTCAAGTGGCTGAGATCTGAGGATTATGGTGCAAAGACAGCCCAGGAAGGAAAGTCCATGCGACTCTTATCTCCAGTTAACCACCAAAAGGCCAGAAGTGAAGCTGTGGGTCAAATAATAGAGTGCTAGCCTTGAGACAAAAACAAAACAAAACAAAAAACCTTGAGGACAGAGTGTAGGCCCAGAGTTCAAGCCCCAGGACTAGCACAAAACAAAACAAAAACTCTAAGAAAGCCCCACAACTGGAAAAGGCACAGCCAAGGGCGTGAACTCAGGTAGCCTGGCTCCAGCACCATGTCCAGCTGATTTGTCTCTTATGGCTTTTGTAGAGGACACATGAGCTCTGTAAGACGAGGGGCTGCAGCATACTAGGGTGGGAGGGGTCAGGAGCCCCAGTCCAGCCTTGGAAACCCAGCCTCAGCAGTGATAGATAGCTCCAGACAAGCAGCAGCCTGGCCAGTGAAGAATTAATCCCAGGATGGTTTCAGAGCTACCAAGAATATCAGAGACTTCTGCAGAATGAATTGGTAACTTCCTGGGACTTCTTGACTTGCCAGAGACCTGCCCAGCTGGCACCAGCATTGGTGTAGAACACACCCCTTTCCATCTGAGTAGCCACAGTGAGATTGGGTTGATGGTTGCATGCATATGCTCACATGTGTGGCTATGACAGAGCATATTTCCTCTCTGCAGATGTGTGGGTGGCTAATTGGAGCCTACCATGGGCGTAAGCGGTTAGGTTTATGTAGGAAGGAATAACTGTTTATGAGATGTAGGAAGGAACATATTTAATATAAACTATTTTCTGAAACATTCGCAGTCTTCCCAAGAGATAGAAAACTGAATAGCAACAGAGAGAAGAAATTGTGTGAAGATTAATTCCCTCTCCTCATTATGTAGTTTTGGGGTCTGCAGACAGCTGAGCCAACAGCCTTAGGCATCTTTTTTTTCCCTCTTCGGAAACAGATGTAAAAGATATAGAGGCCCTGGAAATGAAAGAAAATTGTTTTCCAGAATGCCTGGACTTCCAATGGCTCTTCTGAGATCGACTCAGTCCTGGTCCAGTATTCCTCACAAAAGAATGAAAATAGTAGTTAACATTGATTGATTGATTGACTCGCTTGCTTGCTGACTTGTTACTTACTATTGAGGTATTTAACTCACAACTTTGTGTTTGCTAGCAGGAGCTCTATTACCTGAGCCACATGTCCAGCCCCTTTTTCACTTTAGCTGTTTTTCAGCTAGGATCTCTTGATTTTGCCCAGGGTTACTCTCAGACCCTGAACCATCTATCTGTACTTCCTACTATAGCTGGGATTATGGTGCATGCATGTTACTAGTCTCGTCTTGTTTTGTTCCTTAAGATGACAGTCTTGCTAAACTTCTGTCCAGGTTGGCCTCAAACTATGATCATCCCAATATTGATCTCCTGAGTAGCTGAGTAGTTAATACTTTCTAGGCATCTACTCTGTTCCAAACATTTTCCCCAGGGCATCACATGCATTATCTAATTTAATATTCTCAAGGATGCTGGGAGATGGTGTTATCATCATCATCATCTCCATTTTCCTGACAGGAGAGTGAAGCCACAGGGAGTTTGACCAAAGTACACAAGATCATGTGGCTGGGAAGGAGCAGAGCCAGGATTCGTTCTGGGCAGTCCTTTGCCAGGGCCAATGTGCTTGCCATTCTCAGAGGGAGAGGAAGTGTATATTAACCCCAAATGGCTGGACTGTGTGCAACAGCAGCTAAGATAGTAATTTCTCTCCTTATGCTCTTCACAACTTATTTATGGCCATGGCCCCTTTTCATTTGAAGCTACATAATTACAGCAAATGAATAAAATATTCAGGGCAGCCATGGGACTAAAAAAAGATAAATCTTTCTTTCCAGGTGGATTGTCCTTTATTCTAACACGTAGAGTCCATTTTCCTCCTCCTCCTTCCCATTCCTCCTTTCCCTCCCTCCTTTCCCTCCCTCCCTTCCCTCCCTCCCTCCCTCCCTCCCTCCCTCCCTCCCTCCCTTCCTTCCTTCCTTCCTTCCTTCCTTCCTTCCTTCCTTCCTTCCTTCCTTCCTTCCTCCCTCTCTTCTTGCCTTTCCTTCTTTCCTGGTATCAGTACTGGAGCTTAAACTCAGGATTTGGGCAATGTCCCTTAGCTTTTTCATCAACGCTGGCAGTCTACCACTTGAACCACAGCTCTACTTCTGGCTTTTAGGGTAGTTAACTGGAGATAAGAGTCTTATGACTTTTCCTGCCCAGGCTGGCTTCTAACCTCAGTCCTCAGATCTAGGCCTTCTGACTAGCTACCATTACAAGTCTGAGCCACTAGCACCCAGTTTCCATTCTTGGGTAGGGGTGGGCATCTTTTTTCTCTAACGTGACATTTTCATCTTTGCAGGCAATACAGTCTCTGGGACAGCTGTTACTGAGGAAGCAGCCAGGGGGCAAGGCAGAAACCAACACACAGGGCTATGGCTGTGTTGCAAAGTGTCCCTGGGACCTCTAGGGCATCATTTTGCAGACTGTTATTACCATGGTGGATTGCTCTTCCCTTAGCAGCCGTCCAAGCACTTTGGCTCTGCAACATCCCTCCCTGGTGTGCAGCTGAGTGTGCACAGCTGGACAGAGGATAATGTGACTCATCTAGTCCAAGCACTCAGTTACAAGTTAAGACACTTGGAAAAGCACAAGAGGTTGGCCCAGTACTTACTGATGTTTGTAGTCATTTATTTTCCAAATCAAACACAAATTTTATTCATGCTCATTATCCTCCTGTATACATAGCCTGAAGATAATATACAACATTCACGTCCACATTAGGCAGGACATGGAATTTTCCACTTGGGGGGAAAAGTTTGGGTTTCAGATATGAGATTAAGGATACTCAACCTGCATAAGATCTGACTGAATGAAGTCAGGTGGCCATAAGCATTTATATGTTTGTTTGGTGGTAAAATTAGTGAGGTAGTACTAAATCATCTCTCATCTGTTTTCTGTTTAATTAAACTTATGAATTAGAGTTAAAGGTTGAAGGTCTTTAAGGTGGTCTGTGATTCAGCCAGCCAAACCTCACTTTCATTCCATATAGCCAAGAAGGAGGGCTATTCATCCTATTTGGAAATTTTGCAGAAAAAAAGAATTAAATTTTCTGATTGGAATCTACAATAAAATTTTAGTTAAAACTTCTAAGATCTAACCTAAAACTCATTTCTTTTTTTTCCTAAAACTCATTTCTAATTTTTTTTTCATTTTTTATTATCTTACACAAATGATGTGAGGGGGGCATTGTTTATAATATCTTCCTGTTAATCTTGCCCCCTCTATTACTGTTAATGTCTTTTTGTCTGCACCCTGGATTCTGCCCTTGAGGGCACCTGAGAGGCCAAGAAGAGAAGTCAAGGAGTTTGGGGCAACAGAGTGTTCCTCCTGACCCCCTAACTTTGAGAAAATGGCTTCACAGCACTGACTGTGTAAGTGTGGGATGGTCTACAGTGTAAGGATTAAAATTCAAAAGCTTAGAAAAGTAAACATGCAATAAATTCTTCTTTATTTAATCCAGAGAAAATCTGGTATTGAATTTGACTAGAATTTTATATGTACTTATTTTATTGTTTTGAGACAGAGTTTTGCTACTTAGCCCAGATCCACCTACCTCAGCCTCCTGTGAACTGGAATTATAGGTATGCACCACCACACTCAGCTGCTGTTTATCTTTTTCAGAAGGGGCTGCCTGTCCATAAAGTGTCAGAGTGTGCACTGGATGTGATGATAGAATATGCTGATCTAGGGTAAAGATCAGTTTCAAACTTCTCATGGGATTTTATCCCATCAGATTTCATCCAAACTTGAAGAATGGAAAAGCCCATAATCTTTTAGCTCAAAAATCATAGACAAAGCCAGGTGCTGGTGGCTCACGCCTGTAATCCTAGCTACTTAGGAGGCTGAGAGTTGAGGATCATGGTTCAAAGCCAGCCCAGGCAGGAAATTCCACCAGACTCTTATCTCCAATAAACCACCAGAAAATCAGAAGTGGCACAGTGGCTCAAGTGGTAGAGCACTAGCTTTGAGCTGAAGAACTGAGGGACAACGTTCAGGCCCAGAGTTCAAGCCCCATGACTGACCAAAAAAAATCTTATATAAGACTTGGGGGACTGGTGAAGAAAGTGCTGAATGAATGTTTTGGATTTTTTTAAGGGGTTAATTGCCTAGATTTTCCTTCTGTGACTGAGCAGCTTGGATTTTGTTGTTGTTGTTGTTTGTTGTTGTTGGTTTGTTTTTGGTCAGTCTTGGGGCTTAAACTCAGGCCCTGGGCACTGTCCCTGAACTCTTGTGGCCTCTACCACTTGTGCCACAGCTCCATTTCTGGCTAAAAAGCCAGAATCACCAAAAGGTGATTAAATGAAGATAAGAATCTCATGAACTTTCATGCCCAGATTAACTTCAAGCCACACATCAGATCTCAGCCTCCTGAGTAGCTCGGATTACAGGTGTGAGCCACCTGTACCTGCTCAGTGTCTCATTTGTCCCTCATTTTCATGGTACAGTTTACTGGCATCACGTAGAAGCAGCTCTCAGAGGACTTGGGCTCAAAACGCATGTTTCTCAGTCCCAGCAGTATGTGGGAACAGAGCAGAAATTTGAGAGCAGGGAAAGAATATTCTGAATCAGCCAGGAACTGTTGCCAGTCTTTCATTCAGCACCTGGCTTGGACACGATGGTAGAAAACCCATCCCCCACCGCAGGATGGAACCAACTTAGCTACAAAGCTCTGCAAACATCACAACATTTGGAGATTAATTATTTCTGGAAGGTTTTCTCTGGCTGAGTTTTAAGTGAATGGACAGAAAGGATTTA
Organism: Dipodomys merriami; assembly: GCF_024711535.1. Classification (NCBI taxonomy): domain Eukaryota; kingdom Metazoa; phylum Chordata; class Mammalia; order Rodentia; family Heteromyidae; genus Dipodomys; species Dipodomys merriami. The sequence goes on from NW_027203826.1 coordinate 3,188,822, forward strand.
AGGTATTTGAAACCTGAGAACAAGTATTGTTCTGTGTATCATTCAGCAGTAACATTGCATGGGAACATAGCCAGTTCCCTGCATTTTAAGATGTTTGCAATCTTTCTAAAGGAGTCCCTCCACGTTGAGGGATTGGGGAAAGTCTGAACAAGTCCAGAGAGATAGAGAAATGGATGCAGGTCATGGACTCGAGAGCTGAGGTGTGGACCAAGTTTATGTTTAGGGACTTCAGGAGTGAGAGGTGAGCTACTGAGCTCTGGTCAGATGCCTCTAATACTCAATGGTTTGTGTTTTGCTGGGCCAAGTGGGTACATGGTGTCCCAGTATATGAAGCTGGTTGAGGGACAGATAGTTTGTGTGTGCTAGTAGGATCCTTTGGCACCTCTCATTTGTTAGTGATGGACTAATATCCACCTGTACCTTCAAGGTTTATAATTTGATCCTTGGTGGGACAGTAGTGTGTAAGCAAAATATCATTTATCACATGCAGGAAGGTGGACAAGAACTATGTGAGGTTAGACACAGACCCTAGGACTGCAGGTAACTCACAGCAAGCTCTTTAAAAAAATTATTATAATTGAGCCAGGCATCAGTAGCTCACACCTGTAGTGCTGGCTACTCAGGAGGTTGAGATCTAAGGATCACCATTCAAAGCCAGCCTGGGAAGAAAAGTCTGTAAGACTCTTATCTCTAACAAACTACTCAGAAAAAGCTAGAAGTGGCTCTGTGGCACAAGTTGTAGAACGCTAGCCTTGAATACAGAAAGGCTCAGGGACAGTGCCCAGGCCTAGCTTCAGGACTGTCAAAAAACATAATTGACTAGTGTACGAAGCGGTTTCAATTCAACATCTTAATATATGTATATAATACATCTTGGCCAGTATCACTCACCCCTTCCATTAATCAAGCTCTTTTTTGTGTGCCACTACTAGGGCTTGAATTTAGAGCCTGGACACTGGCACTCTATCTTAAGCTACAGCTCTACTTCTAGCTTTTTGGTGGTTAGTGGGAGATAAGTCAAGGACTTTCCTGCCCAGGCTGGCTTCAAACTTTGATTTCCAGATTTCAGCCTCCTGAATAGCTAGGACTACAGATGTGAGCCACTAGTGCCAAGCAGCAAGCTCTTTTGAAAGACCGCTATGTCCTTCTGAATCTCAGTTTCCTAATCAGCTAATTGGGACAATTCCCACCTTCCCAATCACTTGAGTTACACAAGGATTCAGGAGGATCAGCTTTCCTGAAGAGGTTAACATGGAGGCTTGCACGTTGTGAGAACCCCCAAAATTAGATTTGATGGATAGAATTAGTAGTTTCTATGGAAATAATAATATATATTATAAAGAGTTTTCTAAATGTTAGGCTTTAGGAAGGGGATAAAATAAGCTTGGACCCTGAAGCCAGCAGACCTGATGGTTTTGCTGGGGTAGCCTTTGGCAAATCTTTCCACCTCTGTGATAATCCCTGTTCTATAAAATAAGGTGTCCACCAGAAGGGAACCTTACTGCATTGTTGGTGGGAGTGTAAACTTGTTCAACCACTTTGGAAAGCAGTATGGAGTTTCCTCAAAAGACTCCACATAGAGCTCCCCTATGACCCAGCAATCCCACTTTTGGGCATTTACCCAAATGTTCATAAAACAAGACCACACTAAAGCTACCAGCATGACTATGTTTATTGCAGCATTATTTACCATAGCTAAGATATGGAACCAACCCAGATGCCCCTCAGTAGATGAATGGATCAAGAAAATGTGGTATATATACACAATGGAATTCTATGCCTCCATCAGAAAGAATGACATTGCCCCATTTGTTAGGAAATGGAAAGGCTTGGAAAAAATTATATTAAGTGAAATAAGCCAGGCCCAAAGAAACATAGATCCCATGGTTTCCCTTATTTGCAATATCTAGTATATGTCTGAGTCAAGCAGAAAAGGTCAGATAAGTTGATGTTAGGGAAATGAACCCTAAGATATGTATTCAATTTTTTTTCTTTCATGCGATTGTTTCTAACACATTTATAAGATTATTTCTTTGTTGCTTTGTATGTCCCTCCCCCACAGTATAACCCTTGCTTTCACTGTATTTGATGTCGGTATAATTTGTGGAGGGGAAGGGGAAAAACAAATCATTTAAATAGGGATACAGGTGGACCCATTGCAACAATGAGATGTACAAGTAGTTATGTCGAAAACGAACTTTACAACTTTGGTGGGGGGGGGGAGGATGGGATGGGGGGAGGATGGGATGGGGGGAGGATGGGATGGGAAGGGGAAACAAAGGAGGATGCTACAATGCTTGAGAAGAAATGTACTCATTATCTTGCCTATGTAATTGTAACCCCTCTGTACAGTATTTTCACAATAAAAAAATAAGGTGTCCACGAATTTTAGTTTCAGAACAAAAACAATGTAGTCTTACTAATTTATGACAATTAATTTACAGTGGTGATTACATTGGTCATAGTATATGTAAACTACTTTGTAGTTGCTCATTCACATGAAAATAATAAGGAAAAGATTTGATAGGCCAATACAATGGTAGGAGCCTGTTTAAGATCCATCTGTTTTCATGCAGTTTAAATAGCATAGTAGGAGCGTCATTAGCATATTAACTGGGTATTAATTATAAAAGAGTCTTTTAAAGTAGGTTTTATAAAATCCCCACTTAGTAACCATTAGCTTTTGGTACTTGAAACACAAACTATTCACGTGTGTGACTTAGAAGTAATGAAATTGTAATTTAAAAGTAATCTGCCAACTTGTCATGAATTTAGACTGATTTTTCTCTCAATTGATCCAAGGGAGGGAGGTTTTGCTATAATTACATATAATGCTGGTGATAATGAGGTTGATTATCAATCTTCCCCTGCTTTTCTCTACTTCCATCATCACAGATTTTCAGGGAAGGGAAGGGGGTAGATAGGAAGAATGAGGGTGGGGAGGAGAATGAAGGAGAGGGAGAAAGATGAAAAAAAGTGTAATTGTCTTTTTTTTCCTCTCCTTCAAGCACAGAAGCCACGCAGCCTTTGTCCTGAATGCCAGCCAGCCTTCTCCGGTAAGGCTTGAGTCCAAGTGAGCTGCCTAGTCAGTGCCTGGGAAAGGCAGTGAGGCTGGTTTTGCCAGTCTGAGCTGAGTTGCCCTCAAGCTGTAGCAGTTCATCAGCTAAAGCATCTTTTCTCCCTCATTCCCACCCTAGGCCACAGGCTGAGCCTCCAGGGACAAAGGCTTGTCTTTGATATACTGTCCTCTCCCAACCAGTTCCTTTCTTCATTGAGAAAGCCTGAGAGGGCTTTGGCAGCAGAGAAGACTTCCCACCCAAACATACTGCTGCTATTTTGGGTCCCCACTCACTGGCAATCTCATGTCTAATACCTTGTTTTCTACATCTGTTAAAATGTAGAGCTTTGTACCAACCAAACAGGTATAAAATACCTTCCCATCCAATCTCTTCCCAAATGTTGCTATGTGAAAGTATTTTGGACAATGTCAATGACAGTTCAAGTGTATGTAACACGTATTAGCAAACCACAGAGCAGTGTGTATGTGAAAGAGCCAAGGATTATGGATTAGGGTTCTATTGACAGGAATCAGAATTGTGAAGGGCAGGAGTCAAGAGGGGGAAGGGTGTGAATAGGCCCAGGTCAGAATCCATAGGGAAGCCAAGCATTTGATTGGGTAGGTAGGACTGTTGAGAGAAATTGCTAGAAGTCAGCCACACAGTGTAGGTTATGGAAGAGGTAGGATTACACTCCAGACCTGCTGTTTTTTTCCCTGGCATCAAATGCGTATTCTCTTGGACAATGTACTTGGTTTCTCTTTCTTTTTCTTTTTCTTTTTGTTGCAGTAAGAATTTTTTTAAATTTTCTTGTAAAGATGCTGTTCAGGGGGGTTACAGTTACATGAGTAAGGTAACGAGTACATTTCTTGTCGAACATTGTTACCCACTCCTTTTTCTCCCACTATCCCTTCCTCCTCCCCTACTCCTCACTCCCACATGTCCCCCTGAATTTGTAAAGTTCACTTCTGACATAGTGTCTTCTGAGTATCATTGTTGCCATGGGTCATCCTTTGTCCTTGTTTCAGCATTTTGTTATTCTCCTTCCCTTTCCCAAATTAGATTAATGTATATATAAGACACAGGGTACCAGAATCAAAGACAGTGATTGCCAGGATAAACCAATTGAAAAAGAAAAATGAAATAAAATAAGAAGAAAGAACTAGATACAGTACATTGTTGATAACAGGTCAACAACCAAAAAAAGAAAAATGAAAAAGAAAGAAAAGAAAAGAAAAGAAAAAGAACAAAGACCTGTTGTTTCCATATCTTGGAGTTCACTTCAATTAGCATCATTTTGTATGGTCATATGTACATAGCTATTGAGTTATTATGATTTGTCTCCCAGGTTTTGCATCTGAAAAGTAGGAACAATAAGTGCCAGCCACCAAGTGGTGCTGATGAACTCTATATGTAAAGTGTTGACAACTCTGGCTTGTGCCAATTACTCAATAATATTAGCTCTTGTTGTTGTTGCTCAGCAGAGGAGATGACAGGAAAGTGTCAATTAAAGTCCTTTGGATGCCAGTCCCCTGCTGACCTTGTTCAGCAGCCTGTCTGAATTAACAGCCAAGCAGAGAAAGCATGTGGAAGTGCTCCTTAGACAAAGAACAAGCCAGGTGTCTGAATACTCTGCAGTTGTGAGGCTAAGGCACCATATCCCTCCACTCAAGAAAAGAAGCCACATTTCAATGAGGATTGTTCCCACTGTGGGGGAGACCAGAGTGGGACAGGACACCATGATACTCTCCCTAACTTCAAATAGTGGTCCCGCTCTGAGAAGTAGCAAAGCTTTGTATATGACTCCTTTCCCATGGGTGAGCATTAACCATCATCAATGATTCATTCCAAGTTTCCATTTCTCTCTGAAGAGGGTTGCTAATGGGAGGATACCCTGGCATAGCAGCAAAGGGGTGGACACTCCAAGCACTTGCTCCCTTGTTTGGCCAGTCAGAGAGACGGCAGGCTTGACATTTTACTTTTATTGGCTGAGGAGGAGGTTGCTAAGCAACTTCCTTACCTTGGTAAAAATTCTGTACTTCTCAGTACCCAAGCTTGTCTTTCCTGTTTCTCAATAAGTATCTATCTCTTTCTTTCCACCCTCTCCTCTTTTTTGTGTCGGTCATGGGGCTTAAACTCTGGGCCTGAGCACTGACCTCTTCAGCTCAAGGCTAGTGCTCTACCACTTGAGCCACAGAGCCACTTCCGGTTTTCTGGTGGTTAATTGGAGATAAGAGTCTCACGGACTTTCCTGCCTGAGCTGGCTTTGAACCACAATCCTCAGATCTCAGCATCCTGAATAGCTAGGATTACAGGCGTGAGCCACTGGTGCCTGGCTCTCTCCTCTTCTTCCTGTTCACTTACACATTTTCTCTTTCATGTATGAGCACTCACATATATGTATACATTTTTCCTCCTCCTCCTCCTCCTCCTCCTCCTCCTCCTCCTCCTCCTCCTCCTCCTCCTCCTCCTCCTCCTGCTCCTCCTCCTCCTCCTCCTCCTCCTCCTCCTCCTCCTCCTCCTCCTCCTCCTCCTCCTCCTCTCCTTCTCCTCCTCCTTTTACTTCTTCTTCTGTTTGGTAGTACTGGGGATTGAATTCAGGATCCTGCACTTGGTAGACAAGTGCTCTAGTATCTGATCCATACCTTCCAGCCTCTTTCTGTGTTGGTTCTTTTCAAGGTAGAGTATTGCTTTATGCCCAGGTTATCTTGGGCTGCCATCTTCCTATTTGTACTTCTCTACATTGCTGGGGATGACAAATGAATATCACCATTGATTGAGATGGACTCTCTCAAATTCCTTTTTGCCTAGGTTGGCCTTGAACTATGATCTGTGTTCTAGGCCAGACCTTCTCTCTTACCTATCCTTTGCTTGCCTTCACCAGCATATCACCAGCATGATTTAGCTATGCACACCTGGGGTTCACAAGTGTGCAGGTGGTAGCCCAAAGGGAAGGAAAAGATACTAGAAATGAAAGTCAAGTTGGAGTGGGCCTCTGTCCCTACAAGTACCCCCTTCCTGCCTCCCACAACCTGTCATCACCGGTACTCTTCTTACAGGTGCCCCAGGCCACACTGGTTCCACGTCCATGAGTCCATCAGCAGCCTTGTCCACAGGGAAGCCAATGGATGGCCACCCCAGCTACACGGACACCCCCGTGAGTGCCCCACGGACTCTGAGTGCAGTAGGAACTCCCCTCAATGCCCTAGGCTCTCCATACCGAGTCATCACTTCAGCCATGGGCCCTCCCTCAGGCGCACTGGCAGCCCCACCAGGAATCAATTTGGTCGCCCCACCCAGCTCTCAGGTAGGTGTCCTTTCCCTCCAATGGTTCTACCATCTTTAATGGCTTCCCCCAGATTACCTGAGGGGTAGACCTAACAGTTGGCAAGTGCTCGCTGTGTGGCGGCAGGAGACAGAATGTCTGCCAAGTGCCCTCAGACAGGGCCTCATTGCACTGTGCATGCTTTCAGCTGAGAAGTCCTGGGGAATTGGCCATGACTTGTGGCCCAAGTGACTTTAACCAAAAGGAGATTCCCTGGTGGGCTGAATGCTGTAGTTCTGGCTGTGATTTCAGTGTCTGTTAGTGGCAATTGTGTCATCAACAAGTTGACCCTCTTTATTCTCCTGATTCCTATTGTGTATCAAAGCCATGGAGTACCATGTGCTTTTGTTAAGGGGATACAGAAATGATCAGGATGTTGTCTTTGCTCTCTAAGAGCTTTCAACTGATCTTTCAACTGGGAACAGACAAACATGGCACATAGATAAACAAAGACTAAGACATCATAATACACACAGGTTGGCTCTCATGGTAACTCAAGGGGGACTTTACCATAACCCTGAGTGCCTTCTGCTGTGTGCACACAGTAGACTTAGATTGCTGCTGTGTGTGCCATGAGACAGCAGAATACCATTTCTTTCCTCTAGCAATGGCACACCGAGGTCACTCTTCTTCCCCTCCTTGGAGTGGTTGGCTACTGTTAGAATAAGACCGCGTAAAAAACGATTCGCAATTCACTGATGCTTTCAAAAACAAGCATTCATCTCTGAGTTTGCAATACAAACATTTGCCATCCAACTCACAAGTCTGTGACAAAGATGGCTGTGCTTCCGATGCTGGGTGAGCTGGTCTTAGCTTCAGGCTATCAGGAGTCTCTTTGTCATGTCACAGGCTGAAGCAGCAACATCTACTGGAGTTTGCTTTTCTCATGGTCTCTTACATGAGGGGAAAAGACCAAACCAAATTCACACACCCCAGTGAAGCCTCTGCCTCCCTCGTGGCTGAAGAAAACTGGGTAGCCAGTTCCAACAGCAATGATGGCTGGCAGGGAAATAGGCTGTGTTCATTCCTGTGGGATACACAAAGACTCAGCTCAAGCATATTTGGCATCAGAAGTGAATACTTTGGAACAATAATCCTACCTTCTATACCTCATTCTCTTCCTGTATAACAACCAGTCTGTGCTGCCCACACTAATAGCCTACTTCGGGGCAGAATTGGTAGTCTTTATGATGGTCAACTTGTTTGGGTAATAGGGTGCCCAGATATTTGGATAAACTTTATTCTGGATGTTTCTGTGATGATATTTTGGGATAGGATTGACAATTAAATAGGTAGTGCCTACCTCAATGTGGTTAGACACCATTCATTCTCCTGAAGGCTAGAACAGAACAAGTTCCCCACCCCAAATAAGGATGGTGTACCACCTGAGAGGTCATGGGGTTTTGTTTGTTTGTTTGTTGTTCTGCCTTTGGACTTGAAGTGGAACATTGACTTATCTTGGGTCTTGATCCTGCTGGCCTTCAGGGGTGTCAGCATTTTGGGGTCTCCAGTTTGTTAACTCATACTACAGATCTTTGGATTTGTCAGCCTCTGAATCCATGTGAGACAATTTCTTCTAGTAACTCCCCTAATCCCCCAGGAACCTAGTGCAGGAAATACCACATTATGCAGAGAACTCATAATGAGGTAAGGTATGTGCTGTTCCAGATGCTGCAGCAAAACCTAAGGGCAGCAGAAGGGGACCTATGAAACAATCACATCAGTGCAAGTCTGCACAGAGGCATGGGGACAAGCAGAGGTGGAATACATACATACATACATACATACATACATACATACATTCATACATACATACATTCATACATACATACATTCATGCATATATATACATATATATATACATATATATGCCATTCTCACCCAGGTAGATTGGCAGAGCCAATGATATCTCATCTTTCACAATGTAAACAGTTTTTCTCATTCACTTTCTTTGCTGTGGAAAGATACCAGCAAGAAGTCAAAACCAGAAAGATGATGTGGGGTCCTTGAAAAGGGCAAGAGTGTCATTTGAATGACCATGTTTGAGGACCTACTATGCATAGATGCCACCTGACACTGCCCTCGATTTGGGGGATAAACACCAAATACAGGTGGCAATTACATCCTAGCAGTCAAGATGAGCAAGAACCCAGAGAATAAACAAGTGAGATAACAGTCATTATATTGCTGGAGAAATGAGCCAGGCTGAGGTGAGAGATAGTGGCAGTGCTTATGGGTAGGATGAGAACAGCCATCATCCCTCAGGGCTGCTTTTAGCAACCACACTGAAGTCAGACCGAGCCAGTAAATTCATCTCCACAGCCGTGTGAGTGGCAGGGCCGCTATTCCTGGACCGTATGTCTGTACAGAGGGATCGGGGTTGAAAGGGCAGCTGAAAGTTTTGGTCTTGGCCAACTGGGCTGTGTGCAGAGGCCAAGGCCAAGTTTGGCTTTTGGGAGCTATATTAAGCTTGCCAAGTGCTGGTCAAGCAGCCTTGGACACTGAACAGTGTTCTGAGCTTCGGCTCCGGAACCACAGGGAATCAGAACTTTGCCCAACTTAAGCAGATGACACAGAACAGAAGGACTTGGTGTTAGTCACTGGGACTTGGACTCTGTCATTTTGGAACAGATTATTCCTATACATCCTGCTTTCCCTGCCCCCTTCACCTTCAAGAGGGCCTTAAGCCAGAAGTTCCTTTTTCATGACCTGGTAAGTACGATTTGTGCCTGGTGTGGGGTAGCAAGCAGGGTCTCCCATTCAATGCCTTTGCATTTCTCCCTTTGCATCTCTCTCTGCCCTTGTTGGGTTTTTTAGCTTCGGGAGGGAAGAAAATGGAACGACACTGTGCAAGCAGGGACCGTGTGACCTTTTGCAAACTACATTAGTTGGTTTCTGTTTGACTTTTCTTTTCTCTATTGGGTTACAGATACTTGTCCTCATGACCCTTAGGAATCTTTATGACCTGAAAAGGCTCTTGTTAAGGTGTATAGGCAGTGGTGTTCATATTGTTGTTATTATTATTATTCTCGGGTGATAAGCATTATCTGCCTAAATGATCACTAGCTCAGGTATATTGTATTATTGAAAGGTTCTACAGAATTTTGTTTCAGTAAGCATTCATTGGCCCTGTCACAGCTAGTCACTAGAGATACAAAAAATGTGTATGATTCAGTTCTTACCTTGGAGTAATTTCCAAATACCAAATTCATGATTGGGGGATATATTTATGTACCTTTCAGATAAAATGATATAGGCTACATGAATATGTGTGTATATGTATGTATGTTTGTGTGTGTGTGATACATTATATTTATCATATGCTATTTGTTAGCTTGACTCTAAAGATACACTACAAGTCTTTGGAATCTCTCTTCCTGATGTCCACTGACTGACCTCTGACCTCCTGACTCCTACAGACTAATCTGTCTCTGTTGATTCCTGCTTACATATTTATTTCCAGCTGAGTTATTATTCTCTGAATATGTTTATATTTTTATAGTAAATATTTTAATAAAAATTATCCATGTAGAATGAGATCTTAAATCGAATTTGATAATTAAAAACATTGAGTCATAAAGTCTTGTCTTCAAATGAAAGCATTTTTGGAAACCAATATGCATATTAAATAAATACAGATTTAGTTAAATGAAGCAGAGGGAACATGCAGTCTCAACTTTTACTGTCTCTGTCCTCTCTGTCTGTCTGTCTGTCTGTCTGTCTGTCTCTTCCTGTCTTCCCCTTTCCCACCTTCTACCCCTTAGAACCACTGATAAGGGATTTCTATTAAGTGAAAGGATCTGATCAAGATCACTCAGTACAGAAGGGGTGGAGGGAGGTCAAGGCCTACTGCTCCTCTGACAATGACCCTAACTAGATTTAAAGGTGCTACGTGTAGGTCTGCATCCCAGAGCAGAAGTGCTTACCCAAACCCTGGCCCTTGAGGGGACAATTTGAGCTGAAGACAGCTCTGAAATGTGGGACCCAATGTTCTGTGACGGCTCCAGAGGCATCCAGGAAGCATTTAGCCCTTGGCTGAGTGTGCCCAGGGAGCACAAGCCAATATGCGTCTATCCTGTTCTCAGGGTGCAGCAGCAGGTCAGACAGCCTGCTGAATTCTGGCTCTGAAGTGCCTATTTCAGCATAGCTGCCTCTAATGGACGAGATAGCCAGGGTTGGGAAATGCCGGGGCCAGGCAGCTAATAGGTTTGTATTCTGATAGCTTTCTTCTACCCCCTCTGTCGTTGTCTGAGCCCACACAAACCCTAAACCAGCTGGAGATATAGTCAGAAGAGAGAACATCAACCCACCTGGCCTAGGCGCTCTGTGCCATCATCACCTGATGTCAGGAAGATCAGAATGTCTGACAGAGAAGGGCTGCTGGCTCAGACCAAGGAGAAAGTACATGAAAGCCAGCCTGCCCCTCCAAAGCCTTGGTCGAGGAGGTGAGGCAGGAAGCCATAATACAGAGAGGACTGAGGCTCTCCTGCTAACCCCTGCCCCCTCCCACCCTCATCCTTACCCTCGCCCTCTACCCCATTTCTTCTCCTACTGTGCAGAGAACACGTAGGTGGAGGAATGATAGCCAGGGTTGCGAGATCCTTGGAATCTAGCGCCAACTAGTCAGACCTGGCAAAGTACTTAACCTGGTGCCAGGGCAGGTGATTTGGCCTGAGGCTGCTGCCACCTTATATCACCAAGGTAGAAATTCAAGAGCATTCTTTCTTATCCCCAAACCTCTAGTAGTTCTTTTCTGTCTCCCAAACTAAATCCATCCTGCTAGCCAGGGCATTGAACTTCCAGGCCACCTTTCAATCTCATCTACTACCCCATTCCTGGGCACTTCACACTAAAAGTACCTGGGCTTCCCTCCAGGTCTTTCTACTCAAAACCTTTTACCCACATCATTGATTGGCCCATCCAAATCCTTCCTCCGATTCTGTGTGTGTGTGTGTGTGTGTGTGTGTGTGTGTGTGTGTGTGTGTGTGTGTGTGTGTGTGTGTGTGTGTGTGTGTGTGTGTGTGTGTGTGTGTGTGTGTGTGTGATTCTTGAGGCTTGAACTGAGGGCCTGGGTATTGTCTCTGAGCTTTTGTGCTCAAGACTAGCATTCTACCACTTTGGACCACAGCTCCATTTCTGGATTTTTGGAAATTAATTGGAGATAAGAGCCCCATAGTCTTTTCCTGCATGGGCTGGCATTGAACCATGATCCTCATATCTGAGTAGCTAGGATTATAGGCATAAGCCACCAGTTCCTGGCTCCTACCTACTTCTTGCAAGCTGTTAGGTCCTAACTTAAGTGCCACTTCCTTCAGAAAGTCTTCCCTGATCTCTCAACAAGTGATCTTTCCTTCCTTAACTATCCTAGCTTACTTATATCTTCCCCATGCTTCCTCAAGGCTCTGTCTGAGTCTTCTTTCTTTCAGCATCACCATACTGTTTCTGAATGAACAAATGGCTAAACAAGTTAAGGCTCAATGTATATAAGAAAAATATAGGAAAAATACAGTGAGATTTTCTGAGTAAGCTTCCCTAGATGGATGCACTGCCATAATTACTCTTTTGTGGTCACTAAGAGCTGACAACAGCAGAGCGGTGTCAGGCAAAAATGGTCCAAGTTCCCTGGAGCTAGTGGTGGCCACCTCCATGATCCTTCCCATGATCCTTCTTGTTCATCTGAGGATCTGGTCAGCTAGAGAGTTCTCACTGTGGGCTTGTCAGACCTCAATGATTATATTTTATGAGATGCATCCGAGTGTTGATTTCTATTGTATTGAGGCAGTCAGGTAAAGCTATTGCCTAGAATTCATTCTGACAGAACTCAGCCCACAAACCAGTGCTTCTTAATCATTGCTATATGTTAGTGAGATCTGGTGAACTGAAAAAAAAATCCCATTGTGAAGAGCCTTTCTTAGTCTCTCTGATGAGAACCACTCAGCCTCAGCACCGATATTCAGTTTTCTCAAAGCTCCTAGCCTGTTGGCATCCAAGTTGAGATCCACTGTAGCACCCCAGAACAGAACAAAGCATTGGCTGCAAGTCCCCCGAGCCTTGTCTTAATCTCATGTGTCTTAGCGATCACATGTGCTTTCATCTGTGGTACAAATTATTTTTTTTTTTTTTAGTTTCTGGTGACTGATTTCAAAACAAGGGACTGAAGGCTGTGTTATTTTTTAAAGTTTTAATTTTTGTGCTGGTAGTAAGGCTTGAATTCAAGACTCACACTCTTGCTCAGCTTTTTAATTTTTTTATTGTAAAGATACTGTACAGAGGGGTTACAGTTACATGAGTAAGGTAATGAGTCCATTTCCTATCGAGCATTGTTTTCTTGTTTGGCTTTTTTGCTCAAGGATGACTCTCTACCACTTGAACTACACCTCCACTTCTGGCATTTTGCCAGTTAATTGCAGATGAGAGTCTTACATACTTCTCTGCCCAGGCTGGCTTCGAACAGTGATTCTTTGTTCTCATTTTCTCCAGTAGCTATGACTGCAAGTGTGAGCCACAGCACCCAACCTGTTTTTTGTGTATCCCTCTCAGTGTTTTACACAGAGCCCCTCTAACCTCCCATGCTCACTAAATATTGACTTAGTGAATTGAAAAGCCAGTGGTTTTAGAAGGATTCCAAATCAAGTTCTATTAGAGTTCATGTTTTTATAGATGATTCCTTTAGTCTCAAAGACCTTCAATCAAGAGGAAAATCCTACCTTTGATTCAGTTGGAGAATTACAGGCACTGTGGTTTATCGAAAAGAATTCACAATTCAGATTGGTCTACAGGAAGTCCATGGTCCTCCCTTCAGCCCTCTGAGGTTTATGGATGCCTCTTCTGGACACACTGCTTTTATTTGAACTTTTTAAAAATAAGTATTCTTAATTGTTATGTGTGTTATCATTATCTATTGAGACTGTAAGTCATTGAGGAATAGAAATAAACCTTCTAGGTTTTACATTCCCTTCCCAAAGCCTAGGATGTTCTATATCCCCATGGGCATGCAGAAGTATTTCTGATTGGATGCCTGCCTTGGCTGGTTTTCTCTTATGGAGGCAGAGCCTCAGCTTCTTGGTCAAGAGCATTGGGAGACGTGAGGGTAGAGTGGAGAGTATATTGGAACTTGTAATCAGGGCTGCAAGCTTCACTTATTCAGCCACCCAACTCTACCACCTCCCCACTACTTGCTGGGCCCCTCGTCAGAAAACAGCAGACATAGTCTCTGGCTCTCCAGATTTCATGCTTTCATGAAAACATAATCTGTTCATTACAAACAAGTTCCCAAACACGACCTTTTGGCTCTGCTCCATTCTTGGTGCTACTGCAATTGGTTTGGGCATTCAATGGGCCTCTTAGAGAGGCCAAGTCATGTGTATCTTTCTCTTCCATTTGATTGTGAATTCCTGGTGTCCATTTTTATTTGCCTTCAGACCTCAAAACCTGGCGCAGCACTGGGAATTGTCTATTGATTAATAAATGGATTTGTGTTTTTTGCTAGGTTCACTCAGGCCTGAGGGCTGTAGCGTTTCTTGGAGCACTGCTAAGTTGGCACTCAGTAGTTGTTAAAAAATTTTTAACAGGCACAGCTGACATTATCCTAGGTGCACCATTCTGGGATTTCTAGCTCAAGTAAACCTCATGAGTACAACAAATGAAAGCAGAGACTAATACAGATGTGTTGCCATGCTAGGTGTTGGTTTTGGCTCCTATAAATGAGTTCATTTCTCTTGGGTACCTTTTTCCTTGCCTTAAGTTTCAGGTCTTCTGTGCTTGGGATCTACTTCTTGATATAAAGCTTGTCTTTTCTCAAGTACACCCTTGTTGCTATAGGCCTGAGGTGTTGGGTTTACCCTGGCTATACTTCACTGTGCTTTGTTTTTGTGTTGCAGCTAAATGTGGTCAACAGTGTCAGCAGTTCTGAGGATATCAAGCCCTTACCCGGGCTTCCTGGGCTTGGAAACATGAATTACCCATCTACCAGCCCTGGGTCTCTGGTGAAACACATCTGCGCCATCTGTGGGGACAGATCCTCAGGTACAGGTCCATTTGCTCACTGCCCACTTGGGCACTTTGTGCTCAAAGACACGAAAATGGCCTTGAGAGTAGCCCACTGTGGACTCCGGGGTAAATTCCTGTAACTGGGCTGGGAACATGCCAACATAATAAACCTAGAATGTGATCTTTGGCTTCCAGGATTAGATTTATTAGAGTGACATTTGATATTGCATGTATCCAGCAAAGAGAAGCTGCAATGATGATTAAATATTTCATAGAATATTTTCCTAAATTTTTATAAAAATATATATTGTTAAAAATTTTATTGTAAAGATGATGTATAGAGGTTACAGTTACATAAATCAGGTAATGAGTTCATTTCCTTTTGAACAATGTCTATCACCCACTCCCTCATTCTCTCCCAGTTTTCTCCCTCCCATCTACTCTCACCCCAAGTGATATCATTCTAATATAGTGTCTAGTGGATATTACTGCTGAATATTACTGCTGAATCCTACCATTTCTGTGCTACCCCTTCCCCTCCCCAAACCAGATAGACTCATTTACAAGACAAAGGGTACAGAAATGAAATACAGTGACTAAAGGGAATAAACCAAAGGACAAAGTAAAGAAAAAAAAGAACCACAAAAACCTGTTGTTTCTATTTCTTGGAGTTCATTTCAATAAGCACCATCTTATATGGTCATATGCACATAGTTATTGAGTCCTTGTGATCCTCTCTTAAGAATACCCTTCTTTGGTCTCACTGTGTGCATGTTTTTGAGTGCTGTTTAATTAATTACATCCAAGAGTAATTATTTGTCTTTTACTATCTATTGAGTTTACTTGTAGATTTATAGGCAGATTCTAATTATTACAAATGAGGGAAACCATGCAGCCTATGTTTCTTGTAGCCAAAAGGGAACACTACTACACTGTTGGTAGGAATGTAAACTTGTTCAACCACTCTGGAAAGCAGTATGGAGGTTCCTTAAAAGACTAAACATAAGCTGGGTGCTGGTAGCTCATGCCTGTAACCCTAGCTACTCAGGAGGCTGAGATCTGAGGATTGTTGTCCAAAGCCAATCCAGGAGGAAAGTTCGTTAGATTCTACCACCAGAAAACTGGAAGTGATACTCTGGCTCAAGTGGTAGAGCACTCGCCTAGAGCTGAAGAGCTCAAGGACAGTGCCCAGGCCCAGAATTCAAGCCCTGTAACAACAACAACAACAAAAAGACCAAACATAGATCTCCCTATGACCTAGCATTTATCCAAATGATCACAAACCAGGCTATACTAAAGCCACTAACACAACCATCTTCATTGCAGCATCCATAGCTAAGATGTAGAATCAACCCTGATGCCCCTCAGTGGATGAATGGATCAAGAATTCTATGCTTCCATCAGAAAGAATGGCATTGTCCATTCAGAAGGAAATCAAAAGACTTGGAAAAAATTATATTAAGTGAAGTAAGCCAGACCCAAAGAAACTGAAAATATTTTCATAATTATAAAATGTACTGAATATTTATGAAAAGAAAACAATAAAAATTTGGGAGCACCACTAAGGTACAAAGGAAAAGTGAAAATTTACCCATAATGTCCCCAAGATAAACCCTTCATCATATCTTCTTTAACAACATTATAAAATTTTAATATTCTTTTATTAGTACAAAGATGTTTTCACTGATTTATCTTCTTTCAGCTTCTTTTGACCCAAATAATTTATTTCTGGACTACCCTCCCTTCCTCTACAGTTTTTCCTCTCCTTATTCCCCCCTTCTTTGGCAGTTTTAAACATTTGAATCTCTGATTTTGATTATTTGAAGAATAAGAAGGCCGGGCATAGTGATGCATGCTTGTGATCCTAGAACTTAGGAGGCAAAGACAGGAGGCTCATGAATTTGAATCCAGCCTGGGCTACACAACAAGCTACTGGAGAAAGAAGGGTGAGGAGAAAAGAAGAAAAAAGGAAAAGAAAATGAAGAGGAAGAGGAGAAAGTCGAGAAGGAGGTGGAGGAGGAAGAGGAAAGGATTCTTTTCTGTAGCTGTCCATGATGGCTGACTCATTCTCCAATTATCATCAAAACTGCTACAAAAGCCAGGCATCAGTGGCTCACATAGCTACTCAGGAGGCTGAGATCTGAAGGTTGTGGTTCAAAGCCAGCCTAGGGAGAAAAGTCCCTTGAGACTCTTATCTCCAATGAACCACTCAAAAAAGCCAGAAGTGGCACTGTGATAGAGTGATAGCCTTGAGCACAAAGAGGCTCAGGAATAGCACCTTGGCCCTGAGTTCAAGCCCCCAACAACAACAAAAACTGGTTCTTCCATTGGAAGTTCCAGATACCCGGAACTTATCTTCATGGCCAATGTTTGCTTGTTCCCACAAAGTCATTACTAATCTTCTCAAATCTTACCATAATAGAATGGTGCCTAGCAAAGCATAATTCTCTGCCACAGTTATTCTAGATGAAGGTGTGATAGGGTCATACATCTGTAGCAAAGCCATGGAATGACTGAGTCATACATTCGACAAGTTGTCAGCATCAAATATTTCAGAGCTGAGAGCATTAAGTTCTTTGGGCCCAAGATAACAATTCCATATTTATCTTCACAGTAAATTCAGGAAATTAGTGTATTCACTCATTAGGCACAGGCTAGCTTTTTTATCAGTCAGGCTATCTCTAGCCACTATTTCATCATAGAGTGGCCTCCTCTGAAATGTAAGCTCTAAGGTACAGATAGTTACATTTGCCATTTCTCAGAGACTTCAGTGCATTTTGCTATCAATCTAAATGAAATAGATTAGAAAGTCATGTCAGCTTTGTGCCTAAATAGCAACACATTTTATTCATATATAAAAATCAAACCTAAATACATTTTTTATTTTGATAAACATTATTCTAGAGGATCATATGCACATAGGTATTGAGCCTTTTTGATCCTTTCCTAAGAATAGCTTCCTTAGGTCTCACTGTGGAATGTTTATAGTCCCATATAATCCAAAATACATTTTAAAAGATCTTATGTATTTTTTTAGTTCTATAATTTCAATTAACTGAGCACAGCCATCTTGCATACAGTTTTTTTTTGTTTTTTGTTTTTAAAATTTTTTTGGTGGGGGTCCAGTCGTGGGGCCTGAACTCTGGACCTGGGCGCTGTCCCTCAGCTCTTCAGCTCAAGGCTAGCACTCTACCACTTGAGCCACAGCGCCACTTCTGGCTTTTTGCTTTTTTCTTTTTGCTTATGTGGTGCTGAGGAATCGAACCCAGGGCCTCAGGCATGCAAGGCAAGCACTCTACCACTGAGCCCCCTTCCCAGCCCTTGCATACAGTTTTGATAAGACTTCTGCTTAGAGTACTGAGATTGAATCATGATACCTAGCACTGGGAGTCGGGGATTGCATGTTGGCTCTCCTGTCATTAATCATTTCTGCTTGGGGTAGTTGCAGGTCATAAAGGCAATGCAAATTATTCAAGATAAAGAAAAAATGCCTTCTATCACATCTTTATATCCTATCTCAATATCAGGTATCATATTATGTTATAAGATCATGTACTAATTTGTTTCATCAACAGACAATCACACTTAAAAATTCTTAAGTCAGG
This sequence comes from Dipodomys merriami, assembly GCF_024711535.1. Lineage (NCBI taxonomy): Eukaryota > Metazoa > Chordata > Mammalia > Rodentia > Heteromyidae > Dipodomys > Dipodomys merriami. The sequence continues at coordinate 3,206,797 of NW_027203826.1, forward strand.
ATGCTGCTCATAATTTATGGTGAAGGATAATCATTTTAAGTGTATTTCCTAAGATCTCCACCTCAGTTTTGGAGAAACATTAGTTAAACTTAGGCATGTTTCCTGTTAGGTAATATATGATAAGAAAACATTTTTTAAAAATTTATATACACTAACATTTTTTGTGTGTGTGCCAATACTGGGACTTGAACTCGGGGCCTGTGTGGTGTTCTTTAGCTTTTTTTGCTCAAGGCTGGTGTTCTACCACTTGAGCTCCATGTCTAGCTTTTTGTTGGATAGTTGGCACTAAGAATCTCACAGACTTTCCTGCCTGGGCTAGCTCAAATTACAATCCTCAGATCTCAGCCTCTTGAGTAGGTAGGAATGTAGGCATGAGCCACCAATAATGCCTGGTTACACTAAGATCTTGCATTGAGGTAGGGCATTTGCTTAGGCCAAGTCTGAGGGTTATCTTGATGAAAATAATGTAAATAAAATCTTAGGTCAGGAATTCTCTGATGATGTTGTGTGGAGTTGGAGAAAGACCCAAAGAGATGTATATTTACTGTCTTAGCTTAGTTTCTGTGATCTCTCCTTGCATTCCTTTGCTAATTAATATTTTCAGTCTATACCAGGACCCAGGGCATGTACCTATTTCCTGGGGGAGGAAGAGAGGAGAATCAAAGGATTGTTTTGAATGACAGATCCAGAGAAACAGAACCACTTATGGAATGTTCTTTTCTTTTATCCAGGAAAGCACTATGGGGTATACAGCTGCGAGGGTTGCAAAGGGTTCTTCAAGAGAACCATAAGGAAAGATCTGATCTACACCTGTCGGGATAATAAAGATTGCCTCATCGACAAGCGCCAGCGCAACCGCTGCCAATACTGTCGCTATCAGAAGTGCCTTGTCATGGGCATGAAGCGGGAAGGTAAGACAAGGCACCTGTCAAGTGTGGGCTCAAGGGAGAGCCAGTTACACTGTATAGGAAAAAGCCTCACTGCATTGGACTGCAGGGAAGGGAGAGGCCTGATGGGAGGTTGGGATGCCTTGAGTACCATGATTTTTCAAGGAAAGATCTATCTCTGGAGCACAGAATGCACTCCAGACACTGGCCCCCATACTGGGCCCTCTCCTTTTTTGTCATTTTTTTTCCAATCACTAGGCAGCAAGTCTCAGAGTTGAGGTTTCCGAGTGCCATACTCTGCTCTGCTAAGAGAATGCCAGACTGGCCTTCTCCTCTGGTCTCCTTCTGTGGTTCCCTCCCTGTTGTTTAAGGATTATTGGCATTTCCAGATCTGACAACCTAGTCTTTTTATTCACAGACACCCTCCTTGTGCATTTCAGTGTTACATCTCTTAATTTATAGTGTAGTTAAGTGGGGTGTTGGAGTATCTGAGAAAAGCAAATCTAAAAGTGCTTTTGGTTTCATCTTTAAAGATGGAAAAGCCATTCCCTTAAGTAACACAAATAAACTGACACAGGCAGTAAATTAACTAGAAGACTTGAGCAGGTTTGTGATGTTAGTGGTGAATCTTAATAGACTGTAGTAAAAGGCAGTCAAGGGCTGGGAAGTTGGCTCAGTGGTAGAGCACTTGCCTTGCATGCCTGAGGCCCTGGGTTGGATTCCTCAGCACCACATAAGCAAAAGGAAAAAAGCCGGAAGTGGTGCTGTGGCTCAAGTGGTGGAGTGCTAGCCTTGAGCTGAAGAGCTGAGGGACAGCACCCAGGCCCAGAGTTCAGGCCCCACGACCGGACCCCCCCCCCCAAAAAAGGCAGTCAAATCCCTGAAAACAGAGAAGAGGGGTTAAGTTAGCCCTGCGGTGCTTGCTGGGAGAAAGGGGAGTTTACGGTGAGAGCCCGTGATGGGAAAGGTCTTTGAGCCTTAGGTATGGGGGAATGTCATCCACAAAGAAGCATGGTGACTGAAGAAGGGCCCAAAGAAAGATAGAAAACTAGACCTGAGGAGTGGGGCAAGAGGAAGGAAGAGGTGAGGGATGAGGAGGAGGAAGTGGGGGTGTAAGAGGAAAGAAGTAGAGGAGGAAGAAGAGGTCGAGGAGGAAGGATAGGAGGAGGAGATGGAGGACAGGATGAAGCTTCTAAAAATGACTAATTCATTGTTTGTTGAGTAGCATGTACTTATGTCATATTTATCATAACAGGTGCTGATGATCTTGCAGGTTAGAGTTTACACTATAAAATATCATACTTACACTGAAGACTTCTTTCTGGCTAGATAGAATTAATATCCCTCAGAGCCTTCTCCATCATGATTGTCACAATACATGATGTTAATGGCTACAAGACACATCCCCCATCAGCAAGCACATGATGGATGCAGAGTTATGTTATTCCTCCTAGAACAAGTCAGGAGCTGGTGGCTTAGGCCTGTAATCCTAGCTACTGGGGAGGGTGGGGAGAGGAGAAGGTGGGAGGAGGAGCTGAGATTACAGTTTGAGCCAGCACCAGCAGGAAAGTCTGTGAGACTCTTATCCCTAATTAACCAGTAAAAAGCCAGAAGGGATGGCGTGGCTCAAGTGGTAGAGTGCTAACCTTGAGAACAAAAGCTCACCTAAAACAAGAAACAAAACAATTTTTATTAAGCATAAAATATTGAATTAAGGCCAGGTGCCGGTGGCTCACGCCTGTAATCCTAGCTACTCAGGAGGCTGAGATCTGAGGATTGCAGTTCAAAGCTAGCCAGGCAGGAAAGTCCATGAGACTCTTATCTCCAATTAACCACCAGAAAACCAGGAGTGGTGCTGTGGCTCAAGTGGTAGAGTGCCTTGAGCTGAAGAGCTCAGGGACAGGGCCTAGGCCCAGAGTTCAAGCCCTACAACTGACAAAAAATTGAATTAAAGGAAGGTAAATGGCCTTGTTTAGAGACAGTTTCTTCTCTTTCAGCTAGTCTCTTCCATCTGTAAAAACTCAAACTGAATATTCCCCAGGTCAGTTAGGATCATTAAAAAGAAGAAGAAGAAAAAAGAAAACCAACAACAATTAATAAGTATCAGTGGCTCATACCTGTAATCCTAACTACTTTGGAGGCTGAGTTTGAAAGGATTGTGGTTTAGGGCCAGCTTGGGCAGAAAAGTCTGAAAGATCCCTTCTCAACCAAGATCTAGTCATGGTGGCAGGCGTCTATTAGCCTATCTACCACAGGAAGACTAAAATAGGCAGATCTTGATCCAAAGACATGCCTAGAAAGAGGGAGACCCCATCTCAAAATTAACCTGGTCAAAACAGATTGGATGTGTGGCTCAGTGGTAGTGTCTTACTGAGTAAGCATGTAGCTGTGAGTTCAAATCCCAATACTACTAAAAAAAAGGTTAGCCAAACAGGGATATGTGAAATGTAAGAGACTGATTTAAAATTTTTTTTTTATTTTACATTTTTTAAATTGTGAAAATACTGTACAGAGGGGTTACAATTACATGGGCAAGATAATGGGTACATGTCTTATCAAGCATTGTAACCTCCTCCTTTGTTTCCCCTTCACATCCTCCCCCCAACCCCAGCCAATCCTCCCCCCCCCACCAAAGTTGTAAAGTTCATTTTTCTACATAACGACTTGTACATCTTTATTGTTGCAATGGATCTACCTGTATCTCTATTTAAACGATTTGTTTCCCCCCCCACACACAAATTATACCAACATCAAATACAGTGAAAGCAGGGGTTATACCATGGGGGAGGGACATACAAAGCAACAAAGAAATAATCTTATGTGTTAGAAACAATCACCTGAAAGAAAAAAAAAACAGTTGAATACATATCTTAGGGTTCATTTAAGAGACTGATATTTAAACCTAGTATTTAATACCTGGATAAGAAATTGGGCCCAGGTTCGGCTTCTATATGTTTTAAAAGAACATGAAGCACAGTAATGCCAAAAAAGCTGTGAAAAGAGGAGAGGAAAGAAGCACTCAGAGAACTTTCTACGGGAGTTGTGTGCAGAGAAACCTGTCCGTTTCGCCACCCTCGTTTCTGGCCCTTGATGTACAGAACCAGGGGCTCATTTTGGACTTTTCTTTGAGGACAAAAATACCCACAAAATTCTCAGATATGCAATGATAAGGCCTGGAATGTATCCCAATAGCAGGAGTTGGGATTGGGATAGGTTCTGAATTTGATAAGCTGGACACCAGGACTCTTTCAGTATACATAATCGACATTTTCTCTTCTTTGGTATCACACATCTACTTCCTGAAAGAAGAAATAGAGATTCAGAGAGGCTGGAGGTCTACCAATGTTTATATAGCAAATGAATGGCAGCACCGGGACAGAACTGAGACCCTCTAAATCCCAAGCCACTTCAGAAATTCTGAAGAAGCTACTGTCATGACCACTCATTGTAGAGGTACAGTTTCAAGAGAAGAGAATAGGTTGTCTTGGAGACCATTTATAAGCAACATTCGTATCCTTATGAGCCCTGGATGATATTATTATTATTATTATTATTATTATTATTATTATTATTATTATTATTATCATTATTGTAAGGGTGATGTACAGAGGGATTACAGTTACATAAGTTGGGTAATGAATACATTTCTTTTTTAAACAGTGTCACCTCTTCCATCATTTTCTCCCAGTTTTTCCTCTCCTGACTCTTTCTCCCCACAGGTTGTATAATTCATTTTCAACATAGTATCTAGTGAGTATCACTGCTGCATTAGTTCACCCTTTGTCCCACCATTTCTGTGCTCCCCCTTACCATCCCCAAATCAGATAAACTTACATACAAGACACAAGGTACAGAAATCAAAAACAGCAACAAAGGAGGGGAAAAAATCCCCAAACCAGAACCAAAACCAAAATCAAAATAACAAAAAAAACACTTTTGTTTCCATTTCCTGGAGTTCGTTTTGATAAACATCATTTTATATGATCATACGCACATAATTATTGAGCCTTTGTGATCCTCTCCTAAGAATATCCTCCTTTGGTCTCACTGTGTGAATGTTTAGAGTCCTGTTTAATTTATCATGTCCAAGTGTGATTTGTTTTTGTCTTCTACCACCTGGATGGTCTTTGTCAATGTGACTAGAGCCTGGGAGGGAGCCCAGGATATTTAGAGGTAGATTGGGGAGGCAGCCAGCCAGGGTCCATGAATCCACCCCATCACGCTTCAGCTCTTGGCATGCAATAGGCTACCTAGATGCTCTGTGATGTCAAATGCCCCAGAGGGAACTATGAAATATGATAAGGAAATGTACTTTGAAATATGATCATTTTTATAAAGAGTTGAGCATAACTTCTGATACAGAAAGATCTTTATAAATGTAGGCTATTGTAATACCTACACAGAGGACTGTCAGTAACAGATCCGAATCTCCTCATTCATGACAGTAAGCTCTATAGTAAAAAGGAAAAGTGAATAGCCCACATCCACCCTACTAATGGCAAAATAAGAATTAGAATCTAATTTCTTGAAGCTGTTATTTTCTTTGAAGGTTGAAGGTTATTTTCCTCAAGTTTGACAAGCCTATAGAAGAAATAGAAAACCACCACAGGAACTTAACTTAGTTTGCTTCTCCTGTTTTTAAAATAGAACACAATTAATTTACTTTTAATATTAGAATTTTTTGTGCCAGTCTTGGGACTTGGACTCAGGGCTTGGACATAGTCCCTGAGTTTTTGTGCTCAAGGCTGGCACTTACCACGTGTGGACTTATTTGTATTTTTATTTTTTTGTGGCTAATTGGAGATAAGAGTCTCAGACTTTCCTGTCTGGTCTGGCTTTGAATCAGGATCCTCTGATCTCAGACTCCTGAGTAGGTAGGACAAGCATGAGCTACCAGCATCCAGCTTACAGCAACATTTTGAAAACGTTTTCTTTGTCCCCCGCCCCTGCAAGTACTTGGCCTTTGCTTTTTTCTCTTCTCTGTTCTCTCGTTTCTTCTTTTTCTTACTATCTTGTTTCCTTCCTTTTTTGCTTTCTTCCTTTCCTTTCTGCCTTCCTATGTTCCTTTGATTCCTTCCAGCCTCAGAATGCCATTGTGTGGAGGCTCTAGAGGATGGTGATAGTGGTTTTTAGTCCTACCTTTCTCTGCCCTTGAGAGGTCAATGCTGTCACTTGCATGATTGCAATTCCAGTCACTGTGAAGCCCTGTGGCTTCATTTCCCCCAACCCCCACCCAAGAGTGAAAGGAGCTTTCTGTGAGTGGACTGCAGGTAGGAAGGGAGAGGAGTTGCTAGTGAAGGAGCTGTCACTGACTTCCAGTTTAGTCAGCTGCTTACAGTGGAATGTGCTCCACTCTTGGGACATAAAACCTATGCTCTAATGTTGAATTCTACTTACTGATGCTGCACCTAAGCTGAAATCATGGCTTCTAAGATGATAGGAATGAGTCCAGTAGTAGGAAGGTAATCCTGGGGACCAGGGCCTGCCTTTCATCCTAATATACAGACCTAAGGGTTCTTTAAGCTAGAGTGAACCTCGAGGAAAACCTCGAAGTTTGTGGGAGGCTGATGCCATTCAGCCTACACCTTTGCCTGTGTGCCCTCCCCCACTCTTAAAGTCAGTGGCTGATTCTGAAATGTCATCTAGGTGACATCTCTCCGCCCCTTCACTTACTAAATCCCCACAGCCAGCTCCCTGAAGATGTTTCCTGACAAGTTGGATCAGGCGATGCTGTGATGAGCTGGGACAGGAGGGGCAGACCTAATGGAACGTGAATACCAAGGATGATACACAGGATCTGACAGAGGAAGCTTTTACAGCAACATGCTTGCTCTCAAACTATTGTATGCTTAGAACTTATCAGAGGTCCCAGAAAGAGGAAGGATGAGGGAGAATGTAGGAACAGCAGGAGGTTTGGTTCTTCCAGAGAGAGTTTATAATGAAAGTTTATGAAACCTTACAATGCAAACTTAGCACAGTCTCCACCATGCATTAGCAATGATATGAACTAAATAGTCATATCATTCTGGGGAGGCATAAGCATATTGATTTCCTTGTTTCATTTCTCACCATCACAGTATTCCATGTTTAGTACTCTGATTATTCCATTGTGCACATGTGGAATTGAGGCTTAGGTAGGGTTACTAAATTTCTCACACTTGTCCTGGGCATTTTGGTAATGTCTGTATGTCCTGCTGTCTATCAGCGGTACAAGAAGAAAGACAGAGGAGCCGGGAGCGAGCTGAGAGTGAGGCAGAATGTACCAGTGGTGGCCATGAAGACATGCCTGTGGAGAGGATTCTTGAAGCTGAACTTGCAGTGGAACCAAAGACAGAATCCTATGGAGACATGAACATGGAGAACTCAGTATGTGGGCTTAGAGCTCCATCCGTCTTCCATTTCTTGGTTGGGGCTGGAGATGGGGGGGAGAGTGTATTTGGAGTCCTAGAATCTGTCTCTCACCATTGTTTGTTCCATTTTATTCAGACAAATGACCCTGTTACCAACATATGCCATGCTGCTGATAAACAGCTTTTCACCCTTGTTGAATGGGCCAAGCGCATTCCTCATTTCTCTGACCTCACTTTGGAGGACCAGGTTATTCTGCTACGGGCAGGTAAACCATACCAGGTTCTTTCGTTCTTGGGAACTATCCTCTATGCTGCCATTTTGAAATTACCATTGGGATTCTACAATAAGCAATTGAATGGAGCTGAAACCCAGCTGAGCTGTGTAGCATGTCAACAATGATCACTCTCTCTGAAGAAGGGTGTTCTTTTTTATTTTACTTGTACTCTCTTACGTTTGGATGGTTCCCTCCTCCCCCAAAAATCTTTCATTGCTAAATAAGCCATTGTTTTGTTTGTTCATGGAGGAGTGGGATTCTTTCCATGCAAACATGACACTTTTGCATTATAATTTGCATTGAATTTTCAAAGACTTTTACATCATTTTCATTGAAGATAATTTGAAGCAGGGCTTTGTTATGATAGTGAAATTGGCAAATGGAGTTCCATCTCACAGGTAAGAAAGCCAGAGACTTTCTCAGGCTTATCCTATAGAGACTTCAAGATCTCTTCCAATTTTAAGATTGTATGTGCTACATTCTCTCTCGCCCCCCATTTCTGGGCCACTATGAGTCTGTTGACATCAGCCATATCTCCTCTCCATCATTGGGGAAATTTCATGAAGCTAGGCTGAGCATTGGGAACCAGTTCATTCACTCATTCCCACTAGCTGAGTCAACTGGATATCGACTGAAAGCTGTTTACCACACTGGGTGTTACTGTAACACCAAAGAAAGAAAAGTAGGTTGTCAGGTCCTGGGGACAGAGCTTCAGGGAGTGTTCACTTTATCCACCATGGCAGCTAATATAGTAACTATTAGCTGGCAAAATTTCAATCTGTGTTTGTTGACTGGTGAGGAAAAGAAAAAGTCCTTGTCCTCAGGCTGTCATTTTGGTCTATATCAGAGACACTGGGAGATGGATAGCAAAGTCAGGTTTCTTCTTTGTTTCTGTGTTTTCTTGAGCAAAGGTCTTAACCACCTTAGATTTCCAATTCTGCCTTTATTCCATGAGCTAACAAACATAACTTGGATGGAGAATAATGAAGCAGGAATGAAGTGGGTGGTTTCCCTCAAGGCCTGCTCTCTCTGCTCACAGGGTGGAATGAACTGCTGATTGCCTCCTTCTCCCACCGCTCAGTCTCTGTGCAGGATGGCATCCTGCTGGCCACAGGTCTCCATGTCCATCGAAGCAGTGCTCACAGCGCTGGAGTGGGCTCCATCTTTGACAGGTGTCTCCCTTATGCTTTCAGTGTGTGTGTGTGTGTGTGTGTGTGTGTGTGTGTGTGTGTGTGTGTGTGTGTGTGTGTGTGTGTGTGTGTGTGTGTGTGTGTGTGTGTGTGTCGGGGTGGGGGGGAGAGGATGAATTCATATGTGGTCATATACCTGTAAGAAAGACTGGGATGGAGGACAGGCAGCCTTAACAGTTGCATATGACTATGTAGAGACCCTTAAGCACATGAAAACATACACTTGAGGAAGAAGAAAGGGATTAAAAGAAAGACTGAGACTACAATAAAATGGATACAGTAAGAGGCCAGTATCATTGGTGGGAAAATGGAAGAGCCTGTTTATCCTGTTTTTCTAAAGAGGAGAGTGGATGATTGACATCATCTAGTAAACTCAGGATAGGGAAATGAAATGCCTATCCTGGGGGACAAGAATAGAGAAAGAGTCCACATGTGTCTTCAAGAGATTGAGCAAGGGATGCTGAGGTTTATAGTGGAGTCTGTAAATCCCTGGGGGAGGTCTATAGCAGGACTACACCCCTGTCAATCAAACAGTGACACCTGGACAGAGGTTCTATGCTTTCAATGGTGCCAAAGGAAAATGAGTAGATGAGTGGTTGGAGGTGAGAAAATGGAGAGCTGAGAAAGTTGAAAATAGTTTGTCCAATTCCCAGGCCACAGGCTCCTTTCTTCCTCCATCATAAATGGTCCTTTGGGGGTCACATTCATGACCATGTAAGGGATGTCTACTTCTTCCCTGTTTTTTCTCATACTGGCTTCCAACATGATCTTTAAAACTTGCCCTATTGCTGAATGTTGTCCCCCTGTGGTTCTTGTAGACTTTCAGTGTACTAGCCTTGCATTGTTCATTGCATTTCTCATTTCCATGTCTCCCAAGGTGCCATTTTGTCTCCTGCTTGCAGTGCATTGCTTCCTCCTTACTGTGCCCTTGAACTTGGCTCATGGCAGTTCTTTCACTGGGCTTTGCTCTTGTATCTGTGCCTGTTTCTTTAGTCAAACTGCACTCTCCTTGAGATGAGGGCTGCGTCTTATTCCTGTCTGTACCCCTAATACCTGAAGCACCATCTGGAAAGTGGAGTGGTTCCATAGCAAGTGTCAGTAAAATCCATTTGTTGGCCCATTTCTTGGAATTTATGCTTCTCTCCCTACCTGTCCCTGTTTTTTTTTGTGTGTGTGTGTGTGAACAGAGTTCTAACTGAGCTGGTTTCCAAGATGAAAGACATGCAGATGGATAAGTCGGAGCTGGGCTGCCTGCGAGCCATCGTGCTGTTTAACCCAGGTGATTTTGTTTAATCCCAATGGCAGTTTATCCCTCCTCCAAAACTGGCCTCCAGGTTCTGACAATTTTTTTTGGCTCTCTTGCTTGGCTGAGAGATATAGAGAGAGCAAGCAAGACCAGAAATCCAGAAGAGATCACTCTTTATTTTTGGCGAGACTGGTGTTTGAACTCAGAGACTCACAAATGGGCTACCACTGGAGCCATACTTCCAGCCCCAAGTGTCAACCTGTAATGGCATTTACTCTAGAGTGGTCTTGAAAATGTCTGAGCCAAGCATGAAGTATGCGTAGTTGGAGGCAGCTAGCGAAGAAGAGAAATAACAGTGAGCACCATAGTAGTGAAGGAGGTGGTAGAAAGTGGTCAGATGCTGGGTATATTTCTAGGCAAAGCCACAGGGATCTGCTAATGGATCTGCTAATGGATGTAGGCTGTGAAAGAAAAGCAGGGGTCAAACATAACTCAGGATTGTTTTCTTTCCTGAACCATTGGGCAAATGGAGTCCTCATTTACTGAGATTGGGAAAACTCCAGGGAAAGCAAGTTCTAACCGTGGGCGAATGAATCATGATACTGTGTTTGAGCAAAATTCAGAGATGATAGATACTCAGACAGCAGATATATAACAAGCAGTAGGGGCTGCACGGGAGAATCCAGGAACATAGAGATGTGAGAGCCATAGCCTCTTCCTGGCATGGAAACTCCTGAGCCTGGAGGTAAGGTCACCTGAGGAGAAAGTAGGGAGTAGGGATGGCAGAGAAGAGGGCAGGGACTGAGGACCCCCCCCCCCCCCGCAGCCATGCTGACTCTTGAAATCAGAGGGACAAGGAAAAGTTGCAAAGGAGCTTGAGAGAGGTTCTTCAGTAGACATGGGGAGACCAGAGAGGGGCATTCTGAACATTCAGGGGGGAATGGATTTCAAGAAGGAAAAGTGATCAGCTTCATCAGATATTGCTATGGATCAGAAAGACTTGTCTTCACAATTAGGAGAGTTACTTGTGCCCATACTGCATCTTCTGAAGGAAGGGAGTGTTTGGTGCTTGGTTCAGGGCACAAGCAGATTCATTCTTTGTGCTCACCTCATCACACAGGAGACACTGGGGAAATGTGTGACTAGAGTACTTCTAGAACTGCCTGAATAAAGTAGAATTCTCCTCCTTGGTGACGGTGGCAGGCACACTTGACTATTAACAATGAAAAGTGTTACTCCAAAAGTTGATTTCCCAGTTCTCCCCAGTCGGATCTCTCCTAACTATGGGAGGTGGCCAGTATGGTGGGCACATCCGTGGACGAGGTACCACTGAGTTGCCAACCAGAGACTAAATCTTTTTCAGATGCCAAGGGTCTATCCAACCCTTCAGAGGTGGAGACTCTGCGGGAGAAGGTTTACGCCACCCTGGAAGCCTACACTAAGCAGAAGTATCCAGAACAACCAGGCAGGTGAGAGAGTACTGTGCGGGTAATAATAACAGCTGAAATGACTCCTCCCTATTACTGAGCCTACTGTGTAACAGGCACTGTTTAGATGTTTCTAGCTGTTACATAGATCTTATTAAACAAGGCAGTAAGCCAGGCACTGGTGGCTCACGTCTAAAACCCTAACCAAGTCAGGAGGCTGAGATCTGAGGATTGAGGTTCCAAGCCAACCCAGGTAGAAAAGTACATGAGACTTTTATCTGCAAGAAGGCAGAAGTAAAGGTTTGGCTCAAGTGGTTAAGCACCAGCACTGAGTGAAGAAGCCAAGCTAGGGTATAAGGTCCTAAGTTCAAGCCCTACTACCAGCACAGACAGACAGACAGACAGACAGACAGACAGACACACACACACACACACACAAACAAGAATGTTAACTCCATGATTTAGTGCTCCAGCATAAGCACTTGAAGTAGAAACCAAGGAAGAATCCAGTAACCCCAAATCTGTGGGCTCACAGTCACAGAATCCCCGGATTCTGCAGCTCACATTTAGTTAGTTTGTTTCTGTTACCAGCAGTCAAACACAATCTGAAAACATTAAATAGAAAGTCCCAGAAATAAATAATTCATCAGTTTTAAATGACTTTAAATTACACTAATTATTGCAATTGTTTCGATGTTTGTTTTTAAATTTGCTTATTACTGCTATTAATCTCTCACTACATCTAATTTATAAATTAAACTTTACCTTAGCTGTGTGTGTATACACACACACACACTATATATATACATATATGTATATATATACATACATATATATATATGTGTGTATATATATATATATATATATATATATATGAAAACCTACATATGAGTTTTTCAGGCGGGGTACAGTGATAAGGAGGGTCTATAGTATACAACTCTAAATATTAGGCAAACCAATAGTCAATGTGAGAATCTTTCTCCATTCTAACAAGCAACAGAAGCTCAGCGAGGAGCAGTGACCAGTGTAAGAAGGTAAATCTGGTCTGTGGTGGAGGTGAAATGTGGAGCAGGCCAGCTATGATTCAAAGAGCAGTGTGATATGACCGCATTGCTGTATGGTGTGCCCCATGGAAATCCCATGCAGTAGGGCAGGCTTTGTGAGCAAGGAGACTCCTAGGGCTCTGTCTCTCTGGCCTAGCTAATCTATTTACCAATCTAGCTACTCCTGGGTCATTTATATAAATCTCGTTTCTTTTCCTTTCTTTTTTTTTTTTTTTAAATCTTTAAGTAGTTGTACAAAGTAGTTTATGAATACAGTAAATCTTGATCAATGTCACCCCTTTCAACATTCTCCCCCATCCCTCCCCTACCCACCCCTTCCCTCACTTTCTTGATTTTTTTTCTTGAGTTTTTTAGGACATACATTCTCTCCCCCTCTTCTCCTCTTCATTCATCTACCACGTTCTCCTGACCCATCCCCACCCCTTTCAAGTATCTACTTCCTGGTGTTTATTTTCTTGCAAGTTACACTAAACAAAAAACTTTCCCTCCCTTCAGACCCTAGTTAAAATGAGGTGGTCTTCAATCCCAGAAAACTAGAAGTGAAACTGAAAGACCGTTAGTTTTTTGTCTTTCAGAATAAATTTTACAGCACATTCTCAATGGTGACTTTTATTCCTCTGTGATGTCTAAATTCCATTTCGTTATTTGTTCTGGATCACAAATCAATGTATTGGAAAGAAGTTGGGCCATGTTGGAGCCTGTAAAGAAATCCAAGCTGAGTGGGTTTCAGTTCTTTGGTGCAATCAATGAGTAAACAGGTTACTGCATTAGAGGCTAAGCTGTAATAATAGACCTAACAAGTCAGTAATTTAGCATAATTAGAGATTTTCTTTCTCATTCATTAATTCATTAATTCATTTTCAAGGACACAGCTCTCTTCCACATGGTCAGTCGGGGACATAGGCTCCTTCCTTCTTGTAGTTCTGTCAAGACCCAGAGCCACATTGTGGTTTGCATCCAGGTGATGGAGGAGGAAAAGGTGGAGGAGCAGACAAGGGGTGGCAGGAGTGGGGTGTTAGGCCATGGGAGGGAGACATAGTTCCTAAAAAGCCCTCATCACTCACTCACTGCCATTGGCAGAAGCTTAGTCACAGGCATTGTGTGTCTCTGAGGTCAAAGAGGAAGGAGCCAGGGGAGCTCAGTAACTACCTGGCAGTCTCTCCATCTGCACCAGGTATCAAGGCCTTTGGACAGCAGAACACAGTACCTGAAAGTCCTAGTTTGGATACTTTCTCTGGAATCTTCCAGCTTTAAAGCAACATCAGATGGGTTTCTAGTGCACATATTGTAAGCAGAGCATACTATCCTTTTTCTGGAATTGTGGTTCTAGGTCCTGGCTATTCATCTTTAAATAAAACTCAGTGTTTTTACCAATAGATGTGGCTCAGTGGTAAAGAATTTTCCCAGTGTGTAAGTGGTCCAGGGTTTGATCTCAGAAAGGTAAAACAAAAACTAAAGCAACAATCCCCCATCCCTGTTTATAAGTGCAATGCCTGCTTTGGTAGAAAAACAAGAGTCATTCCTTAAAAACCAGATAATAATATTTGGGTATATTTTGTTACAATTTCCTATGTGTCTATGTATATATATATATATATATATGCATATATGTGTGTGCATATATATTTATATGTGTATATGTATATATGGTGTATCTGTGTATACATAAAATATGTATTCACATGTATGAAATTATATAATTTGGTGTATTTTTATCCTTTAGACATTCAAAGAACTTTTAGTAAAAATACATAATCATTTTCCATAGTTTTGTAAAGCTTTGCAATATGGATTTATTTTTATGTATTCAGTCATTGCTCTGTGATTGGCCTCTAGGCTGTTTCTACATATCACTTTAAAAAAATCTTTGGAATTTGACTCTTTCTGAAGAAGGGCTGCCAGAGCCTGGGCTTTCTCCTGACGCTGGGTGGAGATGCCAGTCCTTATTGCTGAAGTTCAGGGAGTTGGCAGAGCATTTCTTATAAACAGGAAAAAAAAAATCAGCAACCATTTTCTTTGTTTTGGTTTTTGTTTTGTCATGCTGGGGATTACAACCAAATGTTTCACTACAGCTGCACCCCAGCCCCTGTACCCCATCCCTGGGCTTGTCTAGCACAACATGGACAGAGGGTGATTACTGTGTCTCAAGTTTGTGGGAGGCTCAGAGGCACGTCAGGGTGTCACTTGGCTCACTCAGGCAGGTCAGTCACCCAGCCAGGAAGGCTGCTCACCTCTGACTTGCAGAGACTGGTTATAGTGAATGAATCCTGACGCTGCCAGGTGAAGCCATTTTCTCAGTGGTGGAGTGCTGCCACTCAGTGGAAATTCTCTGGAAGTGCAATTCATGGTGTCAATCTCTTTGAGGGGGGGGGGGTGGAAGCAGAAATCAAAAGTCAACAGGGTGCACAACTCACACACATTCTCTTGTACACACGGCAAATACCTTCAAAGGCCATGAGTCTCCCGTACAGCCAACACATGGGCAAGGAATGGCAGTCCCATGAGTCTGCATATTAGTGGATGCTTTCTTCCCCTGATCTTAATTCTGAAATCCAGGACAGATAGCGAAGAGATGAACATATCTAGTTAGTTAGCATTTTGCATATTGGAACACAGACATTTGAATAGTAAAAATAAAAAATTTTCAGAGTCAATCTTTTCAGGTCTACTTTTTCACTTTATATATAATTGTTTTTTTTTTTGTCAGTACTGGGCTTTGAACATTTGCTTTAATACCGGAACCACACCTCTAGCCCTTTTTGCTTGTTATTTTTCACATGGGTCTCTCACTTTTGTCCCAGCTAGCTTCAGACCATTATCCTCCTACATATGTCTCTTGCCTAGCTAGGATTACAAATTTGCATGCCTGGGTTGTTTGCTGAGATGGAGTCTTGATAATTCTTGGTCAGAGATGGCCTTAAACAGTAATCCTTTTGATTTATACAGCCTGAGTATCTGGAAATACAGATGTGAGTCAATATGCCTGGCTCTAACTTTGTACTTTGTAGGGAGGCCCTTTTCCTTGCTGAAATCCATATACTACTTCATTGGCAGATTGGTAGGGTGGCAAAATGGGGTCAGGAGCTCAGCTTCCTTTGTTGGGAACTGTCCCTTGGCCACAGGTGTCACTCTAGGTGGCATTGCTCAGATGCATCCTGGTGCTTTATCATTAAGTTTGTTTGTCTCCCTTCTCTTACCTCCCCCCAATTCTAGGGCTTGAACAGCCTGTATGCTGTCCCTGAGCCTCTTTGTTCCACTTTCGTACCCAGGTTGGCTTTGAACTGTGATCCTCAGACCTCAGCCTCTGAGTAGCTAGGATTACAGGCGTGAGCTATTGGTGCCCAAATGCTTTGAAGTTTTATGTTAGCATTTGCATAGACTTTCAACTTTTCCATGTAGAAAAACACAATGATTCCTACTTTTATATGTGGTCAAGTTTTTCTTCCATGGTTACATTTTGAAATGTCATGTGGCATGAATATCTAAGTACACACACGGAAATTCAATATCTATTTTTTAATGAAATAATGGTTCAACTATCAGTAAAGATCCTGGTCTCCTCAGAAATCTCTGATGTAAGGTGCGAAAACTAATGTGACTTTGGTCCCTGCACTTTTTATTGAAGGTTGTGAGTAGAATGACGATCTCTAGTAGCATTCATAACACTAGAAATGAGCTTCACTGACAAGGAAGGATTTTGAGAGATGCAGAGAGCTATACAGGCAAAGTGAAGACTTTCACAAAGCTGGGGTCTAACAATGGGCACACATAGACAAATTCTCCCCCAGGCTGGTTGCTCTTCCTTTCATGGACTTCACAATGAACATACTCACCTATAGAAAAGTGTATGAAGCATGGATATGTGTATGCTTGTGCCAGTCTGTGTCTTCATGATGTAACCCTGTGTGAGTGTGTCTGCATGGGAGTGTACACACATGTATGTGCAAAAGCAGCCAGGACATGTTGCAAGCACAAGTATGAAGGTATATGAGAGTGAGTTGAGTCTGGGGCTGAATAGCACACAAGTAAGGCACATGGGAGGGTAACACAAGAATGTGCGTGTCCATGTGCATGCAAGTGTGTGAATTATCTCCCTACATAGATGTTAGGATTTTCAGCAGCAGGCCTCTTTTCCTCTCCCATCTCTTTGAAACTTATAGAAAGTGCAGACAAAGAAACTGAGTAACAACTGGTTAAAAAATTGAAAATAGCTGGGTGCTGGTGGCTCAGGCCTGTCATCCTAGTTACTCACGAGGTGGAGATCTGAGGATCACAGTTCAAAGCCAGCCCAGGTAGGAAAGTCCAGGAGACTCGTATCTCCAATTAACCACCAGAAAACTGGAAGTAGAGCTGTGGCTCAAAGTGGTAGAATGCTAGCTTTGAGTAAAAAGAGCTTAGGGACAATGCCCAGGTCCTGAATTCATGACTGACCAAAACACCAAAATTGAAAACAAAAAAAAATATGTTGATAGAGCAATCTCAAATCATGTAGCCTAAAGCTACTGCACCCTGTGGAGAAGAGTGACCACTCCTGGGATCAGGACTGATGAGTCACTTTTGTATCCTCAGAACCTGTGGTAGAATGCCTGGCAAGTAGTAGGTACTCAAGCATGCTCATCTAGTGATTGTGTCTGCCATGGACCCAGCACACCCACAAACCATGCCCTGTTCCAACAGCTTCGGCTAATCTCAGCAGAAACTCTGGGGAACCCAGGGAATGTGCGGGTCACCAACAGGGAAGTGTTGGCCCTGAGGGTACCACCAGTCACCTTATTCTCCTCCACCACCATGAATGACATGGAGGGAGGTGATTTCCCAAGTTTCCCCAGAGGTCAGAGGTTTCCCCTTCTCCTTTAAGACTAGCTGGCCCTTTTGCCTGATTCTGAGGCTCCCTAAGATGAAATCTCCCACAATTCTCATTGCCAGGTATTCTCGCACACATACATCCTCCCCTCCAGCCTGCTGCCTGCTCTCCCTGGTCAGCCATGCCCCCCTGATTTCCCTGCAGGTTTGCCAAGCTGCTGTTGCGCCTCCCTGCTCTGCGCTCCATTGGTCTGAAATGCCTGGAACACCTCTTCTTCTTCAAGCTCATTGGGGACACCCCCATCGATACCTTCCTCATGGAGATGCTGGAGACCCCGCTGCAGATCACCTGAACCCCACCAGTCACAGCCTCCTCACTGGGAATGTCCCCTGCAGATGCGTGTGGAGCCCACCCTGCACATCCCTTCACCGCCCCCCCCCCCCGCTGACCTCTCCCTGTTCCTAAAATGTGATGCTCATAATAAAGCCAACCTTTCTACGTGCGAGACTTTTATAGGTGGAGTTTTGTATAGATGGGGAAGGTCATCCTTCTTTGCTATCTTAAGGGGCTGAGGTCTTTCTGGAAGTTCTTGAGAAAAGTAACCAAGCCTCTGTACATATCACTGGGTTAAATTATTTTTTCACTTGTCATGGAAAAGCAAACAAAGAGAAAATAAAAGAATCAATGTGATATTGGCACTGTTTGGAGCACTGGTGTGTTATTGTCTTGCTGGAAGTTCTCTGGGTGGTGGGAGGGAGCAGGAGGTTTTGGTAGGGACTGGGCCCCCCAGAGAGATTGCACATCCAGAGCTGCAGCCTGGGTCTAAGCTGGGCTTCTAGCAGCAGAGTATCAGCTGCTTGGGGGCTAGGCACAGCCAGCTTTGCCTTCTGGAGTCCCCTGGAGCCCCCTGGGGAAACCAGAATAATATTGCCTTTCAGAGGCAACCTGGATTCTTGTTTTCCTCTTTTCCCTTAAGAATAATGAACAGAAGGAGCCTTGATCTGATTGGGGGCAATTGTGTATCAGCCCCCCCCCCAAAAGATGTCTTGAGAAATTGATGGAAGATCATGGGAGTTGGTGAAATGTGGTTACAAAGGAATAGGTTCTCTGTTATTAACCAGCAATAGAGGAAAGACAAAAACACCTGAGTTTATTTCCCATCGTTACCAAGCCCTACCTAGCCTGTTTTTGTAAGGGAAAGAAGGAAATGTCTGCTAGCTTCTATCTTAGGCTCTCCAGGTTACCTAGGGGTTGCTAATCAGCACAATGAGCTCTTTGAAGGAGGATACTGGCCTTCTACCACCAGCCATTGTTTCTAAGGCACCATTCAGCCATGGGCAGAAGTAGGGCTTAGGATGTCTATCTATCTATCTATCTATCTATCTATCTATCTATCTATCTATCTATCTATCTATCTGTCTGTCTGTCTGTCTGTCTGTCTGTCTGTCTGTCTGTCTGTCTGTCTGTCTGTCTGTCTATGTATGACTTACAGAGCCATATAAGTATACAACCTGAACCACTGTCCATAGCAATCCAGCTTTCCTTCTCTGCACCAGCAGAATCTAGCCCAGCACCTGGTGCGCAGTGAGCACTCAGGGATGTGTATTGTTGTGATGGCCTTCACGTAGCTGAAGGGAACTCTCTCGTGGCATTGTGGATGGCAGTGGTCTCATCCTCCAACAGCAACCTGACCTCTCAGAAACTCTTGGGCCAAGTCGTACTTTCAAATCCATCTGTCAGCCTGGCATGGTGGCATATGTGCTTGGAAGGCTGAGGTAGAGAATCACAAGTTCAAGGCAAGCCTGGGCTATATAGGAAGACCCAGATTGGGGATAGGAAGTCCATCTATCAGTGGTCACACAATTGTGGGCCCCTTGAGGGATCCCTTAGCCTTGGAGCAGAAACAGTAAATGCAACTTTAGTTTGTTCCTTCCCATTGTTATCTGCATTGCCGTGAATCAATGAAAATGGTTGGACTACAGTTTCCCTGTATGCCTCCTGACCTCTGCCCTGCCAGCACAGATCACCCAACACATTTAACTGCTTTGGCTGTAATAGGGACCTGCTTCCTGCCACTGAGATAACCTGAATCCCTTTCTGATCCTAGTTCTCGAACCCCGGTTCTTGCTTGCAATACAGTTCAGGTTGACTGAGGCCCAGAACATCTACCAGAGACTCTCAAGCTGCATGGAAGCCAGGCTGACCTGTCTTCACAGGCTGGTCCCATGACATCAAGGGCCCAAAGACCCAAGAACTGGGCTTCCTTAAAACTCAGGGTGAGCAACTGAGAGGATGTATAGGCCTAGCTGGCAGGGTTTGCTGGGCCCCAACAGCTAGGCCAGCACCCCAGAAGTAAGAGCCTTCCTCTCTCAGCACACCTCATTCCAGGCAGCGTGGACTCCATGGAGACAACTCTGATTGATGATTCCTGAATCCCATGGCTCGAATTCCACAGGAAACCTGAAAGGGACCATCTTCATCTATGGTGTTCTTGATGAACATGGGTCATGGCTCCAAGAAAAGAAGCCTCAGGATCCTGGGTTTACTGGAGCCTAGCCACAGAGCTGCCCATTGGTGGCCTTGTGTTTGGGTAGAAGCTGTTTAACCTCCTTGGCTCTCATTCCCTTCCTTAAGTTGCAAAAGTCAGGTAATTGTACCTTGTAAAAATAGAGGCAAAGGCTAGAGAGGCCAGGTTGAGAGCTTGGTGCTTTGGTATAGAACATTCTTAGGTCTGAGTTCTGCCTTGGCTGTTCTTGATGGACTTAAACCTGCTGTGCTTCCCCTGAGTAATCTGTGAAATGGTACATCTGTACCCACACCACAGCATTGTCAGTAGGATCACTTCAGTTACAAGAGCAAAGCTCTTAGCACAGTGACTGACAAAGAAAATAGGCCAGGTGCCGGTGGCTCACGCCTGTAATCCTAGCTCCTCAGGAGGCTAAGATCTGAGAATCACGGTTCAAAGCCAGCTCAGGCAGGAAACTCTGTGAGATTATCTCCAGTTTACCACTAGAAAACCAGAAGTGGCACTGTGGCTCAAGGTAGAGCACCTGCCTTGAGCTGAAGAGCTGAGGGACAGTGCCCAGGCCCAGAGTTCAAGCCTCATGACCAGGAAAAAAAAAAAAAAAAAAGAGGAGGCTGGGAATGTGGCTTAGTGGTAGAGTGCTTGCCTAGCAAGCATGAAGCCCTCAGTACCACATAAACAGAAAAAGCCCAAAGTAGCTCTGTGGTAGAGTGCTAACCTTGAGCAAAAGAAGCTCAGGGTCAGACCATGAGTTCAAGCAGTTCAAACTGGCAAGAAAAAAAAAAAGAACATAGAAAAAAGTATATTACCCTTTTTCTGCTGAAGAGTGAGATTGTAATTAAAACATGATTTTGGAATTTTAAGCTACTGGAATCTTCTATTCAATAACCTGTCCTGGTTTCTCTAGTGAATCATCCAAGGTATCAAAACAGTTCTTGGTTTAGCTAGGTGCTGGTGGCTCATAATCTTAAGCTACTCAGAAGGCTGAAATCTAAGGACTTTGGTCCAAAGCCAGCCCAAGCAGGAAAGTCAGTGAGACTCTTATCTCCAATGAGCCACTCCCAGAGTGGAGTGGTGGTTCAAAGTAGTAGAGCACTACCCTTGGGCGCAAAAAGCTTAGGGACAGTACCCAGGCCCCAAGATCAAGCTTCAGGACTGGCACATGTACACACATGCATATACACATGTGTATGCATCCATGCACACACACTGTTTCTGGGGTGTGGTTTGGATTTACTGCTTCTATTTAGGTTGTGTCTTCATGAGTCAGTGATGGTAATGGAAATGCTTTGCACAAGCTGTGAGGACCATGCATGGACGCGGGACTTAGAGCTGTGGATGTGTCTTCGCAGCCAGATTAGAGCAAGCTAGTTCAGGGAGGCACCTTGCGCTGGTTACAAACAAGGGCTCGGAGCTGCCCAGCTGGTCTTGATTAAAACATCTGAATGCTGGATAACCTTAGCCTGCTGACTTAACCTCATAAATCTTAGTTTTCAACTTTGTAAATGGGGAGTAATTAAGGTGCTTATTCCTGGAGCTTGTTGAGCCAATTAAAGGAAATAATCAATGAAAGATACACCGCTCATGCTCAGCCCATGAGAAGCTCTCAATTAATTTTACTGCAATATCTATTCCAAATATTTTTTCTAAGGGATTCCTGTTCTGAAAAGAAAGTTCTAGATTTGGGAAAACCTCTTTCCTAGAGCTAACTTGTTCTGATCACCACCCTTCCCTGAGAACTTCCCACACCTTAGTCTCAGTCCTTCATGGTAACAATCCACCAGAAGCACATGGAAATTACATGAAATAAATGCACAGTAGCATTTTATTTACCACTAGGATGATTAAAAAGATGTCACATGTATAACAAATATTTCTTGGCTTTCCCCATTTCTTTGCATTATCAGTCAGGGAAATTAACAGAATGACATTCAGTTATCATTTTATATTACTTCCTTACTGAAAATTGTTCAGTGGCTTACTTCTGTCTATTGACCAGTTTCACCTGGAGCCTAGAAAAGATCAATTCAACTTACTGGTGCATCAAATTTGGTACCTAATTTTCAGCTATGTTAACCACGTGTCTACAAAAGAAAAATAGTATGTTGGGAAGATCATCAGATATATTTGACTTTATATTTGGCCCTGAGAATTTAGAGTACCATGCTTGTCATGTTATATAACATATTTATGAGTCATTTTCTGAGAAAATTCCTTTTTTTATTTTCAATCTAATAATGAAGATATATACATTCTGGATATTATAAGAAAGTTTTTTTAAAGTATTAACACATATTTACAAATATGTTGAAAGGAAGGCAGGCTCAAAATGATAGGGAGATGTTGGAAGAGAAGAAAGACGTGCACGCGCGTGCGTGTGCGTGTGTGTGTGTGTGCGCGCGCGCGCGCGCGCATGCGCTACTCTCAGATCAAGCAATTAATTTCCTGGCTGATAAGGCTGTATTTTTTTTTGTGGGTCGTGGGGCCTTAACTCTGGGCCTGGGCACTGTCTTTCAGTTCTTCAGCTCAAGGCTAGCACTCTACCACTGTGGTTAGCACTATTTCTGGCTTTTTCTGCTTATGTGATACTGAGGAATCGAACCCAGGGTCTCTTGCATGCAAGGCAAGCACTCTACCACTGAGTCACCTTCCCAGTCCCTGTTTTGTTTCTTATTTTTTGGAGGTATTATTGTTTTTAAAGCTGGAGGAGTTATGCATGGTTGCTCATAAGCTCAGGTTTTCTTCCAAGCAACCACTGCTACAACAGGTTCAAACTGTATAGAGCCAGGGCAGAGCAACAGCCACTCAATATTGAGAAACAGGATCCTTAAAGTATATGATACAAGAGGGCTTTGTTGTTGTTTTGTTTTGTTTTCTTTTTTATAGTGTACCATTTGCAGTTATTTCTTTTGTCTTTCGTTTTTTTTTCTCCTCTAATTTATTCCCTATGGTCACTGTTTCTAATTTCCGTGCCCTATGTCTTGTATATAAGCTTATCTGATTTGGGGAAGCGAAGGGGAATCACAGAAATGGCAGGACAAAGGGCAAACCAATGCAATAGTGCTACTCACTAGACACTGTGCTGGAAATGAACTTTACAACTTGAGGGGGATGGGGAGTGAAAGTGGGAGGCAACAACGGAGGAGGTAACACCGTAGAAAAAGAAATGTACTCATAGCCTTACTTATGTAACATAACCCCTTTGCATATCATCCTTACAATAAAATAAAATTTTAAGAAAAAACACGTCTTCCGGACCCATCTGCCTCTTCCCAGACACAGGTGGTAACATCTGAAGACAGGCATCTTTGATTGTGGGGATCAGGGCAGTTGTTTTGGGGTAGAAACCAGGGGTACTGCTCACCACTGCCAGGGCACAGCCTGACAACCAAGGAGGAGCTGCTTCAAATGTCAGAAGTAATGGAAGGCACCATCTAATAGGGTTTCCCTATTGCTTTGGAATTTTCACTGCAGCCCAAGGTGGGGCCAGGCGGTCCTTTGTAAAGAGGAGCTACTAGATATGTCCACCAAGAACTTGTGATAGTAGATGAGGTGGATGACTAGAATCTCCAGAAGGGACAAAGCCCAAGGACATGGCCCCTCAAGACAAGGGGGCCCTGCAGCTAGAGGCTGTAGCATGGCAAACATGAGTTCCTGAGAGCATTCGCCCACCACACCTGGTTCTCTGTGCTACAAGATTTTCATGGGGCATCATGAACAATTTGCCACCTCTCCCCTTCTTTGAAGGCCTAATTCCCTAGTGGATAGAAGAAAGGAAGACCGCCAAAGAGAAAAGAAGGGAAAGAAGGCAGAAGAAAAGTCATAGATTTGACCACTCACTTTGGGCGGGACTGGATCTTTTTAATGACCAAAAGGTGCTGTATTGAGGTTCTCCCTAGGTACTGATAACAGTAAAGAATGGAAATATCATAGAACTGGTTTGAAGGCCGTGGCTGAATGACAGTCTTGGAATGCTTCAGCAAACTGGGGTCCCAAGCAGTCCTCTCCTTGGCTTTGCCTTCTTTGACCACCAGCATGGTGACACCATTCCCATTCCCCAATCCTCCATCACCATCATCCCCAAAGCATCAGCTCCAATGACTGCTTTTGCCTTTAAGATAAGCCCAGATAGCTAGGTCAAGGTAGAGCCAAGGTAGCTAGGTCCCCTTTATCGCTTTCTTCACATGTTTCCAGCACAGTCACATCAGCCAGCAGAGCTATTTCCCAAATGACCTGCTATCTGTGTTTGCTCAGCCCTCCTTCTCTGTCTGGCATCTTCATTAGCGGCAATCTAGTCAGGTTCTACTCATCCTTTGAGGCTATCCGTATTGCCACAGCTCTATGGAACTGTTCCTGATCTTTCCATTCCTGTTCCTGATCTTTCCATTCCTGATCTGTCCATTCCATTTTCTCATTATCTTGTGGCTCCATTTGAACACATGGGTGAGTTACAGCCATAACTAGTTACATATTCTATCAACTGAATTGTAAAGTCCTTGAGAACAGAGATCATGTTTGACACAACTGCTTCCACAAGGACTCTGAGAGTGCCTAGCCCAACGTTGGGCATTCAGTAAATATTTAGAACAGTTAATATGGCTGATCTCATCCTCAACAGTCGGAAGCCCACAGCAAGCCCAGGAGCTCCACTGTGGAACCAAGAGCCAGAAAAACCAGACTATTAACAGAAGATCAAAGGTTTCCCCTTGCCTGCTAAATTACTTTTCATGAGTATGACAGGCCGCCACTGAAGAAGTAAAAGCATGTTCTTTGTCTTCAGGGAGTTTATACATTTTTTTAAAAAAATGCACAAGGATGAAGAACAACAGAAAGCTTAATAAAAGCTAATGACACTTCAGTTTATAAAGCGCACCAAAAAATCTGGGATTATAATCTGGACTTGAGGGAGTAGGTGGGGAGATGTGGTTCTCTATTCCCTTGCTTTTGATGGACACATGGTCTTTGTACATATTTATAAGGCACCCATTCCAAAGATGAAGAAACAAAGACTGTGGAGATCCCATGCTGGTTCCAGAACACACATGGGGGTCAGTATGAGGACTCGGCTACTCTCCAAGCAGCTGCAGAACAAGTCCCCCAGAAGGCAGAGACCTCTGCCTTTCTGTTCTATGCCCCAGGAAGCCTTGCCACCCAACAAACTGTTCTATACCAGCAGCAAATAGAAAATAATAGGGAAGTGTGTTTTGTTTTTTAAAATCATCATGGAACTTGAACAAACCAAGCAGCCAACATTTCCTTCAGGAGTTCCCCCTGCATTACCCCCCTCCCCCACCGGATGTTTTCTTTGGCTAGTTCTCTTTTAGGTTTTGTCTAAAGAGCTAGTGTAGAGGCCACCTAAGGAAAAAAATGATCACCGGGTTCTATATTAAAAACACATTAAATGACAACAACTAGAATAGCTCCCATGCCATCCAAATTCACATATCATTCCAATCTACCCAGACTCACCGTTTGCCAGGTCCTGGGCTTCTGCTTTTACATTCTCAGCTTTCTTTCCTACATTATTTCACATAGTCGCAGCTGAATGGGATTTGACTGTTTTCAAAAATCAAATGCCCCCCCCCCTTCACGGGGGATAATTTGCCACCACCTCTGTAATTTAAACTGGTAAGGGTCTGTGGGGGTCTTCCCTCCTCCCTTCCCCCAATGATCTCAAGGCTCTAAGCAATAAACCAATCATGCCATTCTGCCAGGAGAAAGAGTTGGGCCCCTTATAGGATTAATTTAGGGCGTTCCTGGGAGGAGAGAAGTGGGGAGTGCAAAGGAAAGCTCAAACCCTCTTTTTTCCCCTTAGGAAGCAAGGAAGGCCAAGCTGGGGAAAGGGTCTCTGCTAGCTTGTGGAGTAGAGTTGGAGACCCAAGCTCCCCAGCCAGGAAAGAACAGTTTTCACCCTCCCCCTTGGAAAACTCCATGGAAATGTCTCCCGTGACGGTTTTGGAGCACACAGCCATCTCTGACCACAGACCACAGAGGAACTGGCCCAGGGCCCAGGTTCCCCAGGGGAGGCTCCTCGGGTTGTGCAGCTGTGGAAGGGATGTTTGCAACCCGCCTACCTTCAGCTGGACCCTTAGGACGGGAAGATTGTTAGACACGGGCGCCCTCTGCTGCCAGCTTCGATCATCACACTCCCTTTCCTAGGGGAAAAAGCCATCTTGCAGAAGCCTGGGAGGTAACACCCAACCCTGGCCAGATATTCCTGAAAAGAAAACCACACTATGAATGTGTATCTTAAACTCTAGGGAAATGGACTCCAAAGAGGAACCACCCTAGCGTGTGTGTGTGTGGGGGGGAGTGTGGAGACGTGTGGAGATTGCTTAGAAATAAAGGTCTAGGTTGGGAAAGAATGGTCTCATGATGAAGGGGTCACAGACATGTGCCTGGTCAACGCTACATTCATAGACAAACTAAGGCCACGCAGGGCCACTCCCTACAAGGCCAGTGCCCACTAAATTACAGTACTTCCCAATGCAGCCCTGACAATCAGGGCTACCTCTGTTTCAGAAGTAGGCTTTAGGATATTTTTTTTGAGGGCAGTTGAATGTCAGTTTTCAATAATAGGATTCTATGGTTGGGAAATGTCCGGTTGTCTTTGCTTTTCCCTGCAAAGAGGAGGAGTGGCTTATGTAGCTCAGCATAGAAAAGTGTGAGCTCAGCCCTTGCCGAGTTTGGGAAGCCAGATGCAGACATTCCAAGCAGGCTGAAGTCAGTCCCAGTGCACAGGGGAGGCAGCACTCACATCAGGTGCTAGTGCGAAGAGCAGAAGCTGGGGTGAGGGGGGTCCAGGGTCCCCCCACTGACATGCAGTGGCCAGGTTTGGGTAGGCTCCTTGGACCTCACTGAATCAATAATGTCTTTAGAAATGTCTGTTCAGGACAGTTCATGGAAGCAGGGGACACTTGAGCTCCAGGCATTGGTTCTAGAGAAAACAGATCCTATTTCTTCAAAAGCCTAGAATCTGAAGGCTAAACCACCCAGTTTAAACCAAGTGCCTGCTATGAGTTTAGTGCTGATAAATGATGCATTTATAAACAATTGAGTTTATCATCTTCAGTGAACAGCAAAAAACATCCAAGAAACACCTCTTTATTATTCCTTTTCTTTGCTATTTCAGATTTAAATCTCTCCACTTCTTATATTTTTCCTAGAAAGTTCCAAAGATGTACCCTCTGTATCTCTACAGATAATAACCACAGAAATGATATATCATTACTTTCTATGTGTTTAATTTTTTTAAATTTTTGTCAGTCATGGGGCTTGAACTCTGGGCCTGGGCACTGTCCCTCAGCTCTTCAGCTCAAGGCACTGAGCCACAGTGGCACTTCTAGTTTTCTGGTGGGTACCTGGCAATAAGAGTCTCACAGACTTACCTGCCCTGGCTGGCTTTGAACCATGATCCTCAGATCTCAGCCTCCTGAGTAGCTAGGATTACAGGCGTGAGCTACTGGCACTCGGCTAATTTAAAAACTAATTTTAATTGCTTCCTTATTTATTTTACTCAGCTCTAGGCTTTTGAGAGCCATCAGTGAAATTCATGTAACCCTAGCCCAATCTTATTTATTGCTATGCAGTATTCCAGTTACACATAGGTGGCTTACAATTATTTGCCTCATAGGCATTCTTGCTGATCTCCTTCTTTTCCTATAGGGGCGCTCTCACTCTCTCACTGGTTCATATACTCAGAAGTAGGGCTTGCCTGTCACATAATCACACACTCAATTTCAATACTTCCACACTCCCTTCCAGGTTGATTACACCTGTACATACTCCACCACCAATGCAAGTGCCATTTCTGCACATCCCTTTTAGTCCTTTGTGTTGTCTGAGTGTTGGACTTTATCAGTGAGCTGCATATATATGACTTCTTTTCCACCCTTCAACTTCATATATGGAATTTCTAACTCCTGGGTGGTAGTTTAGGAGGTGGGGGTTGGGGGTATCGAGGTGATTAGTGGCCTTGGAAGACCTCTGTATTCATGAATGGACTTAGTGTTCTTATAAAAGAGACTTCACAGAGATTCCCCAGCCCTTCAGCAATATTGGGAGACAACAAGATGATAATCAGTGAGCCAGGATACGGACCCTTGTCAGACACCAAAGCTGCTAGTGCTTTGATCTTGGACTTCCAGCCTCCCAAACCATGAAAATGAACTTCTGTTATATGTAAACCACCAAGTGTGCATATTCTGGTACAACAGCCAGAACAAACTGAGATGCTAACCGTCTTTGGTTCACTTTTTCTATGGTGTTTCTTGACCTTTTCTTATGAATTGGCAGGGATATAATAAACATTTTATACACTACACCTTTGGAAACTATAGATGTTATGAGTAATTTCTCCCAATCGAATGCTACCTATTATCTTAAGCAAAATCTCCCATTTTAATGTGGCCAAATCCATCCATACCTCACTTTGTGGAATCTTGGAGGCATCTTTGTTATTCCCACAGCCCACAATCATTTCCTCATTAACATAGCCACAGTCCCAAGGAGCCTAGAGGTGATAAAAAGTCTGTTTGGTAAGACAGCGTGGGCTGGAGAATATAAGAGGCCATCCTACCTCCTTTCTTCCCTGGGTTAAAGATATCCAGGTCCTGCTGGGAGCTGGTGGCTCATGCCTATAATCCTAGCTACTCAGGAGATCTGGAGATCATGGTTCAAAGCCAACCCAGGCAGGAAAGTCCGTGAGACTCTTATCTCCAATTAACCACCAGAAAACCAGAAATGGCGCTGTGGCTCAAGTGGTAGAATGTGCTAGCCTTGAGCTAAAGAGTTGAGAGACAGTGCCCAGGCCCAGAGTTCAAGCCCCATGACAATATATATCCAGGTCCTGTTCAGGTTGACTGACTCACCCATGCCTTTCCAGGTGGAGGAGCTGGAGAATGGAGGCTTTGGTGGCAGGAATGGTCCTATTAGAGCCTCCTCCCAGGGCTCCTGGAAGCACCTTGTTCACTGAACTTCAGCCCATGCAGGGCCTCACAGCTGCCCTGGCCTTTACTCATCACCTTGGCCATGGGGGAACCATGGCAGAGTGACTAGCCCTTCTTCCAGTCTCACCAGCCAGCCCAGCCCATCTCCACCCTGAGGAGGAGTGAGATGTCAAATCAGAGAGAAGCCGAAGGGTTTCATGACTATTATCTCCAGCAGACAAGTAAAAGTCCTTTGTGTTTGTGCTGAAATGAGAATAAAGGCTAGGAAAGAAAATTACAACTCTTTAT
This sequence comes from Dipodomys merriami, assembly GCF_024711535.1. Lineage (NCBI taxonomy): Eukaryota > Metazoa > Chordata > Mammalia > Rodentia > Heteromyidae > Dipodomys > Dipodomys merriami. The sequence goes on from NW_027203826.1 coordinate 3,235,800, forward strand.
CAGCAGCACTTAATTATACAAAGGGATATCCTTGCCATTGTTCCAGGCATGTATATAATGTACTCAATCAAATTTACCTTCTCTATTACTCTTTTTTAGCTCCTTCCTTCCTACTCTTTTAACAGCACTTGGGGGGGGTTATTATGCTATTTTCACACACATATATAATGTACTTCAGTTACATTCACCCCATATCAGCCAGTTTGTTCCTCCCTTTCCCATAGTCCCCCTTTTAAGGTTATGCCAAGATTTTCTTAGGTTTAAACATAGCAAAAACAGGAGATGTTTATCCTTCCTTCTTTTCTTCCTTCCTTCTCTTTCTTCCTCCTATCCTCCTTCCCTCCTTCCATTTCTTCCTTCCTTCCTGGAAGTTTTAGCAAAGATATGTTTCAGTATGACAGGATAAAATAAGGAGAGATGGAAAAAGGAGAACTATGTCCTGCTCCCATGCAGGAAATGGGAGTTAAAGACTCTGATATTTATCTTTCTGAGCTTGGCTTATATCAGTCATCCTGAGGATCTCTTGTCCCATCCATTTTCTTGCAAACCACATAGTTTCATTCTCCTTTATGACCAAATAGTAGTCCCTTGTATAGATATACTACATTTTTAAATCCATTCATCAACTGATGGGCACTACCATTGCTTGGCTCTTGTGAATAGTTCTGCAATAAGCATGGATGTGCAAATATTTCCAGTAGTTGTTTTCATTCAATAATTTCAATAGCTTCTTTCGACAAGAGCAACATCTTAGGTTGGGAACTTGCTCATAGTATCAAGAAATGGAGCCAGACATTAAACCCAGTCTCTTAAGCCTAGATCTTATTTCTCCTCTGGCACCAAACACTGTGAGTACTTCTGCTCTCTCCTTCACAACTCAAAGACCCACAGGATACTGCTGCTTCAGTGCATACTGCTTACATCTGCTTGCGCCAACCGCTAAGTTCCTATGGGTCCACAGAACACAGAAACCTGTCAAAGCTGCATTGAGAGGCAGTGAAATAAGTGCTTTCCAAGTATGCCCTGAGACACTCAGCCTCATTGCCATACTCTCTCAGCCTCTGCTCTGAAAGGAGCAGAGTAGTAGAGATTCAATTTAGGAAAGCTTAGGAAAGACAAGAGCGAACTACCTTACAACACTGAAAAACCCAAAGGCAGAGAGCCAGTTCCAGGGACAGCAGGGCCAGAGGCTCAGACAGTGCCTGCAGAAAAACTCTTGCTACCTCCTGGGGCTGCCCTTGTGTCTGTCAGAAACATTCCTGGCAAACTTGCCCCCAGATGACTACCATGAGGGCTAAGTTGGCACCTTGACAAGCTATTCACCCCCACCCAATAGAAGACCTCCCCTCTCTTCCCATGTCCCCGCAGAAATCCTGGAGCAGGTATTCCCAAGCTCTAATTGATTGAAACAGGACCCCAAGATACTGTAAACCACAGTAGCTCTGAATTGATCACATGGGCTGAGACCTGGAAGGAATGGTTTCCTGAAAGGAAAACTGAGCTGAGGTCACCTGAACAGACAGGAATGGATCTGGAAGACAAAACAAAACAACGCAAAAAAAAAGCACAAACCCAAGATGTCAATGAAGTTGGTAAGTTGAGCATTCGGTCACGCATGTACATTTTCTCCCTCACACCACAGCCCTCCAGGTGACCTGTGCTGGCACACACATGGCAGGCCGGGCAGCAGGCCCAGCCCTGCCTTACACATCACCTCATTTCATCCTCACGGAATTTTCTGGGAGAGGGAGACTGCTATGATCCCATTTTAATGGTGAGGGCATGAAAGCTCGGAGAAGTTGTTTAACTTAATTAGCTGTTTAATTTAATTCAAGGTCAGATAGCTAGTCACGGCCAGAAAGCCAAACTCAAACTAAAAAATGCCTACACTTAAATCACATACTTGTAACCACTGTTCTTTATTAGAAAGACGATAGCTAATCCCAGGAAAGAAAGAGTGCCTTTGTGCTGCAGATAATACAGTATAAGTCCTTTGCTCTCTCTCTCTCCCCCAGCCCCACTGTTGGAGAAGCCCACTCTTTTATTGCTTCTGATTTCTTTCTTGAAATTCCTCTTCACGCACAGACGTGTCTTGCTTTTTGAAGCCAGCTGACCACCCACTCACCGTGATGAGGAGACAGCTATTTTCAGAGTTTGTCCACAGCCGGAGATGCTGTGGACATTATTTGTTGTTCAGCTAATGAAGGATCTGATATTCTCCTCCAAGTTTGCCCGATTCCAAAACTGGCCAAACCACTTTCGTTCAAACTTTCCAAGCAATTTCATCCCTGGGGTGGAAACAGAGCATGGAATGATTTGGAGCAAAAGGACAATTTTTGGACAATTATAAGTGAGTGAAAACAGGAGGTTATAATGAAAGTTGTCTTTCAGCCCTTAACTTTAGCATTTTGTAAGCAAGAGTTCTGTCTCTCAGGTTTTGGTGGTGGGAACGTAATGCCGGGCGGTTGTCTGGAATGGCTTCTAGATGCTCCCTAATTAGAAACAGCCACGCTGACTCAGGGGCCCAGTGGTTGGATTCCAGATCACCACTTCACACAAGAAAAGGGGGTGGGAGGAACGCTGGAAGTGTGTAAAAGTAAAAAGTGAACAAAATATTTCAGAGGTGTTGTTTAAAGCAACTCGTATTGTGACTCCTTTCAAAATTGCGTTGTTGGATGGCTCCTATTAATTCCTATATGAAGAATGATCTGGAAGAAAAGGTAAAATTTTTTTAAAGTAATAAGGAGAAGACCAAATCTCTTATTTAGAGCATGTGGTCAATGGAAGGAGACAGTGTGGTTTAGTCGTAAGTCAGGTGACACAAGTAGGAAGTTAATTTGTCTGCAAATACTGTATTTGGAAACGTGGTCCAGGATGAGATCTGTCATCTTTCAATTTCCTCAATGAGGGTTAAATGCTGGAAAACACCCAGCCATGGTCTGTGACTTAGACACAGGCTTCCTGGAGACAGATAAATGCTTTCAGGGTGTTCCTTTCTCGTCAGTGATTTCTCACTATAGGCACACATGTACACTGAATGGAATTGTGTGGGCAGTGTGCTGCTATGGAATATAGCAGAGGCAAGAGCAGAAGGCATTGGCGGAAATAGGAAAGGCACCCACAGCGCTGACCGGGGCTGGACTCGATGGACAAGGACAGCATTTCCACTCTGCATTCAACTGTCACATCAACTGCGGAACATACAGCTGCCTCCAGAGCAGATGAAGCCAGGTGGCAGGTGGGGTTCAGACTCCTGGGGTTCAGACTCCTGGTCTTCTTTATTCATGGAGCTCATCTTGAGAGGGCTTGGGATACCATTTGACACCTCAGTCTGATCGCTAGGGGCTGAAGCTACTGCTCAGATCAAAGCGGAAGCATCTGGCCTGGGGCTGTCCCATATCTTAAACACAGGCTCTAAACACCAAGAAGCATTGTGATGGAAGGATGGAGTTGTGGAGCTGGGGGCTCCATACATGAATCCCAGTGCCTCAGCCACACTCTCGTTCCTGCACCTATGGAGCTCACTGCCAGACACACCCATTCACAGAAGAGGCCAGAAAGACCAGCCACTGACCTTAGACAAAGGCTCTAAAGCTCAACATTAGGTAGGTCTTTGGAGACGTTCAAGAAACTCAGGCTACCAAGCATCTAGTCTATCAATGTAGGCAAGATAAAGACCCTGTGAAAATCTATGCCAAGCTCCAGTACAATAAAAGCATAAAGGATGATTCCATTTCTGAACAAAATAAAAAGATCTTTATGTGGTGTGTATAAGTGTGTAGCAAAAAGATGACACACAATGTTAACCCAGAGGACAAGGCTCAAGTGTAATATTACAGTTTGTGTCGGGTAAAAGTTATATATTACCTCTGAAATTCTTTAATCGGTATTGTCACCTTGTGTGTGTGTGTGTGTGTGTGTGTGTGTGTGTGTGTGTGTGTGTGTGTGTGTGTGAACAGTCATGGTCACTTAATACTAGTACCTTCTGAGAACTCCATCCTTGGGCCTTTTGGTTGTGGTGACACCACAGAGTATAGTTACACATGCCTGGTGTGATGGCTGGCCACACATCAAGAATGCGGTATGTAACCAGTTGTTCCTAGGGCCATGATGAACAAAATAACACTGCATTAAACCAAGCACAAGAGAACATGATACACTCAAGAGACACAGTAAACACATAGTAATATTAGGCTGCTGACAACATAATGTGCATACTGTTTTACAGTAAATGTTTTTAAGTAGATGGACTATATACTAAAATATCAATAAGCTGGATGACTGTGGCTCATGCCAGTAATCCTAGCTACTTAGGAAGCTGAGATCTGAGGATTTTTTGGTTGGAAGCCAACCTAGGCAGAGAAGTCTTTCTAATTTACCACCAAAATGCCAGAAGTGGAGGTATGACTCAAGTGGTGAAGTACTAGCCTTGCGCAAACAAGCCAAGTGAGAAATGAGGCCCTGAGTTCAAGCTCCACTATAGCTCCCCACACACAAATTAATAAATGAGTACAGTATAGTAAACCAGTAGCATGGTGATCTATTATCAAGTATTATGGCTGGCATAACTGCTTTACAATACTTTCATGTGCTAGTCTGAACAGTCACTATAGCTGTCACACCAGCACCCATACAATGATGTGCTAATGCATCACTCCGCAATACTGCCTGGCTATGAAGTCACTTGGCAATGGGAATTTTCTGTTCTGTTGTAATCTTATAGGATCATCATTGTGCACGTCGTCCATTGTGGCCTGAAACTTCCACATGCAACTCATTACTACATAAATAATACTTGTTTATTTTCCAGCATCCTCGTGAGGACAAGGACTATTTGGTGGTTGTCAAGTACTAGGGCTACTATTTTGTTTGCCATTATTTTTTTTCTGCAAAATCTAAAATGAAAAATGTCTGGCACAGAGTAAGTGTCCAATAAATGTTTGTTGATTAAATGAATGAATTATTTATGAAATGAAAAATCAGAAAGATGTATGTGAGCCAAACCAAGGACTTCAGTCTCTGGAGCAGAGCTAAGTACTTATTATATGAATTTAAATGAAATAGTTTAATGCATAAGAGTTGATGCCTACTCTTAAATATTTTATAATCCAGACATCCACACTTCAAAACACACTATGAAAGATGTTAGGAAGAGATATTGCAGCCAGGCATGGCAGTTTACACCTGTAATCCCAGCTTCTTCAAACACATAGAGATAGGAGGACTATGGTCTGAGACAGGCCCAGGTAAAAAAAAGCATGAGACTCTATCTGAACAATAACTACAGCAAAAATGAGCTGGCAATATGGAAAATGATACGAATGCTTGCCTAGCAAGCACAAGGCCCCGAGCTCAATCCCTAATACTGCAAAAAAAGAAAGAAGGAAAGGAAGGAAGAAAGAGAGAGAGGGGACGGAGGGAGGAGGGAAAGAAAAGGAAAATGAAAAAAAAAAAAAAAGACATAAGCAAAGGCTGAAGTAGCCCAGAAAAGGAAACCTTTAGTTTCCACAATAGGTAATCAGGGCTGGCTTCTTGGAGAAAGTGGGGCTTGAATAATTCTTCAAAGATGATGTGTTGATGCTTGGGGCTGTCATGGACAAATCACCACCATCTTGGTGACTGATAGCAACGGAGATGTCTTATAATTCTGGAAGCCAGACATCCCCAGGTGTTGGCAGGGCTGTGCTAGTGTCCTACAACAAAACCCAGGGGACAATCCATTCCTTACCTCTTAGAAGAACATCTGGAGGCTGCCAACAATCCTGGGCTTGGCCCATCACTCCAGACTCTGCCTCTAATGTCATAGGCCTCCTCAGTGTATATCTGTCCCTGCTCCTGCTCTCTTTTGTGCAGATACAGTAAGGGCATTTGATCCCACAATGGTCATCCAGGGTCAGCTTCTCCTCTTTGGATCTCTATCTTAGCCACCTCATTTGCCATGTAAAATCATATTCACAGGCTCTAGGGATTTGGAAATGAATAGTACTTACAGGAGCATTTCTTTCTAGCACAGTGGGAGAGGATTATGATGTGTGGAGAAGTGACCAGTGCTCTAGGTGAAGAGAAGAATATATGCTGTGCAGTAGGGTGAGGGAAATTCTGCCTATATGAAAGGACTGATGGACAGTTCCTTTGGTGTAAAGTGAGATTCTTAAAACTGAGAAATGGAAGCTGGATGCTGGTAGTTCACGCCCATAATCCTAGCTATTCAGGAGGCTGAGATCTGAGGATCAGGGTTCAAAACCTGTTGCAGCAGAAGTGTCTTCAAGACTCTCTCTCCCATTAGTTACCAAAATGCCAGAAGCGAGGGGGTGGCTCAAGAGGTAGAATGACAGGTGTACACCATAAACAAAAGCCAAGTGAGTGCTCAGTGCCCAGAGTTTAAGTCTTATACAGGCACCAAGAAAAAAGACACCAAGTTCTAATACATGCTACAACATAGATGAACCTTGCCAATGTTATGTTAAGTGAAAAGTCAGATAAATTAGGACTCCACATGTACGAAACATCTAGCATAGGACAACTCACAGAATCACAACGTAGGTGAGAGGTTACTAAGACTGGGGAAAGTGGAAAATGAGGAGTTAAACTTCTGTTTGGAGAGATCAAGTTTTGGAAATGGATGGGGGGGGGTGACATAGCCTTGTGGCTATAGTTAGTGCTACTAGATTAAACATGGAAATATTCTATATATACATATAGGTATATATGCACGTGTGTATGAGTATATTTACTGTAATAAAAAAAAGAAAGGAGGAAGCCAAGTGCTGGTGGCTCACATCTGTAATCTTAGCTACTCAGGAGTCTGAGATCTGAGGATCAAGGTTTAAAGCCAGCTTGGGCAGACAAACCTGAGTGACTCTTACCTCTTCTTATGTCCCATTCCCAAGGGATGGTCTGTGGCCAATAGCTAGCTGATACCTGAACTTTTTTGCTTCAACTTGCAACCACACCATATGAGTATCCCAGCTCCAGAACTTCCCACATGCCTGGCAGAGGCCTCCATTCCTACCACACGTGGGTCAATATCTCTTTGCTGGCTCATCCTATCTTCTTTCCTTCCTCACAGGTCTGTCTTCCAAGAGCAGTTCTGGGTAAACTTTGTGCAACAACTTTTTCTGTTCAAAGTCTGTCTCCAGGGAACTCCATCTGCAATAGAAAAATTTGAAATTTCATCTCTCCCTCTCTCTCCCTCTCTTTTAAATTTAGGAGTGACGGTTGTTTGTTTTTAAGTTTAAACACTAACTTAGGAAGATCATCTTGATCCATATTATCAGGATGTTTAGGGCTGAGTTTTGCACCAGATTGCAGGCACATTTTTTTAATGTTTAGTCTCTTGGTACAACCGCTCCTCTCCTATTTCTCTCCTTTATCCCAACAGCTTCAATATCTGCCTCTTAGCTTCCTTCTTTCTCTTAGTGGTTTAGTGGATAATTCTCTCATTTAGTTTTATTTTGCAATTGTTTTTTGAAAGCTAGAAAGATTTAGAAAGTAGGTAAATGAGACGGTAAAAGGGGTTACAGTTACCTGAGCAAGGTAAAAACATAGCTTCTTCAATGCTTCTCAGATCCTTTCCCCAAGGCTGTGGCCATGGTTTGTGGCATGAGGTCTGCATGCACATTTGGACATCCCTGACCTTGTGCAGCTCAGAGCAGGAGATAGCTGCAGGAGGACCACCATGCCATTGCGAGGAGCAATGATAGCCCATACCTGGGTGTTATGTTCCTTGGGGCCCTACAGAGAATGATGGCCCTGCAGCCACCTCCCCAGATACTGCTTGGGATTCACAGAGCTCAGTGTGGAGCAAGCGAGGTCTTTCATTTGAACAGCCCCACACTGAAGACAAAAATGAGTTTCAGCTTTGATGGCCTTAATTAGATGGCTAATTTGCTTCATGTTTCCATGAGACTCCTAGAAACCGGAATGTGCTTACCAACCAGAGCGGCTGCATGCCCTGCCCTCTGCCGTGGAGTCTGTCACTAGAGCCAGGCAAGGACCCAGCAGCCTGGGACCCAGCACACCAACCAAGAGGCCGCCCTGGGTTCTGCCAAGAAGCTGGTGGAAAGCTGTCAGCCTCTGCCAATTCCCTGGCACCGTTGCAGTTTCTCAACCAACCAAGCCCAAGGCTAATGCCACAGATGTCAGCATCTGAAGGGTCCAGAGGATCTAGAGCAACAAGAGGCAGCTTTGGAGGCAGGCTGGCTTGTTCTTTGTGGCCAAAAAGTGTTGCCTGGTTGCGTGGCCTGCAATAGTGGGGAGCATGAGGATCATCTGGGCGAAGACATTTCTTGGCCTGAGAGAGAGACACAGACAGAGAGAGACAGAACTTATAAAGATGGCATCAGTCAAAGGGTAGGCATGGAGTCCCTCAGAATCCTCTGCCCCCTGGCACCCCTGACTTGAGTGGCCACTGGAGTCCTGGCAGAGAGGCCTTTCGTGCACTTCTCCAGAAAGCTAAGCTGGAACCCAGGAATGGCTAAAACTCCTTGGTGAAAGCAGAGCAGGGATGTGCTCTGATCGCTGTGTCAAGAGGAGGCAGTCCGAGCATGACCTATCTTAGTGACGCCCAGGTTGCTTGTGCTTCAGCTCCCGTCAAGAGCTGAAGGCCGCCTATCCCCCGGATCAGAACCTCTGAGGTCAAGGGACACTCAGCTTTTTAAAGCTCCCCAGGTGATACTAATGTGCAAACAGCACTGAAATCCAAAAGTGCTTATTTGATATCTGGGAGGTAGGCCCAGAAAGGTGACTCATCAAGACTGGCCCAGCCAAGCTGGAACCCAACTCTTCCAAGAGCCAGTCCAATCTGACACCTCTCAGAATGACTGTTGGGCTTCCCTGGGCTTGGCTGCCCATCCTATCGTCCCTCCCGACCTCTCTCAGTCACACACCCTCTAATCTTCCACATGTCCCTGGTATGCCTGATCTCCAACCTGCTTTTTAAGGAAAAAGTATGAATATCTCTCTGACTTTTCCCCTTAAATCATAAAACCTATGATGCCATAGACCTCCATAAATAAAAAACCAAGCTACCACAGTTCCTGAACAGGGGTGGTGAGCCCCACAGGGTCTGAAGGAACATGAACATCAAAAGCAGAAGTCCTGTAGCTGAGGAGGTGGGAGGGAAGGGATGGTAGGGGAAAAACAAAGGAGGAGGCAACAGTGCTGGATAAGAAATGTACTCATTCCCTTGCTCATGTAATTGTAACCCCCTTGTAAAGTATTTTCACAATAAAAAACTTACGTTAAAAAAAGCAAAAGTCATCATAATGTAGTAGAGAGGAGAGGAAATCTACTCTGGAATGAATCAGGCAAGTCAGCTTTGAAGTTGTTTTGTTTTTGGTCCCCAATGTCTGAATCTTGACCTTGCTGAACCTGTCTTCTTTCTTACCCATCAGCATTTGCAGGAGTAATCACACAGGTCAATGGATGGAAGAGCACATGCCTTCCTACTGTCTGTAGGATGTTATAGATCTGCTGTCATCGGGATAGGCTACATTTGCTGATATAACAATCCCAATGTGTGAAATAAGGCTTTATTCTCCCCTACACTACGTACTCAATGAGAAAATAGAAGGAGGGATGTTGTTAATAATAGATATTCTGAAGAATCTTGTATGGCCATCTCAACATTAAGCTTTAGGTTTGCAGTAACAGGAAGGAAAGTGGACCCAAATAATCATATGCTACTTCTAAAATATTCTCCCCAACAGGTAACATTGTATTTGCATTTCACTGGCCAGAGGAAGTCACAGAAATACATGTCACTTTGAGGGAAGGTATTCAGAAGAGAATCAGATACTAGTCATGCATGTGGCTTTATCATCCATGTGGCAGAAAAGATGCTACTACATGAAAACTAGAGCCCAGATTCTCATTCCCCACATTATAGCTCCTCAAGGACACCTATGCATTGCATGGACTATTCTGTCTTCTGAGTCATTTGCTTCTCTTCTGGGCAAACACTGAAAAGACACATTTTTTCCATGGGTTACAGAAATGTCTGAGCAAATACAATGCAATTGCACTGTCAAACCTTCCAGTTCAGGAACTGCTCCTTTGTCAGGGCTCATAACTCCTGTCATATTTCTCAGTGGCTTATGCTTATCAGAAATAGTACTTCCTCTGTAAACAATGGAATTTGAGATATGACTTACAGAAGATATATTACTCTTCATTACATGCTTTGGACTGGGGGTGGGGGAAGTGTAAGTTTGCATCCTGAATCCCTGTGTGTTCATTAGCAAAGAACTCCTCCTTCAGTCAACCTCCTCTGAACATATTTTCACAATTTCTGCTAGGAGAACCCTGAATTTTGGGGGTATCTTAGCTCTGTCTCAGCTGCTCAAAACTCTTGTCTATTATAATTAAATCAAAGAACTAGGTAGGAAGAGAAGGAGATCAGCAACTACACCCCTCCTGTATTGCATAAAACTCTTAGGAATCAAAAACATACTCAGAAGTTCTTTTGATAGCTAGATGTATATCTATATCTATATCTATCTATTTATCTATCTCTATATATCTATAACTATAGAGATAGAAGATATAGATTATATATATTTATATAAGTATAAATATAGGTATCGATATAGATGTAGATAGATATAGATATATATTATACTATGTATAATTACATTCATACCATTTTTTTGCCAGGCTCATACTATTCATACCATATAAGCCATGTTGTGTTCTAGACTTTGGGATTAGGCAATGAGTAAAATTATTCTTGATCTCATGGAGTTGATGTTCTAGGGAAGGAATAGAAAAGCAAAGGAACCCATAGAAAGGAAATTCTGTTGCTTTTTTTTTGGGGGGGTGTCCGGTCGTGGGGCCTGAACTCTGGGCCTGGGCACTGTCCCTCAGCTCTTCAGCTCAAGTGGTAGGCTAGTGCTCTACCACTTGAGCCACAGCGCCACTTCCAGCTTTTTCTTTTTGCTTATGTGTTACTAAGGAATCGAACCCAGGGCCTCAGGCATGCAAGGCAAGCGCTCTACCACTGAGCCACCTTCCCAGCCCCTAGAAAGGAAATTCTATACATGATGAGGAACAAATACAAGGTAAGGGAGGAAAGGAGGCCCTGTGCTGGGGAAGGAAGCTTACCATTTTAGATATAGTGGTCAGGAGAGACTTTTCTGAGCAGAGCCACACTTGTGTGTGTGTGTGTGTGTGTGTGTGTGTGTGTGTGTGTGTGTGTGTGTGTGTGTGTGTTCGCATGCGCACATGCACACACAAGCAATGCCCACAGAAGGACAGTTTATAACTCCATTACGTCTTGTGCAGTTTGATTGGTACATACTTTGGGATGTTGAGGTCAGAATGTCACACTGACAGAGGTAACAGCCAGGAGTAAAAGCTTTTTCTGAGCCTCCTGTTTTTCTTACCTTCTGCTAAGGCAGGAAGTAGTGGCTGATCCTGAGTACTTGGTGAGGGAGCAGAGGGGAGGGAGTGGATTAAAAACCACGTTAAAATTAGCCTGCTTAGCTCTATAAGGGGTAAAAATCTCTGTAAGAAGTGGCTAGTTCTTTTAACTTTATTTGTTGTAGCAATCTCCATGTGTTCTTATAATGTTTGATTCTTCAAACAAGAATATTATACTAGATTTATTTAGTCATTTTTTCTGGTGCCTGAGCTTGAACTCAGAGCTATGTGTGCTCACTGTTGTGGGCTTTCCTGTCTGGGCTGACTTTGAACTGCAGTACTCCAGATTTCAGCCTCCTAAGTAGTTAGATTACAGGTGTGAGCCACTACTGTAGTGTGATCTCAGGATTTCACTTTTGCTTGGCTTGTTTCCTCTGCTGGTTCTCTACCACTTGGGCGGCACCTCCAGCCCTACGCTTTGTTTTTAAGTTTATATCTACCTCGCTGATATATCTTGTAGAAGTAATTATGTGCTATCAGTGAAAGCAATGTGATAATAAAAGATCCTCTCCCTTTTAGGAATACCTTGTGGGAACACTGAGGATAGTAAGTGGGGAGCTCTGGATCACTTGCAGAAAGAAAGAGCAGCCCTGAAGAGGAATAAGAGTTCAGAAAACAAACCTGTTTTGCCCATGTCTTCCTCTGCTCACTGCGCACCATCACCCTGGTAAATGTTTTTCTTGGCATTCCAGGGTAGTAGGTCACATTAGAGCCTTTTCTTTCAAATATTCTTCTGACATCAAAGTGGGAAGGGATGTAAGGGAAAAAGAAATAAATTGGGGAGGATTCTGCCTGTTTCATAACTGCTTTCATGTCCAGGATACGCAGGAATGCTGGGGTGGGCACAGACTCTGTTTCCTCCCCCAGTTTACGGAAGGGTGGTGGGTGGGAGTGTGGTGTCCAAAGGCAGAGAACGATCTGGACAGATAGCAGGGCAGTGTTCTGCACAAAAGCAAGAGTCAAGGGCAAGATTTTTCAAGTTGACATAGTGTGGTGGATAACACAGGGCTTAGATGGAGCAATAAAACATAGACCCTGGCGGGAGGAGACTGACAAGATGGGCAGGACACCAAGAGACAGGAACGAGGGCTCCTTTGCTGATGCATGAGTTTGGAGAGGATTCATTTTTTCCTGATGTCCAGGCTTCCTTACCTAACATCTCTGCATATGCCCTGCTTCTTACCTCTCAGGTCTTCAAGTGTAGTTTATCCTACATCCATGCAGCAACGAGTGAACTAAAGAATCCAAAGCAGTTTTTATGTTCCTAATTTGTCCCTCAAACATCAGTTAAGAATCTGATGGAAGAGTAAGCATGGGCCTGTGAGAGAGAGTGCAAAAAGGCTTAGGTAGTACAGTGTTTGGATGCACCAGAAATGTTCAGAGAGGAAGCATGTGCAGGGGACACCCTTGGAGGAAGCTCCACAGGAATCCAGCTGAGACTAGGCAGAGGAAGGAATTCTTAGCAGAGGAAGGTATTCATGGTGGGGTGAACAGCTAGGTGATACTAGCTGTCTTTTTACTGGATAAGCCTGAGATGACCCAGGGCACACAGGGTCAAATAAATTGGACTTTTAGGATTTTCCCCTAATGCTTCCGTTTATTTTCTCACATGAATTGTTAATGTTCTTCACAGTATGACTTGGCAGTATGCCTCCAAAATCTTCATGATAAGCTAATTGCTTTGTCTAGCATTTCTTGCATTGATGTAATCTCGGGGCTGACCAATGCTAGTGACCAAGTTGTGTGTACCAGGCATGCCCAAAGCTATGTATGTATGCTATTCTATTTTGTTCTCACAACTAAGATGATATTATTATCATCATGAATATGTGTGAGAACAGTGAGACCTAGAAAAATTTAGTAAAGTTGACTAAAAATTATATTCAACAAGTGTTATAGTCAGGATTTCAATCCAGCGATCAAGAGTTTATCGCCCTCTTCAGAGATGTGTATAATGACTTATACATAAAGATTGATCAAGCCAGAGGTGGTTCATTAATGTGAAATATTATGAAGACATAAAAATGATGCTGAAAGTCACTTTAATGTCATGGTAATTATTTAAATTAGGCTAAGTAAAAATAAGTGTTATTAACCTGGTAACTCACATCTGTAATCCTAGGTACTCAGGAGACTGCTATCTGGGGAACATGGTACAAAGCCAGCTGGGGAAGAAATGTCTGTGAGACTCTTATTTCCAGTTAACTAGCAAAAAATCAGAAGTGGAGATGTGGCTCAAGGGGTAGAGCACTAGCCTTGAGAAGAAAGAGCCAAGCAAGAGCACAGGCTCTGGATACAAGCCCCAGTGTGTGCACATGCACGCACGCACGTGTGTGCGCACAAATGTGCGTGCGCACACACACACACACACAGTTATAACATATTGCATATGATGTAAGCCCAATTTTATGAAAAAAATATGACAGTGGATGAGTGCTAACATAATTAAATGTATTTATAATGTGTTAATATTAGGATTGTGGGTATTTTTCTTACTAATGTATCCTATAGTTTCAAAATTACCTTTTAAAATTTCCCTGTAATCCTAGATACTCTGAATATTGTGATTGGAAGCCAATCTGGGCAGGAAAAGACCATGAGACTCTTACCTCTAATTAACCACCAAAAAGCCACAAGTAGAGCTGTGGCTTAAGTGGTAGAGCTCTAGCCTTTAGCAAAAAGCAAACAAAAACCCCTCAGGGATAGTGCACAGGACCTGAGTTCAAGCCCTAGTAGTGGCAGAGAGGTGGGGGTGGGGGGGAGGAAGAAGAAGAAGAAGAAAAAGGAGGAGGAAGAGGAGAAGGAAAAGGAACAGGAGGAGGAGGAAGAGGGGGAGGGGGAGTAAGAGGAGGAGGAGGGCCGGGCGCTGGTGGCTCACGCCTGTAATCCTAGCTACTCAGGAGGCTGAGATCTGAGGATCACGGTTCAAAGCTAGCCCGGGCAGGAGAGACTGTGAGACTCCTATCTCCAATAAAACCACCAGAAAACCGGAAGTGGCGCTGTAGCTCAAGTGGTAGAGCGCTCGCCTTGAGCTGAAGAGCTAAGGGACAACACCCAGGCCCAGAGTTCAAGCCCCACGACCGACAAAAAAAAAAAAAAAAAAAAAAAGAAAAAGAGGAGGAGGAGGAGGTGGAGGAGGAAATTGATTTTTTTAACTAAGAAAACAACAACAAATTTCATGCCAGGGTATGGTGCTTCATACCTGTAATTCTAGCTACTTAGGAGGCTGAAATCTGAGGATCTCAGTTCCAAACCATCTGGAGCAGAAAAGTCCCTTAAGATTCTAATTTCCAATTAACCAGGAAAAAAAAATCATTAAGTGAAGAGTGTGTGATGTCCTGAGTTCAAGCCCCAGTACTGGTACACACGCTCATGTGCACACACACACACACCTCATAAAACAACTTGCTTTTTATTATGAAAATTCATATCTTGTTAGAAAATTTGGAAACTACTGTGAAGTAGAAGTAAGGAAATCGTTACCCTAATTCTACTTGTCAGCTAACCTGGGGAATAACTACCAACAATCTTGGCATCTTTTCTTTTAGTCTTTGATTTGTGCATCATCTGTTTAATAGTTTATTCAATAAAGTTGTGCTCAGGTTTACATGGGATCTCTGTTGCTTCAGTGACAATTAGGAGCAAGAAATCGTTTCTTGTTAATTGTCTTTGTAAATTGACTGGGAAGTAGTCTGTGAAGGCCGATGAGCGTTCCTCTCTCATTATTAGGTTTGCAGCCTGTAGTTCAGTGCCTGGCCCATTATAAATGCTCAATAAATACTTGTTGAATGACTAAGTGTATGGGGGAAGGGAGGGAGCGGCTCTGAAGTTTTGTGTCATCTGAGCACAAGTTTCGTATTGGAGTAGGGCTGGAGAGCAGGCCACTGAGACTTGGCAGGCAAGATGGGGGGCCATGGGGGAGGACCTTAATGCTCACAGTTAGAAATTGAGATTTGACATATGAGGCCCATGGGACTCTGGGGTCTTCCAAGGGAGGAGGGGATGTGACAAGATCAAAACTGTGGAACGGAAACTCGATTCTGGCAGCAGAGCCGGTGGATAGGGGATGGGGAGGAGGGGGGGCTGGGGGAAGGGAGGTTGCAGCCCTCAGGGATGAGGCCAAAGGCTGCGAGGTGGAGAGAGGGCCCTAGCTAGTTCCAGCCAAAAGACTTGGGCTAATCCTTGCCTGGGGAAGCTGGACTGGGGCTGGGAATGAACACAGCCAGGGGAAGAGGTACCTCTGAGCTCGGCTTCCAGGGACAGCGCTGGCCAAGAGAGGCAAAGGAGAGCGTGAAGGCGAAGACAATGGACGGGGAGGGGGAGGCGCCGCAGGGTGCCAGCCGTCCCGGGGAACCGAGTTGCAGCATCCCCCCTTCCCCCATCGCTCTTGGCTTCTCGGTTGCCTGGGTGTACAGAGGAACAAATTTGTGGTGTGGAAGGATTCCAAGCCAGTCATCGATCATCCACCATGAATACTCACCCGGCACTCAGCACACACTTCGGCAGCCTCACCCTGTCCAAGGGAGACTTCTGGCCACCGCCCAGGGATCTGCCCAAGGTGACTTGCCAGATTCTCCCTTGAACTTTGCTCTCTTCCTTTGCTCTCTTTTCAGTTTCTTCTTGATTCAGAAAAAGCAACAACAACCAGTTCTCGGCTCCCTCCCTTCCCAGGCCCCCGTCCTGCCTTGTGGTTTGGCAGCCAGAGTGCCTAGGCAGTCCCAGAGAAGATTATCTAACGCAGCGTGCTCTGGGCTGCGTGTCCGGCCGGCCAGGCGTGGTCTGCCGCCAGGGCCCTGCGCCTGCGGGCCAGGCCCGGCTTGCTGGGGCTGCGGGAGCGCGGAGGAGCCTTCCTGGGTGCAAACCCACCTCTGGATTGTGGAGCCTCAGTTTCCTCATCTGTAGCATGTGAGCTTCCAAGCCTGTCTTTACTTTTTTTCTTTTCCTTTCTTTTTTGTCGGCCGTGGGGCCTGAACTCTGGGCCTGGGCGCTGTCCCTCAGCTCTTCAGCTCAAGGATAGCGCTCTACCACTTGAGCCACAGCACCACTTCTGGCTTTTTCTGCTTATGTGGTGCTGAGGAATGGAACCCAGGGCCTCAGGCATGCAGGGCAAACATTCTACCACTGAGCCACCTTCCCAGCCCCGCAAGCCCTTCTTCTATACTTGTTTGTTATCTGACTTGTATACAGAAGCACTTAAATGCTTAATAAATACAGTATTTAATGTTCATGAAGTATTCACATTTATATTAGCAGTACTAATTTTTAGCCTACTAATTTGTATTAGCATACTCGGGTATTTCCTTTAAAGATAATCTAGGAAACACAACTAGTGGTTTGCTTTTTCATGTTTAAAATGCTAGGCAATTGAAATAAGGGACTTGGCAAGACTTCTTCCACTTGAGCCATGCACCCTAATCATTTCGCTTTTGGATTTTTTTTTTCAGATACAGTCTTATATTTTTGCCATCCCCCACCACAGCAATCTTCCTGCCTCTTTCTCCTAAATACCTGGGATTATAAGCATGTCTCATCACTGGGATTACCCTGAGAATGGCCTTGATTGTTCCTACATCTTAAAATGCTTTTATGATGGCATGATGCCCAATGCAGCAGGGTTTATCTACTGAAAATAAAATAAAATTATAATATTACGTTTTAAAAAGTAATATATACAGCATGATGGGGGAGAGGCCATCAAAAGTAGAAAATTCCAAGGAAAGGGATTCACAACCAACTTCTGAAGGCACAGGCACAGTTCAAGGATGCTGGGACCACTTCCTTAGAGCGCCTCCTTCTGTGCAGCTTTGGAATGACTGGGAAACACTGCTGACTAGGGGGCAATTCAGATGCATTGTCCTGTGCTCCCACAGTACCTGTGTCTAGAAGCTTCCATTGCACTGTCCTACTTTCTTGGCTGTTCCTCTCCAAAACTCCTCATTTCACAGTCAATAATGGCTTAATTGCAACAGCTTAGGCAACCTTGCAGCTCATTGGTCAGCACCATTCAGGGGCATAAAAAGGGATGGATGGATGACCACTGGACTACTGATGGCCAGGTGAACACAACCAGAGGCTACTGTGGGGGAAGGGGTTTTCTGAAGGTCAAAGTGGCCGGTGGTTGAGGTAAGAGGGTATTTTATCTCAATAGTTAGCTCTCCTTCCTTCTGTCCCAACACATAGGATGGCTGGGAAATCCCAGCACCTTAAGTACTACCAAGGTGAGAATTTGCTAGTGCAAAGGAAGCAAGTGTCAAGAATACTAACAGTATTAACAGTTACCTTGGGATGGACTTACCTTGTGATGGATTTGGCTGACTTCATTTTGGAAGGTGATTAACATATGAGAATTGGTGAAATATGGTTTCAATTCCTCTGCCTTGGGACTGATGGCAGTCACCCATGACAGCTCTAAAGGGAGCTTGGGGACTCCATCAGATGATTACAGCCCAAGGGATCAAGCATAACGGCAGAACACAAAAGCCCCATCGATACTTCATGTAACTGGGAAATCCACTGGGATCCAACTCCCACAGCTGGATTTTCTTATCTTTAAAAGCAAAACTACCATGTTTGGCCTTTGCCAAATAGGTACTTATAAAATTTCCCATAGGGAGCTTGCAGAAAGAACAAGCCAGGTTTTTGATCTGTGGGTTTCAACCCTCCAGATAATTGACAGCTAGGCAGAAAGGAGCAAGATGGTGTCACCTCCCTCTCTGGTAGTCAGTTCTGAAGATAGACATGTCCATAGTTGAGACAGGGATCTTTAGAGGGAGCTAGCCTATTTGTTCAATAGAAACATCAATTTTCAAGTAACATGAACTTGGAACGAGCTATTAAAATATTTTAAATTTTGAAACACATAGGGAATCAGTTCCTGTCAAACCTCAAATTGATACATTTCTCTTGTATTAAAATATTTTCTGATGGTAATATATATATATATATAAAGTAAATAGAGAAGAAAAATAATTCACTTAAGTCACACTACCAAAAGTTTAACCATTGTTAACTTTGTGTGACCTCCATCATACGCAAGTGTTGGAAGGACAAGCAGCCTCATGAAGTCTAAATACTAGATTTCGTCTGTGCTTTTTAAGGACTGGGATAATTTGAGTGTCCACAGTGGAGTGAGTGAGGCAGATTCTGTCTCTGGCCTCATCTGGGCCATCTGCAAAGGTAAAGCAGGCTTGAGGGCAACAGCCATTTGTCGTAAGAAGCCACAGTTACATCTTACATTCTGTTCCTTAAGGGGACTGGCGTTTGAAAAGGGGTGATAACCCCTTGAAAACACTGACATGCACATATGGGAATCCTGTGCATATGGGTGTACATGGGGATCAAGAGACAGCTGGTCCTCTCAGTACCCATGACTGGACTTATCTTCACTGCTGGGCAGAGATTCTGGGAAGATGAGCTGGAAATCTCGGCTGGTGATTGGAGATGGAACTCACTCCAGAACCCTGTAAAACACCTAGGCTTAGCTGGGTCTAGGCAAATGTGAAAGATAAGTTCCTATGACAGAAATATTCCCCAAGTGGATGTGTTTTAGGCATAGGGTCTTCCCCAGGACTGAAGTATTGCTGAAATGTGTGGCCAGTGTGACAGGTTTGTCTTCTGTGGCTGCTTTGGAGATGCACTACCCATGAAAGAACAATGGAGACCACTTAGTAAATGGGAATGATGGCAGAGAGCTGCTTGAAAAGCTACTCACTGACACCGGGAGGAAAACCATCAGTCTTGGTTAGGAATGTATCGCATGCCAAGCGTGGACTAGACACAAAGGAGTTTGTTTAGGGCTTGATTAGGACATTTCCCCCAGCAGTTGCAGCCTTTGTATCCCTCCTGCTGTTCAATGTGAATGATTCGGAAAGAACCATGGTGACCTGCAAAGAGTTCACTTGTTCCACTCATGGTCCCTGGTTGACTGCTGATGGATTTTTTATGTCTGAGTGGATGGAAGAGGCTCATTTACACCTGAAACATGCAGATCATCTGCCCTGTCTTGTCTCAGCTCTGCCCACAGACACAGACTTGGTGTATGTCTCCTGCTTGAAGACTGGGTATCAGTTGGTGCTAGGTGAATGCAGAGGGTCTATCGCATTTGGAACCAAAGACCAGGTAGAAATGTTCCCATTTGAAATTTACCTGCCCATTGAACACAATAAAAAAAATGCAATTTTATAAGTGAGCACAAAGTCACGGAAAGATTGATTAAACTCTTTGGCATTTTAGAGATGCCCTTGGCACAGAGTTAAGTGTGCCAGAGTTGTAACTCAAAGCTTGAAGCAGCTTCTACAATAACATAGGTTATCCACAAATGTAGGCCAGATAATGAGTTTGTGAAAACTCAAACAGGAACTTTTATGGTACAGGGCTAGCTTAGAGCTGTCCTGTATTACTGAATTGTTCCCAATAGAACCCTGATGTTATCAGTGGTCCCAGGGAGCCCCCACATCGAAAGCTCTGTGTTGGATTATTTAATTTCTCTTTCCTCTTGGTCACCTCTGTCTTTTCCTGTCATCTCCTTTGGTCAACAGTCTACTCATCTAAGTTACCATTTCTACCTCTCTGGCCATGGCTCTCTTGTTCTCAGTCTTCTACACTTTCCTCATTGTTGTATTCTCTGTGCGTCAGTGTCTTAAATAATAATGTCATATAGCTGATAATATTGTTATGCGGATTCTATAAGTAAGCCATGTTGGAGTAGGACCTGTCATACAGTAGGTCCTCATTGAATACTAGTCGCTCATGCTATTGCTATAACTATTGATATCAT
The DNA here is from genome assembly GCF_024711535.1 of Dipodomys merriami. NCBI lineage: Eukaryota > Metazoa > Chordata > Mammalia > Rodentia > Heteromyidae > Dipodomys > Dipodomys merriami. The sequence continues at coordinate 3,255,997 of NW_027203826.1, forward strand.
TTTATTCTTATATTTCCCCCCTTGTTCTTTGTGACCTCAATACTGGCACTTCTATTCTTATAGACATTAGGAAGTCAGTCACACTTTTTCTTTTTTGGTTAGCAAAATAACAGACTCTCAGCAAATTTCCTGCTTTTGGCTATTTTTGGCTATTTTCATTGCTGCTGAGACCTAAAGGACTCTTTGATTACTTCTGGTTTGTGGCTTTTCTTGGCACTGGAATTGAATGAAATTGAATTGTGATATTGAGTGCCTGAGTACCAGCTAAGAAGCGTACCCCTGAATTTGAAAGTAATGAAACTGTAGTCCATTAAAAATTGTGATTATCTGGCCTTCCCAGCCATTTGCTTTTTGTCTTATTTCCAATCCATCTGCATTAGTGAGGTATTTTGTATATATTAAGGATATTGAGTTTGTAAGCATGTATATTCCCATCTTTGTTTGTGTTAGTAAGAATAGAACAAGAATGTTTGCAATTGTAATGAAATTATGACCATGAACTTTGTTGAGAGTCAATGGCCATGCTGAGTGGGAAGACGTCATTTGGAGGCTGTTTGCTTCTTGCATCTTGCCTTTGATGCAAGTCACTGCCCCGCAGAGAGCAGGTGTTTGCCTCTTACTGTGAGGCAAAAGTTCTCTCTATCAGAGGATCCTTCATGCATTTACTCACCTCTTTGCTATTTATTCCGTTTTGCACTTACTGATGAGCTACTATGGGCATCTTGGCAGTTATAACAACCAAATGGACTTTGTGTTCTAGCAGAGAAAATAAAACCAACCTTTAAATGGCCAAAGAATAAATTTGATGGAAGCTAAAGCATGAAGAAAATACTGGGTGAGAAGAAAGAGAATGAATGGAGGTAAAGTGTTCTGGCTTCTTTAGGAAGGCACTAGAACGTCTTTCATAAGGCAGTAATGGAATGAAACTCAAAGAAGTAAAGGCATGAGACGCAATGGTGTCCAAGGGAAATGAGACAGACTGAAGGGAAGTGAGAGCAATGGAGATCGGTGGCACACATCTGTGGTCTAAGCAAAGTCTGAGGATGGCAGTTTGAGGCCAGTTCAGGAAAAGTTAGCTGGAGATCCCATTTGGAAAAGCAAAAACAAAAGGACTGGGGGCATGGATCAGGTGGTAAAGCACTTGCATGAGCCCCTGTGTTCAATCTCCAGAACCATCAAGAAAGAAAGAACATACTAAAGAAAGGAAGAAAACACACCCACATTTTTTTAAAATAAGAGCAGGGTAGGCGCTGGATTTGGAGCTTGGATTTGGAATAGTGAATGTTCCACATGAAATTAAACAATGTGTTTATATTCTGAAGAGCTTACCTTTAAAACAGTCCCAGACCAAACCTGGCACTGGTGGCTTACACCTTTAATCTTAGTTACTTAGAAGGCTGAGATCTGAGGATCAGGGTTTAAAGCTAGCCAGGGCAGAAAAGTACCTGTGAGACTATCTCCAATTAACCACTTTAAAACTGGAAGTACAGCTGTGGTTCAAAGTAGCAGAGCTCTAGCCTTGAACAAAGGAGTCCAGAGACAGTGCCCAGGCCCTGAGTTCAAGCCCCACAACTGACCAAACTCCCCCCGCCCTCCAAAAAAAAAAACCAGTCCCAGACAGGGAAGAAGGTTGTGTTTTGTTTGTTAACTCCAACTGGGTTAAGGTGGCTGCTTGGTGTTCATGTGGAGCAGCAATCTGTTGAGCTATTCAGGAGCAGGAGTGAGAGAGAGCAAAAGAGAGAGAGAGAGAGAGAGAGAGAGGAGGGAAGGGAGGGAGAAATTAGGAGGAGAGAGGAAGAAGGAGTAAAAGAGAGCATGAGAATGCACACGAAAGCTGTAGGACAAAATAATTTATATGGAGATTTCCAAAAGTCGTTATGCTTGCTGACCCAGGAACAAGAATCTGGGAGAGAAGACTCTGCAGTTTTTCCTTAGCTCTGTGTCCACTCACTTTGATTCAGCTTCCTACATACCCACACTGTCTGCTTTGACAGCTAGAAAAAAGTAGGGTACTTGAGAACTACAATCATTCCCTTCAAGTTTCTTGGGAACGGGACTAAAACATAGAAATTGAGTCACATTGTTTATTAGAAACCAAAATAAATTATTGAATCAGGAATCTATACTTAAGTCATCCAGGGCTGGATTGTGTATACCCAGACACACACCATTGTCCTAAGCTTCCAATAGATCTGACAATGGTCGACCAGTTGGCTATTCTGCTCCAGCGCCCTCCAGCCTAACATGTGTTGGGAGAGTGGGCCTCGATGGTTTCTTCAGTGTAGGTTCTGTGTCTTTCTGTAATACTATGAAGTATTTGTTCCATGTGAATAGCCCCCATCCTTACCCCATCCATCAAATTCATACAATCACTTCCCTGGCAGCTCTTGAGAAACCAAAGTTTGATATCCTTCCAAGAGAATGATGACTGATGTGGGGTCATGCAGTTCAGGACCCATATGGAAAAAGCTGAATAAAAAAAAAGTCAAAAAGAAGAGACAGGCAAAGATGTCTGTTTAACCTCACAGGAGTATGGTCTGAGCATGGGAAGATTTAGGTAAAGCTGCTGCTCACACACTTGGACATCTTGGCAAGAGCGGCCTCATGTCTTTGCAGGTATTGGCCACCAGGGGGCACTCAAGAGCACACTGGTGTCCCAGTGTCCTGATAATCTTGGTCCATGGCATTTGGGGAGAGAAAAGACAAAGACTTCATTAACAGGAATTCCAGTAAAATTATTTAGGATTGTCTGCCCAGGTTGTGTTTCCTTCCTGTCACACCATTCAGGAAACACAGTCAGGGGGAGGACAGGGAAGAGAAGGCTGGCAGAGACTGAGGAGCTGCATGGCTTGGTTTAGACACATCCTCTCCTTGCTCCTCAGTCTCTGCCAGCCTTCTCTTCCCTGTCCTCCCCCTGACTGCACTGTCCAAATCTGCCATGGAATATTTTTCACCAGGTTCAGCTGCCAGGAAGGTAACTTCTGTGCCCACGTCTTCATGTTCAGATCCTCAGAGTTAAGAGATACCTGCCTGACCAGAAACATTTTCAAAAAGGTCTGTAAGTCTCACTCCTACTCAACAGGCCATCATTTTTTCTGGTGTCCTTTGCCTGGTCCAACAAGAGTTGGCAGGCGGAATAAAGAAGAATGTGTGCTAGGGAGGGAGAAAACCAGCGGGTCAATAGTGTTCACCATCCCACAGTGCATTCATGAAGCTTGAGTGACCTGGTCAGAGGCCTCAAGAGTGTGGTACCCATTCATCAGCTCCATTCATGTGTAGATGTGCACTAAGCATCTGTAGACTGAGCTGTCAGAGGGCCTGTGAGCTATTAATCCTAATTAAAATCTCCTTCATTTTAGATCTGAGAAGTTCTCTAGGAGTTATTTATTCCGCTAGGAAACAGAAGCTTTCCTGGTGACTTGGACAGAGACAGTTGAATTACTGGGACAGAATGCTGTAAAACAAGGTAACTGATAATGTAGGGAATCCTGGTCCCACAATATGGATCTCAGGTGTTCCTCAAAGGCACCCGTGACATAGGTTTGGCTCCCAGCTTGGTGCTATTGGGGGGTCACGGAGACTTAGACAGGTAAGAACTTAAGTCATTGGAGACATGTCTGGTAAGGAGATGGCTAGAGAGGGAGACTCTCCTCAAAGGGAACTCTTTCCTTTAACAGTCTTTCATTTCTGGTCATGAAGTGAACAGTTTTGCCCCACAATCTGTTCCTAACATGATGGCCTGCCCCTCCCCCACAAGGCCAATGCAAAGAAGTCAGTTGGTCAAGGACAGAAACTTCCAAAATTCCTAGCCAAAATACACCTTTTCTCACTATGAATTGATTTATCTAACCTGACCAACACAATGATGTCCCTACCAATGCAGCAATTGTGGGAGGTCCTCCCACCTCTTAGGGCTGGGAGGACAAAGGAAGGAGGTTGGAATGGTGAAGATTACAGGCTTGGAAGTGAAGTCTTGGGACCCAGATCTCTGGACAAAGAGGAAGCCATCTGGTATGAGTGTCTCTGATATGGGTATATGGAGCTTGCTCTGCTCACATGGATTCAGTTGCTGTCAGGGGAATGGGTCATTAATTCTAAGGTGAAGAACATGCCCGGATATTGCTCAGAGCAATAGGTAGAAGTAAGATGGTCCAAAGAAGCAAACTTCTAGGAAAAGGGAAATCCCTTTGTCCACCCTGATGTTGCAGATCCTACCACAGAGTTACATTGTAAAGTAGGGGTGTGGTTTGCAGAATGCAGGCATAGAATTATAAGGCAGACTACAGAAGAACAAGTCAGAGATGGAAGCGTAACAACTGGTACTGTGTGCTTGGCTTGAACAGCAGAAAGGAGTTCAGGAGTAGACAAGAAGAAGGTCTCAACCAGTAGCTTTTCCTTTCCTTTTGTTTTTAAAAATGCTATCGCTTTAAGAATAACAGAATAAGATGGCTTTGTTCTTCATCAAACTGGAGAAAGCTGGGGGGGGGGGAGGAGGCTGCAAAGCACTCAGGTCTGCAGGCAGCCCTCCAAAGCAGGAAGGCCACCAGAAAACTACAAACAGGACAGCGGCTGCCCTCTTGTGGACACCTGTGGTTCTACAGGGTGGTTATGCCCTGCCACAGGCAGGTGATGGTTGGCCTATTCATGTGCCCTTCTTGAACTCCTGGAAGGACCAGAAGAGAAAGGTCAGTTTGGTCCTCAGGCAGATGATGGAGCTCTTAGAGCTGGTTCATGGCCTGAAGAAGCCATGGCCCTTCCTGCAAAAAAAAGAATGAAATTCTCATTGCTGAATCCTATTTGGCCAGTTACAGACACCTAAAGCAGAGAAGAGAATCCATCTCATAACCTTGGAATAGCCTATGGAACAGAGTTTGGCTTTTTTATTTTTCTGTAAAGGACCAGTCATTAGATATTTTAGGCTCTTGGCTGCATAATTCCATCTACTCTGCTCTGTAGATCAATGGCAGCTCTAGACTGTAGATAAATAGAATATGATTATTTTTTGTACTACAAATGCTAACATTTACATTTTAAATAATTCTCACATGTCATGAAGTATTATCTTTTGATTTTTAAACATCGTGAGTGTGCAGGGTGTTCAGAAAGAGGCTACAGGCTGGAGTGGCCTAGAGCTGTGGTTGAATGACCCTGACTGACAGCTGTTCTTAGGTAAGCCCATGGTGATTGGCAACCATAAGACAGCTTCTCTGCTTCCCTGCCAAGCCCTGTGAATTGCACATGCACACACAGAATCTGGCTCTCTAGAGTCTGTGGAAGCTCCTGGCACTAAGTTTTACCTTTTTCTCTCACTGTTCAGAGAACCTGTGTTAACCAATTTGAGGTGGAAACAAATCTGAGTTTCATCAATAGTAGGGAAATAGATATAATTCCTCACTGATGAGAGAAATCCCTCCTAGAAGTCTTTAAGGTGCACCCGCTCTGCAATACCCTAAAAATAAGACCAGTTTAATTTTTTTACGTGACTTTTTATTGTGCACAATTTCTGAGGAACGCAATTAGCTTTTAAAAACAAGCTGCGTTGAATGTGTGGTCCTACGTGTCTCATAGACAGACCTGCAAGCTGGTAATTTAAATGGAGAGGATGAATATGAGGAGTTTGAAGGTTTTAACATATATGTATGTATGATTTTATTGTTATTGTTAAGGTTTTGTACAGAGGGGCTATCATTTCAGAAGGCAGGTAATGAGTATATTTCTTCTTTTTTTTGACAATACCACCCCTTCATTTTCCCTGCTGTCTAACTGGAAGATGGTGTTATCTTTTGGTTTATAAAGGGGGGATGTAAAGGGCTTATACTTACGCTTGCTCAGAGGTGGATAATAAACGGCAGAGTAGGGGGCATACCTCGGAACCCAGAACCAGGTACATATTATATTGGAGAGAATGGGGCTGAGAAGCACCCCTCTTTACTCCCCGATTTTGTACCCTATCTCTCTTGGCCTTTCACTTCCTCTTTCCCAGTCTGACACCAGGGCCTGACTCTCTCCAGGCTGAGGACACAAAGCTGTTAGGACAGAGACCTATGTAGTTTTTTTTTTTTTAGGGAAATCTGCAAATACTGTGTCATACCTGCTGACCAGCCTCTGAAGTGGGTCAACAACCAAGCCAAACCAAACAGAAGAGGTACCAATGGCCTGAGGGTCGACTGACAAAGAGAAGGAAGACTGCAGGCTGCAGGTATAGGACCTGCACCCAAGCACAGAGCTACATCTGGGAAGCGGCAGCAGAGTGGCCCTGGTGAGGGTAGAGTGCTGAGTGATTGGACAATAGGAGAGAGGAGACGGGAGATGAGGCTAAAATGTTATTTGGGGTTAGTTGTACAGAAAAAAAAAGTATTGGACACAGGGATTTATTGGTCCCTGGCTTGGATGTCTGCACCACCTGGGATCAGCTTATTGGTCCACCTGGAATCAGCTTTTCATGACTACCCCTTTCTTCTGTTTTGCGATCTGTCTATCCAAGGAAGGACAGGAGGCAAAGGCCGGGCCCTTTCATTAATGCCCTGTGGTGTAAGGAGGTAAGAAGTATCTTTCTTTGATACCCGGGGAAGCAGATGCGGCCTGGGCCTGGGAAGAAGGATGAACTGTGGAAGTAACTCTGATAGTGGTGCTCTCCCCCCACACCCAGATGTTCAAGGAGTCTCTGGCTGAACTCTGGGCCACACCCATCCCTGTTCCTGGCAAGCGCAGGAGGCACAATGTTTTCACTACCCAGCCTGTACCCATACTGGTCCAGCCCCCTGGAGAGGGGCTGGGCTGCCCGGTGTGGGTCGGGCACTTGCAGGTGGGCACCCCGTTGCTTGCCGCCCGGGGCTTCAGGGAGGGTTGATCACTGGAACTTGGCAGTTGTACACAGGGCAGAGCAGTTCTCAGCTCACATTCAGGGTGGACCTCACTCCACTTGCATATGAAATCAATGAGATAATGGATGTGAAAACATTTGGAAATGTCACCAAGCTTCTTAACTGCACCCACTGGATCTTTGCATCTTCTTACTCCTGTGATCCCACATCTGACACTGTCCTGCCATTCCTAGCCGGGTTTCATGGTGCCTTTTCCTTCTTCCTCTGCTCCTAACTAAGCTGTCTCATATGCAATGCCTCAATTTTGCTTCTAATGTTCTTGTTGTGAATTTCTTTTAAAACAGGGCCAGTGTATGTAGCCCAGCTAGCAATGAACTAGAGATTCCTCTGTCTCAGCCTCTCAAATGCTGGGATTATACGTATGTCACAAAGTTCTCAAACGCTAGGTGGTCTAACTTATACTAGAGTAAGTTTATCTCTTCTACTTCTTCCTTTGACATCATCAGTCTCTGACACTATACTCATGGTTCTTTTTACTTTTATTTTTCCAACCTAAAATTTCCAATTGCTTTTTCTTGTCTCCAGAACAATAAACTCCATTGTCTGGTTGTTGTACTTCCTTATGTCTGTAGCCATCCTGTAGCTCACTCAACCATTCCATCTGCCTGGACATTTTACCTCTACCACACTTCTGACCATTTTCCTCTTTGAAATTTAAGGTTCCAAAAGGTTATAGATAAATTATTGATGCTAAAAAGGGAGAAATGAAATCATGTAGTGTGGTGTGTGTGTGTGTGTGTGTGTGTGTGTGTGTGTGTGTGTGTGTGTGTGTGTGTGTGTGTGTGTGTGTGTGTGTGTGTGTGTGTGTGTGTGTGTGTGTATGCTGTTCTTGGGGCTTGAACTCATGGCCTGAGTTTAAGCTTTTATGTTCAAGTGCTCTACCACTTGAGCCACAGCTCCACTTCTGGATTTTTGTTGGTTAACTGGAGATAAAAGTCTCAGGGAATTTCCTGCCTGAGCTGGCTTTAGACCATGTTCCTCAGATCTCAGTCTCTTGAGTAGCTAGGAATACAGGCACGAGCCAATGGCTAAATCATATTTTTTTATATGATATTGAGGTTTGAACTTAGAACCTTGCATTTACTAGGCAGGTGCTCTACCACTTGAGCCACACACCCCCAGCCCTGAAATGGAATTACATTTCAGATGCAGCAAAGAATGAAGGTTTTAAATGCTATTAATATGCTCAGGAAAAAAATATACAGGTTTTACAAGGTCCTATGTGGGGACTGGGGTGGAGGCCTGAGTAGGACTCAGTTTATATCCATGCAGGCCCAGAAATCTAGAGCTATGAGAAAAAGGGGTACTTTCCCCCCTTCCTTTCTTCTTTTCTCTTTCCTTCCTTCTTTACTACCTCCCTTCCTCTTTCCCCCCATCTCTCTCTCTCTCTCTCACACACACACACATAAACATACACAGGCCCAGAAATCTAGAACTGTGGGGCTAAGGGTCTTCCCCCACCCCTCATTGTTTTGTGCTAGTAGCATGGCTTGAACTCAGGGCCTTATACTTTGCTTAGCTTTTGTGCTCAAGGCTAGTGCTCTACCCTGTGTACCATACCTCCATGTCTACCTTTTTGTTGGCTAATGGGAGATTAAAGTCTTTTGGATTTGTTTTCCTCAGTTGGCTTCAATCTGAGATCTTCAGATCTCAACCTCTTGAGTTGCTAGAATTACAGGCATGAACGATCAGCCCCTGGTTGGGGACTCTTCTTCTTTTTTTTTTTTAATTTGTTCATTCAAATTCAGTTACAGCTCCAATATCTGTAGACTATTTCCCTTTTTTTTTAAATGTAATTACCAGGAAGCTCAGAGGCAAATTTGATACTGTGGCTGAGTACCTTGCTTAGTTAAAATATTCTCTATCACAGGGACCAATTATGTGCACAGAACTATGTTAGATAAAAAATTGTTTAACTCCTAGTTCCCATCCTCAGAAAGAACTCAGTTATATCTTCATTATCCACTTAAATCTATTCTTCATTTTGTAGTTCTGTGGATTTGTTGCATATATTGTTAGCTTTATGCTTACTAAAATTCTTCTTAAAAAGAGATGAGATGTAGTCAGTATGTCAATTAAAAATATTTGAATGCTGTTAATGAGGTCATAGATGGAATGTCCATTATTGCAAAATGTATTTGTGTTCTTTTATTACAGACTATCTCCTGAAGGCTACTAGATATGGTCATTATGTTACAGGGCTTTATTTTATTTTATTTGTGTTTCACCTTGTAAACATACAGTGACATTTAACCTTGATCAGTATTCAAATGTCACTCTCAGGTTATGATTAGTGGTGTGGGGGAGAAGGCGGTGATTTGCATTTCTGCTCCTAGAATGTAACTTTAATTAAAAAATTCAATATCGGTAGTATTTATCTCAAATCCTATTTGGAAACCAGATGAGATGTATTGTCTATATAAATGAACCACTGAGTAGCATAGCCATCAGAGGAATGTGAGTATGTGTTCACAGGAAGGGTCTCCATGATCCCCCGCAGAGCAGAACCTCTAGTCTCAAGGCAAAAAGGAAGAGAAATAAGGAAAGGGCTGAGCTCCATAAATTGCTTCAAGCTCCATAAATTGCGTGCACCCAATGACCTAAAGACCTCCCGGTAGGCCCCAATTTTTTTTAAAAACTTATAATTTTATTGTTATTATAAAGGTGTTGTACAGAGGGGTTACCATTTCATAAGTCAGATAATGAGTATTTCTTTTTTTTCTTGGACAATGTCACACCCTCCTTTGCTTTCCACAAGTTTTCCCCCCCTTCTATCCCTTCGGACAGATTACATAGGTCATTTTCCACATAGTGTCTACTGAATAGCATGATTGAATTTGTTTACCCTCCCTCCAGGCCCTATCTTTTAAAGGTTCTACCAATAATGACTGTAAGCAAAATCTTCACCCCATGAGTCTTGGGGGGATATTATAGATTCAAACTACAGCAGCTGCTTTACCCCATCAGTGGACACCTCAGCTACTCAAAAGGCTTTAGCCAGGAAGCCACAGCTACGCCACTGGACTTTGTGTCCGGGGATACTGCCTCATCCACTTGGCACATTCACTTTGCAGTAACTGAGGTGTGGCAGGTACGTCAGGCCCTGGAGCTAACAGACCTTAACTGTTCCAGATCTTTCCTCAATGAATCAGGGCCTGGGGATGTCATTCTTTGTGTTTCTCCTTTTTCTGCAGTTATTTCCAGATTTCTGGTGTGAAGATTCAGGTGTGGAAGCCAAAGGCAGTGTCTGTCATTCAGAAGTAATGAGTTCATGTAGGATGGCAGGATACCTGAACTATGGGAATTCCTTATAAGAACATGGGGTGTTTTATTTAAAAAAAATAATACGAATAATAAAATCTCAGGTTACTAATGGAAATTAGAGCCAGACAAGATACCACCTTACTTAGTGCCAGTGACTATTTTCATTTCAGTTTAGTTTAATTCAAGATACATTCTCTTATGTCCAACTGCTGGGTACGAGGACTACAAATTTAAATAGCACATGATCCTGGAGGAGCTACTGCCCCATCGGATAATATAATGACGATGGTCTCAGTCAAAATGCCTTAAATTCTTACTATGTCCTGTCACTGTTTTAGGAATTTTGTATGCCATTCCATTAACTGCCCCCTCCCCTCCACACTACTGCAAGTTTCCTCAATTACTAAATTTGGGAAATTGAAGCTCATCAAGATTAAGAAACTTGCCTAAGACCATTGCAAGTGACAGAATCAAGGACTAGTTCCTGGTCAGCTTGACCCCAGGGCCCATCCTCTTAACCTCCTGCAGTGTCTCCAGCACTGGCCCTCCCAGTCTCAGTGATACACATAGTGACAACTGCTGCTGTTAGACACATGGACTCTGAATGCTGGCATCGTTCCTGTTTGCACACTGGAGGCCAGCAAAGCCAGAGTGATCTCCTTTAATATCTATACCCTCCTTTTCGTGGGAAGGTTAGAGGGAAGTATGGAAGGCATGTGAATATTAAGTTGACCAGATTAAGAGATATTTCATATCCAACATCTCTATTAACTGCCACCACAACTCTCCAGGGATATCTTCTCCCTTTCCTTGTACAGATAAGGAGACTGAAACATGGAGAAGTTAAATAATTTGAGGTTAAAAAGCTTACCAGTAGCAGGCTGGTGTTTGACCTCAGGCCTCTCTGCTTCCAAAGCCCACTTCTGCGCTTTCTAGTGTACCACATTCTACTACAGTAGACACGTTGTCAAAGCATTCTCTATTTGAAGGGAACAGATAAATGTTCAGCAGATCTCTTTGGTGTGTGAGGCGTTGCGCTGCTCACAGGAGAATTGTAGGAGACTCTGATCTGGGTGCTTTTCTTAAAGCACTCATGGTCCAGCAGGAAGAGAGAGTGGGAATGTAGATCATTCTATTATAAGTTTCCTGAACAATGGCGCTTTAAATGGCACCTTTGTGTTGCTTTTTTTTTTTTTTTTTTTTTTTTTTTTTTTTTTTTTTTGCATAGGGCTGTTCCTTGCTGTTCTGGAAGAAGAATCTCATGAATGTTAGGAAAGTATTTCACATTTTCTTTGCCTGGTTTCCTTCCTATTCCAGAGGCTGATTTAGGATATTCCCTTTTCATCTCAAAGTTTTGAGGCAGCTGTTCCTCCAGCTCCATTAACAGACCTGAATGTTAGCACAAGACCTAGGGATTCATGGGAAAGTAATGAGAGGTGAGGGGAGAGCACAGTTCAAGGGTGTCCTCCTTCCCCTCCCCAGGCTCTGGCTGCCCCCCATTACAGCATTGCTGTCTCTGTCTAGGCAGCAATGTTTCTGTTTCTTTTCCTCTTCCTTGAAATGCACATTGACATTTTTTAACAAATAACACAATTTTCCCTTTGTGTTTCCCTTAATAAAATACAGAAATGAGAGCAAGAAAAGGAAAGTAAAAAAATATGTTCCTGTCATCTTCACTCTATAGTAGGACATCTGTCTCCCCCCCCCCCCGTGCCCCTCCTCCCTCTCAATGAACATTGGTCTCTGACTCCTCCAACATCATTCCTCTCTCCAAAGCTAAGCCACAAAGATTCACCAGTCTGGTACTTTTATTTCTTTATTTCTTACCTTAAATGGGTAACTCTACAGCCAATCTACAAGTCTCAGCTCATCTACAATTCACTGTCTGAAGACAGATTATTGCAAAGTACCACAATAGGATGAGGAGAAAATCCCATGTGAAGAAGTACCCTCAGGTTACAAGGTCCCTGCACAGAGAGCCTGGTGAATAGTCCTTCACTGCTCCTTGTCTCCAGTGAGAGCTGCTTCCAGATCACCCTGGAAAGGGTGGGATTTAGAATGTCTCCCAGAGGCTCAGGTGTTGATTGCTCAGTTGCTCAGACCACAGTGCTCAGACCACCAGAGTTAAATCTCATCAGTGGCTTGACGGTTAATGAATGGGCATAGCTTAATGGGAGTTTAGAAGCATGATCTAATTAGAGGAAGTAGGTCACTAAGGCCTGATGTAGAAGCATCCTCTCCTCCTCTTCCTCCTTATCCTATCCTTCTCTAGCCTCCCTTCTGTTACCATGAGGTGAGCAGCTTTGCTCAGTATATCATGGTATGATATACTGTCTTACCATAGGCCCAGAAATAGTAAGGGTCAGCAACCATATATGGAAGCCTTTGCAACTGTGAGCCAACACAAACCTTTCGCTTTTTCTATTGTTTTTCCTCAGGTATTTTGTTATAGCAACAGCTGCCTCCCTGCCCCCCCCCAAAAAAACCAACCCTCAAACAGACCCTACATTTCTTCCTAAGGGCACATTGCTAGGCCAAGACAGAATCCCTGGGTCTCTTGGAATCTGCCTGAAGTGGCAATATTCCCTGTGTTTAAGATGCTGCCCATGCCTTAGAAGGGATAATTGTAGGTTTCACACTAAGATCCAAACACCAATTGTACAGTAACTCCAACTTTATGATGATACAATGTGGCAAAGATATGCCATACTAGTACTCTGTAATACAGAAAAGGACTCATGAGGTTTTTCTATGAGACTCGGCTTAGCTAGAAAGAGGACAAGACAGTGAGGGCAGCTCTGCCTTCATCTGAAGGTGTTTGGGAGCAGGTTTTCACTTTCTGAATCACTAGCCCCAGATGAATCCAGGCCTGCCTTGAGGGCAGGTCTATGTAAACAAATTGTGACCCACCACAAAACCAAACCATTGGACCAGATGAGCTTACCCATCACCTCCAACTCTGAAAGTATAAATTTTGTGTGTGTGTCCTTTCTGAAGCCTGTCTACCTCCCACAATTTCTCAGAAAGTATTTTTTATTTTTTACTGTCAAGGTAATGTACAAACAGGTTACAGTTACATAAGGTACTAAGTACGTTTTTGTCAAACTTGGTACCCATTCCTTCATTTTTCTCCCACTTTCCCTCCCTCCATCAGAAAATATTTTTAAAGGCAAATATAGCCTATCTTTCATAAAGGCTTCTGATAGTGGCTCTGTGGCATCTTGTTCTCTCATTAAAAAGGCAAACATCACTATTGGAACTTAAAATGGGAAGTCAGAAGGTGTGATCAGAATGTTCTCCCTGTCCATCCACCATCCATCCAAGTCTGTGAGGTAGCTACAATTGAATTGATGCAGTCCTGGGGTAGGAGGGAGATACATGATTCCCAATTCATAGGGAGAAGCCAAATGTTCAATCAAGATGTTGTACCTTTATTGGTCAACATACAAAACTTAGATCCATCAGTGAAGACTATACCTAGCCAGCTGCTGGTCAGCATACTCCAAGGATCTGCTGGTGCTATTAGACCCACTGTTATGTTGATTTTCACAATGCTTAGGCTCAGGGGACCTTGCAGACTGAATAGCACAACAGCCCTTTTACTCCAAAGAGGAAGATGTGTGTGTGTGTGTGTGTGTGTGTGTGTGTGTGTGTGTGTGTGTGTGTGTGTGTGTGTGCTGGTCCTGGGGCTTGAACTCAGGGCCTAGTTACTGTCCCTGAGCTTTTGTGCTCAAAACTAGAAAGTCTACCTTTTGAGCCACACTTCCACTTTTGCCTTTTTGGTGGTTAATAGGAGATAAGTGTCTGATGGACTTTCTTGCCCCAGCTGGCTTTGAACCTCAATTCTCAGATCTCAGCCTTCTGAATACCTAGATTACAGGTTTGAGCCACCATGGATGGTGCCTGGATAAACAGGAGGTTTTGATTCCTGGGAACAGGGCCTTCAGCACTTCCTCTCTCTCCTGAGAGGTCCACTCACCCTTGGCCAAATGAATTCTACTGCCAATCACTTCTCTGTGCCTGATTCTGCACTAAGATGGTAGGGCTTGTCATAGTCCTTACCCTTAAGTTCCCAAGCCTGATGGGAGAAGACAGTCCCAACACAAACTTGTGTAATCTATATTAATCAAGCTGCCTTCCACATGCAAAAACTGTTGGGAAGAGTCTGGTCTCAGATCACTCAGATCAAATGAGACTCTATTAATTTTTGAAGTATACACACACACATCTGCTAGGTAAATATATTTCTTATGTTCAAGGCTTTTAGTGAAACTAAAAGTCTGTTGGCCACTTAAAAGTATTCCTTATGGTTGGATTTTCTCTGCTCATTCTTTTGCTCTCTGTCAAACTTCTATTTTTTTCCCCATCCTGTCTATCTGGGGGGTGGCAGAGAAGACAAAGGCCAGGCCTTGGGAGATATGCCACTAGCACCTGAGTAACATCAGAAAAATCTCCCACATGTCCTACGCCTCACAGATTCATCTGGAACAATGGATAAAACTATTTGCTCTGCCTGCCTGCCTCACAGGTTTGTTGTAAAGATCAAGCAAAATCACACATGTGAAACTATCCTGAAAAGAATAAAGCAGCATTCAAATCTACGGCATTAAACGATGCTCTTCTCCCCTTACTTTTCTCAAGTTGTGCTCTGAGTTTGTGCCTATTGGTGGAAAGCACTTATAATGGTAGGAGGGAGTCATTGCTCCCAAAGCACACTGGAGCAATTTGCTGCCCGTGTGTTTTCTTTAAAATTAGGACGTAGTCCTGTCCTTAGAAAAATGGAAAACCCTTGCTTCAGGAAATCTCCTCGGCCTGGATTCACCTGGCCAGCAGGCCTGCCAGTTCCGACTCAATGTTCAGAGTTCAGTGTAGTTACCGAGAAGGTCCCAGGGAATTGAATTGGGCCTTTTTAGAGTATTCAGATGTCAGCATGATACGCAGCCCGTTTCCTTCACTAGTAATAAGGAGCCAATAATTGTAAAGATTGAATGAGTTAACTTGTATAACCAAAGCTGGCACAGAGTTAGTCAGTGCTATGATCGATTTATCGAACCACCTGGGGTCAGGCACTTCTTGGAATTCAGAGTTCTGTGAACCCCGTTCCTGCTCCTGGAGAGACAGAAGCTGGCATTATCAGCTCAAGTTAGGAGAGTACTGGGAGTTAGCATTTCACTCCCCCCTCCGGTCCCTGCGCTTCCCCCCCCCCCCAACTTCTTCCCCTTAGCTAAATTTCTCCTCATTGCTATTGTCAGTTTACGGTCTAGGGATGGGATCCTACCTAGTCTCTCTGGAGAGTCTGATTCAAGATGCTGCCGTGGGTCTTGTTAGAGCCGCACATCCCATCAGTGAACTGGCTACGTTCGGGGCGAAACGGTGAACAGGTTTTGGAACCTAAAGGAAGTTGGGACGTTGCAGGAACCCTTGAGTGATGAGGGAAGGTCTGAGTCATTAGAGCTGCGGGGATTTGGGGTGGGGAGGTGGGATGCGCATAATTACCGACGCTGCCCAGGTGAAGACTGGCGCGGAGTGACCGCTTGCAGTCGGGAGTAGAGAGCGACCCCGTTTGCAGCCAGCCCCGCGGCGCGCGGTCCAGGCGGCGGGCGCGCAGATCTCCGCGAACTCTCAGGCGCGGCTCCCCAAGGTACCAGCTCCACTCGGCCGGGAGGAAAGTTCGTGTGCCCCGGAGGTCACAGCAGCAGAGGGGCGCACCAGGCGGCGGCCACGAGGTGGGCTGAGCAGCCACACTGGGAAACCCAGCACCTCGGCCCCGCCACGGGACGCGCTCCCAGTCCCCCGCCCTGCGCACCCCACCCCCTTCGCTCTGCGGCGCACGCAGCCCTGCGGCCCCTGTCAGAAACCGCGGGATCCGCCTCGGAGAAGCAGAGCCGACTTGCACCCAGGACCCCAGGCCTCTGTCTTCCCGAACTGCCAGCCTCGGAGTTGCATCCGGCCTTCCCCTCTCCCCGCACAGCAAAGCGGGCTGGCCGGACGTCCCGAGCAGGCCACGTCCCGGCCCGGCCCCTGCGCGCTGAGGAGTGGAACCGGGGGGCCGGCGTTCACTCCTGCTCTCTCCCCAGCGCGCCAGAATCGGGGCTTCTGCTGGGGTTTGCAGCCGCGGGGGTGACGCCTTCCTCCGCCGGAGCTTCCCGCGGCAGCCCGCAACTTCCCTCTGCTCCGGAGCCGGGGAGCTGGCTCGCCCATCAGGTAAGGAAGGCTGCGGGCTCCTAAGCTCCGGCTCGGGCGGGCGTGTTTTTTTGAAAGTTGATTTGAAATGCATCCAAGAGTGAGCCGGGCCAGTCGCGGCTCCTCCCCGAGGCGACTTCTTTGCTCCTGCAGACATTCCCGGCCCTGGCCGACCCGCGCGAGGACCTCCCCGCGCGCCCCGCACGCCCACTCCCGCGCGCCCCCCGGCAGCGCGCGCGCCAGCACGACGGAAGCGGGCGGGACGTCCCTCCGCTTCATTACTCTGCCTCTTTCCCAGCCCAGGCAGGTGAGGGGCCGTGACACGGGGTGACCGGGACCTCGGGGTATGTCCTGGTGTGCTTGGGCCCAGACAGGCGGGGAAGAGCACCCCCTCTTGTTTTAAAATTGTTTTTATTGCTGTCGTACCCAGTAGCTGAGTCCCAGATGAGACATCCCCAGGGCCCACATTACTACAGGTTGGGCGGAGTCGATCTCAGGATGGGAAACTTGCGGACAGGCAGGGTGGGGGTGGCGGGGGGAGGAGGGAGGCCTAGGTACTTAACGCGTTGACTTCAAGTGAAATCAGATCAGTCAGAGCAGTGCGCTGTGTGACTCGTCTCTCCCCTCCCGCCCCGTGTTTCTCTAGGCGGGACTCGATCCTCCCGGTTCATTCGGGTCACCCTGGACACTTCCTTCGTCCTTTCCCAGGAGTGAGGCCCCCGGAGAGCGCCGAGTCCCTTCGGACACGGAAGTCAGGCGCATCCTTCCCTCTCCTCTACAGGTCCTCCTGGCTCGGTCCGAACATGCTGGACGGCCTGAAGATGGAGGAGAACTTCCAAAGCGCCATCGAAACCTCAGCCTCCTTCTCCTCGTTGCTGGGTGAGTGATGAGGCCCTGTGCCCTGGGGCGCACTCCAGGCCCAGACAGCTCTGGAAACCCTGACAGCGACCGGGGAGCTAGCCTCCCGCGCCCCGTGCACCGCACTCCTAGTCTGTCGGTGTCCGTCAGTCCTCTTGAGTCGTCCCTGTCTAGACAAAACCAGTAAGCCTCCCTCAGGCTTCACAAGCCGGGCATCGAATTCCCTAAAGCCGCGAGGGGCGGGCAAGCGTGTTCGCCGGCGCTTGAGTGGCAAGTGATTAAAAACTACCCAGGGCTGGATTTTTTAATCACGGAGCTGATCGACGGCTCATAAATGCCACCCGTTTCTCTGCGGCCTCAGCGCAAGTACCCGAGGCCTGGAGCACCCAAGTTCGAGGCGGTTTCTTGCCCCCACCAACTCTAACCCCCTTTCCAGTCTTGGGCAAGGCCGAGGGACTTCTTTTTCCGGGCGGGTGGGCAGCGCAACGCGGGGATTAGGCAGCCCTGCGGGGCACTCGCCCAGGCTTTAATTAACTGAAGCCGGATCCTGGGTTCCGCGGGTCCTTTCCACCCAGGACCTTCTCGCCCAAGCGGAGCAACGCCGAGTCCACAGACCCCAAGAATACAGGTCTTTCTGAAAATCAGTGTAGACATTCTTGTTAGAGATCTTACCCACTTTACTCTTAGTCCTTTTCAGATTTGAATAAAAGGTGTGCTGCTTTCTTTTCTTTCTTTCTTTCTTTCTTTCTTTCTTTCTTTCTTTCTTTCTTTCTTTCTTTCTTTCTTTCTTTCTCCCTCTCTCTTTTTTCTTTCTTTGAGAAACTTTTCGTTTTGTCATCTAAGCCCCTCTCCCCTTTACTTCCCTTGAAACCGCTACAGCGGATTGAAGGCAAGGGATGAGACGCTTGCACTGGAGTAACCAAATCCAGAGAAAAATTCCCACCCCCCATCCCCCAAACGAAATCACGCACTCTGTGCTCGGCTTTTCAGCCTCGGTTCCTAGAGTGTCCAGACACCCCCACCCCCCCCACCCCCCGTCCAGCTTCCGAAGAGTAGGCGGGCCAGAGCCCGCACTGCACCGGCTGATAGCGGGTTCGGACTGAAGTCTACAAGGCTGGCGTAGCGTTTTGCCCTGTGTGCGGCCCGGCCTACATCCGCTCAAACGCCTGGAGGCATGGTCTGGGATACCGACCAACCCAGAAAACAAACAGAACTTTAAAATTGAGAACCATCTCGCTGCTTTACCCAGCCCTTCCAGCCTCTTTCCTAAAACGATTCAGGGGAAACAGAGTATCGCAGGGACACGGACGAGGGCCAGTCCTTTGGGACACCGCGCTCAAGCGTGTGATCGTGGGAACGAGGACTTCTTTAAATAGTTATGAAATGTGCCAACAAAGGCAACCAGGCGTCATCCATGAAAAAAAATGGACGCTTAGATCTGCAAACTAAAGGGGCAAAAAAAAAAAATACATAAAGGCCCAAGGGTAGGATGGAGCGGGTTCCCCGAGGTTGGTGAGTAGTTCGGGGAGATCTTTCTCCGCGCACCGCTATTGGGGGCGCGTACCCAGGCCTTAGCATCGAGTACCCAGTGCTCAGTGTCTCCTTGGCGCTGCGATTTTAAATTCCGTCTGTTTTGACACTTCTTAATTATGAAAAGCCCATCTGCGATTTGCACGCAAGCCAAAAGATAGTTTGGGTTCATTGGTTTAACCAATACTGCGTTTGCCCAGGGTGAGACTTTACCCATGGGACTTTTTAGGAAAAGAGAAAATTTCAAGTTTCCCTCTTAAAAAAATGAAAACAAAACAGTATGATTGTGTTTTATCAAAGAAAAACGCAGACCTGGTTTTTGCTCGTTCTGTTTTTAAACGTTTTTTCGTTCGTTTTAAACAGCGTTTTGCTGCGTAATTGGAACGTAATAAACTCAGAAACGCCCTTTTATTTGCAACCTTAATTTTACAGAATGTAAATCCGCTTGCGCTCATACTTCACTATATTTGATAACAAAATGCCACCCGATGATTTCTGCCTCCTCCTCTAGAATTTAAATTTCCCTATACAGTCCCTGTTTATGAGAAAACGTCACCACTTATTTCTGTCACTTGGTTTGATTCCCCCTCCCCCTCCCCTCAGGACTGATGATGGCTGGTGTCAGGGTGCTTCTTCCTGGGGTGGAGGGTCCCCTGGAAATCGATGGGTGTGGAGCGATCGCAAGCGGGTTTGACAGGGTTGACCTGCGCCAGCGGCTCACTGGCGTCTGTCTGTTGCGGCTGCAGGCAGAACAGTGAGCGCAAAGTCTGTCTGCGAGGGCTGTCAGCGGGTCATCTCCGACCGGTTCCTACTTCGGCTCAACGACAGCTTCTGGCACGAACAGTGTGTGCAATGTGCTTCCTGCAAGGAGCCCCTGGAGACCACCTGCTTCTACCGGGACAAAAAGCTCTACTGCAAGTATGACTACGAGAAGTAAGTGGCCGCGCTGCTGGTGCGCTCCCTTGCCCCCCGCGCGCACTGGCCTCGGTGTGCTCTGGGGACTTTTCTTCCTTCATCCGCATCCTCTTCTGGAAGGCGTAGAAGGTACCCACCCGGAAGCCCACGGACTCTGGTTCACCCGGGGGTGGGTCTTCCGCACTTTCCCCAGGCGGTCGGCTTCTGCGCCTTTGCGCACTACCACAACCAGAAGCGCGCGGGAAATTATTTCTTTCTTGATTTCGTCCCCAGTTTTAGTCTTCCCAGTCCCCTTCCCTAAACCTGGCCATTCCCAGGGACCACTCTCTGTGGGCCTGTGACGTCCTCCGAGCTTGGTGCCTGTCCTCTGGGCTGTCAGTGACCACTGGGCTGTCAGTGACCGATGTGGCTTTTTTGGTTCCCATACAATTTTACCCAGGTGTGTTGAGCATTTCTCGTGCGCGTGCATGGGCTATGAGGTTGGATGGAGCCACGGTTTATGTTTCCTGCTTGGGTTTGTACACTGGCGACAGATTGGGCTTGGAAATGGAACTGCTGCTGCTCCAAGTTGGCACACAGTGTATGGCCTTTTCTCTTCCAGTATGCTTGGCTTTTGATAAGCCCTCCAGTGAAGGAGTTAGGGGGCCAGAAATTGGGGCCTGACTTGAAAGCCGTCCTTTCGTTCCTTTCCTAAAGATATCCTCACTTAAGTCTAGTCTTGAGTATGCTTTTTGCTACACAGCAGGTTCGATTCTCTTCCTGTCAGCCCGAATGTTCTGTTTTCTGGGAGAGTTGGGCGGCAAGTATTTAAGCGACTGGTTTATTTTGAAGCTAGATTTCTGTAATTCCCAAGTGAATGTGAGTTTTCCTTATTTTTGCTGGGCTGGGCAGACCTGGAGGAGCTCAGGGAAGTAAGGAGAATCAATTACTTTCCCTCAGGAAAGTGGCTAACTTAGGAGCATTAGCTTCACAGTACTGTGGAGGGTTTGGGGAGAGAAAAGTGGTACAAAAGAGTGCTCTGTCTCTGTACATTAAAACTGGTATTTATATTGACTGTGTGGGTGTATGCATCTGAGAATGCTGCATTGGTCATTGGTGAATAAAGTGGACAGCACTATTTGAAGCTAATCCAAAAAGGGGTTGATGTGCCTAAAAATGTAGTTTCCATGATGTTTTTAAAACAAAATGAAAGGGGACGTACTGGAGAGGACTAAGCACCACACTAAGAAATGCCAGCGATATCTTGGTGGTCATGTTGTCTGAGCTGACAAGCTGTGGATAAACGGACCAAATGATTAGACTTAGTAAACACACACACAACACACACACACACACACACACACACACACACACACACACACACACACACTGCTAGTCCATGTTTCCTTATCTTAGAACAGGACACATATTTGTTGTTTTAAAAAATAAATTTTCACAACCTTATGCATACTCAGTTTTAGATGAGTTGACCAATACAGAACTATACCAAAAAATGAACATCCTGACCATTGCAGGAAATGACCCTTATGATTAACATTTGGAAACATGTTTGTCTCTGTTCTGGGTTTTTGTTTATGGCCACAAATGTCTGAGTAAAAAGTAACAATTTTTAGGAAATTAAGCAGATTTGGTCTACACAATTTTAAGTATTACCTTGAGTTAAATGGTCTGGTTGATTGCTTGTCCTCATCCTCCCCTCCTCCTGCTCTCTTTCTTGATTTTGGTATTGTATGGATCCAATCTTTATCTTTCTGTTTATAGATTACTGAAATGTCCACATCCTTCAGGCACAACACTAGCACATTTCAAAAGTATTGGAGCTTAAGAGAGGATTTGGGTTGTGAATTTCTATTCTGTTTGTTAAAAAAAAAAATCAGGAATCAAAGAAGGCTTAAGGGTCAACACAGCTGTCTGGCCAGTCAAATCTTCTTTAAGGAAGTCAGGCTGTGTCAAGAGGAGAAGAAACAGTTGTTGTAAAGTACTTAACACCACAATGTGCCTTCCATTTCAGCCCTCCAGGTTTGGTGGGGTTTGGGCTTATTAGCTGGTGAGGGTCAGTTCTCCCCTCACAAAGCTATTTCTGCAAAGAGAAAATTGCAGGGATCAACTTGCCAGCTGTTGGCCAGAACCAAGGAGATTTTGCAGAGGAGGGGTGTGTGTGAGCTGTATGTATTGTTCAGAGAGGTGTTGGTAGAACCATGAAGGTTTTTAATTTAAAAATATCTATTGAAACACAGATATTTACAATCAATATGCTGTGCTCTTTAGTTTCTAGTGTGTTCTCAGTATTGGTCAGCTCAAGGGTTGCATTTTAGATTCATGTATTCTTTTTTTTTTCTCCCCAAATCCTCTGTTCCACATTTCAAACATACTCTTAGAACAAAGCATATACATATATATATATATATATATATATACCATATATATATATATATATATATATATCTGAAACTCTTGATGCTATTATTCTGTAGAATACTTATGGTAGGAGAAAGTGAATTGATGATTTAAAAAAGTAGGCTTAAGGACAATTTCTTTATTCAAGACACTGGACAAAGTAAGGGAAAAAATGGCCAGAAGAATCTCCCAGCCTGCCTTCAGGAGGCTTATAGCCTAAAACTTTCCATCTGTAATCCTTACTATCAAGAATTC
Source organism: Dipodomys merriami (assembly GCF_024711535.1). NCBI lineage: Eukaryota > Metazoa > Chordata > Mammalia > Rodentia > Heteromyidae > Dipodomys > Dipodomys merriami. The sequence goes on from NW_027203826.1 coordinate 3,278,283, forward strand.
CTTGAAAACTTGCACACCTGAAGTGCAGGACTAGATATTGATCAGAAACTGTTTGGAATGACCAGATATTTATCACTCAGGATAGAACTCTTATTTGGAGAGTTGTACTGAAAGAATTAGAGAACACTTTCTATTATATTAGTAAACATGACTTTGCTTTTTCCTTGCTTTTTTGGGTGGAGTTGTGGTCCCTTAAAAATTGAGATGCAGAGAAGGTAAATTGTGGAACATTTCATAAGGGAATGTTCAGGCAGTACTTTTTCTTCAAAAGTCATGAAGTTCAAATGTTGTTTCCACATGCCTAAGTACAATGCAACAGTAACACACATTCATGAAGTTGGGGTTGTCCTGCTTATTTAGCCACTTGTATGCATCCATGGCTGATGGGGAGATTTTTGTCTTTGAATTATTAGCTGTGAATACCTTGGGTCAGGCAGCCCCTTAAAAGGTGAAAATACCATTCTGTCCAATAGTGGTTACACTTTCCTTGAGTCAAACACCAACTTTTTTTTTTAAACCAAATTGTTAAACCAAAAATTTCTAATTAAAAAAACTGAAATGACGATGTTTATTTAGGTACAGCCATTGATTTGAAATGTCAGGATATTTTACTCTTTGTCCCTAATACTTTGACACCTCGAGGAATACTTGATCTTCTGACTTCCCCCAAAAAGAAATAAGCGACTAAGGTCCGGATGTAAATACTGATTTATGAACATTCCAAAATGAGCAATTTTGTAGCTCAGGAGATGTCCTCAAATAAAAGTAACTAGTTAGACATTGATCAAGCTGTGTTCTGTGATATCAAACATTAGGGATACCTAATGTGTAGATTTTTATAGACTGGATCCAATTGTCTTCAAGGGTCCTGAAAGCTAGCAGACAGCCCACATATTTTCCAGCCTAGAAGATTTCTATTTATATAACTGTTGTTGCTGATTTAACTGAGTCCTCTATGATCTGGTTAGTTTGGAGTTTTCCCTGAATTTGTTCCAAACAAATGCTGTAGTTGGACTTCAGTCAGAGACAGAAGAGACTGCTGAATAACGGGAATGTGGTAATACAATAGATAATTAAGCCTTCTGGAAGGGATCCCACATTTAAATCAAGTTTATATTGTTTCTTTCATGTGCCTGGCGGCTTGTTGGGTCAGGAGGGGCCCTCTCCCTTCACATATGAAGTTTATCATTATCCCTGGGATTGTTCTAGACACCCTAGGAGCAGTGTGGGATAGTTCTGCTGTCATCAGGACTGTTCTCACAGCATCATAACTCCCCACATGTCAGCAAATCGCAGGCCTTGGGAATCCTTCTCTCAGAGGGTCAGTTGGTGTTCTCTTCCCTTCTTTTTGGAGCAGACTGATTTCTAAGGAAAGGGACTGAAATGGGGGAAAGTGGATATGATCACACTTAAAGAGATTTTTTTTTTGTATCTTTCTTTTGATCTGCTGATTGGCAGCCCTGAGACAAGAAAACGACTTAGGTAATGCTGTCTATTAGGACCAGTAATGAACTAATTCTGCATTTTATCAAGGGTAGTATAGGAGGAGGTGGTGGTGGTGGTGGTGGTGGTGGTGGTGGTGGTGTGTGTGTGTGTGTAGGAGGGGTTAGTTTGATTTTATACTGTGACATTACTTGGGCATGCAGTTCCTCATAAAAGGAGCCCCTAGATGAAATTAGAGGCAATTGTTAGATTTTTTTTCTCTCTACTTTAACTTTTGTTGGCCCCAATCCTGGCACAATAAAATTTAAGAAATATAAAAATCAAACACAGCTAGGTAATAAATTGATGTCTGCGTTAAATTACAGGGGCTTAGCCTGAAATTAGCAGTCTAAGGGCTGTGGCTATGTTTACCCAGGCGGACTTATCTTATTTATTTATTTTTCTGTTTTAATTTTCAAGGGTGGTTGAAAACATTCCCTGCTCAGAGGTGTTTTCTCTTTGTATAAGTATCCAACCTTGGACATGACTTTCTTGGAATCTAGGAGTTTTTGAAAAATAGATAGCAGGAGTTGATGCCAGTAGTATTTTGGGAATTAGAATACTAGATATGAACATTGCCCTAAGAACAGAGAAAGGTTATGGGGTTATTTTGGTCTTTAACTAATTGGGACATAATTTAAAGAGTTAACTTACCTAGTCTGGTTTTAGGTTCTGAACAATCCTAGTGCTTGTCTTTTCTAACTGGCTAGAAAATAGCTTTTGATATTCTGATTTCAGAGACAAGAACTATCTGGTTAGGTTGTTATTTATCTTGTATTAATGAAAAGACGGTTACTAATTTCAGAGAGGTCTTTTCACTGTTTAAATTATGAGAAAGTTTTTGAGGATAATGAGCAGGAACTATTTCTCTAGTAAGTACAACTTTGATTATTAAATCATTAGCCAATTATCTTCATTTTCATCACCATCATCATCATCATCATCAGCCAATGAAATTACTTGGGTTTTAAAACTTAGAATATATAAGACTTTAAACTATTCATTACAGGACCAGAAATTGCAAAGCATCTTAGAGTAAATGTGTATTAATAAAATGTGGTTGTTGAATGTTACCAATGCCAAAATAGCTGATGACAAAGTACAGTTGTACAATACTGGGAAATAAATTATGGAAGAAATTATGGAAGAATAGCTACAGGAGAAAGATTTAAAAATCATTTCTGCCTAAGCTATAAAATCTTAGTTGTATTTTACTGATGTTTGCTTTTTATTATTTTTCAATAAACTCTTTGGGATCTAGATTTTTAAATTCTCTTTCACATCTTTAGAGAGGGGTTCTGAGACAAGCCACTTCAGGGTGAGATGAAGAGACTAAGGCACCCTGGGGGGTGGGGAGAGTCTCTCTTACTCCTTCTACAGAGCAGAAAGGTTTCTTTGTGTGAAGGGTGTCTTATACCATCATGCCTGCAACTTTTCCTTGGGAACAACTGATGTGTTTTTCTGAAGTTAATTGGGGACTTAGAACAGTGTGGTTGCCAGGTACATTTGCAGATTTGGTTTGGGGAAGTTGGTAATTTTGTAGGAAAGATTCTGGAACAAATATCACAAGGGATGGAGAAAAGATCCCCTTGTGTCCCTTCCAGTGGTATATTTTCCGTTCATCATGGAAAGATAATCTGTCCTGGGGCTCCTTAGGTTTTACATTTTCTCCTTAGTCTCTTAACTGGCATGACATGGGCATTTAGTGTATTTATCACAATTAAAATTAGTCATGTTATCTCTGGCCGCTGCTGACTGCAGCTTTGTGTCTCTTTGTTATATCTTAAATGAAACCTAAATCAACCATCTTGCAAGCATCTTCCAAATGTCAGATTGTTATTTTAGTAAAGCACAATGATCCGTCTCTATATTTTTAACCAAGGTGAAATTAATAAAATCACCATGGCCCTGGCATTAATTAGCAGGAGGATTAGAGCAGTAGCGGCTAAAAAGGAGGTGTAAACACTGTAATCTTGCTACATGTTTGTTTTCACACTACTGAAAATAAATAAAATGAGACTTAGGAAAAGGATTAAGTTTCTTTTGGCATTAGATAGCAGATGCTATTGGAATGCAGCAGAAGTACTGAAGTATTAATGAAGATATTATATAAGGAATAAAAACAAACCTCTGTCTCTTTGCTACCTTATAGGAATAACTTGGTCTCCTCACTAGTAGTAGCCCCTGTCTGCATAGTTAAAAAAGGATTTTAAAAAAAATCTCCCCTTGTGCTGTTCTTATCAGTGGTGAGTAAGGCCCACCAAATCATCTGTAGAGCTTGTCACCTGGCTGGCATGCACAGATAACCTAGAATTTAACATCGTTAGGCTCTCCATTATTGCATCCAAAATGTCATAACAACTAAAAATACAAAGTAGACTGTGCTTTTCCTAGTCCTGCAACTGAAGTCACACGGAAGTCTCTTCTAGCCTTTCAAGATTCCAGTTTGGGGATACTATTTTTGGATAACAGCAAATATGTCTGGCTCTCCTGACTCCCTAGGCCTCCAGGCTTCCTCTACACTATTAGATAAGTGTGTTGTCATATAACAGATGAGTCCTGATAGGTGTCTGGCCATTATGGATTGGAATGTGTTTGTTTGACCTTCCTAATAAACTCTGTCCATATAAAAAATGGACTCTATGCTGTATTGGACTTCACATCTAGCCCTATCCTACTCTGCCTTCCCCCAATCCCCTTTTCCCCATGGAACTCTATTAAATAACGTGACTCGTATGCATCTTATCGACTGCCTCTTCTTCATCCTTGGTTATTCTTGTGATCTGTTAGTATGGTCTCCATTTCCATACATGGAGGGACCTTTTGGATACACAAAATAATAGTTCTGCCACATGACCATCAAATTGTGGTGTGGGGCCCAGCTCAATGGTTGGCAAAGGACATTAGTCGCAGAGTTGCATGATTCTGTGATCATTACTCTTTGGTGACTGTTATTGGACCTTTGGAAACCTCTGAGTATGCTGGCACCCTGGTAGAGGCAGGGTTATATCTTACTACTAAAAGGGGATGTCTTTTGGTGCACCAGAGAAATACCTGAGTCTGGTGCTGTCACAAGTCCATGGGAAGAAGGAGGTGTGTGGTGAGTATTCTGACAGGCTATTATATAATTGCCTTACCCACTCTCACCCTTTGCGGCTTCCCTGGATATAGCATTTCTCCATCCTGGAAGGACCCATCTCGTATCTCTTGAGTGCCAGTTCTGCTGCAGGAGGGACTAGTGCCCTTTGGAGCAATATCCTGTCTACATTCCTCTCTACCCCTGCAGTTACATGCAGCTACTCCTTGACTCACAACTGGATTGACTCCTCCCTATCAAGCCTCAGGAGTCTTTAAAAGGATTTTTCAAAACAAAACAAAACAAAACACCCCCTCCTGAACTCCAGATTAGCCTCTTAAGCTCATTAAAGTTCCTTTAAATACCAAAATGTTGGGCTCCTGGGGACTATCCCCCCAAACCATATTTTCATTCTTAACATTGTTGTCATTCACTGTGCAGCAGATTAGGCCCAATCCCTCTGGACCCAAGAAGCAGCCCCCCACCTCCTCTCTGCAGGAGGGTCCCAATATGTCTTTGTTTCAGCATCTAGGATAGCCTGAGGCTGAGTAGGAGCTGATGCCAGCTTGGGCTAGGCCTGTCAGCTTCAGAGTAGAGAAGTGGACATCTCTCCTCAGGATGGGGCCCAGAGTGGAGAAAGGTGTAGCTTTTGCAGTTGCTCTGGAGCTCTACAGCTATTGAATCTCAGTCACTGGACAGAACTAGGAATGGGCTTGGATTTATAGAACTCAGGATGGCTTTGGGGGCCCTTTTATCTGGGATGGGCAACAACACCGGAGCTCAATGTTAGTGTGTGCCTGGTCCATCCCTGATCAGAGGTGGATTATGCCGGTTCTCCTCTCCCTTATTTCATGGCATCTACCTCCTCTTTGAGCCTTCCTCCCCTAATGCTGGCTCTTGGGGAGAGTTTTCTGGTTTTGACAGTGGAACAAATCCTTTTTAACATAACCATCTAGAGTTCCCTCCCCTGCTGCTGGCCTCCCCTCTACTTTCTCCTCCTGGTGCTCTTCCTCATGTGGTCTCAGGAGGTCTCTTTGTGCATGTGTCCCCTATAATGACAGCTTCCATCTTCCCAGGGATTCAGACACAGCTCTTCAGTGCCAGGAGACCCTTTCCCTGCCTCTCTGGCTGGAAGTTGTGCTCCATTGCATCACTGGCTTTCTAATTCATTGTTGGATCTCAGCTGAGCTATGCCTTCTTACTTGTCTTGTGCTCTAAACCCATCTTGTGACCTTTTGCATTCCAAGTTGTTCAGTGCCCAGACTAGAGCCTCATTCTGAATAGCTGTCAGATTGGAGAAAATGTTGTGATATAATTCACCCTGGTGTGTGTGGGGGTATGTGCATGGCAAGGAGCTGTTCTTCTGAAGAGACTTCTTAATTGGAAGGGTATTCAGTCAAAAGAATGATCATCTTATTGTCAAATTTTAAAACCCTAGAATAGGTAGAGGGGATAATTTTGGGGTCTTCTTTGATTGCCTGTATGTGAGGTTAGCTGTGAGTTTTCACCTACTCCCTTTCTTACAGGTTTTAATTTCTTTGTGTTTAATTATTGGTTAGGGTCTTTTATTTCAGAAATCTATAGCCATAGGTGCAAGAGGATGGACAGATGAGTATGAATGGTTTGGGCATTAAATGACTCTGTATAACTGAAAAAGATAGTTTGAAACATGTGTCTTCTTGTCAAGGGATATGTAAATGACAATGTTCTTATCAATACAAAGGAGAAAACACTGATATGATATGATATGATATGATATGATAGCATAAGGGTTTTGTAAGATAGCAAGCATAAAAAGCCTAAGTAAAAATAAAGAAGATAAATGAATTAAAAACTAAATGGGAAATGTGGGGTACTAGAGAGGATTGGGTTTTATTTTACTGTTTTTTCCCCTTAAATATGAGCAAAAGCCTAAATGCATTCTTGGGAGTATGTAATCCATAGACACATAGACTCAGGGGTCAATGTGTATATGGTCAAATTTTTGCTGTGCTGCTTATTAGCTGTGTTTGCTTGGGTAGGTTCTCTTCTTATTTCGTATCTGTTTTTTCTCCTTTGGAAAGGGGATAATCATAATTGCAACCTGCTTGGGTCATTTTGGGTTGGTATTGTAAAACTTGTAGATCCAGTAAGACTGACAGAAAATGCCACATTAGTTATTATGAAAAAAAAACAGCAAAGGAGAAGTTTATGGTTTTCTTCTCTGCATTTGATAGCAGAGGAAATTGAGGCTCAGAGAATTTAAGAACTTGCCCAAGGTCATGCTGCTAGTAAAGAATGAAGCTGAAATACTCTCCTCAGCCCCTGACCACTGGTTCAATGGCCATTCCACTAAATCACACCATCTGCTGCTTGAATTTTGGTGTTCACACCCCAGTGAGATCACAATTCTCAGTTTATCCTGTTGAACAAGCTCTTGGAAAACAAGTCCCCACCTGCTGGATTCTTGAGCTATCAGGCAGCCTTCCCAAGGGCAGCTGTTCCGTTGTAAAGGAAATTTTGTAGGATTTGGGAATTGCCTAAGTGTTTGTATGTGTGTAAAAGCTGCTGGTATAAACTCATCACTCCTCATCAAACTTGCCCATCCCATTCTCTCCAATCATTCCATCTGTGCTAGCCCCATTGTTCATCTTCCTGTGCCTTACCTGTCTACCCCTCCCCCAAGAATAGTAAGAGACAAACAGCATATATTTGCCTTCCCTTCATCTTCTCAGGCTTTGTTATCAGGGACTCTTATCCTGTGAGCTGGACTTCACATTTGGCAACAGACTGTTAAAAGATCAGATCCAGAGCCTTCCAGACATAGCTTCCATTGGGACCGGCAGCAGCTGTCCATCTATTGCTTGGTTAACTCCCTTTCCAAGTTTCCTTCTGAACTGTGCTGTATTTGCAAACAAGTCCCAGCCTCAACTAGAGAAGATTCCCCTGGGTTCCATGTGAGGCTGTTTTCCAGAACTGACGACACTTTCCCCTTCTCTCTTACAGGATGGCACTTGGCCTGGCTGGATTGAAATGGTTCTAGAACCTTTTCTCTCTCCTCCCTCTCTCTTTCTCTCTCTCTTCCTCTCTCTCTCTAGTTAAATATTTTGTATTGTAATCTTTTCTCATCATTGCAAACATGTTGCCCTTTTAAAACTAGTCTACTTTTAGAGAGATGAAGTGTATGAAGTGTATTTCAGAATGTAATCTGGTTCAACTTTTGTTTAATACAACTAGAGATTTCAGGTAACACATGGACAGTTGGAATGCATTTTACTTAGTTGATATAGATTTCTCAAATTTAGTATTAAATTGACCCTTAACAATGGGCTCATTAATTGTCATCAATTTTAATCAACAAATAGACATGAAATTCTTATATATGTCAGATGTTTAAAAAAATGAATGAAACAAAGCATTGCTGGATGTATTAGCGATCTAAGATTCTGTTCTGAAATTCCAAGTTTTAGATGCTTAAAAAAGCAAAACTGTTCAAAGAGAGGCAGGGACAGAGGGACAGAGAAACATCTTATGCAGGCATTTTGCTATTGGGGTCACTTAGATCATAAACTATGAGGGAAGGTTTTTTTTTTTGTCAGTTGTGGGGCTTGAACTCAGGACCTGGGCACTGTCTCTGAGCTTTTTTTTTGGGGGGGTCCGGTCGTGGGGCCTGAACTCTGGGCCTGGACGCTGTCCCTCAGCTCTTCAGCTCAAGGCTAGCATTCTACCACTTGAGCCACAGCACCACTTCTGGTTTTTTTCTTTTTGCTTATGTGGTGCTGAGGAATCGAACCCAGGGCCTCATGCATGCAAGGCAAGCGCTCTACCTCTGAGCCACCTTCCCAGCCCCTCTCTGAGCTCTTTTGCTCAAGGATAGTGCTCTACCACTTTGAGCTACAGTGCCACTTCCAGTTTTCTGGTGGTTGATCGAAGATAAGAGTATTCCTGACTTTCCTTCCTGGGCAGGCTTTGAACCTCAGTCCTCAAATCTCAGCCTCCTAAGTAGATAGGCTTATGAACCATTGGTGCACAGCTGTTTTGTTTTTAATTTCAAGCATTTTGCACAGTGTGTGATCCAAGAGGCACCCAGTAAAGACTTGTTAAATAAATTCAGAAATGGCTTGCTTGGAGTTGTTGAAGAACATCATCTAATGGGTGACAGATTAGCTGGATCTTGGAGAATGGATGGGAATGTAGGCAGGGGAGAGACTTTCAAGTAGATAAAGAAAAATGTACAATGGAGTCTTGGAAAGGAAGTGTGGTGGCCCCTGGGGCCACTTGTCACAGAAATGGTGGTGTTCATGGCACGGTAGTCTGGTTGTGGACTACAGTGTAATGCCAACCAGTGAGGTACACGTTGTATACCATGTGGACTTCAATCACATCCTGTTTATTACTGTAGAACCATCAGGGGTTTCTCAGCAATGGAAGAATATGACCATTGTTTCTCATAGTCGCAATTCTGGTAGCAAACTGGGGCACCAATGGGAGCCTGGGTAAAGGCTAAGCAGAGGCAGTAATCAGACAGTTGCTACTATAGGCTTTGGGAGATTATAATAAAGATGTGAATTAAGATGGAGACATTGGGACTAGAGAGACTAGAAATGATCTAGAAAATATTCCTGACATAAGTTGAACTTAATGACTTTGGGGAGAGGGAGGATTTGAAGATGATCTAGCAGGGGTAGGGTGACAGTCTTAGCAAGCTATACCTCATACAGGAATTCAAGAAATGGAGCAGAAATTTGGGACAAGCAGAGCTAGAAAATGAGAATAAATGTGCACGTGCTGAGTTCACTGGCGAGATGCTCAGGGGGACTGTCCAGGAGGTAGCTGTGAAAGAACATCTGGGAACTAACCTGGATTCAACTCTTTAGGCTACATTATTACAAAAAATATGTAAAGGAGAGAATACCCAAGGTGTTAGTAATACACTGAGAAGATGGTCAAGGATGGAGCTTTGGGAGAGCATTAGCATTCAAAGCCAGGAAAAAACAAATGTTACAGAATGACAGAAGCATGAGAAGACACAAGGGGAGTGGGGCTCTGGAAACATGTTGAGGGGGGCGGGAATTTTCAAGATTGGCAGCTTCATTGCCTTTGGAATTGTAAGGCAACCATTGGCAATCTTATAAAGACTAGTTTTATTAAAGGTACAGGGAGTTGGGACAGGATTCTATCATGAAAAATAGGTCAAGATAAGAGGGAGTGATGGTGGCCAATTTGGAAGGATGAAGATAGATAGCATTTGGGGTGGAGACAGGGAAAAAGGGAAAGTATTTTAGGATTCGGTCATTTGTGTCTACCTGATGGTTAGAGCGAGTTTAGCTAGGAAAAGGGAGGAGGTTGAAGATCGAGTATAGGTGTACACCTACTCAACAGGGAAGTCATTTAGGAAAGGACACAGAGTCTGATCTAGCTTTAATCTTTCCCAACCATTTATTGCCCTTGTTCTCTTGTGGCTATTGTAGCTCCTCAGTCTTTCCTAAGGCCACTCCGGTTCATGTCCTGGGAATGGGAGCAGTAAGGACCCAGCCTGTTTTGTTTCCATCTTCAGATAGTCTGTCTGTGTAACAGCACCTTGTCTGTCTTCTCTCATTTCTGCTCCTAATCCATGCAGAAATCTATGTATTCAAAGGTATACCAATGTGTGGACAATTTCTCAGGACAAGTCTTAGACCAGGCCAGGAACTACTAGTCAACCATGTTTCACTAAAGAGACCATCCACACTGAAGAGTGTTTTCTCTGGCGCTTGAAATATCTCTTAAGACAAAGGAGTTCAAGATTTGGATATCATCCTCTTGTTGGTTACAAAATGGTGGCTGAATCTCTCACTATCTACTGTTTTATAGTTTGGTCAATTTGCTTGTTGTGGTAATCTTCCTTTGGTTGCTATCACAAAGTATTTGAAACTGGGAACTCTATAGAAAAAGAGGTTTATTGAGATAATAGTAATAGAGATTGAAAGTGCACAGTCGGTTGATTCCCCGTTGGTGTCTGGTGATGGCAGTACAGTGGTGGAAACCTGTGCAGAAGATCATATACTGAGATGAAGCCAGAGGGATTCAGAGGCCAGGCTTGCTCTCTTGATTACACCTTGCTTTTGTGGGAATTAACTACCTCCCTCCCCCACAAGAACCAAATTCATTGCTTCCAGGGGAAGTGCCCACATGCCTTAATTGCCTCCCACTAGATCTTACTTCTTAAGGGTCCAACCATTCTAAACATCCCTTTACTGAGGACCAAGCTGCAGCATTCCCTTTGGGGATCACATGCCAACCAGATGTAAATGATGACAGTTTGTTCATAAGCTTACTTTCTCAGACTGAGGGGTTGGGCGGGGGGTAGAGTGACATTGTAGACGACAGTGTGTTTTCAGAATCCTTGGGGCTTTAATCCTGTCTTTGTCCCTTTGTGGGCTGGGTTGGCCTGGGCAAATCACTTAGCCTCTTTGAGCTCATTCCATTTGCCAAAGTGCTTGAGCACTCTGAGGTGTGGAGTGTGATCACGAACGGTGTGACTTGTGCAGTGCAGTCGTACATGGTAGATAGAAGTTCTTCCTTATGTCTAGGCAGTAGATTTCATTATTATGTAGGGAAGTAGAGGAGACAAGGTTATAAGGGGCCAGACCTCTTAGCTCAGAAAGGAATTAAACTGAACTTGGTGTTGCCAAAGAAGCTGAATATTTTCCAATGGCTCTGCCTCTGTGGCCAGTAAATTCAGTGGAAAATATATTAGTGATGGGTTATTTGATATCATAGACATCCAGCTGATTCATGGAATGAACTTTTCTACTTGTCAACTGGTAGTTAGGGCTTAGTTTAGTAGTGCTAGAAGGGGCATTTGGGCGGAGAACTGTAATACAAATTGTAATACTTAGTGATGTATTATTTTCCAATTTCCCTGTTGACAGTTAAAGAGCAAGGGCCAAATGGAATGCACTCTTTTAAATGGCAACACGGACTCAGTGGGATTGTTGGAAAGCCATTAGTAGCCAAACCTAGTTAATATCAGCTCAGGTAAATGCTCTCCACCACTGGCTCCTTTCCCCAACTCAATTATTAAAGGATTAAAAGACTTCCCCAATGAACTCCCTTAAAAATTTAATGACATTCAGTCTTGCAGAGGTCAAACTATTATGGTGAAGTGATTTCAGCTTTGCCCTGACCTTGCTGGTTAATCAGAGACGAAAGAGGTTCTGAAGCTCATATTACCTGTAATAGGGTCAGACTATCAATAAAACCACTTGCTGTGGAATCCAGGGAACTCAGGTTCTTGATTTTACCAGGTCGTGCAAACTTCTAGTAGAAAAATAGAGGGGAGGGTATGTCTTACTTCAAGCCTTTTAATCAGTGTGTGTCGGTCTAGATGGTACTCTGTCGTCCTTAGAACTGGAAGGTTCTGTGTCCAGATCTTGCTTTGATGTTGTAGCTGTATGTAAGAGTCACTCAGACCTTAGCAGTCACTTCAAGGCTCCTTGGATATGCAGCATGTATTTCAGTTGTTTCATTGCATAAGCATATACAAATGTGGTCACGAACTTGGGGCTCTCTGTTCTCTGGCGTGACAGAGGATGTTTATGTGAGATCAGTAAGGAAAAAAGCTGGGATGCAACCTGTGGCTAGGGAACCAAGTCAACTCCTCTTGGTTTCCATGGGAACCAACCCAGGTTCTTAGATCCACCAGCTCCAAGGGATTAGTAACTGAGCCAGTCACTCTCAAACAAGTCAAGGACAAGTAAGTCTCAAGTCTCAAGGACAGCTGTGCACACTGGTGCTCTGCAAATCTAAGTGAGTAGTGGAAAGACGCAGTGAAGGATGAGGGTGTTATGGCACACCAACCGGTACCATCTTTCTAGACTGGTGTCCACAGATAAGCATGAGCCATTATTCCCAGCTTTAATTTTGAAATAGGGTCTCACTAAGTCTTTTTTATTTCCCCTCATGGTTTAGCCTTGAAGCTAGATCCTCCTACTCTGTATTGATTCTTACTCCTGTGCTCTCCATTTCCCTGTAACATCTATGTAGTTCTTCTGTCCCCAGACCACCAATTACCTCCAGCATATGACTTAGCTTCCTTCGCTAGCATGTCAGTATATTGTCTCTATTGACAAACTCCGTGAGTGCAGGACCATTGTTGGGTTCATGTTGGGCTATTGGTATTAGTGCAAGGCCTTGAAGAACTGAGTAGAGGAGGAATGGAAAACAAGCTCTGTAGGATGATTCCAGGATGTTTCATGTGAGTCCGTTGTATGGCAATGGCCATGCTGCTGTGTTGGCATGAATGCAGCAAGGCTACAGGGGACACTGAGACTCTTTGGGCAGTGGGCAAGATGATAGTTTACTTGTCATTTGTATTATTTATTCTTTGTAGAACTTCCATAGAAGCCACAGAAAGGAGGGGAAAAAGTGAAGTGAAAAATCGCTCATTGCTAATAGGTACTCTCTGTGGAAGTGTATTTTAAATTTGGGTTTTGCTTTAGCAAAACCCAAGTGTTATGTGTTTGTGTATATATGTGTGTGTCCATCTGGAAAGAGAGGATACATAGATTTTTTTTTATTAGAACTCAGGAGTTGCTTGTGATCCCCACATGGTTAAGAAGTAGTGATCTGGAAGATGCAGAACACATGAAATATGAGGCAAATCCTTACATGGAGATAATAACATTGTGAGATTAAAAGGCAGGAAGACTCACCAACAGCCCTTGTCTGTTACTTCCCCCCTCCCTTCCCATTCACACATGGGTTCATATTCCAACTCTGACAAAATTCAAATAATCTAGCTTCTTATTTCTAAAGGTCAGGAACTATCTCTTTACATAGCTTTGTAGGGATTATAGGATATCTGTGTTTATAAAGTACCTAGTGAAGATCATCAACAAATGGTAGCTAACTATTATTATTTTTGTGCTGGTACTAGTGCTTGAACTTGGCCTGGGTGTTGTCCTTTAGTTTTTTTTGCTCAGTGTTGGCTGGTACGCTATCACTTGAGCCATAGCTACTTTTCTAGTCTTTTGGTGGTGAACTGGAGATAAAGGTCTTACAAATTTTTCTGTTCGGGCTGATTTTGAATCATGATTCTCAGATCTGACTCCTGAATAGTGAGGATTACAGGTGTGAGCCACTGGTGCAAAAATGGTAGCTAATTATGCTAAGTATTTATTTACTAATGTTTAGCAATATTAGCCTATTGCAGACTATTGCCCACATGGGGGACATTATTCTCTTGGCAATGGTTTGTTTCTTTCATTACATTGAAACCTCAGCAGTATGAAATTCTCAGTGGATATACCTAATATTTTAAAAGGATATATAAGCAGGTAGATTGCTTTGTAAAGTAACACCACACAATCAAATTCAAGATAGAAAAATCAAGAGATACTTGGTTTGAGAGCCAGGAACTTTAACACAGATGGAATTTACTCATTTTGGTTGGTTTATAGGAACTGACAAACCTCAGCTATAATCATGCAGTATTTATCTCTTACATGGATCTTAAACTGAAAGTTAATAAGCAGATTTGTTAAGTGGGCTTATGTTTCCTCTTGTTAACTAAATTGTAATCACTTGTTGATAACTGAAGGTTGAAATAAGTTGTACTGTCTTGGTTGTAGCTGTTGGGAAGAAATGGAGCATTTAAGTTTCACAAATGTGTAAACTTTCTAGGTGGGTTACAGAAGATCCTCAGTCTCCATGGGGATATAGTTCAAGGAGACTGCCGATAGGGAAAACCCATGAGTGCTCAGGCTGCATAGAGTTCAGTGCTCTAGAATTACTCAAATTTACCCATGTCACATGTACAGGAGGTCTGAGCAGCCATAAGGTGCACATGAAGCAGGCTGTCAAACACCAGCTCTCATTTCAGGCTCTTTATCTTGCACACTGTAGATATTTGATTCATTTTGTTTCACATAATGCCACCCAACCTCTGTCAGGCATGCCACCTTTCAACAAGTTGAAAAATTTCACTTTGTCACTTTAGTTGAGTATATTTGATGCTCTTTTGGGCTTGGTGGGGGGATTACTATAACACTTACCTTGCTTTGGAGTACACCGCTTGCTTGGGGAAGCGTAGCTCACAAAACTAAGGGCAGGAAAACACTGAGTCGATCACACAATGATTTAAACGCAATTGATGATAACTCAGGACTGACTGAGGGGTTCCCCATCAGCGGAGACACGAGCTCATACCTGCAATTCTAGCGACTCAGGAAACTGAGATCTGAGGCTCAAGGTTTGAAGTCAGCCTGGGCAGAAAAGCCCATGAGTCTCCTATCTCTAGCTAATTATTTACCGAAAAGGTAGAAGCAGTTCTGTGGTTCAAGTGGTAGAATATTAGCTTTGAGGACAGCACCCAGGCCCTGAGTTGAAAAACCTGGTAGTGCCCAAAAGATTCATAAAGACTGTGAAATTTCTCTGGATTCTTTGTTATTTAAATTAATTAGCTCATTAATTAGTTTATTTATTTTGTTTGTTAAAGCTATGTGTAATGAAGCCATAAGACAGGTTTATTGGAAAGATCTTGTCTCTCTCAGAAGGCACACATAGGGTAAGTTCTTTCATCAAAACCACAGAGTGGCTCACTTGGCACTATGTTAGATATGAACTATACAACTTATGTGAGAGGAGGGCTGGGGCAGGGCAGAGTGGGGGAGCGGAGAGAAAATGAGGGAAGAGGCCACACTGTTCAAAAAGAAAACTCCTCATCATCTGACTTACATAACTGTAACCCCTCTGTAATCACCTTTACAATAAAAATAGTAAATAAATTAAAAAAATTAAACAATTTCAATAAAATGCAACCTGTGCCCTAAAAAACAGAAAAAGATCACAGTGTGGGTCTAATTAGTCCATTTAGATAATTTGGTGAATGGATGTACACCCTGATTTTTGTTTCTATATTTTTTTTTTTATGCCAGTCCTGGGCTTGAATTCAGGGTCTGGGTCCTATCTCTGAGCTTCTTTTGCTTGAAGTGAGTGCTGTACTACTTGAGCCACAACACAACCTCTGGCTTTTTCTGAATAGTTTGTTGGAGGTAAGAGTCTCACAGTCTTACCTGCCTTATGCTGGTGTCGAACTGTGGTCCTTAGATCTCAGTTTCCCGAATAGCTAGGATTACAAGTGTAAGCTACCAATGCCAGCTGCATCCCAATTTTTAAATGTTCCAGTCAAATCATTCATTATGTATTTTCTCTTCTAGGAGAGAGTCCAAAGTCTTTTTAAAGTATTGACTACAGTTCTCTAAGTTGTTCTAGGATTCACTTTGAACGTACAATGCAAATTAGGAGCGATCTTTATTGAGTGCCTAAAAGAAAGAAAAGTCAAATTTTGGATACACAATGTAAATTTTTGTTCATAATTCACATCCAGTTTTCTGTCTTCTCGGTTCAGAATCCACAGTAGTTTTCAAAAAAAAGCTTCCGTCCAGATGGGAACATCTAAGTAGTAAAATCTCTCAACCAAAGAATGGAGTGCCAGTGATTCAGTCCAGGTAAAAAAACTCACAACCTGTGGAAGGAATTGGCCTTGGGGTGTGCTGTAGGATGGGATTGCCTTCTTGGCCAGGCACAGAGGCAATGCTGGACCTCCTAGGACCAGCCTGCCCTGTGTAGTCTGTGGCCCCCAGACCCAGTGGCCAATACTGGGCATGCCTGGAGGGGGTTATGCTCCTTTCAGAAGATCAAGAGAAGACCTGGCTGCAACACTGCCTTGTCTTAGACATGCTGGGTACTAGGAAAGAAGAGGGAACTTCTCTTTTCAAGACCAGGACAGCTTCAGCATAAACGGATTTAACTTAAGCATCCCTGCTGTGCTCAGCTTTCCCCATAGCTAGTCATGCAATCTCATGTTTTTTGGGTCTTGATTAATGACAGGTTTTTGGAACTGAGATCTGTGTTTGTTTCCTGGACCTATTATTTATCAATTATGTGATTGTGTGTGTGTGTGTGCTCACGCGTGTGCACTCATGCACATTTACATAATCATTTCTGGCTTTAAGAACTATGAAATTTTGTTTTGGTAGTGATGGTGCGTAAAAATAAAGCATGTAGCTGGGCGTGGTAATGTAGTTCTGAAATTCCAGTTCTGAAATTCCAGGAGGCAGAAACAGTAGAATTGGAATTCTTCACCAGTCTGGCCCCAAAACATGCTAGGTATTATAGTACATACCTATAATTCCAGATAAGAGGATTGTGATCTGAGATCCTCCTGGGTAAACTGAAAAACCACTAAAGGCAAAAGGACAAGGGATGTGACTTGGGTGGGTACAGTGATTTCTTAACAAGTGTAAAGCCCTGATTTCAATCCCCAGTAGTTAAAAAAAATATTTTTTAAAAGAGAAAAACTAGAGCCGGGAGCTGGTGGCTCACACCTGTAATCCTAGCTACTCAGGAGGTTGAGATCTGAGGATCACGGTTCAAGTCAGCCTGGGCAAAGAAAGTCCGTGAGACTCTTATCTCCAATAAATCACTAGAAAACCAGAAGTGGCGCTGTGGCTCAAGCCGTAGAGTGCTCGCCTTGAGCTGAAGAGCTGAGGGACAGCGCCCAAGCCTAGAGTTCAAGCCCCACAACCGACCCCTCCCCCCCCCCCAAAAAAAAAAAAGAGAAAAACTAGAACAGATAATTATTGTAACGGAGAAAATTTATTTTGCATTTGATTTTATGAAGAAGAGATGGATACTTCCTGAAAATGAAAGGAGGATCACAATGAGAAACCAGTGCTAGGACTGAGTCTAACAGTAGAAGTACAAATAGAGAAGAGAGGGCAATCCAGGCAGGGAGGAGAAAAGAAGGCCTGAGGGTCTGAGGAAACTGGTTCATGGAGTCATCACTGTGGTTTTTTACTAGAGATAGGAATTGAGCCTCAAAGAGAGGAGAGTTGATGGTCCCAGTGTCTCATGGTTTTGAAGTGGTGAGGGTGGGAATCAGGCCAGGCTTTTTAGTGGCAAGCTAGTGCTCTCTGTACTGTGTCACAGCTGCTTTGTCTCTCAGGCAAAGCCCCAGAGAAGCTGTCTATTCCAGTCAATAGGCTATGTGGAAAGGTCATGCCAGTCCTTTCCAAAAAAAAGAAAATGCAAGCAGTTCAGGGACAGCTCTGGTGTTGATCAGATAGGTTTAAGTCACTCTTCAACACAGTGACCCCCAAACTCCATATGATTATTTGACAGGATGAATGTTGAGTAAGAAACAAAATAATCAGTGATGACTTAGAAAATAGCCTTTCTAAAGTTTCTTCTGGGTTTAGGCACATACAGATTTCACCATTAATTAGTGTGATTATAGCCTGAGTGTAAAAATATTTATATATTATATTATGTATGTAGCTATGTGTACATACTCATCTCCACATGGAATCACTGGATTTTAGAGATGTAGGGAATGTCATATATTATATATACATATAGTATACCATTAAAAAATGAGAAATATACTACTTGATTTCTACTCTTTAATTTTGGAAGTACAGGTAGTACGGAACTGAAGTCTTGCTTTAAAAATCCATTGTAACAACCTCTATTTTAAGTTTCTAGTCTGTTAACATTTAATGTAATCATTGATATAGCCGGACTTAGGTCTACCGTTTTGCTATCTTTTTTTCTGTTTGTATACTTTGTTTTTGATTCTGTTTCTCCTTTTATACCTTCTCTTCATTAATGGATTTTTAACTTACTGTCTTTTTTTTTCTTTTTTTACTATACCTCTTTATAGAGTGTTGCATTATTTTTAGTAACTGTTCCCACGATTACAATATATATTAATTACTTGTGTATATCTAGCATTCATGTCTTACCACACATAAGACTGAATACTTCATTCTTACTGAACGTATTTATCTTTTTATCCTTGAGCATGCTTATTATTGATGCTTTGAAATCCAACATGGAGGGGATTGGGAGGAGAGGGAAAGAGGGAGAACAATGAGGGAGGGGTTAGCAAGTTAGACAAGAAATGTACTCACTACTTTACTTATGTAACTGTAACCCCTCTGTACATCACCTAGACAATAAAATTAAAAAAAAAATCTAACGTAGGTCATTTTCGGGTTGACCTTGGTTGCTAACCTTTTCTCTTGAGTATGGATCTCATTAATGATTACTGATTAGATCTTGGGAATAATGCAGTATGAATAACATGAATTTGCATATTCCTGAAAAGACTATTTGGATTTTATCCTTTTAAAGTTCCAATGGTTAGTTAACGTTCCTTAACTCATCTGCAGACTGCCTTCCTGTGGTGGGCTGCTCGAATCTCAGTCCATTCCTTTGGTTCTTAATTGGGCAGCTTGGAGTTTACCCAGCGTGTGTGTGGCTCAGCAGTCAGCTAGATATACCCAGGATTTGGGGCAAAGTTTATACCCATGATTTGGGGCCTCGCCTCTCTGGGTCTTTCCCCTCACTTTCTAGGTGTTGTAGTGTCCAAATTCTGTCCTCTTGTTTCTTCCAGTCACTAAGGCTTTCATCTCAGTTTCTTGGTTCATGAGATTAAAGGCTGTGAAAATGGAAAATCACAAATTCTAATCCTATCTTCCATCACTATCATCTTTCCTTTAGGCATCTGTCCACAATGTTCACATAGCTGTATTTTGTCTGGAGTTATAGTTATCTGGGAGAGAGAGGGCTGGTCTCATACAGGCTTAGTCAGCCACTACTGGGGAAACTGTTTCTAAGGTTCACTCAGAAACTGGGAGAGCTTCTTACTAACCTCTTAAGCCCCAGATCTTCATCTGTGAAATAGGGATAATATCTACCTTATTGAGATGGTTGGGAAATGAATTATAGGTAGAATTTAGAATTGTTTCTGGCACGGAGTAATTGTCTTCCATTAGCTGTTGTTACTAGAACTATGAGTTCTATATTCTCATTTTGCATATTTGGATGTTACTAAAACCCTAGTCCCTAGTGAGACCATCAGAAACTCTTTACATGTATGAAACAAATCAGTTGGTGTTGGAGATAGCCAGGCCCATTAGTAACCTTTCTGGTTGTTTCATGTGTTATAACTCTGTAAAGTAGTTTGTGTACCATGGTTTTTGATTTCTTGGGAGATGGATGAGAGGGCAATTTGTCAGGTTTTACTAGTAGCTGATTTTTTTCTTTTTGAAATTCTTTTATTTCCTGCTCCTTTTACAATCCTTTATTCACTTGCCTCATGATAAAGCTTTTATTTGTGTGGTAGGGAAGGGGAGGCACTTGGGTTTTTTTTCCCCTGCATGTGGGCACTTTGTTCAGTTTTCCTTTCCAGTGTAGGGACAAATGTTTAATTGCACTCTCTTCATACCCAAGCCTTGGTGGGTGCCCTTGGCTGAATAGCTTTTGGGGGTTGTTGTCATGTGTTATCTCCTGCTTACAGATTGTTAGTCCATGTTCTGTTGCTGAAACAAACTTGATGAAGCAGAGTTTTACTTAGCTTACAGTTTTGAATGTTGATCACTATGTGTGGTTGGCAGCTTCTGCTTGGCTCTGAGGAGCGCCTTGTGACTGATGGCATCATGGTAGAAGAACATGGGTGGGAGGGAATGATTACACAACAAGAAAGCCAGAGGGTGCAGAAGTCAGGCAGAGTCTTTTCTAATAACCCACACTTGCAGGAACTATATGAGGTCCCAGGAGAACTACATTAAAGATTTTCAGAAGGCAGCACCCCCAATGACCAAATTACCTTGCATTATATCCTCCTCTTAAAGGTTCCATCATTTTTTTTATGGGAGCCAAGCTTCCAACACAGAAGCCATTGAAGGGGGACAAACCACATTTTCATCATAGCAGACACCAAGTATTTCAATATTTTGCATAACAGCTCTGGATGACCCACTAGTGCTCAGCTCTGTGTTCTCTCTCAATAGAGAAGCAGGCTTTTCCCGGATGTAACTTGGTGTAGTCATGAACATTATTTTGTATTTTGAGATCTGTGCCCCCAGAGATAAAAATACCTTCTTTCTTGACAATTTGATGATCTCTGGAAGCCTTACTCTTTGCATGTAGAATAAGATCCTTAGCTAAGATTGGAGACTCAAGACAGTGAGGGACTAGGACATGTTGTTCAGGAGGAAACCCAGAGCTCACTGGAAAGCTGTGATTGTCTCATGTTTTATTCTAGTTGTGTTTCTGTGAGTATGACTGAGTTGAATGGGGATGGATGGTTCCCTTGATCCACTTCTCTGAGTCCCATTTACACTGCTGTTGCCTCTAGCAGGATAGCAGCTGTCATGGGCACAGGTGTACGGGTGCCAAGGTAGCCCCACTGAGCGAATCACTTACTTGGATTTTTGCCAGTATTCTGGGCAGGTACCAGGAAGGACTTGCAGGTGTATAGAAGAACTGCAATAGAATAACTGGAGCTTGCTTCTCAGACCTGTAGGACTTGTGTTGGTCATGCTTGTACCTCCGGGTTCTCTTTCCCCATGTGGATGTAGCACTGGGAGACAACGTTCATGCCCAGGGACAAAATGAGAAGTGTGAACATCCCTGTGACCTGCCTCAGTCACAGGCCAAGAGACTTGCTGGAGCTAGGCTGCGATCTAAATGAGTGGACACCGTCCTCAGCATGAGCACATACTTGGCCCATAAGCAGCTGATCAAAATATAGAGGTTTCTGTGGGGAAACGGAGAAAGAGCTAAATAAGGATGCAGCGTGGTGCTTTTGTGAGTTTTTTCTTTCTCCCGGTTTGTCTTAGTTTTTCTTCCTTCCGTCTCCTTTCTGCTCTCATCACTCTCCCCTCCCCCCTTCCCCTGTTCCAACCCTAGAGACAGCATGCAGCTACGCACTGCCCCAGTTTACCTCTTAGATGGAAGGAAATATTTTCCCATTAGTGTTCCTTGTTGGACTCTGTAAGAAGAGGTGGGGACTAGGGCAGCTTTAGTCTCTCTCTACCTCTGAGAATTCCCCAGGAAAGGCCTCTTGGTGAGAAGGATTTACAATTGAGACAATGCTGCTTTCACAGCTCTTAATTACACTTGACTCCTTCTGAAGCCTCCTGCTGGCAGTAGCTACCTTGTTGAAAAGGGACTGGATATGGGCGGAGAGTGTGTGAGACTCTCCCTCCCCAGCTGGACAGTGTGTCCAGACCCTGATTAACTCCACAGTCTGGTCTCACTAAGAAGGAAGTTCTTAGCTACAGAACTTCATGTCTGATAGAGTTTTTCTTGTGGGTTCTGTGTTCTGATTTGGGGTTCAGGACTTGAATTTTAGTAGCCCAGCCCTTGCCTCTTGGTGGTTCTATATAGTAGGGGCCAACAGGATCATGGCCCAGCTGCTTGTTGTCAGGGTTAGGATGACCTAGGGAAGACTCTGGGAGTCCATATCTGCAGCAGTAGCCCCTAGAAATACTACCTAGGGCTATGGTTGGTTCTGCAATATGTGCTATGGTAAAGTTAGGTTGGACTGGATCTCCTCTCCTTTTGCCACACCTCTGTGGACCTTTCCTTTCCTCTCTCCTCCATGCTTTTCCTTCTTGTAAACAGAAGTTCCCCATGTTTCAGCAGGCTCTCCGAGGAGAGTGACTTTTGTATGCCAAATCTACCAAGACCATCTTGTTTTCTCAGCTGCCCATTGAGGAACACTGAAGGTAACTGAGTTGACCAGCTAGTGTATTGACTACTCTGTGTAATATAGTAAAATTAGCAGCATCCTGGACTTCATCTACTTCACCTGCTAGTCGTGACCTTAGTCATGACAACTGAAATTCATAGACATTGCTAGATCTCCTTGTTCCTGAATGGGGGAGGTGGGAGTGGGTGGGTAAAAAAATCCCTTCAGTTGAGACCTACTGGGGCTTAGTGACACTAATCACTAAGATAATAACTGCAAGAAAACTGGGCAGGTTTCAGGGATATAAGTGAGTTTTATACTTACAGTGTTGATAGCAAATGGATGAGGAGGAATGGGGGCAACTGGGGAAGAAAAAGATGCAGACACTTGTATATAGAAGCAGTGCTGGAGATCAAAAGGCCAGGACTTTCATCTCAGGGTTCTTTGACTACCTGGTTCAGCCAGATGACTTCATTGGGCCTCAGTTTCTCCATCTATTACATGGGAATTTGGCCTACATGGAACATGAAACTCTGCTGCCTTGTGATTCCTTCCTCCTTGTTTAATAGCATTGAAAAGTTCTAAAAGGCCAGTCTGCATAGACTGAGTGATCCTTTTAAAGGGAAAGCATGCAGGAGAGAGGAACATGCTTGCTGGGACTGTGGAAAGAGGTTATGGTTAATATCATCTTCAATTGTAGTATTCCTAGCTGATCTTGGAGAATGGAGAACCACCCCTTGCCTGGAGGATTCAGAAAATGCCCAGCCTCAGAAGCCATGGTATAGAAATGGATCTCCCTGCCAGTTCTAGCAGGTCCAAAATCCGAATATCTTCCCTCTCATCTCATCTGCCCATCCCTCTCCTCCCTCCTTTCAGTTTCTTTACTCATTATTCTACCCCCCCCCACCTCCTCCAGCCTATTGGAAAGAGCTGGGAGGCTGGTGATGGATTTGACTGAACAGTGTGTAATATAAAAGGGCAGAGCTGAGCCTGAAGGGACCGGGGGCTGCACAAGCTCCAATATTGCTTCCTCCAACAGGGCAGAGCTGGGGAGTCCCACTGGGATTACTCACACAATATTACTGCCACTGGTGAGGGTGGGGGGGAGGGGGAGGCAGACAGGCAGGGATGGGGGGTAGGGGAATCAAGGGGAGGGTCTTTAAGATAGCTGCAGATGAGGCCAAACATCAGAACAACAATAATAAGGACAACCTTTTAATAATAGTAAAAATAGCAATAATTGTGTTTTCCAGGTTTATTAACTTTGGGAAGTCTGGTTTATTAACTCTCCTGGCTTATTAACTTTGAGAAGTCTTTGCTTGCTGCTGCAGATGCCTGAGGCTTGCTGGTGTGTTTGAGTTTATCAGTCTCAGGCTCTCAAAGAGAAAGAGGGGCACCAGAGAGAGGGGAGGAGGAGGCACGGTGATATTTGAAGTAATTAGACTTTATTGAAATCAAATGCACAGGCAAGAAATGGTAATTAACTGGGGGTAGAGGATGCTCTGTTCTCGCCTATCCAAGGACTGTGGGGCTGTCACAGATAATCCTTGTCGTGGGGCACTGGATAGCTTGTGTAAAGGCAGTATTGGAAAGAATATATGTGTATTTTACATAGAGTTCTGAATCAAACAATACATGAAAGCAGGCAGAGCTGTTTACATCTAGTTTTCATTGCTGTAAAATACACAAGGCAGAAAAATTAAAAAAAAAAGAGTTAACTCCAAATTGTAGTTCCATCTCCAAACTAGTACAGATAATCCAAGTATGAATAAGAAGGAAAAAAAAGCCCCTCACTATACATGACTAGGGAGAGAGCTTTTGGTAAGAATTATAGTGAAGAGCAGGATCTTAAGGGTAAATTTTATTCTTTTTGAAACTGATTTCATGGTATTGGGATTAAGAATCTGGTATATGGAGTTGTTTTTAGTTCTTTTGGAGGCTATATAGTGGCCTTGCAAGGGTTTTTGATGGCTCTGGGGGGTACACTTAGAGGAAATGATTCTTTCATTATGATTCTGGTGTAGAAGGCACCTAAGTATTTCTCTTACATTAAACTTACTTAATATCTGCTATAGTTCAGTACAAAGACAAATTCTGGATTAAATGTGTGATGTTGGCAGCCCAAGAGTTCTGGTTTGGCTTTATCAAAACCTGGATGTAATATACCCTTTCAACCCTTTCCATCTCAGTTTCTTCCTTTGTTAAAAAAAAAGGAAATGGACAAATTGTGTCTTGATATAGGGTTTGATACAAAATTGGTATGGAGGATGAAATTTGGGTAACAGCTGTAGACCTTGTAGGGCTATAGGCTATTTTGTTATGGTAATTATTTATTGCTGTTTTATGACTAGAAGGCACTACCATTCTGCAGCTACATTCTCTTTTTTTTGTCCTTGCATCTCTGGTGGTTTTGTTTCACGTCTGCCCTCTCCGAGCTGGACGGTAAAGAGCTGCTCTGTCAACATTGACACAGGGATTGCTCTGTGTCTGGATGTATTCAGTCAAGTAATTTCACTTGCAGCTTCTTTTGTCAGTGCTTTGAGACTCATGGCCAAAATGTACTGCGGACACGCAAAGGCTCTCCTGTATTATAGGGATTTACTTCTAATTAGGAGAAAATCTTAAAGTTGAGGATGGGGCCTCTCTCATCATAGAGATGCTCTGAGACTTCTGGAAGGAGGCTTTGACCAGAGCTTGGGGTTGAGATGTGCAGTCCAGGCCTTATAAAACTCTGCCCCAGGCAGACATTAGTTTTCTTTTTTGGCGGGTTCATTACCTTCTGTAAGTGGTCTGTTCGTGAAGGGCATAAGAAAACACCCCATCACCCCAACTATCCAACATCCATTGTACAAAATCTCCTGAATGCCTGCCATGTACTACCAGTGTCAGACTTTAACCAACAATTGCTGTGGTATTCATTTTGGGATGTTGATGTGATGTGGCTGCATGTAGGCTAGAAAATGGAGTGTGTGAAAGAAGTTCAGTCTGTCTTTGGAAGTAAGATGAAAAAAAGATATCAGTAAGTGCATTTAATGTGTACTTCCCATTCATTAAGGCTTTTTATCGGTTCCGCAGGTGTCTGATGTACTGCAGTTGGCCCTACAGGGTAATAAAAAAAAAAAAAACAGGTAAAGGCACAGATGGGAAAGCACTGAGAACAGTGGCTTCCATGTATGCAAAAGTGATGGAGTGTGAACTAAACGTGCCAGGGCTTGGCCTGTAGGAGCAAAGAAGTCTCTACAATGGGCTGAAAAGTCGATGAGGGAAGATCAGCTGAGTTCAGGCTAACAGGCAGGAGGAAGTTGTCAGAGACCAATGTTGTATTGGGGTTGTGGCAGCACAGAGGTGTCTTTCTTTGGCATCTAGTGTTTAACATTGTAAGGGCATGTCTTCTTCCTTCTCCTTCTCTTCCTTCACCTCCTTCACTTTCTTCTTTTTGTGTGTGCCAGTAGTGGGGCTTGAACTCAGGTTCTCTTGGTCTGTTTAGTTTTTCTTCTCAAGGTTGGTGCTCTACTACTTGAGCCACAGCTCCATTTGGGGCTTTTTTTGCTGGTTTATTGGGGATAAGAGACTCAGGGACTTTTCTACCTGGGCCCTCTTCAAACTTGGATCCTGAGTTCTCGGCCTCCTGAGTAGCTCCAATTACTTGAGCCACCAGTTCCAAGCCAGTGACATCTTCATACATACATAGAAAAATGGTAAGATCAAACCAGTTTTATGGGTAGATAATTGATACCTCTGAGAAAATAAGTGAGCTGACTGCCAGTTAGGTGCAGTGGTGCAGGTGGTAAGACCCTGGCATGCAGTATGTCTGTGGCATCTAAAGTCCCAAAGCCTAAGAACGCTGGTATTCCACAATTTTTATTTTATTTTTTAGGTCCAGTCGTGGGGCTTGTACTGTGGACCTGGGCGCTGTCCCTCAGCTCTTCCTAGTGCTCTGCCACTTGAGCCATAGTGTCACTTCTGGCTTTTTTCTTTTTTGCTTATGTGGTGCTGAGGAATCGAACCCAGGGCCTCAGGCATGCAAGGCAAGCGCTCTACCACTGAGCCACCTTCCCAGCCCAGGACACTGGTATTCACAGCAACACGGTTCCCCATGAGCTTAGTGCTTTGTAGTTTACAAAACATTCCACATATTTTACACGTTTTATTATTAGAAATGACCAGTAAGGTGGACTCACTCTTGTACAAGCTGAAGTTTTAATACGTATGTTTATTCATTGAATTTTGATAACCTGTTTTAATGAAGCTTGGAGAAGTTGATTTACCTAATGTAAGGTAATTCAGGAGTAATTCCTGGCTGGGGACTAAGGCTGGATCTTTTTAGTCTGGAGACATGTTCTGTGGTAGAGAAGTAAAGTAGGTATTCCAGGTGATAGGAACATGTTTAAAGGAAACAGGTTTGGAATGAACAAATTGTGTCAGGATCTAACAGTGTACTGGATCTGGAAATGATTAAAAATGAATTGACAAGTCAGGAAGGAGAAGGGTGAGAACAAGAGTTTTAAAGAATCTAAGTGGTAAAGAACCATGGTGGGTTCTTGTTTTTAATATTGTATATACATTTACCTGAATTAGGGAAGAAATGGAGAACAACAAAATGGTGAGACAAAGGACAAAGGCAACAGTAATACTTACAATATTTTGGAAATGAACTGTACAACAAAATGGTGAGACAAAGGACAAAGGCAACAGTAATACTTACAATATTTTGGAAATGAACTGTACAACTTGGAGGGGGATGGGAGGAGGGAACGTGGGAGAAAAGTGAGGGAGGGGGTGGCAAGTTCGATAAGAAGTATACTCGCTACTTTATGCATGTAACTGTAACCCCTCTGCAATCACCTTGACAATAAAATTTTTAAAAATGAAAAAAATTATTCAGGTAAAAGACATATAACATTGAAAGTCAGCCTTTTAACCATTTCAAAGTACAGAACGCAGTGGCCTTTGAAGCCTTAAGCTTCTAGTAGTTGTATCATGGACTGGCATTTTTTGTGTGGTTGGGGGTTTGAACTCAGGACTTGTGTGCTTTCATATTTTTAATGGTTGAATAATAGCCTGAGTAGGCATATGCTGCATTTCGTTATTTATCAGTTGATGGACATTTGACTTGTTTCCATCTTTATACTATTGTGAACAATGCTGTTAGGAACATTTTTATACAAATTTGATTTGAAACTTGTTTTCAGTTCTCTTGAGTATATAACTAGGGGTGGGGTTGATTGGTTATATTTAATCAATACTTAATTTTGGGCTGAGAGGGTACTTGGGATTGAGCTCAGAGCTCTATGCTTCCTAGATAAACAATTTACCAGTGGATCCATGCCATAGTTCTTTTCTTTTCTCTTTTCTTCCTTTTTTCTTTTTTTTGGGGGAGTGCTATTTTTCAGATAAAGTCTCATGTTTTTGCCTGATCTGGCCTCAGGCTGCAATCCTCTTACCTCTATCTCTCAAAAAGCTGGGATTACAGGCATGAATCTCCATGACTGGCCAGATTGACTTCTTGAGGAGCTTTTAGCTAGTTTTGTATAGCAGCCACACCATTGTTTATTCCCACTGGCAGGGTCTCTCCAGCCTCAGGGACACTTACTTTCCCTATTTGGATTAAAGTGTTTGTCTGGGTTTTGATTTGCATTTCTCTATTGATGTTGAACTTGTTTTCATATTCTTATACACATTTGTGTTGCAACCTTTGAGGAAAAGTCTATTCAAGTTTTTTGCCTCGTTTCTCTTCCTTATTACCTTTCTGTGATTGAATTGTGAGAATTATTTATATATTCTGGATATTAGAACCTTATTGGTTCTATGATTTATATATTTTCTCCCATTTTGCTTTTTGCTTCTGTCATGTGTGCGTGTGTACACACACACACATACACACACACACACACACACACACACACACACACACACACACACACACACACACACACACACACACACACACACACACGTGTGCCGGTACTGGGGCTGACCTCAGGACCTGAGCACTGTCTTTTAGCTTTTTCACTCAAGGCTTGAAGTCTACCACTCGAACCATACCTCCATTTTCAACTTTTTGTGATTTTAATTGGAAATGAGTCTCGTGAACTTTTCCTGCTTGGTCTGGCTTCAAACCATAATCCTCAGATCTCAGCTTCCTGAGTAACGATTTTACACATGAGCCACTGATGCCGGGCTGGGTCTATGCCTAGGCTAAGGTGGGCTGAGATCCTCTTACCTAATGCTTCTCTGTGTTGCACAGAGTAAAAGGATTCACAACACTTTACCCAACCCCTGTAGCTAGCATAACAGATGCATACCACCATGTGTAGCCATTAGTTGAGAGTCTAACTTTTTTTTTGTCGGTTGTGGTGCTTAAACTCTGGGTCTGGGTGCTGTCCCTCAGCTCAGAGCACCACTTCTGGCTTTTTCTACTTAGTGGTGCTGAGGAATCGAACCCAGGGCCTCATGCATGCAAGGCAAGCACTCTACCACTGAGCCACCATCTCAGCCTGAGAGTCTAACTTTAAATGCCACAAGAATTGTATTGCTACTTTCATGAAGTTTTTTTTTTTTTGGGTGGGTCTGGAGGTTGAACTCAGGACTTTTAGGTATGATGTTGCCCATAGGTTTAAGGTTGGCATTCTTCATTGTGTTAGGACTTACTGTATTACCATGCAGGAGTGTTGGCATGGGCGTATATGCAAGAAAGGGAGGGAAAAAGAAGAAATACAGGAGAAATGGGAAGAGAACAGGGAGAAGGATGTATGTGTGGGGGAGGGTGGACAAGAAGCGGGACAGGAGTGGGATCTCAGCTCAGAGATTTGAAGCTTCAAATAACAGGAAAACCCAATTAACCAGGTTTCATCAGAAAGAATGTTTTCCCCACACTACAGGAGTCTGGCTATAGGCATTACAGAGATAGTAGGTGGCTCCTTAGTGCCATCAAGAATCCAAGATCTTTTGTTACTTCTTCCTAGACCTAGCATGTAGGCCTCTTTCCATCTAGCCACCAGACTTCTGCTCAAACCTCATAATCATAGTCCAGGTGGGGAGAAGTAAAAAAAGTCAAGGGTAATAAGGTCCCAGAATTATACTAGCTGAGTTATGTTTTCATTAGAAAGCTTTTCTGGAAGGTACCCAGAGGCTTCCACTTCCATCTCAATGGGTCGAACCAGCAAACTCTTTTTTTTTTTTTTTTTTTTTTTTTGTCGGTCGTGGTGCTTGAACTCTGGGCCTGAGCGCTGTCCCTCAGCTCTTCAGCTCAAGGCGAGCACTCTACCACTTGAGCTACGGCGCCACTTCCGATTTTCTGGTAGTTTATTGGAGATAGGAGTCTCACGGTCTCTCCTGCCCGGGCTGGCTTTGAACCGTGATCCTCAGATCTCAGCCTCCTGAGTAGCTAGGATTACAGGCGTGAGCCACCAGCACCCGGCTGAACCAGCAAACTCTTAACCATGGACTATGGGGGTAGGAGAAGGATGTGTGTTCAACTTTGAGCAGCTACCATGACTTACAAACAAATGACTTGGAGACCCCAGAGAAGAGAAGTAATCTAACACCTTTCCAATGATCTGAACTCGAAGTCCACTTGTTTGGTTCTGAGTTCTCTTTGCTCACTGCCAGCCATGAGATGAACAAGTCATCCTTGTTCATGGAGTGAAATCTGTCTTAGCTCCTTGTCAGGCTTTTGTAAAGTGTGAGGAAATGAGATCCTGAAGATAAGCTTATTTTTATTCCTTTCTGTTTTCATTTTTGTAGGAGCACAATTTGTTTTTGGTTAATGAGTAAATGTCTCTTTCTGATTTTTATGGTGTTATGATTACATTATTTTTGCCTGAACAGAACCCTTAAGGTGAACAGGATGTCAAAGGAAGGTAGCAAGGTTGGCTGGTAGCTGGTAGCCATGCCTTTGAAAGGACTTGAAATAGAGTGCTGAGAGGAACAAGCCAGAAATTCACCTCCCTTTGTCTCCAACTAAGGATAAGAAAGGGACAGAACATGTAACAAAGTCATGTAGTACTCCTCCCCTCACACCCCCCCAGTGTTTGGCTTCCTTCTCTGCCTTAAGGAAAGAAAAGTGACTTGCTTCCAAGTCCTGAATCATGTTGCTTTTGTGGCAACTATTAATTGCTTCCTGAATTTATACAGCATAAATAAAATAGGTTGCCAGGCAGTGAATTACCCAGTGGATAAATGGTGGGTCATTAATGTAGCCTTGACCCTAAACCC
Organism: Dipodomys merriami; assembly: GCF_024711535.1. Taxonomy (NCBI): domain Eukaryota; kingdom Metazoa; phylum Chordata; class Mammalia; order Rodentia; family Heteromyidae; genus Dipodomys; species Dipodomys merriami. Next base: position 3,308,564 of record NW_027203826.1, read on the forward strand.
AAAGGATGACGTGAGATCCGAGGAGCTCTCAAGAAATTTACCAGAACCTATTTCGGCTGGAGGCGATGTATTTTAAATCCCTCTGTAATGCAGTGAGGGGAATCAAATTAGATAATAGTTTGCAGAAATCTTCTGGGCCCACAGCCTTACTCAGAAGGATTTTGTCCTATATTAGCATGCTCTTACATTCCGGAGCTGTACCTGTGTGACAGAGGTACCCAGCAGGGCTTTATCTTTCCACCAAATAGCAAGAGCCTGAACTAACAAATGTGAAATCTGTTTTGTGTGGCATGCTCTGTGCCTCTGTATTTTTTTGTAGTAGTACTTTTTGTGTTAATACCTTACTTTGAGGCCCAAGATTCTAATAGCAAAGAAAGGGTAAATTCAGAATGAGAACTGTCCATCCTACCATCTCCTTTGTCAAAAGTATCATTGGAAGAGTTGTTGAAGAGTTGGAGTATTAGTTGTGTTTGTGGATTGTTGCATTGCTGTTGGCTTTGGGGAAAAAAGCTGAGAATTGGAACTATGTGGGGTTTCATTGCTCTGTTGTCTTCAGTCTGGACTGCATAAATTTAGAGCAGTGACCTCAGATGAAGAGAGCAATTACTGGCTGCAGGTTTGCTGTAACATGGCAGCAAAATATGGCATGTGGTGGTCCAGGACTCACACATGTATGAAGGACATCATACTTTCTTCTTGAGTCATTTACAGTGAACAATTCCATAAATAATCCTATCAGGCCACATTTCTTCCTCTCCAGTCCATCCTTCTGTCACTGCCCCTTCCTTTTACCCTCTTTCTCTCCCTCCTCCCCCTCTGTCCTTTTTTTCTCTCTACCTGTTTCTTCATCTCTCCCTTCCTTCCCTCCCTTATTCACACTGAACCGGGTCCTGAACATGACAGTACATATACTAGGATGGAAACGTTTGATTTGCTAAAGCCCAGTGCATGTTGGGACACAGGTGGGGAGAAGATGACACCATAGAATGACAGCTTCTGGGCTTAGATTTTGCTTAGAGTCCTCATTCCTTTCTCCCTTTTTCTCTTGTGCTATAAGCAAGACTGTGTTATCTCCATGGTCAGCTTCATGTGTGTAACTCGATGTTAGTTGGGGTCCCACCTGATGCACATACATACAAACAAGGGTACATTAATGATAAAGATTCCTTCCTGGCTCCCCCTCTCCACTCTTACCTCAGTACCTGCAAAGGCTCCCCTTCCCCTAACTGCTTCTGTGGTTCTCCCTTTCTCTCTTGCCCAGCCCCTCCTTATAGTATTTTCTACCTGAGGAGGTCACAGGACTTCCTGCCAAGGGTGCCTGCCATGAAGTCCACTAGTATGATGATACCAAGACTAAGTGAGTGATGCCAGTGTCACTGTGGCTGCTAGTCCCCAGTGACCAGAGTGCAGGCTCTGCATGAAGCTGGGTGTGGTGCTCTGTCTCCTCCCCTCAGCAGCCATACTGTGCTCTTTAATCTGCCTCACTCATCTCCCTACCAGCCCCAATCAGAAACCGCTCATGAGGCCAGAAGAGCAGATGATGTGTGACTCCTCCACTGCCTAGTGCCCGTCCACCTGCCTATCCTTCAGACCCATGTATATTCTCTCCTACACACATACACACATAGTTAAACATACGCAAGATGGAGTATCACCAAGGATGCCTCCTTTTATCAGAGAAATGTGATGCTCTCATGCCCACAGACTGTAGGTCAAGGTTATCTGTTTACTAAGAGCAGATTGTGTCTCTGAGCAGTACTACAGGAGGCCCACAGGAGCAGGCCCAGGTTTCTACTACTGGAGCAACAGGTGTCTAACTCTCCACCCCCTGACCTCCGTCAGTATCTGAAATACTACTCCAGTGAATAAGCTCTTTAGGTCTTTGAGCATTTCAGGTTGAGAACCCTTGGTATAGAGAAGGGCCCATCCTAAACCCTTTTTTAGCAGCATCTTGGTGAGCATCAACTCTGAGCTGGTGGGAGTGGAAGAATTGGGTGGGTCACTAGTAACAGAAGATGGGCCTTTTCAAAGCTTCCTTAATGGTTTTGAGGTGTCCTCCTCTGTCTAGGTGGTGCTCTCCACATTATCATCTGAATGTTAGGACTGAAAAGCTCCTCACTCTACACACTAACAAACAGTCATAAGGAAAGGCTTTGCTTGTTACAGTATTGGATAAAGGACCAAATACAACACAACTGGGGTAATTTTCACATTGCTGACTCCTTAGCTACAAGTAGTTTATTCTAACTGTCTTCCTTAATGCCATTTATAGCAGTTAGCATATAGTTCAAAGACAGTAGAGTATTCAAAGTACAAAGTTGGGCTTAAGATTTCTGAACTTCCTGTGCTGATGTTCCTGGAGTTTTCAAACAAGGTTGGAGTGAGTGGGTTGAGATGAAAGGAAGCAGATCTAGTCCTGATCACCTTTGGCTAGTGGGGATGCTGGGAGAGGAGATGTAGGAAAGGTGTATGTGGCTAGCCTAGAGAAAGTTATGGGAGAGTTGTGGTGTGGGTTGTGATGCTGCATCCTCTGAACATAACACTTTGGTTTACTAATACAGTTTTGTGTTGTTTTATTTTGTAGTGCTAGGATTGAACCTAGTGCCTTGTACATGTTAGGCAAGCACTCTTATTGAATTGAACTACAATCCCAGTTCCCCCTTTATTTCTTTTGAGATAACGTCTCTCTGTAAGTTCAGGCTAGCTTCAAACTCTTTATGTAACCTTGAATTTGGAATTTTCCCATCTCTGCCTCCCCATATTATAGGCAGGCACCACCAAATTCAGCACTAATATGGAGAGAGGTAGAGAAAAGAATGGAAAGAAAAGATAAGGAAAGGGAACAGGACCTGGTTAAAGCAGAATTGACTGACAAGACAGACAAGGACAGTCAAGAGAGACAAAGAAGAAGCTCCAGACGGTCCTTCCCTTGCAAGGTATTGCTCCTAATAGGGGGATGGTGACAGATAAACAAACCACATAGCCAGTCTTCCTAGAGCCTTTGAGGAAGTTGACATTCTGGGTTCTACTTGGGGATGAGATTGGGTAGTGTGCACAGTCAGTGTTCCTAACTGATGTCCAGTGGACACCATCAACTCTTAGCTGCTACCTGTACCCTTAGTGACTTTGTTAATAAATAGAGACATATATTGGGCTACTAAAGGAATAGAATGCTGCTATTTTTTTTTTCTATCGCGAGAAGGAAAACTCTGGAGCATGGAAGACTTGTAGGTCTGGAGAAAAGTGAGAGACAAGAAAAAAATAAGAGGAATCTAGAGTGAGGTGTAAAAAAGAAAGAATATATATATATATATATATATATATATATATATATATAGAGAGAGAGAGAGAGAGAGAGAGAGAGAGAGAGAGAGAGAGAGAGAGAGAGAGAGAGAGAGAGAGAGAGAAAGGGTTTTTTTTTGGTAAGGGAAAAGATAGACGAAATGAAATGAATAAAAAGAGAAGCTAAGTCTCAAAGAAGGAAAAAGATCAACAAGTTGAAGGGCCAAAGCCAGGAAGGGACCAGTCTCTCAGTGGGGCACCCTGCTCCTCTGTCAGAATTTTAAGAGAGTATGACTTAGGAAAATGGTGCCATAGAACTCAAGTTATCCTACCTACCCTGAAACTACCCAGTTATAAAAGCAGAGTGGCTCAAGCCATTGTGGATCATCCTGGGAAATGAGGTTCCTAGAAGCTAGTAGCCATGTCATGCTCCTGTTTTGTCCTGGAGAAGTCTGAAAGTTGGACTGTGTTCTCTGCTCCCCACAAAGGCATCTCCCACTCAGATGCTGAGATGACAGCTATTTCTCAAGGAGGTGTCAGATTGCGGAGATGTTTGCTGCCTGGCCCCTCTCTTGTTTTCTCCTAATATTCTTTCATATGGCTATGGGGTAAGGTCTGGCCCCTGCTCTCTCCATCATTAGCACCTCTTCCTTCATTCCTGCAGCTACTCAGTTTAGCCCTGACTTCTGCCAGTAGCTTGGAGATAGTAACCAAGGGTGCTGCTTAATTCATCCTCAGAGACTAGCAGGATGATCTTGAGATTTTCCTAACACATTCCTTCCAGCTTCTTTCAGAATAGGTGAGGCTTTGATGTACATGCCTGTAAGACCCAGTGCTTGCTTGTCCAGTGGTTTCTCTTTGTTTGGCCAGTAAGAGGCACTGAAAGCTGAGGGAGGAGAATGAGGGTAGATATTTATTCACCTGGCTTCTTCTCTATGTGGTCTCTAAGTGTTGGTTTTGTCCTCTCACTAGAAGCCTTAGTTGCTGTCCTGTGTCTTTGTGTAGATGCTCTGGGCTCTGGTGACTGCTTCCTTCCTTCCTTGGCCCTTGTGGGCCTAGTGGTAGAAGCAGTCCCCTGAAGTTCCTAGTCCTGAGGACCAGTCCATTCTTTGTTACTTTACTTACATTTTGCCCGTACCTTAAAAAGCTTAGATATTATATAATTCCAATAATAATGACAACTGCCAGACAGACAGACAGACAGACAGACAAACAGATAGATAGATAGATGTCATTCACTTCTGAGTGGTTCATGACACTGGCTTGTTCTGAATGAAAATATCATAGTGGGCTGGGGCAGAAACAGAAGAGGTGAGTCTTCAGAGTTGAGTATCTGCATATTTATGATGTAAAATAGGTAGGCCATGAAACTGAGTATTAGGGTCAGCTTCTTGGTTTAATATTCTACCAACCCCCTCTTAAAATCCTTAATAATTTTATGTAACTATAAATTATAATCCTAGCTGGGTGTTGGTGGTTTAAGCCCTGTAATCCTAGCTAGTAGGAGGCTGAAATCTGAGGATTGCCATTCAAAGCCAGCCTAGGCAGAAAAGTCCTTGAGATCCTTACTCCAATTAATCACCCCCCCCCTCAAAATGCCAGAAGTGAATCTGTAGGTCGAGTGACAGAGCACTAATCTCAAACTGAAAAAGCTCAAGGACAGTGCCCACGCCCTCAGTTCAAGCACAGGAATGGAAAAAATAAAATAAAATTATCATTCGTATTTTGAACAAGGGGCTCTGTGTCTTTACTTTGCTATGGGGCTCTGCATTTATAATTTCAGGCAGATTCTGCTGGAACAAACTCTATGAGCTGTGGGTTCTGTATTGTTTCCAGTTAGCACAGGCTGAGCTGAGTGTGACAAACTTAGCCAGTAATGGGATGTAATGTTGACTAGAATGCTACTTCAGGAAAATCTTTTCCCCCCTCATCTTCAGCCTGCTTGTGAGCTACATGCTATTTCAACTATAGTAAGTTGCTCCTTCCAAAAAGTCTAATATAATTTCCTGTTATTTATTGCCACCAAAACCCAGCCCAAACATTAGTGGCTTGAAACAACCACAGCCACTTGTTTGCTAATGAAGCTACACTTTGGGCAGAGCTCAGCAAGCTTGGGCTTATTGTTCAATATAGTATCAGTGTGTGTGTGGGGTTCTATGAGAGAAGGAGGCTCGGTGTCCATGATGGCCCATTCACATAGCTGGGAGATTGGTCCTGGCCCTTTACCACAGCCATTAGTGGAGGATGGGAGGAGGGGACACATAATTGTTCCCTCTTCATGTGAATTTCTACACATGGAGGGTTGCTTGTGCTTCCTAACAGTATGGAGGCTAGATTCTATGTGTGGATGTTCTCAGAGACACAAGGTGGAAGCTGTTAGTCTATTTTATGCCTGGTCTGAAAAACAAGTACAGTGTTACTTCCACTGTCCCGGCCCTTTCCTTCCCTTCCCTTGCCTTCCCTTCCCTTCCCTTCCCTTCCCTTCCCTTCCCTTCCCTTCCCTTCCCTTCCCTTCCCTTCCCTTCCCTTGCCTTCCCTTGCCTTCCCTTGCCTTCCCTTCCCTGCCCTTCCCTCCCCATGGGAGAAGAACATACAAAAGAAACAAAAAAAATCACATAGTACATTATAAGTACATTAAAAAACAATAGCAAGAAAGATAAAACCACGTGTGGCCCTATCTTGGGGTTCATTTCGCTTAGCATCATAAAAGAAAGCAAATTCTGTTGATTCAAATGATTAGTTATTAGGATTCCATCACCTCTGTGGATAAGATTCTTAAGATAAATCTTAAACTCCTTGGATTTCGAGCTAAAGGAGGTAGAAAAATCAGGATAGAAGCAGAACCCCAGTTTTGGGAATGTTGTGGTAGGTACTGTCATAGTGACAGCTGTTTTCTGTAAAGTTCTTTTGTTGTCCTGGGAATGATCACATCAGCCCAAGGTTGTTATACGAGTCATAATTAAATGCACTGTACTTTCTCAAGGCTAACTCCACACAGCGTCCCTCCAGTGCAAATATGTGAACACTTGTGGGTAAATAGAGAACTGGCTTGGAATACCTGCATTTACTTTCCAATGCACCCCTCAGTGAGCTACCCCTCACACATTCATTCTCTGGCCTGACACAAATACCTGTACATCTCCCCCAATCTTTGCAAAGAAAAGAAAGACCAAAAATATAGGGGCAGGGAGAAGGCAAGAGGGGAGAAAGAAGGCAGCATTTGTACCTCAACTCTATTGGGTATTAAGATTCCTGTATTAAATTCTCACTCTGCTTGAAGACCAAATTGCTTTGGTTACCATTTGGAAAATGCAATGATGTCCAGCTATGCAGGGTAATTCCCTTATTTTGACAGTTCATTCTATCTTGGGTGTCCTATACCTTTGGATTGAGTCAGTCCTAACTTTATAATGTTGTATCTGGTGACATTCTGTTAAGAATGCAAGGAGGCCCAGATGTAGCTCAGTGATAGACTGCTTATCTACTATGTATGAGGCCCTGGCTTTATCCCCAGCTCTGGGGAAAGCAATCTAAGACAACAAGGAGAATGGGAAAAGAAGATATTTCTTATTTTCTTATCCTTCTTATTTTATACTTTGATGTCATATCATCCCATCCAGGAAGAGAGCTTGAGAGGAAGGAATAGAAAAGGGGGTGGAAAGAGATTGAATGTGGGTCAGAGGGGAGGTATCATTGTTATCCATTACTGAAACCAATACACATTCATATTGTACAAAGCTAGGAAGAGTTCGGATAGGTTGTCAAGTACCCTGGCTTTCAAGGAACTATAAGACCACCACTGTGGGGGACAAGAATTCAGAGAGCTCTGAAGTGTGAAATGAAGTAGAGTTACTAATCTTGAGTTACAAGATTCAAACTGTGCCTGTCATTTGTTAGCATTTGAGAACCAGGTAATGTTTTGTGCTCCCAAGGTGTCTTCATCCACCTTTATTATGGGGATTGAACTCAGGGCCTGGATATGTTGTCCCTTAGCTTTTTTTGCTCAAGGTTAGCACTCTACCTTTTGATCTACTCTACTTCTGGCTTTTTGCAGGTTAGCAATAAGAGTCTCACAGATATTTTTACTTGGGCTGGCTTTGAGCTCACAACTTTCAGATCTCAGCCTCTTGAGTAGCTAGGATTACAGAAATTAGCCACTGGTGCTGGCTTATTGTTTTTTTTTAAGTGGGGAGAATGTTGTATCACAAGGTGGTTGTGAATGTCTAGAAAATGGCATGGAGCAAATGACTGAGTTAAGTGGTTAAGCATCTCTCCCATTTTTGTTTTCTTCAAAACACGTCTTTACCCTGGGACTTAGCATGGTAATTTCTTTTCTAGAGGTCATAGGTCATAAAGGCTGTGATTGTCTGGCACAGACTTCGAACTTGAGGCATAGAGGTGATGGTTTTCTTGTGTTGTTAGGCACATGGAGGATTTACTGTTCTTTTTGATCACCCAGCAATAATGGTCCTTAGTGTTCAGCAGCTATTGAGAACCATGGGGACTGTAGATGAATCCAAGCATACACATCAAGCTGAACCTGCAGGGAAAGTTTGGGCAGAACTCATCTGGAGGTGGAGGGGCAAGGCTTCTTCCAGGAAAAGGGGAAGAAGATACTCCACAGACAGCAGCTGCTGTTGCTGGATCAGAGGCAGAAGGCCTTGGGAAGGTCACAGGGTGCCCTTGCATCTTCCATCTCCCATCTCTGGCAGGAGGTAACAAATGAGCTGACAGTCTGCCCTGTAGCCCTTCCCCCCTCTCCCCAAGACTTCCTTGGTTTTGCCATTGGGAGCTCTTGCTAGGCAGAGGTGCCTTCACTGCCAGGTTTTTGTTATTAAAGTTGATCCCATGTATCAGAAAATGGAAAGCAAGCCTTGGAAATCAGCATCCAAGTGGGATTCCAGGCTAGCTGTGGAGGAGCTTGTGCCAAGGGCTGGGGGTGGGGAGTGTGCGCAAGCTCCTCGCTCAGCATCCAGGAGCGAGCCCTCAGCATCATTCACTCTGTCAGGGCACCTCGGTGGTAATCACTTCCAAATGGTGGTGGGTGGGAAGGGGGCTCCCCTCCAATCACCCAAGGAATGTCTGGACTCAAGGCGGAAAGGGAGGTTTTCCATAAGTATCTCCCCTTTCCAAGGGGACCAATAACAGAATACAAGATACCCAGGAGCCTCTGTTAGCATCATCTATAATAATATCTATGTCAACAAGACGTAGTGGGACTGACAGTAATCAGGGTGGTGTCAGGTCCCATTGGCTGACCCAGGAGGTACTTTCAGGATACCCAAATGATGTATATCACCTCTCCAGGTGTTTTCTGAGGTAGAAACTGAGAGAGTGTGCACATGGGCTCAAATTCTGCTCTGAATTGATGGACAGGCAGAGTGAATCACTTCCTTATACACACAAGCGGCCCAAGCTGCCAGACACAGTGTAGGAGAATAAAAATGATCAGACCAGGGACCAATCTAACACCATCTCTCACTTGTGCAATTTTTACCAAGTCAGCAAACTCTTCCAAGTGACAAGTCTTAGCTGCAGAATAGGGCTTATAATGTCTTATTTTCAGAATTATTATTAAGTCTAAGTGATATTACTTTATATTTAAGCAATCAGTACAGTTTTTAAAAATTGTATTGAAAGAGCTTAAGTAGCCAGGCAAGCTGATTCAAACCTGTAATTCTAATCTCTTGGGAGGTAGAGATTGGAGGGTTGTTGATTCAGGCCATCTCAACCAATTGCAGCATGTGATGGCATATGCCTACTAGCCCCAGAGACAGGGAAAGCACAAACAAGTAGGTCATGCTGGGCATAAACTGAGGTCAGCTGGACATATAGTGAGCACCTATCTCTTTTTTGTATATTTCTTAAATAAGTTTTTTATTGTGAAAATACTGTACAGAGGGGTTACAATCACATGAGCAAGAAAATGAGTACATTTCTTATCAAGCATTGTTGCCTCCTTCGTTTTCCTCCTACCATCCCTTCCCTCCCATCTCTACAACTACAATCCCTTCACCCCCTGCCCCCACCTAAATTGTAAAGTTTGTTTTTCAATGTAGCGTCTTGTACATCTCATTGTACACTGATTCCACCTGTATCCCTATTTAAACAATTTGTTTTTTTCCTTCCGCACCCCAAATTATATCAACATCAAATACAGTGAAAACGTGTTATACCATGGGGGAGGACATACAGAGCAACAAAAAATCACGTGGTACCTTATAAATACATTAGAAACAATAGCAAGAAAGAAAAAAAACTACTTGTGTCCTTATCTTGGGGTTCATTTTCCTTATCATCTTATCTGACCATTTCTGCTTGTCTCAGACATATACTAGTTATTGCAAATAAGGGAAACCATGGGACCTATGTTTCTTTGCTCCTGGCTTGCTCCACTTAATATAATTTTTTCCAAATCTTTCCATTTCCTCACAATTGGGGCAATTCTTTCTGATGGAGGAATAGAATTCCATTGTGTATATATACCACATTTTCTCGATCATTCACCTACTGAGGGGCATCTGAGTTGGTTCCCATATCTTAGCTATGGTAAATAATGCTGCAATAAACATAGTTGTGCTGGTAGCTTTAGTATGGTCTTGTTTGTGATCATTGGGTAAATGCCCAAAAGTGGGATTGCTGGGTCATAGGGGAGCTCTATGTGGAGTCTTTTGAGGAACCTCCATACTGCTTTCCAAAGTGGTTGAACAAGTTTACACTCCCACCAACAATGCGGTAAGGTTCCCTTCTGTCCACGTCCCCTCCAGCATCTGCTGTTATTAAAGTTCTTGATTATGGCCATTCTAACTGGGGTGAGGTGGTTGTTTTGATTTGCATTTCTTTTATGGCTAGAGAGGTTGAGCATTTCTTCATGTGTCTATTGGCCATTCTTATTTCCTCTTAAGAGAATTTTCTCTTTAAGTCTTTAGCCCACTTATTTATTGGTCGGTTGTTTCTTTGAAGATTTGTTATTAAGGGATTTAAATTTTAGAGTTCCAAGTATATTTTAGATATGAGACCCTTGTCCATTGTATGGCTAGTGAAGATCTTCTCCCAGTCTGTGGGCTTTCTATTGATTTTGCTAGTAATGTCCTTTGCCATGCAGAAGCTCTGCAACTTCATGCAATCCCATTTGTCCAACGTTTCTTTGATTTGTTGTGTTTCTGGTCTCTATTAAGAAAATTTCGGCCTGTGCCAAGGAGACTTAGGGTTTCTCCTATTCTTTCCTGTAATGTTTTCAAGGTGTCTGCTTTGACTCCGAGGTCTATGACCCATTTGGAGTTGATTCTGGTGCAGGTTGATATATAAGGATCTAGCTTTAATTTTCTACAAGTGATTAGCCAATTTTGCCAGCACCATTTACTGAAGAGACTGTCTTCCATTCTATTTTTTTAGTGAGCACCTATCTCTAAGGCTAACCAATGCTGAAAGCAGTTAGTGCTGTGGCTGAAGTAGTATAGCACTTGCTTTGCAAGCATGAGGACCTAAATTCAAGAGGTGGGGGAGGAGGAAGGGAGATATACTTGGGTATCTTCACTTGGTCTTCTTGATGGCTTTTAGCTACTACCAAATACTTTTGCAGAATGACACATAAACATCAAATTTAAGCTTATATTGGGATTTTTGGAATTTAGATTTTACCTGTCTCTTAGTGCAACTCTTATTGTTTCCAATTGGGGATAAGGAACCTGAGTCTGGCAAAATGGTGTGATTGGTCACATGACTCATATATAGAGGGTTTTGACCCCATCCTCAGCATTCTGATTCTCCTCCTTGCTGTCTGGTTCTCAGAGGGCTTATTCTCTATTCCTTTGGATCTCGAGTGTGCAGCAACAGGTCATGTACTACCCTCATGTACCATGGCTGCATTGATAGCAGTGATGCATCTGCTAATAATTTTTTTTTTTTACAAAATTGTTATTTTTTCCTAAATAGCTATGGGAGAGTAGCATTTGCAATCATGGCTAGTGGCTTTTACAGCCTTTGTGTTAAAAGTCAATAAATTTTAAATGTATGGTTGCCCAGAAACTATTTTTGTTTAAATCCTGAATCCCATTTCCAGTTCAAATACAGATATTTGAATGAGGGTTGAGTTAACTCCTTTCTCCTTCCCCCTGTGGGTTTCTTTTGGTGGGACTTTTCTGGAGGTATGTGCTGAATGCCTGGATCCTGCTGACCTAGATTAAGGTGGCTGTCTGCATGTAGGTTTGTGTGGATCATTTGCTAGGTCTTGAAATCTGGATGTTATAGGTGAATCTGTGGACATCACGTGCACACATGTAACACATATAATAGCACACACACATCTATGGAGCATGCACAGTGTTTCTTCCATGAGGTCTTGAAGTCTGGATGTTATAGGTGAATCTGTGGATATTGTGTGCACACATGCAGCACACATAACAGCATACACACATCTATGGGGCATGCACAGAGTTTCTTCCATGCAGCATGATCTTGGGCACAGGCCCATTTGTAGCCAGTCACTCAAGTTGTACTGTGGCCTTGGGCTTGCTCAAATCAGCCCATTCTCCTTCACCTAGCATCTTAGCAATCTAGATTTACTGTGGGATGTCACACCACAGGACACTTTGATGTATTTGGTTGGTAGATACTTTTAAGAACCATGTCTTTTTGGAACTGGATTTGGTAAAGTTTGGGTGGACAGAGTTCAGGAAGGCTAATGATATAAAATAAATTGACTTTTTTCCACACAGGAGTTTTTCTCTTTCTTTGTCTCTTGCTTTCTCTTCTCTTTCTTCTCTCTTTCTTCCCACCTCCAGAGCTGTGCTCTGGCAGTCCTTCCTGTGTTGATCAGCAGAATGAGTTTCCTGCCATTTGTTTCGCTGTCATTTCTGGAACATGAAGGGAAGTTTGGCTTGCTTTGCCCATACCGCCTGATTCCCTTGCATGAAGCCACAGGGAGTTCTCATTACCAACGTCCATATGCACAGACACAGCATCTGTCTTCTGCCCGAGAGGACAGGCAGAGTAGCTGCCAGCAAGCTCAGGGCTGAACCTTGTCTCCTGCTGACCACTTCACTCTGAGTGCTGCCTGGGCAGGGGGAGGAGGAAGCTAGCATGGCAGTAAGGGCTGGAGTGGAAAAAAAAAGCCTATTGGTGGTAAGGAGTCGGGCAGAATCATCCATATCACCAGCCAGCTCATCTCTGAATGTGTGTTACTGTTGGTAGGTTTCAGCACCCCTCTACATTTGGGAAGATGCCATCACTCTGATGTAGGTGAATGGAGAAAAACAAGAGGATAGTGTTTGCTTTTAGCAGAGTGTATTGGTTAGCTTTGCCACAGGAATGCTGTGTAACAAAGCATTCTAAAACACAGGGGCCTAAAAACCTAGCATGTTTTCTTATTCATGGGTCTCTGCATTGGCAGATGCAACTCTAGTTCAGGATCACCTGGAGTTGGCTCCAGGCTTCATCTGAATTCAGGTCCATTGTCTTGGAGAATGAGAGAAGCTAAACCCTGCACTCACATATAAATTTTGCGACCTTAACAAATCACATGTAAATCCCAATGTCAGTGGAGGAGAGACATGTACATCAAAGGGAAAAGGATGGAAGGCAGTGAATGTTTAATGATTAAGTACAACTCTAAGTTACCCATCTGAAAATCTCATGAACCCAAGTTCTGAAGACTGACTGAGCAAGTGGAAGAAGATGCTTGAAGGAGTAAAGGATGTCTGATGGATGGGTATGAGTTTAGGAATCCTGGTGCAGGCAGGCCTTGAGAGTGAGGAGAAAATGGGCTTTCTCTGTGTATAACTCTGGGTGAGACTGCTGTTCTGATTTTTCTTTGCTGTGGCAAAGTTGGCTAGCCTCTGCCTACAGATACGTCATAAGGAACATTTATATAGAAATTCCCCTTCCCAGTAGATTCTTGTCTCAGACTGAATGGAGAAACTTATTTTCAAGGGGGGTGGGCTTGGTCTAGTAGGCCCTCCCAGACTTAAGTTTAGAGGTTTTTTTGGTCATATTTTCCTTCATTAGTTTTCTAAAACATTACAGCCAAAATTGTCCATCCTTTTCTTTTCCCCTACTGTTCTTGGCTGAGTTATGAATTTCTAGTAGAGGGGATCTGTCTCCAGGGCTCTGTCACTGCTGGGTGCCAATGAATTGTTGTTGATCAGAGCCCATTACTCAGACATTGTGCTGTTCAGCTAAGTCCCCCTTCCTAGGACCAATCCAACCATGTTTGTCTTACCTTCCTTTACCTGGATTTCCTTTTACAAACACATCCTAGGTACTAGGTGCTTGGATTCTCTCCCCACCCCTCTCCTGTCCCATTTTACTGAAGGACATAGAAACAGTATAGTGATCAATATAATGCAAGGTGTACAGATGATAACTAGAGCCTGAGATTACAACCAGCCTGCTGGTAAATAAGCAAAACAGGTAGATGGCCAGTATCCAGAAGGAGGTAATACCAGAGCAGAGCTGGCAAATACTGATGAGAGGACTTTTCAGGCTGGTGGGGAAGCATGAACAAAGACATCTGGGAGGAAATGTTGTCATGTTTCTGATTATAGCAATGGAGACAGGCCAGGTGGAGAAGGCCAGCAGGAGCAGATCATAGAGATGCTTGCATGTCATGGAGGAGCTTGGATCTGGGGATCTTTGGAAAGTCTGAAGCAGAGGAATGACACAGTAATATGCACTGTATTCATGTAAGAGCATTAACCATGTACAGTTAATTCTTAATTATCTAGGTTGAAGGTGTAGAAATGAGGTATAGAGCCAATAACAAACAATAATTTTCAGATGAGTCCTTTATGCTTCTGATTACCAAATTTAGAGAAGATACATGTTGAGTGAATCTCTGAACAGGAAATGCATTATTATTATTATTATTACTATATCATCCTCATCATTATCATCATGATGTTTGTTTTGGGGATATGTAGGCTAGCCACAAACTCAAGATCTTCTGGTGTGGGCCTCTCAAATGCTGGAATGACAGGCCTAAAACACCATGATTAACCTAGGAACTGTATTGTTTTATAAAGTAATTGAGAGAACTCTTGTGGTTATTGAGTTCCTTTTACTTTCTGAGCCTGCACTATAATCTTGGAAGGCAATGCCATTTTGGAAGGCAGAGGCTAAACTTTATATGACATTTGCCCTTAGCCCAGCATGTACCCTGCACTTCCTGATTGCATAAGGTGGGTTTCTATTGTTCACATTTTACAGATGAGGAAACTGAGGTATGGAAAGATTAAATAAGAAGTGTCCCAGTCTGACTCTCCTAGTAAAGAGTAGAGGCTGGCTTTCCCAACTCCATTCTCAGTACCTCCAGAATGAATTTCAGCCAGTATGTGAAACAGTGATACCCCCCCTCCCCGGGCCCAGGGTCTATGCGCTTGGGATCAAAGGTGTGATATGCTTTAGATTTTAAGAAAGCAACCTGTTGACAGGGATGATCCCACCTCTAAATTAGACATACCACATCCCATGTATAAGATAAAGGAAAGCTGTGTGCTCTATGGCTACTGCCTTAAAGCCCATCCCAAGCTCCACAGCTTGGGCCAAGGTTATTTTCAAATGATAATTCATAGGGCAGAGAGCTCTTAAAGGTCCACAGGGATTGCAAATGCAGGAAGTGGCTTCTTGTCTTGTCTTAGTCCTACCTTGGCCCCTTACATTCCTGTGCAATACCTACTTCCAATCATGCTCTGGCTCCTCAGGGCCCAGAGGGCTGGAGGTCTGAGTGAAGAATGGCCGCCTGCTGGCCTAGGCAACGTCTGCAAGGAACAAGTCATTGGGCTGCTGAAGCCAAGTCCGTGATCAGCTCCATCCCAGGAGGGCCAGCAGTTTGTGGTTTCTTGGCCACTCTTCCAGCTGAGGAATGTGCTTCCCTCTTTCCATCTGTCTTGCACTTTTGTAAATTTTCACAAGGATCCATGAACAACCCAAAGCACCAGAATGGGTACAAGCTTAGCCAACCATTAAAGCATCCCCAGCTCCTCTCCCCTACCCCCCAGCACGTTTGGAATAAGTTAGATGCCACCTGTGAGCCATAAAGGAAGTGATCACCTTTGTGGATGAAACCAGCAGGGATGACATGGCTGATGGAAAGTTTTGATTTTTGTTTTCTTTATCCTCTCCTTTGATACCAGGAGCTGCCAGGTCCGGATTTACCTTCACATTCGGGAGCTTCTTAGAGTTCTCTGTTTCATGTCATAATTTTGGCACAGAAGGAATGTTCTCAGTAGCTTAACAGTCCTGGTTTGAGACCAAGATGCATGGATGGAAATTATACATTTTCCTTTTCTTTAAAGCTCTTAAGTCTCCAGAGTTTTATTGTGATTATTAGTACGATACCCCTTCAAAGAAGACTTGAGACAATTTACAGTAAGAACAAAGAAACAATAACATGATTAAAGCCAGAATAAAATAATGAGAGTAACATAATCAGGGCAGTGTCCAACAAGAAATGTTCTTAAAAACACAAGTGCCGGCCACTGGTGTCTCTTGCTTGTAACCCTAGCTACTTAGGAGTCTGAGGATCTCAGTTTGAAGCCAGTCTGGGCAGAAAAGTCTGGGGGATTCTCATATTAACCATCCAAAAGCTGAAAGTGGAGATATGGCTCAAATGGTGGAACACTGGCCTTGAGCAAAAAAGTAGGAGAACAGTATCCAGGCTCTGAGTTCAAATACCAGTAAGGGCATCAAAAACAAAACAAAACAAAAACAAAAACTCATACAAGCTAAGATATTGAAACACATGAAGTCAAACTCAGCATTCTAGAATTCAGGGGGAAAGCCATCATACTGACTTATAGGGAGTTCAATTTAGAGCACCTTCATATGTATCTGACTGCCCTTTACATTTTTCACTAAGAAGGGAGAGTCATAGTGATGATTTTCTCAAAGTCTTTGGGCAACTTCTCCAAAATTCAGTGATGCCACTGTGTCTGTCATCTTCACCATGGTCAGGTAAAGTGGAAAACAGATAATTTTTTAAAGGGAGGGGCAGAAAATCCTGAGGACACAGACCTAGAATGTCATTATTAAGGGCAAACAGTGGGGGGACAGGTTTAGACAGCTGCATCATTAGGACACCATGGAACTTTCTCTTCTTTCTTTCATAGTGTAGAGGGAGAGAAAATGTGAAGGATAGAAGAGGACCCAGTTCTGTGTTGTCCCAGCTGTTTGAATATCTGTCTGTATATGTGTTTTAGTAAAGTATAGACCTTGGAGTTCCTCTCTGTGTCACATGACATGGGATATATATTTGTCTATGTCCCCCTTTGCACTGCAGTGTTCTGTGATTGGAACCCTCTCTCCTAACTTCACTAAGAGTCTGAACTTAAGTGGAACCAAGTAAGCTAAGTCATCTCACAAAGATGTGGCTCCCCTTGAAAAAGTATAAGTGGCTTTCCAGGGATTAAATAATTTGGCAATGGCTGGAAAAAGAAACAAGAAAGGAAAACCTGATTTCATCTTTTGCTGTGTGTGTGAGGATGTCTCTTCTGTGTTGACTATCTTATCGAAGTTTTCTGCCTAAGAGTACATATTGGAACCTGGCTGTCATTTTTGACACTTCAGAGGCGTATTTAGCAAAGTGTTCTCACTTTTTTTTTAATGTGTTGTTCCCTCAGGCTGGATGGGTATCTGTGTCAACAGGGAATATTGTGCTTCTTAGGATGCCATTCATGTGCTATGTAGCAGCACATTTTCGAACCCTTTTTGTCCACTATCCATGTATATTCTAAGTTAACTTTAGGTCTTATAGAAGTCATAGTGTGTTTTAGAATTATGCTGGCAAGAGATCGGGTGTCAGGGGAGGGTATTATCTTGGACTCAGGCTAGATTTGGGGTAAGCAACATGCTGTGTTGGGGTGGGGAGTGGCTTGTTCAGTCATGCATTGCCAGGTGGAGTGCCAGGCAGGTGGGTATAACACCCAATCGGAACAGAGCCATAGAGAGTTCACTTGTTAAAAGAGAAAGGGATATTAAAAAGGACCATCAGGGCTTTCTACAGATGGCACGATGCAGCTGCTCCATGGCTTCTCACCAGGTTTGCAATTGCATTAAGCCGGTCCTGCACATTGGTGCTTTTGAGTCAGCACCATGTGCATTTTCACAGTGGGTAGAGAGGAGAATTTTACTGTGATTTCACATAAAGGAAAGCAGATATCTGGGCTCTGTTTCATCATATACCAAGTGTACTGCCATCCGTCTTTATATTCTCTTGTCCATGGGTACTACGAAGTGTGTCTCCAGTTTATCTCTGAGAGTTCAGTCTCTCTGCAATGTACCCGGGTCCACAGGCATCGTGGGAATCATGGATGAGGACAAGGAGGTGGGGTGAGAAGAGGATGGGAGAGTTGTGGGCATTTCTACAATATTATATACAAGTGCTCTGCAAATAAAATGCAAATTAAAACCGAGCACTCTAGCACTGAGCAAAGGTGATGCAAATTTGCTTTTAATTTCTCTTCTGTGCATTTGCAAGCACGGTCAGAGCATCCAGAGATCTGATATGGGGCATACAGGAAGCAGGGAACGTCAAGGAGAGGCTAAGGCTGTTTTGTGGTCTATTATGAACTTGACCCTTGGGTCTTCCTGCTTGCTGTATGCATAGCGTGCTGCTCTCCAGAGAATAGCTGGAGTGAATCATTTCATGCTGAAGTTTTCTCTGCACTTAGAAACAAAGAATCTTGAAGAAAGAAGGATACTTAACCTGGGTCAGCTTAAGGTTTTGGTGGGGAAGAAGGATGAGTTAGGTACTGTCTTGTAATTCTGCTGAGGAGACTTTGGAAACAGTCCAAGAGAACATTAACCATGAGAAAGTCAGTCAAAGAAGGTGGAAAGTTAAGTAGATGTATGCCCCAGACCCAAGATAATGGAAAACTTTTGGCAACCCTGGACCCAAAATGATTCTGTGAGAGCTCAGAATCAGCTGAGAATTGTGTGAGGGCTCCAAGGATTCTAGTGGTGAGGGTGTCCTGGCTTGGAAGTAGAAAATGACTATGTGGCTGACCCTTCTCAACAGGTTTGAGGGAGGACTTTCCTGACCCAATAGCCTTTGTTCCACAGATGCTTCTTTGCTAGCTAGTCCTAAGTATGCAAACCTACAATCTAATAGTCATGCTATATCAAGGCTTACATTTTCTTTCCTGGGGGGTAGGTCAGAGGGGAAAAGAAAGGTCCAGGAAGCGCCAGTTGCTAGCATGTGCAAGTTGCTAATGGCGGGCTTCCTAAAAGAAGACTTTTCTGTTTCTTTTTTTGAGTGAGTTTCATGGTTGCCCTGTTGTCAGTCATACATGCAGGAGTTTCAAGAGAGAAATATGTTTTTAACATCCTGAAACTGAATTATTAAATGGGGATTAACTTGTTGTTGACTTTTCTTCATGGATGATTTGCAGTATAAACTGGGTTTAAGGCATCTTTTACTAAACCTTCTGGATTTTACTAGATCGCTTTGGATGAGCCATTCATTAAAGATTTCATGCTGATGTTATTTGTTTAGGCTTTGATGCCCTTTTTCTGTTTTCCCTCCCCTTTTATTCAATAATGATATCTTTCAGGCAGAAAATACCTTCCGACCCATGGTATTAAGGGCTTTCTATGATAGAGAACATGGCCTTGTGGCTAGCATATTTAGGCAGAAATCAGGAAACAGATTCACTCCCTTTCTACCAAGTAGCCAGGAGGTTGGGCCTGGCTGTAGGAATGGAGTAGGTGTTGCAGTCTTTGTTCTGAGAAATGCTGCTTATTGAAGCCACTCAGGTTCATTGATCAGAGAACTTACATTTTACACTTACACAGCCAGAGAGACATGATGGCTTAAATCCATACTGACTTGTAAATGTCCACAATCACATCTTGCCAGAGAACCAAGGAAGGATGGGACATTTCAAGCTGATTTATAGATACCAGAAAGACATTGGCTTTATTCAGCCATGATGAGAAGCATATTGACCTTGGACAAATTATTTAGCCTCTTGAGTTTCTTTTTTTTAATCTAGAAAATTGAAAAAGATAAAATGGCTCTTGGCATTGTTATAATGGAAAGTGATTCTTATGAAAGAGCTTAGCATGTAATAGATGGCTAGTATTCTTTCTACATCAGGACACACTTTGTATAGAAATCACACAGTAATATCACTGTACCACTAATATATGCTAACAAAATAAAAAAAACATAATGTTAATATTATTTCCATCTGTTAGTCTTATAGAATAAGCTCACAAGACCATCATTTTTGGATACTGTAGCCTGGCCTTTGAGCAATATGATGATGATAAAGGGCAAATTTGTAATTGTTGGTTATTTTGATTGTGTCTAGAAGCTATAGTCCTTTCTATGGGCCCTAGAGGGTCTATTTCAAGGGGAAATCAAATCTTATGTAGACCCATAACAGAAGGTGCTGCCTTTTCTCCTTCCTTCCTTCCTTCCTTCCTTCCTTCCTTCCTTCCTTCCTTCCTTCCTTCCTTCCTTCCTTCTCCCCCTCCCTCCCCCCTCCCTCCCTTCTTTCCTCCTTCCTTCCTTCCATTTTTGCCAGTCCTGGGACTTGAACTCAGGGCCTGGGCACTGTCCCTGAGCTTCTTTTGTTCAAGACTAGCACTCTACCACTTGACCCGTAGCACCACTTCGGGATTTTTCTGTTTATGTGGTACTGAGGAATCAAACCCAGACTTCATGCATGCTAGGTAAGCACTCTACCACTAAGCCACATTCCCAACCCCCCCTTCCTTCCTTCCTTCCTTCCTTCTTTTCTTCCTTCCTTCCTTCCTTCCTTCCTTCCTTCCTTCCTTCCTTCCTTCCTTCCTTCCTCCCTCCCTCCCTCCCTCCTTCCTTCCTTCCTTCCTTCCTCCTCCTCCTCCTCCTCCTCTTTTCTTCTTCTGAAACTGATTAAGGTGATGCAACAGAAAACAGTTCACACAGCCCAACTGCCAAAGTGGCACACGAAATGTCAGTCCCAGCCCTTGGCCCCCATGTTCATTATTTTTGTGTTTATCCCCCTCCCCCACTTCCCTTCCCCCCCCTGCCCCATATATCTCAATCTTTGGAGCCTGGCCTGCAGCACTATGGATGTCCTACTCTCCACTGGAGAGCATGGGGTTGATGTGCCAAGTTCCTCCCCTTCTTGCCTGGACCCCAAGCCTTTCCATTCTGTTGGAACATCCCAATCATTTCAGTCTTCAGGTAATGCAGATTCCCACTCTTCCACAACTGGCTGCATAAAAGTCCCGCTAGAGAGAAGCACACCTGCTCTGAGTCCAGATGTGTGAGGCACAGGCACGCCATTCTCAGGTGAGTAGGAAGAACACCAACACCAAGGAGACACTCTCAGGAGAATTTCAGGTTTCAACTCTTATTTCTACTGCTTCAAGATGGACATTGCATTGGTGTATTTCATGAATCTGCTTTTTTGGGGCCTAAAAATAAGTGCCATGATAGATTCTAATTAAGCAGACATTGGACATGCCCTGTTACACAGAAGATGCAGTGGGCTGGGTTTTGTTATCCTATCTTAAAGAAGAGGAAGCAGGCTCTGAGAATCTAATGCTTTGCCTGAGTTCCCAGGTACAGAGCATTTATGCCAACCCTGAGGCTCCATATAGACTTCAAGGCTTTAGAGGCTTTTAGCCTGCTTCTTGGATTACTCTGGAGATGGCTTGGGAAAGGGTAATGTGGGATGTCTCCCTGGAGGTCACATAAGGGCTCCAAGTTGGGTTCTTGAACCTCTTAACCATTCTTTTTATTTCTGCCCGTGTCAGCTCATCTAGATGGTTGCCATCTCTATCCAGAGTGGAGAAACTATAAGATTTTTGCCTTCCATCTTGCATTGCAACATTGTTTATTCTGCTCCTTAATTGTAAATTGGAGCCCTCTAAGGACTTTATTTCAGACAACTTTAGCCTCATGGAAAGTCCTACTTTTAGCCTGGAATCTGCCTTCTGAGATGAAGGCTACAGCATTCCAGCCTTAGGAAGCTTTATTGATGTACCACTTTTTCTTTCTGGACCAAATATATCAAAACCTGTAAGGCTGTAGCATAAACATCTTTTTAAAACAACTCTCTTAGGAGCGAGCATGGTGAATATTTTGATTTGAAGGAAAGAGAACCTCTATTTCCGCAAGGACTGAAGTGGGAAGGGTCTACATGAGCAGAGGTTAGAGATGGGAAGCTCATTCATTCAAGACCTAATGTGCTTCAAACCACTGTGCTGGATACTGTGCTCTAGAGACATATGCACCCACCTTCTCAATAGTCTTGATAGTTCAGCTTCAACCAGGGAACCTACCTATGATTTGAAGATCTGTCCACTAAATCCCTAAGGAGATTGTACCAACTGCAGATTTAGTAATTTTGTCTAAAATGTATCTATCAGACCCTCCTGTTAAATTAAGCAAAATGAGTCATCTTCCTTCCTTGAGCCCCCTCTCCCCCACAATAATAGAAAGGAAGTGGATGTCCTTCAAAACAAAATCAGATACATTGCTTGTAACACTAGCCAGTCCAGGAAGCCCTGTTTTTTGAACTGTTTACACATTGGGGCAGCAAAGAGGTGAGTGGGAGGGATAATTGAAGATGGTCTCAGTGGGAGACTCAGTAAACTTGAGGTGGGCCAGGCATCTCTTGCTCATATTAGTCTGGAGGCAAAGTATTCTAAGGGAAGTGCAGGGAACAAATAGTTCATTTCTAGTGAAGAGTAAAATGTCTCACAGCTGAGTTGTTACTTGGAATTAGCTTTCTAAGTACAGGTCCTCTCTTATACCTCCTCATGGCACATTGAACACTTTGTAAGGTATGCTGGTACTTCCTGGAGGTAGCAAAATAGCATGTCCCCTGAGAGACCCTGTCCCACTGTTCAAGCCAGGAGTTGTGCCTATGTACTTATGTATGCTTTCCCCAAGTTTCCTCAATGGATTTATTGCCTTTTTTTCCATTTTATTTTATTTTGTGAACATACTATACAGAGGGGCTACAATTACATGGGCAGGATAATGCGTACATTTCTTATCAAGAATTGCAGCCTCCTCCTTGGATTGAACTCATGGCCTGAGTGCTGTCCCTTAGTTTTTTTCACCCAAGGTTGATACTCCACCACTTGACCCACAGCTCTACGTTTGGCTGTTTTGCTAGTTAGAGATAGGGGTCTTATGGAATTGTCTGGGCTGGTTTTGAACTGGGATCCTCAGATCTTGGTCCACTGAGGAGCTAGGATTATAAGCATGAACCACCAATCCCCAGCTTGATTTATTGCTTTTTGTCATGAAAAGTCAGACCAGGCCCCTTCTTTTATAGGAAGACTTGCTACAGTGGAGACTTGCACTTTTGATAAAACACCTTCTCTACATACCACTGTCTTACCTTATCTTCTGAAGACAGCAAGGAGTGTTGTCTAAGGATGAATAGATTTGATGAGGGGAAGAGTTGGGAAAAACCCAGCAAGTTGTATCTATCAGTTTCTATTCATGTCTATATTTTGTGCAGTGCTGTGAAACTATCCGTTCTCTAAAGGTTACAATTGTTTCCAGCAAACCATAGTTAGTGAGTGAAGAACTATGTTGAGAAAGGCACCCTAAACCTAGCTACAAATTCCAGGCGGCACATCTGTTTGATTTGTTCCTAACAGCCACATGCACTTTGTATTAATCTCATGGGGAAGGTAGTTTTCTTTTCAGCATGTGGCAGAAATCAGACACTCAGAAGTACTTCTCCTTGAACAGCAGGAATAACTTTACTTTTCTGTTCATGGGTAAGCCTCAACACCTTATCTATTGAGGTATAAATGTGCCTATACTTTTATGTAAAAGTATGTGGAATCCACCCATATGCATGGATCATGGATTTTGATGTTAAGTGACTTTACTTGGATGTCTGTTTTCTTGGAATAGCTGGGAGGTTATATCTGGAGCTGAGAAGAATATAAAATTATTTATTTATCTATCTATTTATTTATTTATTTTTGTGGTACTGGGGCTTGAGTTCCAGACTTCAACACTTGGTTGAAGCTATACTTCTAGTCAAAAAAATGAAGCATTAAGTCTTTCAAGGCAATGCAGTCAGGTTCTCTTTAAAAATAATTGTATCTGATTATAAAAGGACTGCTCCTTTATTATAGCAAAAGAGATATACCAAAAAGTTATAAAGAAGTAACAAAAAATGTTTGGTTGCTAGCCTTCCACATTTTTCTTTTTTCTGTTCATATATTGTTCTGGGAATTAGAATGTACATCTTAATTTTTATAGTCTCTGCCTTTGACAATTTATCATGAACATTTCCCTGTGTCATTAAAAGTTCTTTCATGGTGTTCAATGGTGTGTGTGTGTGTGTGTGTGTGTGTGTGTGTGTGTGTGTGTGTGTGTGTGTGTGTGTGTGTGTGTGTGTGTGTGTGTGTGTGTGTGGTGTGATGTCAGTACTGGTACTTAAATTCAGGACCTGGAACATTCCTGCTCAGGCTGGCTTCAACTTGTGATTCTTAGATCTCAGCTTCCCTAGTAATGAGGATTATAGGCATCAGCCACCAGTGCCAGGTTCCAATATCACTTGAACTAGCTTCATAGTATTAAGTTTAATCAATTGATTATACTCTACAGGTAATGGGCATTGCTGCTCTCTTACCCTTTTTTTTTAATTAAATTTTATCTTATTGTAATGATGTTGTACAGGGAGGTTACAGTTAAGGTAATGAGTACATTTCTTGTTGAGCATTGTTACCCCCTCCTTTGTTTTTCTTCTACTATCCCTTCCTTCCCTACCTCCTCCACTCCTCCCTCGCCCAAGTTGTAAATGTCATTTCCAGCATAGTGTCTTGTGAGTATCCTTGTTACAATGGGTCATCCTGTGTCCTTGTTTCAGCATTTTGCTATTCTCCTTCCCCTCCCCAAATTAGACAAATGTATATACAAGAGGCAGGGTACCAAAATCAAATACAGTGACAGCAGGGGATATATAGGGGGAAGAACATACAAAAGAAACACACAAATACACAGTACATTAAAAACAACAACAACAAAGAAAAACCTCTTGTGTCCATATCTTGGGGTTCATTTTGCTTAGTATCATCTTATATGGTCATTACATAGCTTTTGAGATTTTCTGCTCAACTGATAAGATTATCCTAGACATATAGTAATTATTGCAAATAAGGGAAGCCATGGGACCTATATTTCTTTGGGTCTGGCTTACACATAGAGTTCCCATATGACCCAGCAATCTCACTTCTGGGCATTTACCCCAGTGATCACAAACAAGGCCATAACTAAAGCTACCAGCACAACTATGCTTATCTCAGCATTATTCACAATAGTTGAGATATGGAACCAACCCAGATGCCCCTCAGTAGATGAATGGACCAAGAAAATGTGGTATATATGCAATAGAATTCTATGCCTCCATCAGAAAGAATGACACCACCTCCTTTGTTAGGAAATGTGCTCTTATTCTTTAGGGATTTAGAGCTAAAGCTCATAAATGACTTAAGATTGACATTGATACAACCTTTGTAAGTACATGCAAACCTTAATGTGCATTTGAGTTTTATGAAGAAAAGTTTTTTAAGCAGATAAAGGGTTGTTGAAGCATAAAAATGACTAAGAAATTTGCTTAAGTCTCTAGAATAGAAAGTGCTTAGTTTCAATGATATGCACACTTTTGAGGCTTTTGATCATATGGCCAGATTGCCTTACCATGGAGCGGTGGCAGTTTATATTACCATCCAGAATAGTTATTGGTACTTATGTTCTTGTCCCCAGTCAAGTTTGTCTCACCACAACCAACTCTGGCCATTTCCTCATTTGAAATTTGTCACGAAACGTGTCCCTTGTTAGTTCCTGTACTTACTTGCTGCATTCCCTTGCACAAGGTGTGTTAGCTCTTTATACCTTGGTTTCTTCATTGCAGCATCAGGAATCTAATAATGATAGTACCCACCCCCTTTACAGGCCTCTAGTAAAAACCAATGAGAAGCCTCTTGTGTGAGACTTAGCTTAGTATCTGGCATATGAGTGCTAGAGCTGGAGTGCTACTTCCCCATAAATTCATACACTGAGATCTTAACCTCAGTGGGCTCTCATTAGGGATGGGACCTTCATACACGTAAAGACAAGAGACAGAGATTTAGAATGTTACGGCCACAAGCTGAGGAACACTGGTATTGGCAGCCACCAGAAGGTGGAGAGACAGAGACCAGATTTCTTCTCGGAGCCTCTAGAGGGAGCAGAGACCTAGTAACTCCTTAATTCTAGCCTAGAGAAACCTCACCTGACCTCTAGATTGGCAAGAGAGCAAACATTTTTATTTTTTTTTTTCACCTGTGAATTGGAGGTAATTTGGTATAGTTTTCCATACGTAAGAAGTGAGTAGATAGTTATTAAACTTTGACAAAATGACAGGGGGAAGTTAGAAGCAGATGCTGAGGTGTCTATTTAACCGATACAGAAATGGAAGGCTTGATATGGCTTACTGATTGGGGCCTGAGTCTGTCTCTTACCTCAGCTTCCTTTCCAGTAGCCTGGTGATTTTAAATCCCCCAATCTCCCCAACTTAGAACTTAGAATAATTAAGCTGGAATCTCTAGCCACTAGGCCCTGTGCTTTATTATTAAGAAGTTCCTCATAGGAATTTCTTGGTGAGAACACAGTAAAATATGCAGGCATTTCATCAGAATTGAGGGGGATGTCACTTCAGTTTGAGTCTCAGGGTTGTACAAAAAAAGGTCAGCTAGTTGAAAAAGTGAAATTCTCATTATACTATATAATAAGATTTTTATAGATTGTATGTTGAAGTAATTTCGATTACCATCTCTTAGATGGAGAATACATTCACATTCTCTATTGAAAGTAAAATAAATGACTTGAAAAAAATTCTCAGCCAGGATAGACACATCCCTGAGGAGTCTGGTTCTAGAAGCTGCCCAATCCTCCCTGGTGACTGTAGTCTGAGAGGAGTTAGATTCAAAGTATTCCCATAAAATTCAGATGGCCTTCAGTGGGAACACTCTGGTTTTTTAGAGGTAAAATAAATCCCAGCAACCTTGCATGACTTGGAGTGTCCAAGACTGGACTGCATATCTAGGTCTTCTGTGCAATCCATGTGGCTCATTGGACATGTTGGTAGCGATAAGGGATTATGTATATGAATCCTATTCATGTGAATTCATTGTCAGTCCCGAGATTTTCAACACTTGGAAACATGGATATTTTATATTTTGTATTTATATTATTCTCTTTCTGTAATATGTATATATTATATTTGTGATGAGAGAAGAAGTAAGATTCAAGGCTAGGAGCCACAGTGACTCACATGTCTTGGGGAGAGGGTTTATTCTTCATCCCCAGAACCTCAGCCTCTGGGAATATCAGACTCTTGCCCACAGCGAATCCAGCTATTCCAGCCAGCTAGAAGAAAAAGCAATTTTTTTCTTATGGGATGGGAAAAAACCCACAAAGGGATTTAAGCTTCCAACACTAACACTCGCTCCTCCTGTAGTGGTACACTTGACTCTAGGGCTAGGCTTGGGTGACAAGTGGCCTAAACACTTTATAGAGTGCTGATGCCAGCCAATCAAGGATTCCTCCTTTGGAGAGGGCCAGCTCTGTCTGCAGTGCCATATTGCTTGTGTGACTCTCAGGGCCAGTGTCTTCTCATTCTTGGTCAACAGATCAAAGCACTGCAGTTGAGCACACACTTCAGTGGCTTAGGTCACTGGTTTCTAAGGTGAATCAACAGTACTCTTCCCCACTGCCAACTCCAGATGGACATAGAACCATAACTTCATCAGTGTGACCACAAGAGAGTAACTGAAGGGGACCCATAACTTCATTAATATAACTAGAAAAGATTAGCTGAAGATGTAGAACAAAGAAGCCAGAATCTCCACTGTGGTGGTTTATAAGACACCCTATCCCCTGCCTCCAAGCAGAGGCCTGAGGTCTATTTGTTCTGTTCACTTGGCCCAGCTGCTAGCCGCAGTGATTGACTCTGTCAATTGGATATCACCTGGTGATTTTTATGGCGTTGAATCCAAAGGAAATTTGAGGAGGAGAGCACTTCCTCTATTTTAATTAGAATTCTGAAGTCTGTTTACCTCAAGTCCAACTGCACCTCTACACAGATGTAGCAGCCTGGCTGCTGGAGCAGCAGTAAGTCACTGAATTTTAAATATCTGGAGAGGGTTATTGGAAGAGCTGGGTCATGATAGCTGCTGCTGCCACCTGAGTGGTGTGTGTGTGTGTGTGTGTGTGTGTGTGTGTGTGTGTGTGTGTGTGTGTGTGTGTGTGTGTGTGTGTGTGTGTGTGTGTGTGTGTGTGTGTGTGTGTGTGTGTGTGTGTGTGTGTGTGTGTGTGTGTGTGTGCGCGCGCGCGCGCGAGTTTGTGTGTGTATGTATGTGTGCACGTGCAGGCGCACGCACACACACACAGTATGCTTCATACAGATGTTTGCACGGTCCCAAGGGAACATATATTTTCTGTTGTAATAAAGGAAAACACAGTCCTCAGCTGTAACCTAGGAGACATGGGATCCCAGCAGAATTGGAATCTTTAACCACCATCATGCGGCTAGCACGGGAGAGGTCTCCCAGTGTTGTCCTGTCATTCCCAGTAGTAGCAACCTGGGTTGAGGAGACAGCTGCCTGCTGTTCGCTCACACATAAATCCCAGGGAGAAATAAGAGCTAAGTGGTTGTTACCAAAGGGGTGATACGTTTGACTTCCATGGCCAGTCACAGCATTTCTGGCTCTTGGCAGACCAGATCACATTTTTCTCACCCTAAGAGACCTTTCTGCCCCAAATCTCCGTATGTATTTTGGAACTAGAAGACTAGAAGTAGTTTTAGGATCATTCTTCTCCATGTCCCCAATGCTTGTCAATTCTCCATCCAAGCGGAGAGCTGTTCATCCCAGTGACTCCATGGGGTAGGCATAAATAGTATTATCTCTGTTTAGTAACGTGGCACTACAACATGTTTGTGTCAGGGGAAGTGACAGTGGTTTGCAGCCTAGTGGGTTTAGAGGTGATTTAAGCTCCCTCATCTGGATTTGTTTAACACACTTCAGTTCTATTATTTGGTTTTCATATAGGAAGTTAATGAATAACTCAATCTGTCTCTACAGCTATATAACCAAACAAGAGACTCTGGCTGAGAGGCTCACCCTTAAGGACAGATGTACCTTCATTTACACAATAGTAACATTCCTAGGAAATTGTCTATAAATCAGAGGTTTGAAATCAAATAGTGTTTAGGAGAACATAGTAGTCAGTTGGTTTGCTTTGTTGTGGCTGCTGTTGATTTCTTTTTAAGCAAAGCCAAGATGTATTTTGGCTTGAATAAGATTTATTCCCCCTTTCCCCCAGATGATGTTTTTGAGAGATACTAGCATAGGGGATTCCCCATCAAGACCCTCCCATAAGCTAGGAAGGGCTCAAGGGTGTGGCTCTTGTGGTGTGTGTTGAATGGAGCAAGACTGCCAGATCCTGGTATGTTGGAGAGAGAAGACCTAGGCAGAGGGACCCATCTTGACCCTTCCAGCTGAATAACTGGACCATAACAGTGCCCTGTACCACAAAGGAGCAAAAGAATTCACAGTTATAATGTACCTGGGGGCCACAATTAGACCCACTTTTCCCATTTCTTGTCACCCTCTCCCTCTTGGCAAATCACTTGAGCCTCTTTCTTTCAAGAGAAATGCAATCCATGTTCCAACTTCCTGGACAAGGAGGAGAATAAGAGAGCCACTCCTTTAAATCCCTTAAATGATTATCTCAGTGTGAAGATGATTTCTAAAATATCTTCTGCCCCCAGAACCATTGGCAGGGGTTGTTGAATGAACTGATCAGTGGCTTGCCGATGGCAGTCATGTGTGTCACTGGCCTGGTGTGTGGAGTTGAGGTAACTGAGACTGATGGAGTGCATATCTGAAAGAGAGTCAAAGAGTTGGCAAGGTAGACTCACCCTGGCACTCCATTGGCTTTTGTCTTTCTGGTGGAATTTCTGCAATCTATCAAAACCCTTTCTTCCCAGATTCAGGCCTACCCAGAAGTAAGGAAGGAAGCTGATAGTTCAAAGTGTCTGCCTTAGAGGTGTGTTTCATGTAAGTGATCTTGTTTGATCCAAGAAGCTGGAATCATGGAGTATGTTTTCTGATAAATTAAGGAAAAGGGGTTTTTAAGCACTTTCAACATACCACAAATGTGAAAACAGTGGAGAGAAATCAGCCCAGCTTCCTGGACTCTTTCCCTCTGTATGGTGACTATTCTGTGTTGGAAACAGGATTTGCTTCCTGTTGGGAGCTCAGACTTCCAAAGTGGATGTGTTGGACTCTATTCCCTCACTAACCTAAGTGATGTTAATAATTTTACTAATTAAGCTAGAAGACTCTGTGTAAGTCAACTTGAGGGAACAGTATCACATGGCTTGTAATGATGGGATACCTTATGTTTCTAGCCCATCCTCCTCACTCATACTCAACAACTAAGTCACCTTTCTAATAGAGAGGCATCATTGGGCAGATAAAGGCATTTGGAAAAGAAGCTTACATGTACAGGCTTCCCTTAGAAACCCGTTACTGTATTTAACAGCTCATCCCAGCTGGGAATGATTCCCTACATCTAGCCTAAGCCCCAATGTACTCCTTTTCATTTGATCATTGGTGGAGACGGTGAACAGCTGGTCCTCACAAGCTCTGTAATCACCTTCCCTGAGGAGGCCTAGACCCCTGTGCTCGGCTTAAAGATGGAAGGCTTCTCATCCTCTGTGGAGGAGGGATGTGCTGAGGGTGGATGGGGAAGGATAAGACAGAGAGCAGCTTTTAGGCCAGGTTTGCAGCATCTCTGAGCTGTTCCTGATTTCTTTGAAAACCGTCCCTGACAGAGTGGGTGCCATGGGAAGCATGATAGAATCACAGTAGTTAGAACTGGGGTGGGGTGGGGAGATTGTGCTCGGCACGATTCAACTCTCTCATTTTATAGATGTTCATCTTTCTCAGACTTCTCCAATGTGGATGGGTAACAGGTATAGAGCTCTTAAAGACTCTTTCAACCTAAGGGCTTTCTGTGGTTATATGTTGAACTGTAACCATGATGTAGAGATGGGGATTCTTTTATTTCCTCCCTGGATTTTTAGGTGCAGTTTTGGAGTTCCTTATGCCTGTTTCAGAATATGTAAACCAGACCTAACTATGAAATCTCTTCTTGAGCACAGTAGATGTATATAGCTAAGGCACATACATAACATTCTTCCAAACATTAAATATTTTCCATCAGAACCTGGCGATTTTCACCCATTTTACAGCTGGACAGACTGAGGTGCTCGATCTGTGCCCGAGGCAGCCGCACGTGGTGATGTTCCTTTGGCTTAGCTTCTGGGTGTCATGTGATTGCAGGCTGGGCAGAGATCTGAAAACCTCCAGCCATGTTTTCACAGGGGAACACCACACAGGGAGCTGACTTCCCGGGAGATGCTCAGGCGGGTGCTTGGCGGCGAAGGCTTTGTAAATGGGAGGACTTCCATGTTGGCAAACCCTGTTTGTGTGCAGCAGCAGCAGACACTCCCATAAATCTTGCTGAAAACAAATGCTTTAACTGGAGGAGGAAAGTTTAAAAGGCCCTGAGGGCATACTCTAATCACTGCTCACTAATATCAGCCAGCTCAGATTTAGAATGTGGCTGTTCCCAGCGGAGGGGGCCTGGGTAAGCAGCATGTTAAGCCCCGCTGGCTGTAATTAACTCTGACCTCGTGAAGCCTGCTGGCCTCCCTCAGTCTTAATATTAGGTTTGACTCCCAAAATGAGGCTTCATGTTTGTTGTGAGAATGCGTTCTTCAAAATTTGTCTTTGGCCTCAGCCCTCTTTATCTTCCAGACACACACACACACACACACACACACACACACACACACACACACACACACACACACACACACACACACACACACACACACACACACACACACACACACACACACACACACACACACACACACACACACACACACACACACAGAGAAGAAAGATAATTAAGTGGTATAAAATGAGATCAATGATCAGATAGACTTTTGCAGTCATTGAAAGTCTCCTTATCAATAATGTTAATAATAGCTACACTTGCAACTCACCTTTTAACAGTGTTAAATGCAAATGTGCATTTGTGTGTTTACTCACTCTTCACTACAGCCCTGTCAGGTCCACAGGGCTGGTAATTGTCATGTATCAGATGAGAAGAGGCTGGTAATGTAGCTTAGTAGTAGAGTGCTTGCCTTGCATGCATGAAGCCTTGAGTCTGATTCCTCAGTACCACATAAATAGAAAAAGCCGGAAGTGGTATTGTGGCTCAAGTAGTAGAGTGCTAGCCTGGAGCAAATAAAGGTCAGAGACAGTGCCCAGGCCCTGAGTTAAAGCCCCAGGACTGGCAAAAAAACCTCCAAAAGAACAACAAGAAACCCCACAGATGAGAGCAGTACTGAGAGTAGTCCACCTTCATCCCCTGTGTAATAAATGACTGAGCTTCAGTTTGAAATTTAGGTTTTCTGACCTCAGCTCTTTGTTTCTTCAATAACCCTATTTGAATAGATCAGGAGAGAGCTTGTAGCAAAGAAGGTTACAGAGAGAAGAACTAAAAATCTACTTTCTGCACATTGAAGTAATAATTACAATGATCCTACAGTTTCTTTCTTCTACTTCCTGGCAACAAAGGGAATAGTAGATAAAGTTTTGTTCACCATTGTGAATAATTGGAATGATGCTTTTCCTTCTTAATGTTTGTGGATGTGACTGTTTGTATGTATCATTAATTAGAAGAATCTTCCACCTGAAAAATGTTTTGAAAAATTTCCCCATATGGGCTCTGTTCTAATCACTCAGACATGGTTTTCCTGATGATGGAGATACATTAGAGTTAGAGGAAACAAACTAGGAAGAATAAGGGAATGAGGAAAGCAGTGCCACTTAGGTTTATGTAGTAAGAAGATCAGATGGGTTCTGTAGGTTGGAGAGGGAGGACTCAGCAGATACCTGTTGGGGTTAAGAGCCAAATGCTAGCGGCTGGGTGGAGAGAAGGAGGGGCGCATCGAGGGAGAAAGGGAATGTTCTGGGTAGGAAATAGGGCCAGTGGAAAGTCAAGCATGGCAACAAGCTTGCCGTATTTGAGGCCCAGAGAAAATTGGGCCATCTGGAGTTCAATGGGAGAGAGAGGAGAGTAGTATGGTTTGGGGTTAGGGGGAGAAGCAAAGATCAAATTGGAGATTTTTAAAAGTGAATCATGATGGTGATTCTGGCTTTTATCCTAAACCCATTGAGATACCACTGGAGGGTTTTCTGTAGGGAAGTGAGGCTGGTTTACATTTTTAAAAGAGCATTGCTGCTGGGTACCCTTAGGAAGGCAAGAGATGGAGGTGGCAGTGGAGGTCCTGAGAAATGGAAGGCTTATGGATATGATTTAGAGGACTGGTGAGGACTTGGGGGGGAGGAGAGGCAGATGGAGACCCCACTAACTGGCTTATGACTAATGTGAGGGGTTGGTGGAAGGCATTCAAAAATCCATGGCTATGACAAGATTGTGTTTGCATGTGGAGATCTATTATGAATGAATGGACATAAGGCTTAGGGACTTACCAAGCTGTAGATGGTATTGAACACCATTGGGTTGAATGTTACCTGGGCAGTGCAGAAAGGGGGCAGGAGCAGGGGTGTGGGCCCAGATTCAATTTACCACAAGGAGGAGAAGTGACAGGACTGTTATGGGGGCTGAATATAGCAGTATGCTATTGTCTTCTATCCGTGGCCTGAGATGCCTCTGCTCCTAACCGCAGTCAGCCATTACAGATGAAAGCCACTGATCACAAGGGGCCTAAGTGATAGACTGATTTATCAGAGAACAGCAATTGCTGTACTGAAGGAAAAATTCCTTAAGTCACATGGGTAATATGACTTACTGATTGGTTAGCAGGTAACTTACTGGACATTTACTATTGGTTAGACATTATACTAAGCAATGCAACTTTATTTCTACAGGTGTATATGTGCAAGTACTCACACACACATAAGCACATGTAGCTAAGTGGGTGTTCTTATTAAACAGTCAGTGTTTATATATAAATGTCCCCAATTGATTTCCCACGTAACCATTTCAGCCATCCTATGTAAAGCTTGTTTTCCTCATGGCCTATAGTCAGCCTGAAGCCTTTCCTTTCATGCTTATCTCCACAATCCTAGAAGCTCATCAGTCTCCAGAGAATGGAGCTGGATGCTATGGCCAGTCTCTGTGTTTACCGTGTTTTCTGGCCTTTGTGTTTGCTATGGCCACCACTTACATCTACCACACCCAAACTAATAAATACTTAGCTCACAAGTCTGGGCAGACTTCAGCTGCTGATCCTGAGGGAGACCCTGGTCCATGCTTTGGGTGTTGGCTGTGCATTCTCAACTGACACTTTCAGTATAGAGAAGGATTAGGGCAGCCACATGCAGCAACCTTCAAGATTGTAGAGAGCCTGACACTTCTGAGAGCTGGATAGCTTGCATTTTGGTATATTTTTCTTTATAGACACTTCTTGTTCCACTTGTTCTTAAATAGAAGCTCCAAAAGGAGTAACTATTAAACTCTTTTTATGGGGGAGAGAAGGTCCCTTAAAGAGAATCTTGCTTGGAGTCACAGAATTAGCACATGGGTGTTATTGAGACTTCTGTCATTAGGGTTCATTCATAGTGTCAGAGAATGGATTGGTGTTTACTTCTGTAGGAGATGTATTAATCTCATTAAATTTGCAGACTGTGTTTATGTATGGACCAGAATGTAGTTTCAAGATCCTGTTACAAAGGGATCATCTAATGCACAGATTCTGGAAACTTGAGGCAGTGTACTACTATGGGGAGATAAAAAAAGAAAAAAAAGAATGAACTCTCTATTCAGAAACAACATTTAAGCTGGGCACTGGTGGCTCCTGCCTGTAATCCTAACTACTGAGGAGGCTGCCATCTGAGGATCATGGTTTGAAGCCAGCCTGGGCCCGAAAGTCTGTGAGACTTAACTTCAACTCCAGTTGAATTAAAGAGAAAGCCTGAAGTGGCACTGTTGCTCAAGCTAGCCATGAGCCAAAGGAGCTCAGGGACACTACCCAGACCCAAGAGTTCAAGCCTTAGGACTGGCAAAAAAAAAAAAGAACATCAAATAATGTAGATGTATAAGGCTACTCACATTCCTGTTGCAATTTCTACATAGCCTTATAAATTCTGCCACAGAAAACCAGACCAAACCACAAAAGTTACCCATCTGGCTTTCTGTGTGGGTACATAGATACTAATAGTACTAGGTAATTCTAACCATGATTAAAAAACAGTACTAATCGTAAGCACAATTAAAAATAACATAAAATGTTACCCCCCCCCCCAAAAAAAGAAAAAACTGAACAGAAGTTGAACTTTCAGGATTATCTTAAACACCATTTACTACAGCAGTGGCTGAATGTGGGAGGTGTCCATTGAGGCAAGTGTTGGAACCTGGAGGTAAGGTCCTGAGCTCACACTCGTGCATCATTAACTCACAGGAGAGGACAGGCCTCAGATGATGGCTCACCAGGGTAGGTGCTTTGGGATAGGGGGGACCAGTTGTTTTTAAGGGTAAAGATCAAATTTTACAGCACCACCATTTACCTTGGTTGCTAAGCCCCCCTGAGCTTGAGGTGAGGAATTCTGATTGGCAGAATCTGTAGGAATTCAGACAAGAGGAACCGCACGGAAAAACGGGAAGCTTAGGATGGGGACTCTGGCTGCAGAGCAACTGGGCTCTTCAATAAGCTCGAATCTGCTGAGAATACATTTTACGAACATGCAGCTAAGTTGGCTGCCTTTGTTTGGGGGTTTGTTAAGCATTATCTAAAGAATGCCATGGTTCAGCCTGCTCGGTGTGAAGCCTAATTCTTCCCCTTTCTGGAGCCACGGCCTGGTGTGTTCAATTTTTCTCTCTCCATAGGGCTGCAGGCTCTCTGGTACTCCAGCCAAAAAAACACTCATATTTTAGCAAGCTTAGTCCCAGTCCGGTTGCCAGGCAGTAAAACGAGCACTTGCCTGCCCCAGGGAGAGGGAGACTGTGAGATGGAAAGGGGTCATGTAAACCACTTGCCTGAGCCCTCCCCCCAAATCTTTACTTGGAGATCTGTGGAGCAATTGATATGTTTATTGATGTGGAGAGATGCTGTCACGTAGGCCCCAACCATGGTCATTTGTCAGAACTAATACTGTAAGTTATTTTTCAGTATTTTTATTACCTGTTATTAAAGTTTGTCCTAAGCCATTTCTATAGGTTCATAAATATATACTCATTTTATGGTATTGTTCGGAGTAGACGTAATTGGCCTTTCTAACTGAAGGGGAAACTGAGGCAGAACAGCTTCTTACCTTGAGAGAGCAGATAAGTTGAGCATCAGCACCATCTTATCTCTGGAGGGAGGACACATCAGAAGTGGTGTTAATACCAGCTTTTCTCTCATCTTTCAAATCCCCTTGTGGTGGAAAAGCCTGTAAGAGAAACAGAGTGTGCAGTTTAGTTCTGGAAATGCTTAACTGTGACTGTAATTATGAATAAGGGCCTGAACCGGGCACTTGAGGGCTTCTTGTAACGCGCAGCTGGAGCAGGAAACAAGCCCAGGGCCAGCGTTGGCCGCAGTGATGGTTTCTGGGGACCAGGCCTCTTCCCACTGGATGGAGTCTCCACCCGTTATTTCTCACAAACCACAGAGTCGCTGTCAGGGGATAACAGATTTCAGTCTCCACTGGACACATCTAGTGAGTTTATAACCCTAAGTTGAAAGGCCCTTAATTCTGTCCTGGAACTCGTTGACAAATGAAAATGTATTGTACTCTCACAGGATATACAGCTGGGGGTGGAAGTTTTAACTCCTAAGCACTCAAGTGGATATCCCAGGAAAGGCCCTAACATTAACACCAAGACCATCCTGCCTTCTTTGATGTTGGGTAGCTCTTACCTGTGCCCTCTAGGTGAGGTTCCTTCAGGGTAATGATTGACTCCTCTGCTTCTGGTTGCAATGGGACACCCACCTGTCCTTCTTCACAACCTTCAGGGACCTCAGCACTTGGTGCATGGTACCTGGTGTAATGCCACATTTAGGAGAGTCTGCTTGGCTGGTGGCCTTTCTCGAGGGAGAGGCAGGCTTTACCATGCTGTGCTCCAGTCCCTACTGTCCCTTGGATACAGAAGCTGAGGGTATGAAGCCAGTCCTCCCAGAAGTTGCTCCTCAAACCAGGAAGTTGTCCCAAAGCAGGGGACTTGGACGGTGTCTGAAACTTATGGAACAACTGGGATTTGGGGGAGAGAATGCAGCAGGCAAGGAGAAAGGAAAAATCTAGTGTTTGATTAAGGGCATGGTATCATACAGGTGCCAGGAAGGGAGAGAATGTGAGGAAGTATTCCAAAGGGAAACAGCTGGTCAAGAGAGTGAGCTTGGATTGCAGTAAGAATCCATTCTTGTGCAGTGTAGCTATTGAGTACTTCCTGTGTTCCAGGCACAGGCCTAGCTCCTGAGTGTACAGAATATGTGAGGCAGAGCCATGGATGAGATGTGGATGAGCAAGATGCTTTCAAGGTAGCCCATGTGTATAAGCCTGTGGGCTTCATAAAGAATATGAAATAAACTAGGACATCAAGGGATTTTTAGGAACAGGGACTCAAGTCAGGTGGCCTGAATTTGAACACCAACGGGGCTCTATTACTAACTAGCTCTGTGGCCTGGGGCAAATCTTCTTGGATATTTGTATTACCACCTTTAAGTGGAGGTTACAAATGGTTTATATCTCCTAAGAAAAGGATTAAATGAGCTGACATGTTATTTAGCTCTCAGGATAGAGACTAGCACTTAGAGTTGACATTATTAGCTAATTGTTTTTACTCCCAGAAATTTACATAAACATACACAAAGGCATACTTATACCTGGACAAGGGAGAGGGGAACTCAGGGATCAACCACAGATACTATCGTAAGACTACCACATTTCTTCCTC
Source organism: Dipodomys merriami (assembly GCF_024711535.1). Classification (NCBI taxonomy): domain Eukaryota; kingdom Metazoa; phylum Chordata; class Mammalia; order Rodentia; family Heteromyidae; genus Dipodomys; species Dipodomys merriami. The sequence goes on from NW_027203826.1 coordinate 3,345,830, forward strand.
CTTCTCTCCTCCTTTCTTTCTCCCTCTCTTCCTCTCTTCTCTCCTGCTCTCCCTCTCTCTCCTTTCCTTCCTCTCCTTCCTTTCCTCTCCTTCTCTCCCTTTCCTTCCCTCCGTCCTTCCCTCCCTTCTTCCTTTCTTCCTCTGTGCTCTCCACTTGAGCCACACCTCTACTAATGGTTTTTTTTGCTGGTTAATTGGAGATATGAATCTCACAAACTCTTCTGATTATGCTGGCTTCAAACCATGATTCTCAGATCTCAGAGTAGTTAGGAGTACAAGAGTAATCCACCAGTGCTTTATTTGAGGTTGGATTCTAACCAGGTCTCTACCTTCCTTCTTTGTTACTGCAGCAGGAGGTATCTTAGTGGGTATAAGGTATTGGGAGTTAGGATCATACCTGCTTGTAGCCACAATGAGTGGAGAGTTGGGGATTCCAGGGATCTGAGGTTAGTAGGAAGCTAACAGAGCCTGCTGAGAAGGACTTGCGGTGGCAGCCAGGTTGCTATCTGACTATCCCTGATCTTAACTATGCCTGCCCATGGTGGGAGGAAATGTGTGGGGAGGAGATGCAGTGACAGACAGTGTCACAGGCCAGGATGCTTTTGTTTGGGGCCCCTGAACAGTCTCCAGACACCCGTACATGCCTGGAATTCCCCATCCCCGGGGAGATGGTTTGGCAGAGATGCCTACTTTTAGTTGGCACTCCTGGTAGCGAACTCTGGTGGGTGGAGAAGGGGAGGTGGGAAGATGCCAAGACAACTTCATCGAGTGGACATGCCACCCACAGTCTTCCTGACCCCCTCCTCCTCCTGTCACCAGGATCTTTCCACTCAGGTTTACTCTCCGTTTGCAATCCTACCAACCCCAGCCAACTTGCCACACCCTCCCCACCGGCTCTTCCCACCAAGAGCCCCTACAGACCCCCCTCCCTTGTCATTCACGGTCCCTGCTGCAAGTGATCAAATGTAACCTCTTGTGCAGTACCCTCCCCCGCCCTCCATCACATTGCTGATAATCACGATGCAGCTACAGCCTGCCTTACACTTAGCTGGCTACAGACTGCAGAGTCCAAATCTTGGGCTCAACCCACTCTTACTCTTTTTTTACCTCACTTTCGATTTACTCTCCAAAGCCTTCTTTCTCCTTTAAGTTGGAATTACCAATGATCACAATAGCATTATAGAATTACTTAGCTAATTTCTGCGTATGTTATAAAATGTGTTCATATTTGCTATCTTACTAATACTACCCTTTTATTTTGAGTCTTGTGGTGTAGCCCAATCTGGCCTCAAACTTAGGGTCCTCCTGCCTCAGCCTCTTGCGTGCTGTGATGTCCCACGACATCTGGCTTTTCCTTCTTTGTTAATTCAGGAGATGTAAACTTTTTTTTGAAACTATTCTCAAGAGATGATGAATTTATTTAAACCCAGGAAGAATCTCATAAGTTTGTAAATTTTTTTTCTTGGCAAATACTGAGTGACGACATTGCCATAATGTCAGGGTGATTATGTCTCCATGGTTTGGGGTCCTGTGTTTACCATGGGGTAGAGAATAAAGTGGCAGAGCTGCTGCCTCCTCCTCCTCAAGTTAAGAAATGGGAATCGCTGTCAGTTACTGAGGCCGCACGTGCCCGTCCTTCATGGGACTCACAGAGGCATGATTGTTTGCTAAAGATTGGAAGGGGAAGGGTAGAGGGCAGCTGGTTCTTGGGTTGTGCTGTCTGGCTGGAATCTTTTTATGTCCAAAGAACTCTTCACATTAAGGGTGAAATCTCAGCGGGGTCTCAGCACCAGAAAAGGAGGAGCTTGTCACAGTATTTAGATGGATTGCCAGGAAAAGGCAGAGAGGCTATTTCAAAAGATATTTTGACCTGGGAATATTATGTTTGGCAAGGAAAATCAGAAGAGGCATTGCCAAGGACTGGTCAGGGAGGCTTGTAGACAAGGATGATCTTTTCCTTCTCTCTCGAATGCCATTCCTCAAGTCCCTTCTACCTTCCTCCTCCTCCTCCTCCTCCTCCTCCTCCTCCTCCTCCTCCTCCTCCTCCTCCTCCTCCTCCTCCTCCTCCTCCTCCTCCTCTTCGTCCTCCCTTTCTCTTCCTCTTCTTCCTTCTCTTCTTCCTCCTCCTAGGTGTATGTTCCATCACTCAAACTCTGGCTTCCCTTTGTGAGAACAGTATTTTGTGACTCCCAAATAGTCATGAGTGTCTTCTTGTCTAACTCCAGTCTGTTTACTCTGAGGGTTGGCTTGTGTTTTGACTTACAAGAAGGCAGGTGCACGCACACACACACACACACACACACACACACACACACACACACACACACACACAGAGAGAGTCACCATGAATGTTTAGAAACTAGAGTAACAGGAGCATTGTCATTCCAGTCACCTTTCCAGCATGCTGTATCTTTTTTTGTTCCACTTGCCTTCTGATGTCCCATCCATCCTTCCTTCCACTGTCCACTTCCCTCCCATCCCAAGAGCAGTTGACAGAGCTACCCAAGTTGCAGTTCTGTGGTCCCTGGAGAAAGATTACTTGGCATTTGATGTCAGGACTTGTTGTATAAGGGAGTTGGGATGCATATGGCATTGTGATACTGGCTGTGGTGGCAGAGACTCAGCAGGGCTATTGGGGAGGGAAGGTATGAGAAGCTACTGGAAGTTACCCGGAAGCAAGTAAACCTCTGTCACGCCAGTCAGATTTAATGTGACATCCTTTGGCATTTTTATTGGGGTTGTTTCTCACAAATGTTAATGAGCAGTTACACAGGGCACCCAGAAAATCCTAGACAGCTTCTTATTGGGGGTATTTTTCACACTTGATAATGAGTAACAGCCATTAGTGTATTAATCAGTGAAGTCAAACAGTGACTGGAGAGAGCCAGATACAAATTCCTTGCCCAGTAGAGGCCCAGACTAGGACTTAGGGATACTGGTGCTTCAGTGTACAGAAGAGTTGAGTTTTGCAGCAATTTTAGGTATTGGATGGCTGTGTCTGACTGGTACAAACTTTCATTTATTCAAAACCATAGATTCCTTCTGTCATTAAATCTAGAGGTTCTACAAATCCTGTATTTAAGTTAAAAGTGAAAAAACACTAAAATAATCTTCACTCCACCGAAATGAAATCATGATAGAACTCATAACCCTAAATAGGAAATAGGAACTGCTCTTAGTTACCGAGGACCTACTATGTGCTAGCCATTGCACTTTATGTGTGTGCACATGCACTTACAGAAAGATAGAGGATAGACAGGTAGGTAGATATAAATAAATTACATTGAATCCTCTCAACAACCTAGTGAGTGCTGTCATTTCCATTTAACAGAAGGGGAAACTGAGGCTCCAAGAGGTCAAGTAACCCACTGTTGCCTGTGAATGAAGTCCTGCTTGGGTTTCACCTCTCAGGGATTCTCATTTTTGGCCTCTATGGTGTGTGACATCCGTGACCACCATGGCAACAATGCCATAAAGTTCTGAGAGACCCAGCAGCCCTGAGGCTGTGTCTGGAGACTGCGACCCACAGCTCTTTATGAGGGTTGCAGCCATCCATCAGCCCTGCTGCCACTTCTGAGTTCTGTAGTAAATACTCACCCAGGAGCTCAGTGCAGGAGGTGGGGAAGCTGAGGGCAGTTTGGTCATTCCTTAGCTCCTAGGGGGTGTTGGCAGGAAGTCCCCGCTTCTTTGCCCACACTCCTAACCCCATATTACTTCAATTTTTTTAAAAATTCAACCTGACCAATGTTCGTTAAGTACCCACCACTGTGTTCTGCAGATACCGAAATGAGTGTAGTCCTTTTAGAGATAATAATATATCAAAAGTTACAAATATACAATCACATTTATAAGTTTATGGCATAAACCAATTTAGATGGGTAAAATACTCCTAGAACACTGAGCTGAAAGCATGAATATGTGTGTAGCAGAGGTGGTGTGGAAATGGAGAAGATGGCCAAGGATGGATGTAACAGGTGGAGAAGAGAGAAAAATCACTGTAGAACCTGGGCAGGTATGCACTGTCAGACCCCAGGATGAGTTTCCATGGCTAAGTGGCTCCATGTACCCAACTTACTTAGTGCAAAGTGTGCATAATTGTTGATGAGAGATAAGTGACTTTACCTATCGTCTTAAAGAACATGGCTCAGTGGCTCACACTTGGGAGCCACTTGGGAGCTACTTGGGAGGCAGAGGTCTGAAGGATTGTGGTTTGAGATACCAGCCAGTGCAAAAAGGTTTTGAGACAGACATTGTATCAATCAACAAGTTGGGCATGGTGCCTGGAGCTCGCTTGCATTTTCAGCTGCATAGGAAGCAAAAGTAGGAGGCTTTCAGTTCAGGCTAGCTTGATCAAAAACACAAAGTCCTGTCCCCAAAACAACTAAAGCAAAAAGGGCTGGAAGGGCTGGCTCTAGTAGATCAGGTGGTAGAAAAACTGCTTAACAAGTTCTCCAGTATTTTTTTAAAGAGCATTGTAAGGGTTTAGTGAATGTGGCCCAGTGCTTGTGGTCTCTCTCTCTCTTTCTCTCTCCTTTTTGTTGGTCAGGAGGCTTGAATTGTGGGCCTGGGAACTGTCCCTGAGTTCCTTTTGCTCAAGGCTAGCATTCTACCACTTGAATCACAGATCCACTTCCAGATTTTTCTGTCATTAGTTGGAGATAAGAGTCTTAAGGGCTTTCTTGCCTGGGCTGGTTTTGAATGGTGATCCTCAGGTCTCAGCCTTCTGAGTAGCTAGGATTACAGGCGTGAGACATTGGCGCCTGGCACTTGTGGTCTTTTATCCTCCTCTGGCATTATGTTATGGCAGCTCTTGGTGATCTTATTGATGATCTCTTGGTGATGCATTTCTGTGGTACCTGATATGTGAATGACACTATTAGATGTCATCTCATACCTCATCTTGAACTCTTGCTTAACTTCTATATGACCACTTTGTTTTTTTGCATTATTTATGCTTGTAATTTCCAGCCAGAGGTGTCACTTTTTTTTAAGAAGGGGATGATGTTCTTTTGTTACTGTTAGCATGGAGTGACAATGCAATACATGCTTCATAAGTTGTTTTTATGAATAAGATAGTCTAAAACCAAGTGTCAGAATGTATTTGGTGGGAGTGATGTTCCTATCCCAAAGCAACACAAGAGAATTAGTCATTATCAGGTAAGACGGTGAGAAAGGCGTCATGGGAGAGCCAACAATTCTGATTTGACTTTCTTGGTAGATGATCCTCTATTCAAATTGACTGTATACTGGAATCAGCTGGCTAAATGAGCTTTGTGTGGATGTATCCTGAGTATCTGGGGAAAGACTGTTAGGATGTGCCCACTGGGTGGTGTTTGGTTCCTGTGAAGCTGACTAAGCAAGCCCACCTCTGTCGATCTCACCTTTTACTCACCCTGGAGTGAGGCAATGATGAGTCATTCATTTAGTGACCTGCTGTCCTCACCCCTCCCTCCTCTATGCTCAGAGAATTCTCTGCCAGTCACATTCAACTCATTTGACTTGCCTGGATAGTGAGCGCAAGGAACGTCTCTCGAGGCTTCTTGGGGCTGCCCCTTCCTGAGCCAAGATCCTGAATGCCAAGGCTCCTCCTAGTTCATGTTTCCAGCTCTGTTGGTGCAAATTCAAACCACAAAATGCTTCTCTCAGGATGAGTAGGAATGTGGGTGCATTGCATAGGCTGAGCCCTGGAAACTTCTATTTCCTCTTCCTGCTGCCAGGGAGGTGCTTGTGAATGCCTCTCTGAGCCACAGAAAAGTGTTCACAGGAGATGAACTGTCCACACTGCTGGTGAACTTCCCCCATTCTAAGCTGGGGGCACTGCAGGCCCTTCCTCCTGAGCCACAGTGTGCATGACTATGGCTTGTAGATCCTGTGTAGACCTCTAGGAAACCAGCATAACTGTTCTGCGTCCCCAGAGGCTGCCAAGCTTCTCTGTCAGTTCTTGCCAGACAGTGGAACACAGCCAGCCTCTCCTCTGGTCCCTCCTCATCCTTTTCCTCCTGTCATCATTTCTTCCCCATGGTGGTCCCCTCTCTGAGAGAGGCATTGCTCCTAGGGGATACACTTGTCCGAGTCAATGGAAATAGGCTGAAAGGGAGGGTGGATGAGCCAGGGTCCTTTCCACGACTCGGCTGCACCCTTGCCTTGGCCCTGCTGCTTCCAATGAGCAAACGAGGGTAGTTGATGCTTCAGTCACCGGTGTAACCAGATCTCTGTGGGCTAGTGAAAAATGGAGCTCTCTTCAGCAACAACTGTTTGCAATTAACTTTAACATATGGTGGAATTTGTTTTTGTGTCCATAAAGCATGATAGGCAGGGAGGATCTGGCAGGGAATGGACCCTGCTTGTCACGCCCCAGCTTGGCTGGTGGGAGGGAATCTTTCTACTCAATGTGGAACACTGAGATTCTTGGTGAGTTGAATGGTTGTAGATGATTCAGTCAGGGCCTGAGATCTCACTCTGACAGCCTGATTCTGCCAGACGTTTCTCCCTCCCCAGCAGCAAAAGGAAAGCTTTTATGAGGGTGGCCTTAACTGCTCTTTCTTCTCAACCTTGGCCATTCATTTCCATTTCTGTGCTGTTGGGGTTCTGTGCCTTTTATTGAGGGCTGCCCAGTGGGAACTGTATATCATGATGTGTCATATCAACAGAAGTCACAGGTCAGCTCTGAGACCAAATCATAGGTGAATGGGATGAGTTAGGGAGTATTGGGCTGCAAGTAACTGGGGCTTAAATGCCGTAGGTGAGCTCTGCTCATCAAGCCTGCAGTCTGGAGGCAAGTGTAACTGTGTTTGCTTGGCAGTACACAGGGTCATCGGGGATAAGAGCTATTTTCAGTTCCTACTTCTATCCTCAGGATGTTGCTGATGTCATCCAGATTGTACCCTGTGCCTGCAGATAGCTTTCCATCTTCCCTTGACAGAGTCCAAGACTGAAGGAGCTGAGGCTATAGATTTCTTCATTGTTTGCCTGATCTTAGGAAGTAAAATCCACCTCGAACTTCCCTTGGTTCTCCTTATATCTCTTCAGCCACAATGGGTCTCCATGCCCTCCGTGGGACCAGTCATTTACAAAGGGGACAGAAGTCTCCCTGGCTTGGGTCATCCATGGGAAGGGAGCATTGCCCAACATAGTGAGTATTCTCAGTGAAGGAGAAGCAGTGAACAGGGAAAGGCTGTGGGGAGGCAGCCAGCAATGATGCTGAAAGAAAGAAGGCATGCTGGGAAGCGGGGCTGGGCTGGCAGCACGGTGGCCCATCTTCCTCTGCGCTCCTCTCACGCCTCTTCTGTGTGCTGGCCCAAACGGTGTCCTTTCATCAGCATTCTTCCCTTCTGTAGTGCCTCTGCTCACTAGTGTGGCATGTCTGAGAACCTCCTCCATCTCACTCAAAACATCATACCCACCAGGAAGCTCAGGCGTCCTGTGTTACCTCCTGTCCCTGGCTGGTGTGTACACTGGCCATCCTGCCTCCTGGTCATGCCATTTTCACCCAGTTTCTACTTATTTGTGTCAGTGTAAATTCTCAGGTATACATTCTCTTGGGTTAGAACTAGCTTGTGTGTTGGGTCTCAGAGGCTAGGCTCTCTTTGTAGAAGTGGGGGGCAACCTCTTTAGTAAAACATTTCAGCATGGTTCATAATCTCACTTAGCTCTGTCTCTTAGGAGCTTGGGTTTGGTAATGACGGTAGGGTTACCTTGGACTCAGCATGGAGCTTACATGTAGTTTACAAAGTCCCATCCTACTATCTGACTGGCAGAATCCTCAGAGGCAAGCTGGGCAATGATGTAATGGCAGACGTACTTCGATTCTTGACACCTTTGTAAGTCTGTTTTCTCATGTGTAAAATGAGAATGAATTTTGAGCAGATGAGGGGCACGATCTGGTCTAGTTCTTTGTGGGATAAGCAGGTTGTGTATCACAAAGGAAGGAAGGAGTAAAGGAGAAAGAAGAAAAGGAGGAAGGAGGAGAGAAGGAGAAAGCTAGTGGACCTATCAGGAGGCTGTTGTGGTCATTTGGGGCTGATGCGGAGCAGCAGTGAGATGAGAAGCAGCAAGTTTGACTGCAGCATGGGAGTGGCTTGCTGACCAAGGGGATCTGAGATGTGGGGAGAGAAGCAGGAAAGATTCCGGAGACTTGTCTTGAACAACAGGAGAGATCTAGGTGTCATTGGGCACATCGCAGGAGAGGCTGTGGTTGGAGCAGATCTGAGCCAGGAGGAAATGAGAGGGATACCCGCAGCCTCTATGTCTGATTTTATTAAGTTAGAGATCATGAAATATCACACTGTACCCCACATGTATATGTACAGTTATGTGTTTAATAAAAAAAACACAAATGCTTAAAGAATTGGAAATAGCAATGCTGATCAGAATATTACACATTGTATTCATGTATCAAATTATCACACGGTACAACATAAATCTATATAATTAAAAGAATGACTTAACCAAACCTGAGGCTAAGCGTGGTGACACATGTTTATGATCCCAGGTACTTATAAGGCAGAATAGGAAGATAGCTTCAAGGCCAGCTTAGAAAAAGTTTAAGGAGACCCTATATTAAAAATAAGTCACTAGGAAGTGGCGCTGTAGCTCAAGTGGTAGAGCGCTCGCCTTGAGCTGAAGAGCTGAGGGACAGCACCCAGGCCCAGAGTTCAAGCCCCACGGCTGACAAAAAAAAAAGTCACTAATATGGTGACTCACACTTATAATACTAGCTACTTGGGACGCAGAAGTAGGAATATCATGTTGAGAGACAGGCCCAGGCAAAAGTGCAAGCCTTTATCTAAAATGTAAAACTAAAAGCAAAATTATCTCAGAGTTGTGGCATAGTGATAGAGTGCTAGCCTAGCAAATATGAGGCCCCAAGTTCAATCCCTAGCACTGCCTCCCTGCTGAAAGAAAGAAAGGAAGAGAGAGAGAGAGAGAGAGAGAGAGAGAGAGAGAGAGAGAGAGAGAGAGAGAGAGAGAGAGAGAGAGAGAGAAAGAGAGCAGGAAAGAAAAAGGAAGGAAGGAAGAAAATATAAAAAAGAAAAACGAAATCTAAGTGATGGTATTCGTTATCACGTTCAATTTAGAATACAAGGTAGGGTAGAAATAGAAATGTGAAAGTCAATTCAGCATATGCATGATATTTAAAGTAATAGTTCTGGGTAAGACAACCAAAGGGTAATCATGGCCTTTATTAGAGAGCTGTATTAGAAAGGATGGGACTGGATTTGCCTTAAAGTAGAGGAAGTGGGGAATAGCAAACAAAAGTAATTTCTCAAAGTGTCTTTTCTACAAATGTTACCAGACACAAGAAGTAGGTGGTGAAGGAACGAAATAGATCAATAGAAAGGCATTTTTGTCCAAAATGGGAAGACCCGCCCAATATATGTTATCCACATTGGAAAGAGGGAGAACACAGGATAGTTTTGAGTAAGCATGAACTTACCAAGCCTAGTGGCTGAGCGGAGGAGTTGGCCCTAGATAGGAGGGCAAACAGGACGGTTCTGCAAACAGGACTTTTAGCAAGCCAGAATGAAGAACTTGGAGGGGGTTGCATTTCCTATTACCATCCATCCTGATAACTTTGGATTAGCTAGTGATAGCTGTTATTTTTCTCACTAAAAGGAAGTAAAGAATTAGGAGGTTGATGGTTGGTTCAGTTGTTAAAGATATTTTTCAAGGATTCACCTTTCTCTGCATTGGTAGGTTTCATTCTCTAAGTACCAGTATGGCTGGGTTGACTCTGGGTATTGGGTATTGCTCTTATTTTCAGTCAGTCATTGAGTTTGAACTCAGGGCCTGGGCACTGTCCCTGAGCTTTTTTGCTCAAAGCTAGAGCTCTACCACTTTTTCCACAGATCCACTTCTGGGTTTCTTGTAGTTAATTGAAGATAAGAGTCTTTGCTGCCCAGGCTGGTTTTGAACAGCAATCCTCAGATCTCAGCCTACCAAGTAGCTAGGATTACAGGCGTGAGCCACCAGCAACTGGCTTGGGTCTTGCATTTTAATTCTTGTCAGAAGTAGGAGAAATTTATTAATTGTACTCATCAGCTGAGTCTGTCTCATTTTATCAGAAACAACAGTGTTTTCAGAACTTACTACCTTTTTAAAGGAGTCTCCATACAGTATTCTGTAGTGGGGTCACCGTTTAATGTTCCCACTAACAATTTCTTCACATCCTTGCCAATACTTGCTCTTATTCTCTCTTTTTGATTGTAGTCACCCTTGTAGGTGTGGTAGCTTCCAGTTTTTACTGGGAAGCAAGTTGGGTAGTAGGAAGAGAACTGAAGAGTAAGAAAAACTAAGCAACTGGAGTAAAAGAGAACAAACATGGAGAAACAAGCATTGTGTCATTTGTACAGGGTTTTTCTGATCATATGTGGTTCTCAAGAAAACTGAAGTCAGTAAAATTAAAATGAAAAGAACTGTGAAAAAGAAAAAAAAACAACTAAAGTCCAGCCAGGAAGTCGAAGGCCACACAGTAGAGAAGGAGGCTTTACCTATTGTGGGCTCCAGGCTGTTGGATTTGGGGAGTGCATGTGAAGTTAGAAGCCCAGCTGTGGTGTTGCTTTTGCCTTCCATACGATAAGGACAAGGTAGCAGGTAACAGAGTTCTCACTCATCAGAGCTGAGATGTTACTCAAGTCCGCACCTACTTTGAGGTCCTTGAACTAAAGGCATTCTGGAAATTCAGTCAACCCAGAGGTGCTCGGCTCTCACATGGAAAGGGAAAGATAGGTGCTCAGAGCTCCAATGGACTTTCAGGCCATGGTGGGAGGTTTTAATCAGGTTAGCAGTGGGTATTTTCCTTTCCCTTAGGTGTTTTCCATTCTGTGAGAATGGGCGTGATATGTGAGGGAGGAAGATCGTAGTTCTTGAGGTTGGGGTACTGCCCCATATTCAACAGTGCACTAGATTTACTTAGGAATACATCCATTGGACTTCAGAATTAATCTAGTCCTAATACTGTGCTGTTGCTACCAGTTGATTCTATGAGGGGGGTCTTGGGTTGTGACAATATGACTTTTCTTCTTCTTTTTTGCTTCTTGACATATAGCACAATAGTAATAATGAATGAGGAGTGATAGTGACCTGAGTGAATAGGATTCATAGAGAGCTCATGGTTGCCCCCTGCTGAGATCCCAAGACCTTCCCATCAAAACATCATCAATAATAAATACCCTGTCCCTCCTAGAGAAACATACGCACACACACACAATCACACACACACACACACACACACACACACACATACACACACACACACACACACACACACACACACACACACACACACACACACTTTCACAGATCCCCAGGAAACATACATTCTTTGCAAGAGTATATGTTGTATTGGCCATAGGCCATGCAGCCAAGCCAAAAAATTGTGGAACAATAGGAATCTGTGCCCAGAATATCAGCTAAAAATACCTCCCTCCTCATCTCTCTTGTTTGCTGGGTATGTTAAGAGTGTCCCACGAGGCTAATGAGGATCAAGAGAAAGAAAAGCTGGCATTTTCAAAGGAAATCAAACCTTTAGCTCCTTAAAAAGAAAATATTTTTCCATATGCCTGTTTTATGTCTGACCGTTTTTGCATGTTTGTGTGACAATATGGAAAGTCTATACTCTTAAGTTGTGCCACCTTGGCTTGTGTTACTGGAATCCACACTTTGACCACAGTCTCTTGCTCTAGAGCCCAATTCATAGGCAGAGTTTTAAAGTTTTGGCAAAGAAGCAAAGGTGGAGGGAAGAGTAATCTTCCAAGAAAGGAACACTGACTGTCCTGCCCTGTGTTCACGTATTCAGCTTCTTAAAGTTTGTTGGATCCATTCCCATCCCTAGTTGGACCATATTTTAGCTGCTTTTGTTTCTCTGTCACTGATTGAACCTAAAGCCCTGGCTTTAGTTCTTTTGGTTAGTGTAGCTTTCTTTGTGGTCCAGCTCACTGCTTCTCATTGGTCCTTGCCTTTCGCCCCACCATTTGTAAGATGAGGTATGAAGTCAAATGATTTCTGGGAGCTTGGACAGCTAGAGTAGCAAGGTAGGGATATAGGTGCCTTAAGTGCAGGGCCACACAATAGTGGGTGACCTTGATAAGTCATCTGAGGGCTGAAATGATATGCCACAAATATTTGCCAGATATATTCAGCATTAACCAAATAGCAACTGATGGCTCAGGCCAACCATCTCTCCATGGAGCTGCTGACTTCCTGAACATATGTTGGGTGTTAGGCAATGGGTGTTACTGAGCAGTAGGTGGCTGGTATCAATATTTGCTGTGGGCTAGGGTAGATCATAGCCATAGTGGTCTGAATGAGATGCACCTTGTCTCCTCTCAAGTGTTTGGCCTCTTCTATTTGTTTGTTGGTCTCTTCCCCAATAACATTATAGCTTATGGAAGTTCGATTTAATTAATTCTAACAACGACGAACAAAGCCTTGTGATAACATAGAAAGTTCTCTTTCTGCCTCACTTGACTATCATAAAATATACCACCTTATACAAATATTTTCATGAGCAGATGTGTTAAACTGATTTCAGTAATGAGTATAGCTGCTACTGTGTGTCAGATACTTCAAACATACTGTCTTATTTCACCTCTGAAATAGAAGATAGACATGATCTCATTTTATAGATAAAGAAGCTGAGGCTCCAAGAGAGTCTGTAACTAGTCAAATTCATAAAAGGTATGACCAAGATTTGCATCCAGGTTATATGAGAGACTGGTTTTCCTACAGTCTTGATGACTGGAGCAGAATTCTTGTGATTCCAGGGAAAGATAAAAATCAGCCATTGCTGCCAGCAACCTTTGTGATAGGTAGAGAACCCTGTGTGTTGCCCTGTGCTCTTTCCTAGCATCTGGGGCCATGGGTATCACAGCCTTCCTCTCCCCCACTACTTCATCCCATTGTATGGTCCTCCATGTAACTCCTGAGGAGCTGCAGAGACAGAAACTCTGATTGGCTCAGCCTGCCACTTACTGAGTCTTTTTTTTTTAATTACTGCAGAATCATGAGCTGTCTCCTGTAGAAGATCTTGCCACTTCTATTGTCCCTGCAGACTTTCCCACCGCGCCCACAGCCACGTGCTCAGTTGCTTATTGTGGTGGTGTTGGCTCAGCCTCAAGGACAGAGACCTTGGAGCCAGCTGACAAGGTTGCTTGTGTCACTACTTCTAAGGCCACAAGCCATGCTTTTGGTTCCCAAAACTTTTGAATACTTCCCTCTCACCATCTCCCCTTCAGTTTAGCCACATGGTCTCCCAGACTCTCAGCAGCAGATTTTCCAGCAGACAGTTTTGGCTTATGGCCAACCCCTGTCTCTGCCTGGGATGACCTCCGGTTACCAAGTCAACATGGCGCTTAATGAATGCTGCTATGCTGCCCCCTGGTGGAGAGGGTGGAAACTGGGAAGAGATTCCTGCCTTCTGGTTCAAGAATACTCACAACCCTGTCTACTTTCTAAACCAAAGGGTTCACATACCTGATCAAAACTAGATTCGGGGCTGGGAAGGTGGCTCAGTGGTAGAGTGCTTGCCTTGCATGCATGAGGCCCTGGGTTTGATTCCTCAGCACCACATAAGCAAAAAGCCAGAAGTGGCGCTGTGGCTCAAGTGGTAGAGCTGAGGGACAGCGCCCCGGCCCAGAGTTCAGACCCCATGACCCCCACAACTGGACACCCCCCCCCCAAAAAAAAAGACTACAGGACTCTAGTCCAAGGTTCATTTAGGTCTTGTTTTTTTTTTTTTTCCAAATGTAGTTCTGGGTCAGGAACTTTTTGGAGGGTTATAACCTGTGCTCCCATTATATTCTTGCCTGTGCCTCAAGAGTCTTGAAGCCCTTGCACTGGAATAGCTGTGAGTTGAATGAGGTTGCCATGATTTGTAGCATTCTTGTATGTGAGGGAAGTTGTGTCACCTGCCTGGAGGGTGGAGTTGGGGACAGTAGGTGTCTATGTCTGATGTATTAAGTGGGGCAGAGGATGAGGGAGGAGGCCAAGGGAATTCATGGGTAAAAACATCAGATGTATGGTACCAAGAAAATTAAGTCCCAGTTTCCTTCCTGGTTTATAGAACAAGAGGGTCATTAGCCATATTACAACTTTTGATTGGCTGTGTTAGCCAGGGTTCACCAGCAGAAACAAACAAATAAGGTAGAGATATAGGAGAGGGGATTTATTAGGAAAATGGGCTCATGTGATGGTGGAGGCCAGGAGGTCTTGTGATTTGCCATCTGTGAGCTGGAAAACCAGGGAAACCAATAATGTACTTGTCAGTCCAAAGACGAAGTCCTGAGAACTGGCAGAACTCCTGCAGTCTCAAGCTAAGAGCCTTGGATGGTATTTACCCCTATTGGATGAAGGTGATTTCTTCTTTACTCGTCTCCTGGCTCAGATTCTATTCTCTTCTGGAAACACTTTCACAGAGATGTATAGAAACAATGCATTGCCAGCGACTCAGGCATTTCTAATCTAGTCAAGTCTACACCTAAAATTAACCATCACGGGTAAATCCAGATAAATTCTGTGTGATAGGCAGCCTGCAAGTTCCACTTTTTTCTTGAAGCCCATTTCTCTCTTCTGTTCCATTTTTCAGCTTAAAAAATCCATCATCATTATCACTGTCATCACCACCATTGGGATAGTTACTTTTTATGGAGGATTTATTATGTATCAAGAACTATGTTTATTGGTTTAGTTAAGTGCCATTGAGACTAGAAGGTAGGTCCTTTCACTATTCCTGTTGTATAGATGGTCTACTCAAAGCCTCATACTTAGTAAGTGGGAGAATTGGATTTTAACTGATTTGATTCCACATGGTCGTCTCCTTGTAGCTGTGATTTCTACAACATAGTCTTTCTCTAGCTGAACTTCCTTGTGTCCTTGTCAATGCAAACCCTTCCTCATTGGCCTGAATTTCTGATTATACCTTGAAAACTCAGTGATTGCAGTTCTAACAAAAACAATCTCATTTCCCATCTCTGTGGAGTCAGAGTAGACTCTCATGTGATGGTGCTGGGTCGATAACTCTTCATTCCTAACCTTGATCAAAAGAGGACAGGCCTCTTTCAGTAATGCTTTAGGTGCTTTACGGTGTTTGAGATGAGGAGTCAAAAGGGATCAACTTCGTTTTTAACTCTTGAGTCTGCAAGAACCTCCTGTAAAACCTAGGATCTACCCAGAGTCCTCCCATGAACTGAGGCTGCCATTTCAGCAGCTTGATCCTTCTGTTTCTCCTATGAGGACAGTGCTGGAGAGGATGTGGGAGAGAAATGAGAAAAGGAGTCATGAGTTGCCCACCCCAGAGTCTCTCCACTTCCTGTGGAGATAAGGCATCACCAGCCTGGCTGAAGTGAAAAAAGGTGATGTCCTCTTTGAGTTCATACAATAGTTCCCTGCCCCTTCTCCTCCACTCACTTAATGCCATAATGAATTGAAGGATCATCACAATTCCTGATGATGATTAGACATTCCATAAAGTTTGAATCCCCTTTTTCTGGTCCACTGCTTTCCTTTTTGCAATAATGTAATTTGGGAGGGCTGAAGTAGGTTCTAGTAATGAGGTGTTTGGAATGGTGGGGTGATTGTCCCAAGATCAGACACTAACACCATACCATCTAGCTTCTTAATGTGGCATCATACTACTACTAGGAATCTTGCAATACTGTGGTACACCCTTGCTTCTCAAGTTCTGTGCCTTGCTGTGGGTTACCTTACACTTGCTTCCTGGTAGTGCTCAAGTGTCAGTCCTTTGCACCTATCAGCTCTTGAGACATTGTCTCCTGTGTAGTAAGGTTTCCCAACACATAAAAATGTAGAGTTAAGAAATTACTTAGCTCTGTAGTTTCAAACGCATTTTAGGAGCAAACTACTATCTTCCAGAAGACACCTTTTCTGGAAATTTAGAATCCGTTGTGTGCATCTTTATATCTCTACATCTCTGTATCTACCTGTCTATCTAATATTTTGGCGATAAGATGTAGTCATCTTTGTGTGAATGACATAGTATAAGAAAGGATTTTGCCTGTAGAATCAGTATATCAAGGCAGTGCCCTGCTGAAACACTATCTGGAGACCTGGATTTAGAGACAGGCAGTATCTTGTTGCAAGATGGGGAATGATGGAGTAGAGACAGGTTTTTCTTCATTCTTGATACAATACTGGTCTAGGACAGTACCTTACATTAAGAAATGCAAGACAAGAAATCAAAGGTCCAGGAAAATGGGTGTCTTTTCTTAGGCCCCCCCAGTAAAGACAGAATCTTTGGGTCCAGGTCTTCTCACTCTTTGGCTTGTGCCCTTTTCCTGAATCAGGTCACATGTCCTTTGTTTCTTTGCTTTCCTAGTGGCATCTGGGGTAGGGCCTGGCAGTGCCATACACACAGTGCTTGACTTGGATGATTGAGCTATGGTAGGGAGAGGATGCCAGGCCTATGGTTTGGTCTCAGGAGCATGCTCTGTCTCACTGTTAGCACAACCAGCAGTATATCTCCTGGGTTAATTTTTCTGGGTAATGTTATGCTCTGGAGATGAAGCCATGCCCATGCGAGTGCTTGGGGGACTCACAAGAAGGTTCACATTCATGAGGAAGAAGGGAATTCTTGGGGATTATGTCTCAGGAAACTCTTGAGCACTGAGAACCACTTTGGGGAGAGAATAAAAATCTACAAGCATCAAAAGACAGGTAGGGCCAAGTAGATGCTTTAGGACATGTTCTCATTTAACCATTACAGACCCAGGAATATAGGTACCAGGGCTGCCTTAAACATCTGAGCAAGCTGAGGCTGCAAGACATGGCTTGTGAGCCCCAAATCTCTGTGTACTGTCTCACTAAGATTGACAGCCATACACCAAAGTTTGTGGCTGTACAAGAAGTAGAAGCTGGGTACTTGGTGGAATTCTAGCCAGCTCCTTCCTGCCTGGCATGACATGTGGGACAGACAGCAGGAGTAGGGAAGAGAAGAGAAAGTGAAGAAAAAACTTTTGTGACCACTAGTCTAATCCGAGTGGATAAGGTCTCTCCTTTGTGCTCTTCTGTGCTATTCCACTCACACCTGCTGCTTGCTGGAGAATGTGGCTCGCTAAGTATAGGGATCCCTTTCAGACAGAAGGGCATTAGTTGGGGAAGGACAGTACTGAGGGCTTAGTCTCTGGGACAGGCACTGCACTAGATGCTTTTCCAGGATTCTCATTCTACTGGTAAGGGGATGGGATGGTAAGGGAAGAGGAGGTAAAGGACCATCCCAAGGCACATTCGGTGTAAGAGAATTTATGATGCTTAGAAGAGCTGGGCAATATGATGTCTGCCTAGATGATCTGGCAGTTCCAGAAGCCTTGACCAGCTTTCCTGGGCACAGCAATCTGCCAGGCTCTGAACCTAGAGCGAAACCTCATTAGCATTCAGAGGGGGAAGTAACCATGGGGGACACATCCACAGCATTAGGAAGAGACAGACTGTGTTTTAATTATGACCTAGACTTCTGAACAAATCCTTTTCTCTGCTTGTCTGAGCCTTAGAGAAAACAACTTGTGGGAGGTGTGCAATCTGCAGCTGGGTCCACAGTGGCACTCAGTACAGCTGTGTACACATCTGGTACCCAGGTGGTGGACTATATGCTCTTTTTCTCCTTGAATTGCTCTGGGGTTCTAAGAGCCAAGTTAGTAAGGTGAGGAAGACCAGGTTTGGACCCAGCGCAGAAACCTAAGGAGACTGGAAAGCAAAAAGCACCACTCTCTTCTGGTCTGTGATCCTCAGTGACCATGAACAGGACAATATCGGAGCCCAGACAACTGTGGGAACTTCCCCTGGCTGCTCCTGATCAACATGGCAGGTCTTGGTTGTTGAGCTCACTCCAGCCCTTCCTTCTTCTACTTGGGGCACACTTCTGGAGTAGGGGATGAAATAAAATGGGAAGAAAAGGAGGAGGAGGAGGAGATTAACAGGGTAGACATTAGAAAGACCAAAGTACACATACTACCACCTGCCACTGCAGAGTCTCAAGTGCTTGTTGACTCCTTGTGAGCACTTGCCTTGAGTCTATTTAACAGTCCATTCCAGGGGACAAGGAGGAGAAGTGGGCTCGGGGACAAAGAGCTTTTGACCAGTTCCTGGAAAAGCTGCGATTCGTTTGCTCAGGTTGGCAAACAGTGGCTGGGGTACTTGGGACTCAGGGATGTGCTGGGTAGATTTTTTGTAAAATGGATGTCGTCCAGCAAGGAGGGAGGGAGTAAAGGCAAAGATTTGAGAGACTAGAGTTAGTGTAGAAGTTCGGGAAAGAGAAAATCCACACTGAGTAGCTGGAAAAAGGACAGAGAAGGGTCTGTTGGTACCTTTCATTCTGGTTTAGGGGCTCTAGTATAGCTTGTTGGTAGTGAAATGGCCTATAACAGCCATTTGGACTGTCCCCCAACTTTGCCCCCTTTCTGAGGTTGAGGGCAGATGGGGGGTGTATTAAGATAGGTGTTTCTAAGGTGCTCCTGATGGTCAACAATAGAGGGGATATGTATAGTGATTCAAAGCATAGGTTGAAAATCAGATAGCACACCCACTTCCAATCTTTCAGACTGGCCTCTGTCCTGGGAGGAAGCTGTTTGTGGGCAGCTGGTTGGTTTACAGATGACTTCATTTCCTTCTCTAAGCCTGAACTTGAATGCCTCTCTCTTTTTTGCCCCCATCTCTGTGTATATGTCTCTTTGTGAGCATCTCATTAGCTTCCTCTTCACTCCACCATCTCAAAATGCTTCCCTTTTCCAGGAAGCTGCCAAGATAAACATATTGTGCATAAATATTGACTTTGAATCAAACTGGTACCATTTCATGGTTGAGAAGTGATTAAATATCATAGTTCCCATATATACTACTGCTATATGTTATTTTATATTTATGGGACATTGCTTTGAATTGTGCTTATATTCTGTTTCCTAACGACAAATCCCTAAGGGTAGGTATGAGCTATTTGTTCTTTTATGTTTGTTTGTTTCTTTAATGTTCTTTCATAAGTATGTGAGGGTGGGTGGATGGGAATGAATTTTGTCTTGTATTCTCATATGCTTACATTGATGCCTGACACATAACAGATAATATATACTTGACTACAAGAATGCCAGTGGGGTGATAGATACTTTTTTAGTCTCCATAGTAAGACACAGAGTGGATGGTGTGCTACAAGGTACACAATGGATGTGTCTGTATAAATGAAAGAAGAATAAATAAGTGTATGAGTGAGTTTTTGAGGTGAGCTTGGCCCAATTTAGGCCATCACAGTAGTTGGCCTGTGGTAGGAAAATGTTTCTTGATACTCATAGTTGCTTAGATCTGTAAAAGTGGGCCTTACTAGCTGACCACGCTGGTACCTGCTCCCTAAATATACTTTGGGTTAGTGTATTTCTTCCTTTTTTGGGGGGGGGGCCCAGTCGTGGGGCCTGAACTCTGAGCCTGGGTGCTGTCCCTCAGCTCTTCAGCTCAAGGCTAGCACTCTACCACTTGAGCCACAGCGTCACTTCCGGTTTTTTTCTTTTTGCTTATGTGGTGCTGAGGAATCGAACCCAGGGCCTCAAGCATGCAAGGCAAGCGCTCTACCACTGAGCCAACTTCCCAGCCCCATATTTCTTCCTTTTAAAGAGGGGAATAGTGTATAGCTTTATGTCCTTGCTCTGGCCAGTCTATTCCTCCTTGCTATTCTCTCCCTTACACCATCTGACCTTTCCACTTCTATTATCTCTGGTATGTGGAGAGAATCAGAAAGTGATTTTGAGTGAGTTCACACACACACACACACACACACACACACACACACACACACACACACACACATTGTACTGCTACTTTTAAAAAGGAAACTTCTATTTATTTAAGAGACTGTAAAATGAATTTATAGTTCAGGAATCCCAGAGATATTTGAAGGCATATTTATTATATTCAGGCATGTGTTTGAGTTTTTACAAAAGAAGTTATTGTGTCATCAGGCTATTAAAAACAAAAACATTGTCTTTGTAACTTTTAGTTTTGCCACAGGCCATCCTGGACTTTATTGATTGGGTGTGACTAGGAGGAGATTAAACAACCTGAGTTCCAGCATCTTTGTCCTGAGTCTGGACAATCCTTTTGCTGTTGAGCTGAGAGGAGACTCAGACTCAAGCCTGACCTTCCTCACAGTGTCCTCCCTTTCTCTGCTCCTGCCAGGCTCTTTGCTGTCAAATGTGGAGGCTGCTTTGAGGTCATCGCACCCAATGAGTTTGTTATGCGTGCTCAGAAGAGTGTCTACCACCTGAGCTGCTTCTGCTGCTGTGTTTGTGAGCGACAGCTTCAAAAGGGTGATGAATTTGTCCTGAAGGAAGGGCAGCTGCTCTGCAAAGGGGATTATGAAAAGGAACGGGAGCTTCTCAGCCTGGTGAGCCCAGCAGCTTCTGACTCGGGTGAGTACCAGGAGGTGGGCAGCACCGTAGTGGAATGGTAGAGCAGAGTGGTCATCTGTATGGCTTTGTTCTCTGGAGGGCCAGCTGCCTAGGCAGCTTTTACTCCATGAGAAGTTGATTGTATTTCAGGAACTTTGTTTTAAAGTTCAGAGTCATCTGTTAACAGTCAGCTATTTCCATGCTGCTGCTGCATAACAAACCACCCCGAATTCCAGGGCATCCTTCAGATGAGTTTAGCTTCAGGCTTAGACCAGGTCCAGGTTTCTTCTGTGTGATTTCTTCTAGAGTACTGGGCATAATCTCCTGGTAGTGGCAGAATAAAAGAAGGAATATTTTATCACACAAGCACATTGTACGTTTTGTTTGCTAATAATCCCATGATAAAAATGGATTACAAAGTCTCAGGTTTGGGAAAAATACTCCACTCAGCACAGAGTCTTGCCACATTGTACACGATGTGTCACTATGGAATACTATTAAAGGGAGGATGAATTGGAATCAGTAATTGAGTCTGTGATGATCACTGAATTTCTCCAAGGCTTTGTGGGTCACATAAAGGGGTAAAATGCATTTGTCCCTTTTCCCCCTCGTATACCCAGCCCTCACCTCACACTGACTGGAGAAGAAGGAAGAAAGAAATAGAGGATGTTTGAATTTTTTTAAGTGAATATGCTGATATTGGGGCTGGAATCCAGGAGTTTTTTTAGCCTTTTCATTCAAGGTTAGCATTCTGCTGCTTGAGCAACAGTTCAGACTTCTGGCTTTTTGGTGGTGAATTGGAGATGAATCTCATAGCCTGGGCATGGCTTCGAAGCATGATTGATCTTCAGATCTCAGCCTGCTGAATAGCTGGGATTACAGATGTAGGTCACTAGAACCTGGCTCTTGGTTTGAAAATTGTACAGAACAGACTTTGTAGGGTCTAAGAAATGAATAAACATAGGAATGTCATTCCAGAGTATTAGTTCCCACAGGACAGTGTTTGTCTTTACCCATGAATCTTTTGAGATCCAGTAAGGTGATATTCATGTAATTTTGCTTTTTGTTGTTGTTGTTGTTGTTGTTGTTGGTATTTTGGTTTGGTATTTGCGATTGCAATTCCAACTCCCCAGCTTGTGTTTTGGCTTTTGGTAACCTCACTCTGGGATCCTAGGCTCTTCCATCTCTGTGCTTCAGCTGCTGTCAGTGTCTGTCACTCCTGGCCAAATGAAGGGAATCTTCACTCCTAGTCTTGCCCTCTAACTCTTCCATCTTCCTAGCATGTTCTGTATGCTCTAGACTCCACTGCACCAGGGAAGACCTTGAGGCCCTGTGCTGGATGAGCTTACCCCTCCACTTCTCCCATTTGATTGTTGTTGCTTGCAATTGTTTGCCTTTCTTGCCAGGAACTAAGCTCCTTGAGAGACAGTATGTGTTTTCTTTATCTCTTTATCTCCTCTGGCACCTAATGTAGGCATGGACCATAGAGGTTTACATAGACTTTTTGTTACAGAATAAATAAACCCATGGAACAGTGCTTAAGTGCCAGAGGGTTGGAGATCAGCAGCTGGGGTGCCTTGTCCTAGCTGCAACATGTATCTCTGAGACCTGAAAAATGTGTCTGAACTCTAAGCCTCCATTTCCACAATTGCAAAATGGTGACAGTCATATTGACCTAAATGGGTTCTTCTTTGTGGAATAAATGAAATAATCATACCCAAAGCCTAGTGTTCAGCTAAGAGCTGCTGGTTGTATCTTCCCTGTAGTGAGAGTTTTTGCAGTTTCATTTTTTACTTTTTGTTTGACTCCTTGCTGATTCTTGCTCGACTGTGCTTATAGCTTTTAAGGGAGCTCTCACCCTGGTCAACTCTTACTGGGATTTGTGGTCTCAAGTTTTCCTAGATTTTTTTTAATTTGAGGAAAATTTGTCTTTGTCTGGAGCACAGGCTCTGACATATTCAAGTATTTCCTGAGGGTAGTTAGGCCCATGGAGCATCCTGGTGTCTAGTTGGTATAAGGCCAGCTCACCCTGTGGTTTCCCATCAGGTGTCATGTAGTACCTTCCCATCCATAGCCCCTCCTCTCTGCAGAGCAATGCAAAAGCTTCAGATTTTCCAAAGTCTCTCTGCATGGTGGACAGAACACCAGTGTGACTTTACAAAGATAGGCATGCCCAGAGGGACATAACATTCTCTCCCATGTGGAAATAAACACTATAGTCTAGCCTTTCCTTATATACAGCCAGTTGTATGGGTATTGATCACTCAGTGACCTAGTTGCCCTGTTTTATAAAAGTTTACAGATTTTAAGTTAAAATCTGAATGGGACATTGTTCCCTCCCCCCCCCCCCTCGCCACATGCAAGGCAAAAAGAAGATATTGGATCTTAGCACACTATTAGTAGAATTATACTGTTCAGAGCAAGGGAACTGTGCTAGGTCTTTTCTGAACACATTTTCAGCAGTATGTTTGGTTGTGAACATTTCCCTTTGAGGCTTATATTGATAAACTGGAGCTTTCCAGATCATTGATTTGTGTAGCATTCAGCATGCATAACTTGAATGTGAGCTCTGTACCAGCCATAGAGTCACAATATGACTAACAAGAATGGGAAAGGGGTAGGGAGATTGCAAATTGTGTCTAATGAAGAAATTGTAGCTGTGTAGGCTAGGAAAGCAAAGACTGAATGAGGATATACCAGTTGCCTTTAAATAGTCAGAACAGACCAGCATTTTGTCTTATTTCACAGAGAGAAATAGAATTCATTCACTCAGTTACCTAACAAAACCTTGGATACTTGCATTGTAAATAGAAAAGTACTAGGAAGTAGTTTTCAACTCAACAAAGGGAATGTTGGAATGTCATTTTAATGGTTAGATCCAACAAAGAGTAAACTTACCCAAGGAAAAGACCTTCCATGTGTTGAGATTAATATCGGAAGGTAAGAAGGAGGGTGGTTCCAGGAGGATTCCTGTTGTCTCTGCTCTAAAACTCCATGGTTCATTTTTGGGTTTTTTTTTGGGGGGGGGTCCGGTCGTGGGGCCTGAACTCTGGGCCTGGGTGCTGTCCCTCAGCTCTTCAGCTCAAGGATAGCGCTCTACCACTTGAGCCACAGCACCACTTCTGGCTTTTTTCTTTTTTTACTTATGTGGTGCTGAGGAGCCTCATGCATGCAAGGCAAGCGCTCTACCACTGAGCCACTTTCTCAGCCCCTCCATGGTTCATTTTTGCAACCTTATATGTAATGACATTAACATCTCAACCTGAATTAAAATTGTATTACTCATTTGTCACATATATAAATGCTGCCTCTCTTGCATTATAAATGGTTTGTGTGCTTGCCTCACTAATGATCAGAAAAACTTACAAGGAACAGAGTTGGGCTTTAAATCCTTTGTTTCCTTAACATAGGTTCTTAATATGATACTAAGAGAAGAGTAAGTGATCAAGAAGTGGATAATGGGTGGAATTAAGTCCTGAAGGAAAGACATTTACCTCTGACTAGGGCTTTATAGAAAGCAGACAAGTAACTATAGCATACATCCCAGCATAAATGTAATTGTTCCTTTGGTTTCTGTCTGGAGTGCCCTACACATTGTAGCTGCTTGATAAATATCTGTTGACTGGATTGCTGACTGCCATCATCTATAATATTATCAGTGACTTAGATGAAGACCCAGAAGGCAGATGACATAAACTGGACAGGGCGTACTAGTTCAGCAGCTAATAATCTCCCTAATCAGGATGGTTCTGGTAAACAAACAGAGCAGAACATTGGTGAGCTGAAATGTAACTAAACATCAGGCTCCCAAATTCAACTATGGTTATATGAAATGAGGCCTGTTGCATGGAATTACACGTAGGGTTGTTAAGTGATGCTAAAAGCAGTGGGATTCAGAAAGACCTATCTTGAATTAAGAGAGCTATAATGTTCATAATTTATCACTCTAATACCATTTTGTATAAATCAGAACATATTTAGGATACTTGGGGTAATTTTATGTGACACATTTTAGGAGATCATTGGCTAGCCTGATAAAGATCCCTTAGGAGAGTTATTAGTTATCTTGTTAAGTGATTTAAAAACCTAAGAGGCTCAGAATAGTTTCGTAAAACTAAGGCTTGAGAGTCACATCCCAGGTTGCAGCTGCAGTACAGATGTGAAACATTCAGATTCAACATAGCATAGAACTATGTTTATATGTTTATATGACAGGGTGGTGAGCCTTCAGGGAAGTTTATCCCTTAACATTGTAACTACCTAATGGTAATACGTTGCTTATAGATTTTAGAGCCCATGGCTTTATGATGCTGACTGAGATGACTTAAAGGAAAGTATGGGTAAGTTCATAGCTACTTAGAATTCTAACCTTAGGGAGTCTTTTGCTACAGAAAACTTTGATCTAATGTGGTTCCGCCTCTTCTGTTTGGGTCCCTGCCTTGTCAGTGGCCTTGAAAAACAACCTCACAAGCAGATGGATAAAATTTGTAGTCAGAAGAAGATCCTGTAACATTTAGGTCTTGAGTTCTTCTTCCAGAAGAACCATGGGCTCTCAGATGGGGTAGGTTTCTTGGGTCTTGTCCACACTCACCACCAACCCCTGCTTGAATATCTTAGCCACAGAGGCTAAAGAGATACAGGATCACAAGTCAAAGAACCTTTCCTCTCTACTCAGTATAATAGTGACTCTAGACATGGCAGTTTTTCTCTATGTACTCATCAGTTCTCTAGCAGATACTAGCCAGAAGTCCTGAAATTCAGTCCTGAACTGCACCTACTTTTGGAGAGTATCAGATTCCACTGGGCTAATGGTTTGTTTAAACAAGAGAAATCCCTACCCTTTTGCTTTGGATGCTAGTTGCAAGTTAGAAGATGTCCCTATACTTCCAACCAATTAGGGTCAGAAATTGGAGTTCCCAGGAGGCTCTGCTCAGATTCAACTAATTGGTCAAAGTAGCTAAGAACTTTCCACCTAGGTTCAGATTTTTTTCTATATATTTTTTTTTATTGTAAAAATACTGTAGAGAGGGGTTACAGTTACTTGAGTAGGGTAATGAGTACATTTCCTATTGAGCATTTGTTACCTTCTCCTTTGTTTTTCCCCTACCATCCCTTTCCTCCCCAACTCCCCCCTCATAAAGTTCATTTTCAACATAGTGTCTTGTACATCTAGGTTCAGAATTTTATTACTGAGAATATTTCAAAGACTACCAACGAACAGTGGACAAAGAGATACACAGGCTGAGGTTTATGAAAAGGGGTAGAAACATCTATGTCTTGATATGACACCTTCCAGTTGTCTGGAAGCTACCAGGATCTTCTTTTGAATTTCTGTAAGACCTTATTACAGTGGAATGGCTGATCATATCATTGGCCATTCTGAATCCATTCAACCTTCAGACCCTTTCCGTTCCCTGAGTTGGAGGTGGGACTGAAAGTCTCAAAAATCGAATCTTGCTTTGGTCTAGCTTTGGCCAGCCCCTATCCTAGAAATGTCTGGAAGCACCCACACACCAACTGTCTTTTTGCATACAAAAGATATTCTTACCACTACAAAAGAAGCCCTTTTGTTTTGGCCAGGAAATTGGACAAAGACCCCATTTATATTTCACAGGTTTGTAGGAACTCTTTTTTTTTTTTTTTTTGGGGTCCGGTCGTGGGGCCTGAACTCTGGGCCTGGGCACTGTCCCTCAGCTCTTCAGCTCAAGGCTAGTGCTCTACCACTTGAGCCACAGCGCCACTTCCGGCTTTTTTCTTTTTGCTTATGTGGTGCTGAGGAATCGAACCCAGGGCCTTGAGCATGCAAGGCAAGCGCTCTACCACTGAGCCACCTTCCCAGCCCCTGTAGGAACTCTTGACCTCACATTTTGTAGTACGTTGTTGGTTGTATTAGGTCTCAACACCTATCCTAGCCCATGTGTAACCTCAAATTATGTTCTTGGCCTTCCTTCAGCAACTTACAAAATAAGGCAGAGACTGCTTTCCTCCATCTCAAAATGAATTGGAGACAGAAATCCTTGTTAAGATCTATGAGACTTTTTTTTTTTTGGTTGGTCCTGGGTCTTGAATTCTGGGTCTGGATGCTGTCCCTGAGCTCTTCAGCTCAAGGCTTGTGCTCTACCACTTGAACTGGAGCGCCACTTC
This sequence comes from Dipodomys merriami, assembly GCF_024711535.1. Classification (NCBI taxonomy): domain Eukaryota; kingdom Metazoa; phylum Chordata; class Mammalia; order Rodentia; family Heteromyidae; genus Dipodomys; species Dipodomys merriami. Next base: position 3,372,355 of record NW_027203826.1, read on the forward strand.
CAGTTTTCTAGTGGCTTACTGAGATAAAGAGTTTCTTAGACGTTCCTGTCCAGGCTGGTTTTGAACTACAATCCTCAGATCTCAGCCTCCTGAGTAGCTAGGATTACAGGCATGAGCCACCAGCGCCCGGCTTAGATCTACGAGACTCTTAACTCTTCCTTTTTTCCTTTCTAGTGCTTTTCCATTCTTCCAATTAGCCCTTATAGGAGACATATACTATCTATGAAAATACTACAATCTCTTAAAATGTGGCATCAATATGAAGCTAACATTTTCTGTCTGTGGGATCAATAGTAGTGTTATGGATAGCTTATTCTATCAGATCCATGGACAGTGTGTACCTAATTTACCACTGTATCCTCAGGGACTACTAGCATAGACCTGGACACTGAAATGTTAGGTAAAGTCTGTTAAAGGATGAATAAGCTCACAAAGCTCTAGCATCATGAACGCTGTCAGGGCTTTGGAAACAGGTGGTTTCATTAGCTGTTTTGACCCAGGAGTGGAAGCAGGAGCTTGTAGACAGGCTAGAGGCATGGCTGGTTCATGTAGAATTTTCTCTTAAAATCAGAGGTTATCTATGTGTCTCATGCAGCAGTTCAAAACATGTTTCCTTAAATATAAAAATTAAGGGTGTATGTGTGAGTTGTATGTGTGTGTGTGTTTGTGAGTGCGTGTGTGAGTGCTCTAGTCTTGGGGCTTGAACTCAGGGCCTGGATGCTATCCTTGAGCTTTTATGCTCAAGGCTAGTGCTCTATTACTTGAGCCACAGATTGATTTCCAGCTTTTTGGTGATTAATTGAAGATGAGTCTCGTAGACTTTGCTGCCCTGGCTTGGCTTTGAACCATAATCCTTAGATCTCCATCTCCTGAGTAGCTTTGGCATCCGGCAATACTTAAGTTTTGAAATAAAAATTTAAATTTACACACAATGGGATTTCTCAGGGAAATGGATAGACCTGGAATGAATTGTGTTAAGTGAGGTTAGCTAAGCTTAGAGAGACCAGTTGGTATTTGTTTTCTCTCCTATGCAAAGCTAGATCTAAAATATACTAGGACATGATAAATCATACAGGACGATAGACTTTCACACACAGTGAGACTAAAGGAGATAATTTTAGGGGAAGAACACAAACATACAATGCCTCTGTGCCTCTGATAATGTAAAAAATATTTATCTAAATGAATTCTAGGAAATGGAAAAAAATTAAATTTATGAAGCACTTGAAAAATAGGACAGAAGTTCTCACATATCCTTCATCTAGCTTCCTCTAATGCTAACATTGTATGTGGCCATAGGACCTTTATCAAATTAAGAAGGTAACATTGCATAGCATTATATATAAACTATAATAGCCCTACTCAATTTCATGAGATTTTTCCATCAATATTTCTTTTTGTCAGTCGTGAGGCTTGAACTCAGGGCCCAGGTGCTATCCCTGAGCTTTTTTGTTGGAGGCTAGCACTCTACCACTTTGAGCCACAGTGCCACTTCGAGTTTTCCAATGGGTTAATTGGAGATAGGAGTTTCATGGACTTTCCTGCCAAGGCTAGCTTTGAACCTCGATCCTCAGATCTCAGTCTTTTAAGTAGTTAGGATTACAGGCTTCAGCCATCAGCACCTGGCTTTCATTGTTTTTACCCTTCCAAGATCCAATCCAGATAAAATGTTGTATTTATTTAGTTAGTTACTTACATGCTGGTCCTGAAACTTGAAATCAGGGCCTGGGGACTGTCCCTGATTGTTTTTGCTCAGATCTAGCACTCTCCGACTTGATCCACAGCTCTATTTCCAGTTTTTTTTTTTTTTTTTTTTTGTAATTTATTGGAAATAAGAGTCTCAAGGACTTTTCTGACCAGGCTGGTTTTGAACTGAGCCTCACATTTCAGCCCCCTGATTAGCTAGGCTTACCCCAGCTATTTTGGATTATTTTAAAGTGTGATTGTCTATTTTCATTTTTTGATTACTAAAAATGGCTATGATCCAAGTTTCAGTTTTCGTTTGTCATCCCAACATGTTTTTTAAATTTTATTTTTTGTTTTTTTCTTGCATTTTATTTTCAATTTTACTGTAAAGGTGATATACAGAGGGGTTACAATTGCACAAGTAAGGTAATGAGTAAATTTCTTTTCCATCAGTGTTAACCTCTCCCTTGTTTTCTCCCTCTTTCCCTCTGTCCTCCCTCCCCTCCTTCCCAAGTTGTAAAATTCATTTCCAACCTTTTGGCTAGTGAGTATCATTGTTGACTTGGTTCACCGTTTGTCCCACCATTTCTATGATTAACATCTTATTTTCTTTTAGCACCTCTAGCCACAGGATCAGATTTTATTTTTGTTGTTGTTGTTGCTTATTTTGGGGTTTTGTTTCAACCTGGCTTCTGCTTACTGGGGAATCTGGACTTCAGTGAGGGTCTTGATGTGCTTCTCCTACTTGTGCATCAACTGGACCATCACAGGGCCTGGCATGCAATAGGCACTCAGTAATGTGTGCATCTATATAAACAAATTAACTTTCTCCTGATCATGTTAAACTCAAGTCTTTGGTAAATAAGGACAAATCTTTAGTATTTTTTCCCCACTGGAGTTAGGAAGAAGATTTCTTGCACCCACTGGAGTTTTGAGTCCTTTGTTCTTATTTTTCTTGGGATAATATGGGATGTTGTCACTTTCTAGGGCCCAGAAGTTTGAGAATTACTGCTACAAAGGTGATTACTCACACACTGTTTCCTAGGGTTTGCAATTGATGTGCATTCCTGAAATTTTAAGCCTGTAAATATATTTTAATTATATGTACTATGTCAGGTGCTATGAATTAGACAAAAGACACAAATGTATCACCTGTGGCCCTGAAGATTTTGGTACAGTGTCTGCATAGAGAGACATAAGAAGAATGCTATCTCTTCTTATTGTGGCTGTTATTATCAAAGTGACAGGAAGAGCGCACATGTTTATATCATGTCTAACACAAGGGGCTTCAAGGACATTTTCTGGTTTATTAATCTGGCATCTCTGGATGATAGGCAAGAGGCAGTAATAATCATTGGGTCTTTCGGGTTATTTTCAAAATCAACAGTTATATCTCTTGTTAGTATCACAGCCATAAAATTCACTACCAGAATTATTTGTTGCCCTCTGTCTGGGTTCGGCACTTCAGCTCTGTACTGAAGTTTGGTCTTTTACTGCATTTATTTTGTCTTTGTAAAATAGATGGTGAAATAAAAGACACAGGATACTCAAGTCAGGGATAAGCCAGAATAAGAACTTAAGTCTACCAATTATGAAGTCAGGACATTTGATACTGAAGCAGAGGTGATCAACCCTTGCTGTAATTATGAGTTGGGTTGAGGCTGTCTTTGGCATTCATAGGCCGTCTGCAGATTCAGACAATATATGATCTCTCTTCTACTGAATGTTATTTAATTTTGGAACTATGTGCACCCTTAATGGTTTTGACGAAAACAAATTACAGAAATCACAATTTAAAATGAGCACGATGGTTTCACAGTACATTTCACTCTCAGTAGTGCTTATGCATTTTCATATCTCCTGTACAACCTTCATAAGAAAAGAAACTGGCCAAAAGAGCAATTCATCCTTGTCATTTTTTTTTCATGATAGCGAGGATGACAACATTCATAATACTGAACTGAGGAGATCATTATCTTAAGTGATTTTCGTGAATTAGTGAATTCAATCTTATATCATGATGATGAAGAAAGCAGTCCTAGTAGTATTCTAGTTCTATAGATGAAGATAAACATGGAGAAGGTAGGAATGTGTCCCCAAGGCACTACAGTTAGTCATTGGAAAAGCAAGAGTTGAAACCAGGCTGTCTGATTCCAGCACCTGCATCACTAAGCACTTTCCTCTGTGGCCTAGTCACTAGAAATGTGTCTGTATATTGACATGGGCCTTCATATTTTCTTCTCACATTTCAAGAAGCTCCATGGGTAGCCCTGGCAGTGTTTCAGGTGCTCAGTGGGACCTCCTCACTGAGAGAACCCCATGGAAGAATCTTGCTCACGTATAGTTAGAGCAACAAAAAGGAAGTGATCCGAACTGAGTTTCACTCCCTTCCAGCACCAGTCACAAATACACATTCTGTTCTAACATCTAGCTTCTCAATCATCACTGTCCTGTACTTCTTATGGCCCCCTCCTACAAAGCAGGAATAATAGACTTGGGAGGGTCCAAAACTATGGTATATGAATATAGGAAGCCTTTTCAAAGTGGTTGTGAGGGAGGGACCATTATTATTATTGTGGTCATCTTCTTCTCCTCCTCTTCCTCCTCTTCCTCCCCTCTGCTCCTCCTCCTCCTCCTCCCATCTCCTCCTCCTCCTTTTTGGTTTGATTTTGTTTGGTTTTTACAATTACTCAACATATGTCTGGTTTTGCTCCTGTGTAGCTTATCTGATAGTAGGAACACAATAAAAAATGGACCTTTATTAGTTTTTACCCAGATGAGAGGTATTAGCTGCACAAACTGCACCCCTTATTAATTAAATAAATCAAAGCCTAACAGTGGAGTTAAATCCACACAGAGCAAAACCTCCAGTAGGCTCCTTCTACAAGTGGACCTGTGGTGTCCTGCCTTGTGTCCTAGACCTAACTCAGCAAAATGAACTCAGATTTGCCTTCCTTTGGCAGTGATGACATAGACTTTGTCCACCTTTACATAGAATCTTTTTTGGCTATGGTGACAGGGCTTAGCACAATGAGTAGAGAATTTAGCATGATAGTCTCTGTACAGGCAGAGGCTACTTTATGAGTCAGTCCTCTCATTATCTGTGGTGAATACTCCAGGCTCCTTTCCATCCTGTTACCTATCCGGGAAGAAGGTACAGGGAGGATGTTGGTTTTTCTTGCCTTGACATTACAGCCACACCCATCCACTCCCATGTCCAGCCAAAGGATTTGAAGGTAGATCTGACGACACTTTCCATAGTTCACTGAGCAAACTGGAAATCACTTACAATATTTCCTTTCCTGTGACCAAGGAAAACCACCAGAGTTCCATTTATTAGGGATTGCTGGCAAGACTAGATATGACATCTTGAGTACTTTGGTATTTGTGTTATATAAGCATATGGAAAGCACCCTGAGATCTTCTGCCATGAACCTGGCTCTGACTTTTCTTTCTCTAAGACTTACTGGTATAAAGAAACTTATATGTCTTGTCATCTTTTTAGAAGCATATGAAAAACAGGGTAATTTAAGAATCGTCTGAAGCTGGGTACCAGTGGCTCCCACCTGTAATCCTAGCTACTCAGGAGGCTGAGATCTGAGGATGGTTATTCAAAGCCAGCCAGAGTGGAGAGTGTGAGACTTTTATATGCAGTTAACCATAAAAAAATAAGCCATCAGCACAGAAATGGAGGGAAGAAGGGTGAACAAATGCATTCATGGTACTTAGTAGACACTGTGGAAAGTGATCTATGCAACTTGGAAGAACTGGGAGGGGAAACTGGGAAAAAGAAAGGGAAGGGGTAATATTGTCAAAAAAAGAGAAATGTACTCATTACCTGACTCATTACCTGTTCAACACCTTAATAATAGCAATAAAATTATATTTTAAAAAGTAAGCTATAAAAATGAGAGGTATTTAGTAATAGAGTATCAGCCTTGCGCACACTAGCATGTGGCCCTGAGATTAAGCCTTAGGTTTGGCATTAAAAAGAAAATTGAATTAGCAGTGGCCCAAATCCAGATTTGCATGCTGGCAGCCAGGGGCAGGGGCATGCTTGGACCCTTGTTTTTAGGATGGCCATGGAATTGAGTGAATTGAGTGTTGTATGCATTTGTGTGTGAGGTGGGCTCAGGTGATTGTTCTAGGTAAAATGTCCATGCCTCCCTTTGGAATCTATGAGGACAGAAAAGCTGTGACATCTGTATTTCCTCCAGGAACTTTCTGAATGCTTCATCAGGCAAGGACTGAGCTTGGGATATGAAGCATATAGAAGTATATGCTCCATATAGGTGGCTCAGTGGTAGAGTGCTTGCCTTGCATGCATGAGGCCCTGGGTTCGATTCCTCAGCACCACATAAGCAGAAAAAAAAACCAGAAGTGGTGCTGTGGCTCATGTGGTAGAGCACTAACCTTGAGCTGAAGAGCTGAGGCACAGCACCCAGGCCCAGAGTTCAGGCCCCACGACCGGACCCCCCCACCCCCCAAAAAAAGAAGTATTTGAAAATTGGACTGCTGAGCATTTTTTTTAAGCGCAGAATATGTAACAGGCCTATGAAAGTGCTGGAGTAACTGCTCTTGTGAAATGTGCTTTCAAATGGAGAAAGACACTAGATAGATAACACTATAGGGTGCTCTTTAAAGTAGTCACCCCCTAAAAATTACTCTTCAGACACACACACACACACACACACACACAATTTTAAGTGTTAGATTCCTGTGATAAGGGCCTTAGGAGATTTTAGTCTGTCTGGGCTTCAGCCCATGATCGTGCAGTTTGGAGAGCTCCTTAGGAGAGCTTAACATGCAGAGCAGCCAGGATTGGGGACCACTGGCCCAGGTGGTGGGACTCAGGATGGAGTTGTAGAGCTTTGATCAGCTGTTCTTCCCTGTTGAGGAGTTTGGTGCGGGGCCAGGGCAATTCTGGAGTATGACAGAAGGCAGTATTTCCCCTGGAGTGAGCAGGTGTAGTTAGGGTTGTGAGATGTAACAAACAAAAATCCAGGGTATGTGCGGTGATATATGAAGTTTGGTTAAACAGGGAATAATGTTTTTAATCAGTCTTTTCAGTGTGATATAAAAATTGTTTATCAGAAATTCTAATTCAACTGTGTGGCTTGTATTTTCCACGGCAGCTCTGGATACAGGAAGGATGTGGCAAAGCTGGTTGATGCCAGAGCCTGCAAAGGTGTGTGGATGATGTTGCATCGATCGATCGATCGATTGATGATTGACATGGAGAAAATAATGTAATTCTGTCCCAAGACATCTGTGTGCCCGCATCTCTTGTGTACAAGGCTTGGCTTCAACCAAGCAGCACAAGGAGCTTTTCCTTTCCTGGACCCTGAGTGGGAATCTCCCGTTACCTTGGCAACTCCCTCCCGCCGCTGCTCACAACAGTTTGAATTACACCCCTGCCAGGCAATCACCCTTCTGCTTACTTTTCTTCCCAGCTCTCATTTTCCCTGGAGCAGCAGCACTTGGACTGAAGGCCGCCTAGGTGCGGTTCTTGTTCCAGGTAAACTACCAGGATCTGGGGAGCTCCAGGATGCGTTGCAAGAGAGCGCAAGGAACTGGGGGCTCCCCATTCCCCGCGCGCAGTGGGCGCCCCCTTACCCACCAGCCCACCCCCGCCTCCGCTCTTCAAAGACCCTTTAGAAATGTGAGAGGCCGGGCGGACGCTGAAACACACACGGACGGCAGTTTTATGAGAAAATGCAGATAAAGAGCCCGGCGGTAGGGCCATATGTTCCCCATAATCTCCAAAGCCGTCACTTCAATTAGAGCCTCCCCTGAGTTCTAATGCCCAATCCTGAGTAAACAAGCCGCTCTGAAAGAAGACCTCGGTTTCCAATTAAAAGTGTACTAACATTTCTCCTTCCCTTAATTCCCGCGGAGCAAAGCCCCCGCGCGCGGGCGGAGGCCCGGTCGGGTCGCGGTGAGGTCGTCTGCGGCCCCGCGCTGCCCCGCGCTGCTGCGCGTTCCCAGGTGACGTCAGGCGGGCCCGGGATTAGTGCCCACCCCACGCTCCCGCGCCGCGCCGCGCCGCAGAGTTAATTAAAAGTAATGCCACGGTAAATCCGCCGGCTCTGGGCTGGCGGAGCCGCGCCTTCGGGCTCGCCTGCGAGTGAGCAAGAGGGGGTTTTCCAAAGCAGGTGCGCGCTGTGTGTGTGTGTGTGTGTGTGTGTGTGTGTGTGTGTGTGTGTGTGTGTGTGTGTGTGTGTGTGCGTGCGCGCGCGCGCGCGCGCTCAATATAAAGGATCATGCCAACATTTTGGAGACAGATTACCAACCTCTTACTCTCAGGTTTTGCACCTTTATTCCTACAGGCACACTTGACACCTAACTCCCAGGGCCAAGTTCTGCGTTGGTTTTAGCCACCAGGTCTCCTGAATGGTAACCGTACCACAGATAGAATTTTCTACCTTGTCTTCCCTCCGGGCCCCACTCTTTTTCTTCCGGCCCCAACCTTGAGACTTGTAAGGACATAAATAAATGGGGGCCAGATGTGAGGTTATTTAAATATCAGGAAAGCAATTTAGCACCTCCTGGCATTTCCCTAAGCGCTCTTTAGTGGGCTGAATTGGAACGTAGCGGGCCCTTCAGCCTCTGCATTAGGGCATTCATTCTAAAACCTTGGTTTCTATGGATGTTTTCTGTTCGGCCAGCACTGGTTGAAAGGTGCCTGGTTTCAGATGGGAGTGTGATTGATAGATTAACTTTCTGGCCTACTCTCTCTACCATGAAAGAATGAAAGAATTGAAGCCATTATATGAAAAATTCCAGAAACATCAATAAGCAGAAAATCCTCACTAGATCATTCAAATGCAAATGGTTCCCCTCCTTTCATGAAATATCTGCCCAAGTAATTACTTTAGTTTTTAGTGTGGCCTTGGCGGTGAAGACTTCAGAGAATTAGTCTCACTAAGTCCACCACTGTTTGTTTATTCCTTACTCTCTGATTGATGCTAACTAAATTAAATTGAGGCCTGTTCAACAAACATTTGCGGTACTATCTGTCCGACACTGGGCTAGACACTAGCAGTTGGTTACCAGAGGCAGAGAAAATGCCTCTGGGTGGCAGGCACTAGCCTCCTCAGAGGGGAAGAAACTTCTGTTAGAAGATGATTACAATAAAATACACACAAATGGTATGCTACAGGTACATCGTGCTGTGGACCCTACTGATGGGAGCAGTAATTCTCCAGGCGTATTTGTATTCACCCAGAAGATGGTTTGGGAAATGGTTTACAAAGGGTATGACATTGTCACTTGGACTTGACCGTTGGTCATTGGCAGGTGATGCATGGTAAATGAATGTGCTGTTAGGAAAGCGGGTGCTGTGTAGCATGACTGTTTCCTGTAGGGGAGGAAGGGCTGGAGCATAGGGCTCCTTGGGGATGCTCAGACCCTAATATAGATGAATGGTAAGGTTAATACTCAAACATGAAGTGTTCTGAGCAGCTTATTTGAATACATTCTTAAGGCTTTGAGAAGTCCAGTCCAAAGTTTGTGAACAGGGTTATGGGGCTTAGTCCATTCTTTTAAAAGAGAACTGAGGTCTGGAGTTTGGAGGATGTTGTTAGGCAGGCAAGATGGGAAGGAGGCTGTTGTGTGAGAGATGCCAGACAGAATTCATCTATTTTCATACTCATCCAATTCTCGGTGAATGCTGTATGTCAGGCATGGGAGTGAGTGTTGCTAAGGGTACAATGCTGAACAAAACCTGATGCACATCTGCCATCCAGGAATTTAAATTCTAGAGATTATGGGACTAGTATTACATAAAGGAAGTTGAGGGTGGTGACTTGAAGATTCCTAAATTGTATTACTAGTGACCTCACAAGAAGAAAGTTCAGGGGAAAGGGGCAGATGAATGAAGAGCAGAGGAGGGGGAGAACGCAGTCAGGAATGCAGTATATATCCTATAAAATTACGCAGAATGAGAGGAGGCATGGATAGGAGAAGGATGGGTAAAAATGTTGAAAGGAGTGACAATGATCAAGATGCACTGTATTCATAAACTGCTTTGTTCAGTGGCAACTCCTTTGTACAACCACTCAAAGATAATAAAAGAAAACTGAAAAGGAAAGGAAAAGCACAGGAAAGAGGGCTTTGGATAGTGAATTTGGATGGGCATGCTGTTTGAAGGGTTTAATGGTCCAAGTGAATGTAGACAGTTAGTGGGGAGTGGGCACATGGATCTAGGGTTCAAACAAAAGGTCAAACCTGGATTTGACATAACAGAAGCAGAGAGTCTAAAACCAGTTAATTTTTCACTGATGTGTTCACTGACTCTGCTGTTTGGGATGGCATGGCCATTGGAAATGGGCAGACATACACAATAACAGTACACCAAATATCAGTAGAGCAATGGTTCTCATAACATATCCTAGAACCAGAAGGTCAGCATTTTCTAGAATCTTGTTTAAAATCTTGTTTAAAATATTTAGCTTTCCCCATGTAATTGTAACCCCTCTGTATAGTATGTTCTCAAATAAAATAAAATAAAATTAAATAAAATTAAATAAAATTAAAAAAATAAAATAAAATAAAAAAAAGAAATTTCCAAACAAAAAAAAATATATTTAGCTTTCTGGGTTGGGGGTCAGAAGTCTGTTGGCTGGAAAGTTTCAGTTTAGAGCCCATCAAATATAGGGCATAAAGACTGTAAGCACAAGCTGACGATACCTGCATATCTTAGTGAGTGTTGTCTGCAGATCTATCCACTGCAATGCTATCTCTGGGTAGCTGTGAGTTATTCTGTCTGACTACTAGGGAGCACATAGGCTCAAATGTTTATTGACCCCTGAACTATTAGGAAAGTGATCTTTAACCCTTTCTCCTTTTTCTTTTTTGGTATATAAATCTCCTGCGATGCTGCCTTTCTCCCTCTCCCACACTGTCACTGATTACATCTTCTGTCTGTCCACATTTTTGCTGCATCCCAGCCCCACACAGCATGAGAATACATGTAAGAGAACTCAGGTATATGGCTTGGACGAGTTGCTAAAATCACTTTCCCTCGAAGTACGTGGTATAATAGTGTGTGCACACAGATACACACTCAGGCCCACATATTCCACATGACCCTCCTTATTCCCATGACCTCCAGTGTCATTCAGTCTGCACTTGAGTCACATCATCTCTGTGACCAGCTCCCTGGCAACAGAGACAATATGAAATATATAAGAAATAGTCCAAATGGACTTCAGTATAATGAGTAATAACTTATTGTCTGTGAATAAACTGGCAACAATTTGATGTGTGTGGACGCGATTTGGTGAAATAGGAGAGTGTAGGAAGGCAGAGCATCAGCGAACACATTGTTTTAAAACAAAAGCTTTGGGGTTGTGGATATCTGTGTTAAATTTCCAGTTCCTCCACCCTCATAGCTGCTGACCTTGAGTAAGTGTTGCAAGCTTCCCTTTCTATCCTGTTAAAGTAGACCATTGTGAGCCTTGGAGAAGAGATGTGTATTGTGGTTCCTAGTTCTAAGTAACTGCTCAACAAAGGGCACTCATTATTATCTACATCTATTCCGGGTTTCTGCTGGTTCTTTCAGCAATCCCATTCTACACTGGCAAAAGAGTGAGGAAATCCAAGAAGTGGCAACCCGCCAAGGACATCTTCCTGACCCACCAAAGTGCTCTTTTCATATGGTTAGGGAGCTGCACATTTGGTTGCTTGACAGGGACACAAGAAGCCACAGCTGGCATCACCTAATCTAGCAGCTGGGGTGTGACCAGGGGGATTTGGGGTTCTTTAAAGAAGGACAAAGGATACCAGGCACAGCCGCTGAAAAGCGGAACATGCCAAGGGGAATGTGACATTGATTCTAGCACTTTCTCCAAGAATTGGTTTATACCTGCATGCACAGGTAATCAGTTTAGTCTCTTCTTGAACAATCAGCTACACCTGGGAAACACTTCTGCTTTGGAGAAAGTGGGTTCGCCCCTCTAACTAAACCCGGAAAAGATGGCAGAAGCGTCCTCTGAAAAATACCTTGGGAAGTGTTCACTCTCCACCACACTTTCCTCTGGTAGTGTCTCCTAGCACTCCAGAAGATTGCAAACCTACTCTATATTGTATGTACAGGGGACCCACAAAGACCTGGCTTTTCCCTTCGATAGGTTGGTAGAACAAGGTACTGGCACATTCTCATGCTTTTCTGGGTATTGAAGAAAAGAATGGAAAAATACCTTCCTCTCTTTGAACCTTAAGTCTCTGAGCCTGGATGCCAGATCTACCAATAAGAAGGAGTCATGGGGAGGGGGTGGAGATTTTACCCAAGGTGTAGGGTTTCCCTGAGCTGTTCAACACCTCTCTCTGGGGCGTCTTGTTGCTCTAGCACAGAGGTGTATCTGTCTCCAGCCTTCCCCACTCTTTGGGGACTTTGAAGACTGGTTTTACTGAACCCAACTTCTCACCCCCCACCCCCGTTTTCTTAGACCCTAGGCTCAGTGGGGCAACATTTGTTAACAGAGGGAACTGCCTTAAAAACACTTCTTTTTCAGATGCAATGAACCATACTCAGCTCAGCCACCATGGTGCCCTAAATGCTTTTGCATAGATGTAGCATTTGTGGCAGGATACAGCTTTCCACTTTGCATCTCTGGCCCTCATCTACTAACAACTGGAAACGTCCATTGTGTATATAAACCACATTGTATTAATCCACTCATCTGTTATAGAGCATCTGGCTGTTTCTATAACTTGGCTATTATGAATAATGCAGCAGTGGACATGGATATCCAAGTGTCTTTTCCTTATCTTGATTTGTAATGATTGGGGTAGATGCCCAAGAATGGTATGTGTGGGTCATAGGGAAGTTTAATTTTTTTGAAGAACCTTCAGATTTCCTTCCAGAATCGTTGTTCTAGTTTACATTTCCACCAACAATGCCAGCATCTGTTGTTTGAATTCTTAATGGTGACTAATCTAGCTGGGGTGAGATGAAATCTTAAAGATGCTTTGATTTGCATTTTCTTTATGGCCAGGGATGTTGAGCATTTCCTCCTGTATCTATTTGCTGAATTTTTTAATTTAAATTTTTATTGTAAAGGTAATATACAGAGGGGTTTCAGCTACATAAGTCAGGCAATATGTACATTTCATTTTGAACAGTGTTAACCCCTCCCTCATTTTCTCCCACTTTTTTCCCTCCTGACTCCCCCTATTTGCCATTCTTACTTCTTCTTGCTCTGAGAAGTCTCTTAAGTTCCGTTGCCTATTTATTGATTGGCTTAGGAGTTTTTTGAGCTCCTTGTATATTTTGGATATTAGGCCTTTGTTGAATGATTGTTTGTGAAGACTTTTCCACATCTGTTAACTTTTTCTAGTTTAGTAACTATGTCCTTATCTGTGCAGAAACCTTTTATTTTGATGCAACCCCATTTGTCAAATCTCTCTCCTAATTGCTATGCTCCTCGGACTCTTCTCAAAAACTTCCTACCTATGCCTATAAGTTCTAATGTTTCTCCTATTCCATCTTGCAGTAGTTTCAAAGTTTCAGGTCTGACATTTAGGTCTTCGATCCACTTTGAGTTGAGATGAGTGCATGGTGACAAACAGGGATCCAATTTTAGTTTTCTATATATGGATGTCCAGTTTTCCCAAAACCAATGATTGAAAAGGCTATCTTTTTTCTACCTTATATCTTTGGATTCCTTATCAATATCAAATAACTTCGGTGTATGGCTTTATTTCTGGATCTTCTAGTCTATTCCTTTGATCTTTGGGCCTGTTTTTGTCCTAGTACCAACCTGTTTTTGTTATAGCTTTGTAGTAGAGCTTGAGGTCTGGGATTGTGATAATACCAGCATTGCTTTTTTTGGGGGGGTGTCCAATCGTGGGGCCTGAATTCTGGGCCTGGGCGCTGTCCCTCAGCTCTTCAGCTCAAGGCTAGTGCTCTACCACTTGAGCCACAGCACCACTTCTGGCTTTTTTCTTTTTGCTTATGTGGTGCTGAGGAATCAAACTCAGGGCCTCAGGCATGCAAGGCAAGCGCTCTACCACTGAGCCACCTTCCCAGCCTTGCTTTTTTTTTTGTCTACAATTGGTTTGATTAGTTGAGGTCTTCTGTTGTTCCATGTGAATTTTTGAATTGTTTACTCTAGCTCATTAATGAACATCATTGAGATTTTGATGGGGATTACATTAAATTTGTAGATGGCCTTTGGCAGTATGTATAATGGCTATTAATTTAAACAGCCTATCTGGCTTAAGAGGACTTGAGTATCTGAAGCCATGTCTTGCCTTTGTTTTTTATTCTAAAATACTACTTTTGGTTCCATTTTTAACATATATAAAAGTGGAAATGACCTAGCATAATCATAAAATACTACAGCAAAAGTTTAGTCAGCTACATTGTTTTCTTCCCTGGTGGTCCATAAAATAAAGACATAGTTTTACAATTAAAGCCAGCCTATTTTTGATGAAACATTTCTAGGACAGATTACAGAGATCATTTCAATTTTTTCTATTCCTAGAAGTTATGTGGGATGTAGTTAAAGCATGTGTTTTTAACTGCTTGGGCTGTATGTGACATAGAAGTTCAGCTGTTGGACAAATTGGAGGGAGTTTTTACAAGCAGAAATGACATTCTGTCCATTGTTCATTTTATCTCTCCTGTCTGGAGTAAGATTTTTGTTTTTAAGTTCTTACTGGCCTTTTAGCCTTTTGTCTTTGGCCTCTGGGATCTGGCCATGGTGCTGATTGCCCCTAGAACTCTAGTCCTCACTTCCAGCAGGTCCAGGACTTGAAGTGTGTATCCGGGGGTAAATGTTTGCATCCGTAATGTAATTTCTTCTTATGTATAAGCTTAGCAAACTAGCTGCAAGGAAGATAAAAGAAGTTAGGGAGTGAATAACTTGGTTTCCAGAATGGCTCGTGAAACGCAGGCCTGGAAATCCTGGGCAAATGCAGGGACAGTCTCACCACACCTGTGCACTCCTTTGTCACTCTCAGTAATTAAGTTGGCAAAGGCCATCCTGGTGGGGAAGAGCAACTGTCAACATTTAAAAAAGAGTTTAGTTCAGAGAATTGATGATGCTCTGCAGCTGAGATTTTTTTTGAGATTATTGAGATGCAAACAGATTGGGATGGCGAGACAATGTACAAATTAGCATCAAAGGGACAGAGCAGAGGGACAGACTGGGCAGGCGAGATAGCTGCTGGTGCCGAAGCTGAAGCGTCCACGGCTTGTCAGGTGTGAGCTGGCAGGATGTGAAGACGTGAAGATTCAGCAGCTGCCAGGGTCATAGCACCTGAGGCAGAAGGAGGTCAAGGAAACACCTTGGTTTCTGTAGCTCCTCTGACTTCCCATTTCTCTTTTCCAGTGACTAGCTAATGCCTCTCATGCTACTTAAATTAAATCTAAACACCCTGTCACAGCTTCGGTTAAACCTGTCATGATCTGGCACGTGCCTCTTACCTCATCTCATACTATTTTCCTCTTTATGGACTATGACCTAGCCTGGGACATGACCTCTGCCTGGGGGCATTCTGCCCTAAGTTGACCAATCAATTTGCTTGCTCTTTTCACCTTCAAATGCCACTGTTTCATCAGGATCTTAATCCATGAGATTGCTAAATACTCCATTTGAAATAGCATCCTTCACCATCACAGACATCATTGTCCTATAGCCGCATCAGTGCCCTATAGCCATTTAAATCTGACTTATATTCTAAAATGATTTGGCTCATTACTTATTGAATATGTCCTTCCCCCTCAAAAAAGGTGACTCCTACTTGAAATAAGGGAGTTGTATGTATTATTCACTACTGTACTGTCAGGACCTGAACCCAAGGCTTCAGCATTATGGGTCATCAGTAAATGTTCACTGCAGGTATGAACTGAAATTCCCTTTAAAGGGTATAATTATAATACCCAGATAATTATAAGCTGCTAATGAATGATTCTTTCCTTAATTATGGCTACAGTTTTTCTCTCCTCTTTTTTTAACAATTGTTTCCCTCCTGTCTCTTCCTTCTTCTTTCTCCTCCTCTTCCTCTTCCTCTTCCACCTCAACCCTTTCTCCTCCTCTTTCCTTCTACTTCTTCTTCTTTCCCTCATCCTCCTTCTCCTCTCTTTCTCTCTCTCCTTTCATTTTGTCATTTTTAACAAAGTCTCACTATGTGTCCCATGCTAGTTTGTCAATATGTAGTCTAGGCTGCTCTTGAATTTATGATCATTTTGCCTCAGTCTCCTCCATGATTGGATTATAGGTGTATGCTACCATAACTGGCATTTCTCTCATACTGATACCACTTCAAAACTGTAGTACACTGGTGGTTTGAATTTCGACGCTTACTGTGTACCCAGTATTGGAAGCTGAGAGATTTGGAAAAAATTAACTTGCTTCCAAAAGAATCAGCTTCAAATCCAGGTCTCTGCAATGCTTCTGGCCTTCTCTTAACAGTTCATGCTGCTGACTCTGTATTATAGGAAATGGAAACAAGGCACTTCTGAGTCAGCACAGCTTACTCTTCTTTACTGTCAATGCCCCAGCTTTCTCTTGTGTGCTAGAATACTCTTGCTTTTGCCTCCTTTGTGTTATATTTATTTGTTATACATATCCTACTGTCTACAGATCTTCTTGCAGAAGCCTGCACCACCTCCCATGATCACATTAGATCTCTCTTTATTGGAGGCTCCAGAATCTTATACTTTATCAAAACATGTCTCCTCCAGTTTTGTAAAAGCCTGCTCACCTGTCATCTTCTCCACTTCACTGTGTTCTCTGGGACTCTTTCTTTTGGATGGGTGTGTTAGGCATAAAATAAATGAATAGGTGGATAAGAGGATCCTGTAACCAAAGGAGGAGGCTGCAATGCTTGGTAAGAAATGTATGCATTATCCTGCCCATGTAATTGTAACCCCTCTGTACAGTATGTTCACAAATAAAATTAAATTAAATAAAAAAAGAGGATCCTGTATCCTTTGTATATGAAAAATATTTATCCTTGAAGATAAAATTTCTATAAAATGAAGAATTTTTTCAGTGGGAAAGTCTAATTCAGCAGATGGAAGTGTAGTCTATATACAGCTTCTAAAGTACAGGTCTATTACACAGAGCAGGTATGTGATAGAAAAAAATTTACGCAGACTTAACCACCTGATAGCAATGTGAAGCCACAGCTGCTGTTAAGAGTCTATCAGCTACCTACATTTTCCACATTTCAAGTTGCTTCTCCTTGGTCAGGCTTTCTGATAATCTCTTGCTCCAGCTCTCACCTGTATCAGCAAAGATGAAACAGCTGAACCTCCAGTGGAGGACATTTTTAAAGTTTGATCTAAGACACCACAAAACAGGCACATTGGGTAACTTTGATATTTTGTGAGAGATGCACAGCTCTGAAATCATCAGGGTCTGGCAAACAGAAGGGCTGCTCAGCACTTCACTTCAGCCCTGAAAGAGGTGATAATGAAAGGGAGGTGAGAAGGGGGATGAAGAGAAACTTGAACATGAGGTGGATACAGATGCCTTTCAAGGGCTTGCTACTCTCCTACTAGCTTGTATACCCGTGGAGCTGGTGTTTAGTAGCCACTGCATTGACAGAGGAGGGAGAAGTACTTGTGCTTGGCAGAGTATTTGAGGCAATGCTTACCAATCTCAGCCCTGTTCATATCAACCTTAGGTCACTGCTCTATACCATATTTACCTTTTCCTCCAGTCATTCTCATTATTTTAAGGTAGAAAACAGGGTTGTTTTTTTTAAAAAAAAACATAGTTTAAATTCTCCTTAATTATCAAATCTAGCACGAATCATTGAGGATTTGAAATAATTGGAAAGGGATAAAAAACTCAGCCGGGATGAAAATACAAAGGTGTTGAGATTCCAACACTACAAAAAAATAGAAGGGGTTATCATTGCTCATTACTTCTTCAGAGGATCTTGCAAATGGCCTTCTGTGCATATTCAGAAGGTGCATATTCAGAAGGAAGAGGAAGGAATATTCTGTTCTGCATCAGTGATTTTCAAGCATGGTTCCTGGATCAGTATCATTATCATCTCCTGGGAAACCATTAAGGCTAGGAAGGCTCAGACCCCATCCCAGACCCATCAAAAGGGAAGTTCTGTGGGATGTCCCAGCAATCTGCTCAGCTTTCAGACACTGCTTCTGAGGTGTAGTTAATTTGGCAGCGGCTATTCTAGCTAGTTTTTAAGGTTCAGAGTAGCAGTAATTTTCCTCCTAC
This sequence comes from Dipodomys merriami, assembly GCF_024711535.1. Classification (NCBI taxonomy): domain Eukaryota; kingdom Metazoa; phylum Chordata; class Mammalia; order Rodentia; family Heteromyidae; genus Dipodomys; species Dipodomys merriami. The sequence goes on from NW_027203826.1 coordinate 3,390,243, forward strand.
TCTGATTTCTATGGTAAACTGTGCCTTACAAATAATAACAGGATTGAGAAGAAGATTGTTTAGTGGTAGAAAGTCAAGGCTAGCTAAGACTGGTGATGTAGTGATGTGCTGTTTGCGAAGATTTCACCAAAGGGCTATCTTGGGACACCCAATTTCACTCAAGGATAACAACAACAGTTTCTAAAGTTTGTTGCACACTATACTGGATTTAAACTACATTTAGAGAGAAGTCTCCTGTGAAGCATATTTATGCTTTCCTTACCTAATCTTGTATTCATGTCCATTAAGAATTATAGCTATCAAAATCTCTAGACAGCACTGAAGGTTTCCTAGCCTCATGCTTCTGCCTTTCTAGAAAGCTGTCGTTGAAGACTACATGTCTTAGTCCACACCACAAGTTGTGCCATTGTACCTACTCTGGAGTGTTCCCCTCCCTTTCTGCTTGGTTCTCTTTCCTTTTCTTCAGTTTCCTCTAGCCATCATTATCATAGTTACGGAATTCGTTGTCATGGCCTTTTCTCCTGTGCTTACTGCAACATAGTTTATGGGTACTAGTGAAACAGTGGATGATTGGTGGGATCAATAACAAGGAAAGAGATATTTAGGTTGTAGTTCGAGTGAAATAAATGTCATCTAAGCTAAGTCATAGCAATAGTCATAGCAATAGCTAAGTCATAATAATGACCTGCTCTGTCTTTGTCTTATGGAATAGACTGGAATATAAAGACACCAAAGTTGGCTGAATATTGGTGGTTTCTGTTTCTGCTCACCTTACCAAACCAGCAGAGTGCCTGATCAGAACCACAGTATTTTGGCCAGGGGTTCAAGAAATCTGGTCAGTTGTGGTTATCCAAGCAACTTCGTGTGTGTGTGTGTGTGTGCGCGCGCGCGCGCACGCACCCACGCACGCACGCACGCACGCACACACACACACACACACACACACACACACACACACACACACCAGTCCTGGGGCTTTAACTCAGGACTTGGGCACTGACCCTAAGCTGTTTTGCTCAAGGCTAATACTCTACCACTTGAGCCACAGTTTCACTTGCAGCTTTTTTGTGGATCATTGGAGAAAAGAGTCTTAAGGACTTTACTGCCTGTCTGGGCTGGCTTTTGAAAGGCAATTCTGAGATCTCAGCCACCTTGAGAGCAGCTAGGATTACAGGCATGACTCATGCACATTTGTCTATGTTTGCTTTGAGTACAATGGGGTTGGTGTGGCGGAATCTTCGGACACTGGGACTGTAGGTATTTGTAGTATGTGACAGTTTGAAGCATATACCTTGCTTACTGTGTATATATATATATATATATATATATGTATATATATGTATACATATATACATATGCATATATATACATATATATGTATATATGTTTTATGTATACCATATATAATTATGTTTTACTTTTAATCAGATATGAAGGAAAAAGATGTAAACTTTCAGAGGGAAAGACTCAGTATATGTGTGTGTATATGCATATGTGTGTTTGTGTGTAGGAAAAGAGAGACAGGAGCAGTGTTAGTGTAGCCCTACTCAAATGTGAAAAGACCTGAAACCGTTGCAAATCATTAGTCATCATTCCACCACTCTGGACCAATACCATTCTGTTTCCCTACAAACCTCCCAAGCACAAGGTCTCCCTTCATGAGCAACCAGCCAGCTGAGGAAGGCAGAAGGAAAGACATCCAGCTGTGGCCAGCTGCCAGAATTGAGGAGTGGAGAGGCACAGCCCCAGTGGGGCCTGCTTGGCTGCCTAGCAGGATGCCCTGGCGCTGACCTGCCTGGCCCCTCCCCTACCTGGCACAGAAGCCCCATCCACAGGGGACATCGCAAAACAAAGGTGTCTTTCTTGGAACCTTTTACCTGTAACCTCACTCAGGAGTGCAACTTGGCTTTTGTCTGTTCTGTTCTGCTCTTGATACGCTTAGTGCACTATGACTGGAGATCGTCCCTGAACTTGGCCCTGCAGAGGTTTGCAGAGGCTGGGCAGGTAGTGTGCAGAGGGAGGGGGAGGAAGGAGGGAGGGGGAGGAGGGAGAGAGGGGAAAAAGCAGGACCAGGGTGGGGCAGAAGGTAGAGGATTTGAATAAGTTCTGTCCTTTTGGGACTGAAAAGAATGGTTTTTCCAGCCTCTCCTTCCAGCCCTTTCTTTCTGCACTCTTTAATAAAAGCAGCAGGGCCTGAAATTGTGCAGCACCTGACATTTTGCAAGCACCAAATATCCATGGATCTTTGGCGGGGAGGGGGTGGTGTGGAGGCAGGCAGGTGAGGAGTAGAATAAAAGAGTGTCCCAGCTGTGTGCCCTTCAGCAAGAGATCACCACCGCCGTCACCACACTTTTCCACACATCCCACCCTCAGTTTAGTCATCTATTAAAAAGGATGAGGATAGCTGGGCACTGGTGGTTCATGCATGTAAATCCTAGCTACTCAGGCAGCTGAAATCTCACAATTGCCTTTTAAAGCCAGAGAGGCTGGTAGAAAAGTCCCTGACTCTTATCTCCAGTTAACCCTCCAAAGCTGGAAGCTGAGGTGTTGTTCAAGTGGTACACTGGTGGCCTACAGCAAAAAACCTCAGGAACAGCATCCAGGCCCAAAGTTCAAGTGCCAGAACTAGCACACAAACAGGGTTGAGGATATATTTATGTATTTCCTGCCTTGTACAATGGTAGCAGAAGCAGTTTTTAAAAAGAAGCAATTGTAAAATGATACATTTCAAGTATTAGGTAAGCATATAAGAATCTTTAAATCATCTTGGAGATGATTCTCAGGGTGTGAGAAGTTTTATCCCTAATTGTACAGTTTACTAACAAAAATGTTGTGGCCTGTTACTTCTGTCACTCCGTATGCTCTTCTAACATAGAGAATGAACATTCAGTGTCTGTCTCCCCCCCCCCAACACACAAAACACACACACACACACACACACACACACACACACACACACACACACACACACACACACACACACACACACACACACACACACACACACACACACACACACACACACACACACACACACACACACACACACACACACACACACACACACACACACACACACACCCCACTACACTACACTTTGGCCAGAAAATTCATGTCATTTACTTATGCCTGATTTACTGGTTAGAAAGCTAGGTTCCTTTCTCCCTACAGGGGTGTCTCTGAGAAGGGGTTTGAGACTATAAATAAACCTCACTTGAAACATAGCCCTGCCATCTGGGTCCTTTGTGTGCTGGGGCAGGCTCTTGAAGTTCCCAGAGGCAATGTTTATGCCTTAGCTGGGGGGAGAGTATAAGACCTTCTATGCTGTGCAGCAAAGATGAATTGAGATGAAATTTGTACTGGTCCATGAAACATAGACATCTTATTTTTCTTCCTCAGAGTCTTTGTCTACTGCTTGGACTGAAGAAACTTTCTCAGGATCACCCTCACACTAGCACAGCAATTCAAGGCCTGATACTTGTGCCTTCTCTGGTCTGCCATGTTCTGTGCTCACACTTTTCCCATGTAGCTCCAGCCACAGAGCCCCATGTCCATCATGCAAGCCTCATTATTACCAATCACAACAGCACTGGAACATCAGGACCCTGCCAATGGACAGGTGGCCTCTCCATACTGAGTTCCTCTCTCCCCCAGAGGTGCACCCTCTGCTGGAGACCCTAATGACCTTCTGTTCATCTCTGTACATATTCTCATCTGTCTTCCAGTCCCAAGTAGGATGATCCCTTCTGTGGAATACCTACTTGACTTTCCGAACCCATGCCTCCCTTACCTCTTCATTCACTGCCTCTCTGGCTAATCGACACTTCTAAATGCTCAATATTTTTATTTCTAGTTTTTACCATATGTACTTAACCAGATACTATTTTACATTCTTTTGGTCTCTTGCATTTTAACCTCCCCAACTTATTTTTCTTTTTCTTAAGAACAAGAGGTTATTCTTACACTTCTTATTCATCTTCACAGTGCCTTGGACAAAGCTGGGTGCTCTATGGCAGGTTAGGAGGGTTTATTTGAGGAACTTTCCCTTATCTGGCTGTCAGACCTCTGGTCTCTCAGCATCCCATTTCCTCTCAACTCTTTTTTTTAAAAATGCTGCTAGTAAGGCTTGAACTCACGGTCTCTGGCTGTTACTTGGCTTATATTTTTTGCTCAAGGGTAATACTATACCACTTGAGCCATACCTCTACTTCTGGCTTTTTGAAGATGAATTGGAGATAAGACTCATAGACTCTTCTGCTTGGGCTGTCTTCCAACCTCTGTCCTCAGATCTCAACCTCCTGAGTAGCTAGTAGTATGAGTGTAAGCTACCAGTGCCTGGCGGCCCTCTGTACTTTTTTTTAATCTGGCGAATTGTTCATCTTTTGTGTTTCATTTTCAGTACAGGTGACACCCACACTGCACTGTGTATTCTTCACCAGTTTCCTCCCTCCACTGGGGCTTGGGTCCCTCTCATCTACCCCAGCTCTCAGCTTTCCATTGTGCAGAGCCTCACAATAGTGTGGGTACGAGCCCTCACCAAATGGTGACCAAGTGCGTCATTAAATTAGCAAGTTCCTGCTCACATCTTCTACTGGAGTTGTATTTAGTCTGAGTTGGGATCTTCTTGAAAAACAATATGGAAGATGGATTCAAAACAGTAGCTGCACAGACTTTGTTTTCCCAAAGACCCATACTGCTGTCTCTTGCATTTTGAAACGCCCCTCTCAGTTCACCCTACCCAGAGGTGACCACCTCTGTTCACAGGAAGAATGGAATTCCAACCCGATAGTTCAGGGCAGCAACTGAAATATCTTCCTGTATTTCCTGGCTTCATAAATCCCTCCCTTATTTCTTTCCCTCCTCCCTTCACCCTCAACAAACCCCAGACCCTTCCTCTACTCCCTTGGCCTGAAAGACATTTATGAGGCTCATCACTGGGGAAGCATCTGAGACTATCCCTGCTTCTCTCTCTCCCCTCACATGAGGGTCTTTCAATCCTTTCCCTTGCCCTCACCTCCTGAGCCAAGCTTAGATATCTCATGCCCCTGTTTATGGGCCCTTGGGATTTGTCCAACAACCTGCAATGAATCTAACGACCCCACAGGTAGTGCAGCTCCATCTCCCAGCCATAAAGCATGGCTGGGTCTTTCATCTGCGATTGCTTATGTCATAAGCCAGTGGGAGGAACAGAAGTGTGGGAGCCACAGCCTTGAACTATTCCAGACTTTCCCCCCTCTTTTTTTTTTACAAGAAAGGGGAAAGAAAGGCCTTGAGAAACATGCTCAAACTTTATGCCAAGCCGATTCATTTCATTCTGGTAGGTTGTGCGAGGAGACTTGATCTCTGGACTTCCCCACTAGCAGTCAGATTTATGCTGTGCTTGTGTCTAAATGGCCTCCAGGGATGCTGACATTTGTTGTCGGCGAGCAGCACGTGGAGTGGTGTTTCTTTCATCTCTGCTGAGGGGTGTCAGCTTAAATTATGAGGGATTGCTCCAGCCTGCATCTGGGTGTGGGAGTCTCTGGCAAGGGAGAGGGGCCGCCCCTCTGCTCTGCTTCTCTGCTGTTTGAAGCTTTTCCTTCGTAATTCTGCTCCTCGGTGTTCCTCCTGGCTCTGGGAAAAATCTCCTGACTCTGTTAGACTTTTCCTTGCCTTTGGGCAAATTGACAAGTATATATTTCAAATGCTGCATCCCTCTTCCTTCCCCTCCCCTCCCATCCCCTCTTCTCCCCTTTCCTCTCTCCCTTTCTTTTCTTTTTCTTCTCTATCCCTCTCTTTTCTCTCTCTCGCTCCCTGCCACCCTCTCCCTCCTCTTTCTCTCTTTTCTTTCTCTCTCTCTTCCTCTCTCTTGCCAGTACCGAGGCTTGAACTGAGGGCCTGGTGTTCTTAGTACTATACCACTTGAGCCACAGCTCTACTTTTGAGTTTTGGGTGGTTAATTAGGGATAAGAGTCTCCTGGGCTTTCCTGCCTGGGCTAGCCTTGAACGGCAATCCTTAGAGCTCAGCCTTCTGAATGGCTGGGTGTATAGTGGCAAGCCAGCAGTATCCAGCCGACACTGCATGTTTGCATGGAGAAGTTGGAACTCTAATCCAGCAGGTCTTCCTTGCTGAAAGAGCATACTGGGGCGTCATTGAACATCCAAGGAGCAGCTTTGGAATTACCCAAAGAAAGTCAAAAGATAATGTTATGCCCCTGACATATCCATATCCATATGTCGATTCAGCGGCTGGAGCCCGGTGATAGATAGCCATGTCAGTTCCTGTTGGCAGCTATGTGGTGACATGTGTCTCTGTACTTCGTGACTTGCCAAGGTGCTGCTCTTTCCTTCCATCTTTGGCTTCTCTCTTACCCAGACCTGCCTAGGACACCTGAGAAGAGTAGAAGCATTTCTTGTTAAACATGTGTGTTGTTGACCATGGAAGAGAACACATTAGATCATGCAAGCCATTGATTCCACCATGTATCCCATGAGCAGCACTTTCTGTTCCTAGAATCAGAACTCCCAAAATCGGAACATGTAAGTTTTGATGGAGAACAGGATTATGAGGTCTAGGGCCAGGAGTCAGCACACTTTGGCATGAGGCCAAATCTAGCCTCCTGCCTGCTTAGGAAATGCAGCTTGATTGGAGCACACCTATTCCATTCATATCACCTGGGGCTACCCTCTGCCCTCTAGGATGGAAGACATAAGGAAATGCAAAAGAAAACACAGAGCCTATGAAGATGAAAAATGTTATTCTCTGTAATTCTACAGAGAAGTTCTATTCCAGAGCATAAGGTACTTCAGGGAAGACAAAATGAGGGACCTGAAGAAAGAATAAAGGTGATTGTAGGTAGCAGAAAGGAGGAATCAGGGGAAAATGAACCATACAAGTGACAGGAACACTATAGAGACAAACCAGTATGACTATTGCTCCCCCCCTCCTCCTCCTCCACCACTACCACCTCCTCCTCCTCCTCCTCCTCCTCCTCCTCCTCCTCCTCCTCCTCCTCCTCCTCCTCCTCCTCCTCCTCCTCCTCCGCCTCCTCCTCCTCCGCCTCCTCCTCCTCCTCCTCCTCCTCCTTCTCCTTCTCCTCATCCTGTTTTCTTCCCTGTCTTCTGTATAGGGGTGACAGAGAAAGAATAAGCAGTTCCCTGTAGGGCTGTCTAGCCTTGGAGATGGTTCTCTTCCCCTTCTCCTTGTTGGGGTAACAGCTCTTTGGAAACGTGCAGGTGTCCTAGGGAAGGCTGGGTATCGTGACAGCAATGGGAGGATCCCCCAGGCCCTGTCTGGGAACATACTCCAGCAATCACACCCTCTCCGGAACCAGCCCCACTCCCACACTTGCTTTCCACTGACTTGGTCTGTTGTTGAGAATCCATGTCTGCAGAAAAAGAGATAAATGAACACTGGTAACACAAAATCTTAGCACAGACCTCTGATCAATAGGAGACTATTACTGACTGACAGTATGTGTCTTGGATCAAGAATAGTTTTTAGGATGAAATGATGGCCATCATTTATTTGTTCAACACCTATCACAACCTAAACAATGCTTAAACCCTGTACATCTATCAGCTCATTTTAATTCTGACAACACAATTACTTTTCCTCATGAGTATCTGAGGATGAGTCTTTATGAGTACATTCAGAATCTAGCACAGTAACCAGTAGGGCCAGAATTCAAGCATAAGTGTAGATGAGTCCAAAAGCCCATGCTTGTAGACACAATGCCTCTTTTCCTGGATAGTGTCAGCCTATGGGCCACTCTTATTTTTTATTTTAATTTTTCCAGTCCTGGAGCTTGAACTCAGGGCCTGGACACTGTCCCTGAGCTTAATTTGCTGAATGCTAGCACTCTACCACTTGAGCCTCGGTGCCACTTCCAGCTTTAATGTTTATGTGGTTCTAAGGAATCGAACCCAGGGCTTCATGCATGCTGGGCAAGCACTCTACCACTAAGCCACATTCCCAGCCCTGGGCCACTATTATTATTTTAGGCTTTACATTTTCATTAGTTACCTTATCTAACTTATTAAGCATTTACACGAAACTGTATTTGGTACAACAGTGACAGTAAAAGAATCTTTGGACTGGGGGGATGGGAGGGGTAAGATGGGAAGGGGAAACAAAGGAGGAGGCAACAATGCTTGGTAAGAAATGTACTCATTACCTTGTCCATGTAATTGTTAACCCCTCTGTATCGTATTTTCACAATAACATAAAAGAATCTTTGGACTCCATAAGACATGCAAATATTATTTTGTTGACCACAGTGATAGAACTTGAGATGTTTGAAGGTAACATAGTTTCATTTTAAGATGTGTTGTGTTCAAGTTGTCCTGCTCCTCATTTTTTTTGTTTTTTGTTTTTTTTAAATTGTGAAAATACCGTACAGAGGGGTTACAATTACATGGGCAAGATAATGAGTACATTTCTTATCAAGCATTGTAGCCTCCTCCTTTGTTTCCCCTTCCCATCCCTTCCCATCCACCCCCCCCCCCACCTCCCCGCCAAAGTTGTAAAGTTCTTTTTTGACACTGTCTTGTACATCTCATTGTTGTAATGGGTCCATCTGTATCCCTATTTAAACAATTTGTTTTTTCCCTTCCCCTCCACAAAGTATACCAACAGTGAAAACAGAGGTTATACTGTGGGGGAGGGACATACAAAGCAACAAAGAAATCATCTTTTAAATATGTTAGAAACAATCGCAAGAAAGAAAAACCATTTGAATACTTATCTTGGGGTTCATTTCGCCTAACATCAACTTATCTGACCTTTTCTGCTTGTCCTGCTTCTCATTTTTAAGGCTGGCCTTCAGCCCTGGCCCCTTTGGAGTCACCTGCCTTGCTAATCTGCATGAAGCTTGGGTAGGATGTCTGCCTGGTAACACCAGAGAAGTGTCTTCTTCACCTGACTGCAGAAACTCCTTGGCTGAAACATGGAGGCCGGGAGAATTTCTAAGCCATGGAAGAGTAGGATGAAGGGTGAATCTGTCCTATCTTTTGTCCTCTCCTTATTTCCCTGAGGTTCTTCATTGTTTGCTTCCTCCTTTCAGTTTTTGCTTCTCCTTCTGGGTTGTCTGGGACCTCCCCTTTCTGTGAAGTTAGAATTACAGGTGTGACCTACCTACTTGATACCAAAGGCTTTAGTGAACAACTTAGAACAGAATCTCTCTTACATAGTCTTTTCCTAAACCTTAGCTGCACTTTTTAAGGATTGAAGTCTCTGTATCTGAGTGCCCAGGAAAGAATGTGATGGATGTTCAAAGCTTGATTTTCCTTACAGATCCCTGTATTCCTCACTGCTTACAGAATGGAATTATTCCACAAAGCCTTGTAGTTACTTTAGTAGGGAGTTGCTTATTTTATAGGTACACATGTTTGAGGCATTGCTGGTCTTAGCTGGTCACTTGGTGTTAGTCATCTGTGCTTTTAAGTAATCCAGTGCTTTCCTTCCATGCCATTTTGAACAATAATGTTTTTGTCTCCTGTGGCAGCTAGAATTCCTGACACAGTGTCTAGGAAGTGGCGTGTGACTTCTCCAGATATATTTTGGAAAAACATAATTTAGGAAATCATATTAATAACTTACACATACTAAGCACTTATCATGTGCTGGGCAGCATTCAGATGCCTTCCAGGGATGGGGACCATCCTGCCTTTGGGCTGTATAAAGTCCACAAAATCATTTGGTACATGATAGACACATGTGCTTTGCAGATGCTTCTTTTCAGCTGCCCCTGGATGTCTGAATTGAGGATCATTTTTATGGCCCTTGAATAATGTTGTAATTATCCAAATGGCCCTTGGCTGAAAACAAATTCTCTGCCTCTGATCTTTACAACAGCCCCTTAAAGCCTCTTACGTCACAGTTTTGAACCTGAAGAAATTTTGGGTCATAGAAAGATGTCTAACTTGCTACACTGGGAGATTCAGAGACAGGACATCACTCTGGTAAACTCCTGAGGTGTCATAGTGGACTTTCTGCTTCCTGCCTTGGGGTTCAGAAGAGCTTTGCTTAGCCTCTTCCTAAAAGTTATCAAAACCATACCTCACAGCTTATTCTACTCACATGCCAAGCCATCCTCCTGGGAGTGTGGCATCCAAGAGTCTTGTTACTTAATAATATACAACTCCAAGAAGTAACTGAAGGACTCACCACATTGTTTTCTATTTTGTCTAGGCAAAAGCGATGATGAAGAAAGTCTTTGCAAGTCATCCCATGGGGCAGGAAAAGGAGCCACTGAGGATGGCAAGGATCACAAGCGCCCTAAACGTCCCAGAACCATCTTGACAACTCAGCAGAGGAGAGCATTCAAGGCCTCATTTGAGGTTTCTTCCAAGCCCTGCAGAAAGGTATTAGGGGAAAGCGGCAGAAAAGGAAGAGCGCTCCATTCTCCTGTGTGTACCTGGATGACTGGGCAGCTGGGGTCCAAGATGTGGGGAAGGAAAATCAAGACAATGAATGAAAGAGAACAGAAGCTCTATTGCAGACTACAGGGACAGTTAAGCTATGGCTCTGGGACTAATATAATCACTTCATGCCTTTTTATAAGTATACCAAGTCCAAAAGACTCTGGTTCACATCTTTTATTTTATTTTATGGCAAGCAATAGGATTACATGGCAAGCCAAGTCGACTCCTCTCCTCCTCCTTGTGTTAGTATCAGCTGTAGTACTCTTTTTTATGAGAGGAGGGGATAGAGTTTGATATGGTGATGGGGACTCATTCATATAGTAGTCCATCTTGCTGTTAATTGGTGTTCCACTGTGTGCATAGGCCATGGCTTATTTGTTCCTTCATCTATGGAGGAATACAGTGTTTACTTTGGGGCTGATACAAGTGGGACTGCTGTGAATATGTGTGCAAAACACTCAGTGTCATTGATACTTATAAACCAACATGTCGAATGGTAACCCCTTTGTACAACTACATAAAGATAAGAAGTTAAATATTATCTACCCCCTCCCAAGAAAACCCTCTCAGTGTTTTGATAGTTTATTTATTTTTAAATCTCAGAATCCAAAGGAAAAAGCAGGAGAGGGGGCACTTAATGTGTGTTGAACGGTTAATACATTTGGCCACACTCTGACATGAGAAAAAGATTAAACTTCGAAACTTTTTCTTCCCTGTCATTGGCTATGCTCCAAGTGAAGTACTGCTAGAAAGTGAGAGGCCCTCAAAATAGGTGTGCAGAGACCAACCATTCCAGGACAAACTCTTAGCCTCCATAGAGTCTCATGTTGATACTTGTGTGCCGATGAAGATACGTGAGTGCACACACAACGGAAGCACCAGCGAGCGAGCTGTGGTGATGTTAAGGAAGGATTACTGGGAGATGTGAGGGAGGTCTCTTCTGTCTGGGGAATCTGCAAGGCTTTGTAGAGCAGGTGGTTTCTGAGCTGGGCCCCTAAGGCAGGGATAGGGTTTCAGCAGGTGCAGGGGTCCCCTTTGTGTCCTTCTGTTGTAGCTGGCTTAGCAGAAGGATGTTTCTTGGATATCTAGTCTATTCTTTCTTCTTCTCTTAAGCCTTACCCAAAGTAGCAGGGTCAAGATGAAGTATTTTCTAAGTCCTCAATTTGCAGGACTTACATGTTTATTTAAGGGGTTCTTTCCAGCCTATCATCTCTGGACACTTATCAAGAAGGTTTGCATCTCTCAGTTCTGCTCTAGAAATCGGTGTTTCCTGGTCTTACCCTTTCTCACAGTTTTTCCAGTCTCTTGCTGTGGCCCAGATAGCTGGAAGATATTTAAACACATTCCTTTATCACCTGCATCCCTACCATCCTTGTCTCCAGGTGCACCCAATGTGTGCTCCTGCATCAGTGTTGTCTCCTGGGCCCTACCAGGTTGCAGATGGCTCTTGTTTTATGTCTTGTTCTCTCTGAGTAAGGCTCACTCAGGACAACAGTAAATAGGAACCTTTGAACAACATCCAAAGTCCCTTAGAGTTAGGGAGAGAAAACCAAAAGTTTTAGGTCAATGAATTTAAGCAAGAGAAGAAAACTGTTTGTTTTTGCAAAGTTATTTTCATTTTACTTCTCTTTAAATAAGTTAAATATATGAGCAATGCCTACAGCTAAAATGCAATAGAGTCTTACCATGTCTCAGAATCATGTGAAGGCCTAATTTCAGAATAAGAAAAAGCCAGAAACACTTCCTGGGAATGTGCATTTATATTGAGTGTTCCCTGCTTTTACCTGGTGAAGTACACCCCCTCTGCCTGCAGAAAAGCATGTGCTTCTGTCCTGGTTTATACTGAACGTGAATCAGGAGCTCAGAAGCTAACCTCTGCAGCCAGCCCGCTGGCCTCCTTGCTGGGACCTTGTCTATGTACTGCACAGGAGATGTTCTGCCTCCTACCCTGAGATGCTAGTAATGCTCAATTCTTTTCAAGGTGAGGGAGACGCTGGCTGCAGAAACCGGGCTGAGTGTCCGTGTCGTCCAGGTGTGGTTCCAGAACCAGAGAGCTAAGGTAATCTGCTTTTCACTTGTGTCTGATGTTGTGATGCTGGCTTTCTGAAGTAGCAGCAGTAGGGCATTTCATTTGCTGCCAAGCAAAGTTTTGTTTTCTTTCCTGAATTCCTGAACAAAGTAGCTTCTCTCTCTCTCTCTCTCTCTCTCTCTCTCTCTCTCTCTCTCTCTCTCTCTCTCTCTCTCTCTCTCTCTCTCTCTCTCTCCTCCACCAATGTCTACTTCCGTCTCTCTCTTCTCCATCTCTCTCCCCATTTCTCTGTCTCTCAGCAGTATTGGGGTTTAAACTCAGAGCCCCACACTTGTTAGGCAGGCATTCTACCACTTTAGCCCTGCCTCTAGCTCTTTTTCCTTTATTTTTTTTTTACAATTTTAAATTAATAATACATTTTTTTCTCCCAATTTGTTCATTAAAATATACTGAAAAGCACTGTGGCTCTCTCCTACTCACAGAACAATAACTATCATTTGCTTGGAGTTGCTGAATTCTTCCTCAGCTTGTTTTACCAGATACTTTGGTTAATTTTAGGATACAGTCTGATTTTTTCATGGCCTGCATCACAATACTCTTATTTATGCCTCTTGCTGTAATTGAGACAACAGGTTCATGGCACCATGCTCATCTTCCAAGTAGTTTTCTTGATTAAAAATTATGTTGTCCATGATTATTGAAGATATAGTGTCCCTGAAAAAGGAAAGAGAAAAAGGGTTTTCTCTTTTCTTTTTTCCCCCCAAAGTGGCTTCTGTATTCTTAGTGGCCATGACTGTGAATCTGACTGCCATCTATATGAATAAATGTCTTTCTGTGTCTTTCAGTAAAACTGTATTCTTTGGGGAAACAGGTAGGGATTGAGAGAGGGTCTCTTCCTACTTCAGCTTCATGAGGTCTGGGATTATAGGTGTGCATCATGTCTAGCTTAATACCATATTATTTAATTTTGCTTATTAATTTTATTCTTTAATTGTTATTTATTCTAAATTGTAAAGTTCTTTGAAAATTTCAAAGAAACACCCCCAAACACCCATGACTGATGGGCAGGATAAATACCTCTACTCCCATTTTCCAGCATCTGCCTCTCACCAGCACAGACAGCCCCAATCACCAGTGTCCTCAAACCTATAAAGGCTCGAGTGCTCCCATTATGGGTTTCATTTGAGAGTTTTCACTCATTTATCCTCCTATCCCTAAAAATGTATGTGGCATGGTCTGTTTTGCCAAGATCCTGGCCATTAGTGGGTGGTAACTTGCTCTCTCCTTACCTGATGATGACTGGTTAAGTTAGTATTTCCATCACTGAATCCTCAGAACAGGGCTGTTGTATTTTTTTCATTAGAAGAGGATGCCATGATGCAGTAAGTTTGAGAAGCTCCCATAATCATAGATTCACTAAGCAGAAGTACACATTTAAAACTCTGAGAAATCTTGCAATAAAGAAATTGATTAAAAAAAATCACATTCCCCTGCTTTCTCAAAGTACGTGTTAACATCCTGTGGAATCCCAGTGTTCCCCAGAACACAGTTTGATATACAAGTGGGATAAGTATTTGCTTTGGTACTAAGCTTCTTACCCAGAGGCATGAATCTCTCTGGAGGGCCAGTAGATGTGGAGTGAAGGGCATTTTCTTGGAACATCCTCAATCCCACCTCATCAGCCGCCATCATTCCACATCTATCCTGGCTGCAAAGCCCACACCCAGGTACTTCTGATTGTCTTACACGAAACTGGTGAAGGATTAGCAGTGACTGGTTCTTGCAGAGAGGAATGTTCTTTGAAGACAGGCTTTGCATTGCTTCTCTGCCAGCTGCATTTGACTTGAGGCACTACTTCACAAGGCTCCTGGACTGTGAAAAAACTGGAGAAACACTTCCTCGACTTTACAAATAGCATCTCTCACCAGAGGGCCCTGGCCCCTCTGTTTCTCTCTCACTGAGTGAACCTCTGCAGGCTCCTGACTAATCCTGTGTTTCTTATCTTCCCAGATGAAGAAGCTGGCCAGGCGGCAGCAGCAACAGCAGCAAGACCAGCAGAACACCCAGAGGCTGAGTTCTGGTAAGCTGGTGGCTCTTTCAGGCAAAACCCTTTGGTGTCTAAGCCTCTCCAACCAGAGGCCTCCAACTGCCCAGCATTTTGAGTGAAGGCCAACCCACACACCCACTTGAGAGAGATTAGTTTTAGATGAGGACTGAAGAAGCATGGAGGACTTGCAAGAGTGTTGAGGACAAGTGAAGTGGTCATTGGAGGTGATGTTAGCCTTGTGCATATCCCCCTTGCTTAGATCCTGCCAGTGTCAGGGGGATGTGCCAGGATCATGTACAAAGTCAAAGCCATGTCCAGTTTCCCCTCTCATCCAGTTCTCCTCCTTCTCATCAAATCCAGTCATCTCACCTCTTGGCTTCCTGTTATTGTGACAAAATACCTTAGAGAATCAACTTGAAAGGTTTAGTTTTGGCTTATGGTTTCAGTAGCTTTCTGTCCATTGGTTGCTTGGCCCTGCTGAAAGGCAGAACATCATGACAGAGCATGCAATGGAGGATGCTGCTCGTCTTCTTGCGTCCAGGAAGTGAAAGAAAAGAGGAAGACGCGAAGGTCCCAATATCTCTTTTCAGGAGCACACATCCAGTGACCTAATTTCCTCCTCCAAAGGTTCACCAACTCCCAATAATGCCACAGGCTTTACCATATGAGCTTTGGGGGTAATATTTTAAGATCCAAACTGTAGAACCCTTCTCCCTCCAAAATGATGTAAAATAATGAAGGCAACGAGTGTTAGATGATAATTCCATCCTTTTTCAAACACAGTTCACAAAGAGTCTTCACACAGGTTGCTGACTTGCTTTTGTCATAAGCACTTTTCTGAGGTGAAGAGAATGCTAGTCCCCCATTTTACAGATGCACAAAGGTGCTCTGCAAGTTCAAATGGGTTCCACACGGGTAAGGGATGGAGGTGAGATTAGAAAGCATCTCTGTAATTCTTTGTCCACTAGACTGAGCTGCCTAAGTCAACCTTACTTGATGTTTCCTCGTCTTTCTCCTCTTTCGTCTTCTTCTTCCAGAGCTGGTAGGAGGGTTGGGAACAAGAATTATCAGAGGCCATGAAGCTCAAAGAAAATATCAGCAGTCTCACTACATTTAAAAACATGATCATTCTTTCTTTTAATGTTTTTATCTTTAGTTATAATTTTCTGTATCATGCAGAATTCAAGATTAATAATGGCACAGGCAGATAAGATAAAGTCTCTAGAGTTTCTGTAGTTTTGCCGCATAAGGATACATTCTTTCTTTCTTTCTTTTGCCAGTACTGGGTCTGGTCCCTGTCCCTGAGCTTCTTTTGTTCAAGGCTAGAATTCTACCACTTCCAGCTTCTTCTGTGTATGTGGTACTGAGGAATCGAACCCAAGGCTTCATGCTAGGCAAGCCCTGTACCACTAAGCCACATTCCCAGCCCCAAAGACATATTCTTTAGGCCAAATCATTCAAAGACACATTGGAAAGCATTTGAAAGAGTTCAGTTATAATTTGGGTTTAAAAAATTCAACTGGGGGGCTGGGAAGGTGGCTCAGTGGTAGAGTGCTTGCTTTGCATGCCTGAGGCCCTGGGTTCAATTCCTCAGCACCACATAAGCAAAAAGAAAAAAGCTGGAAGTGGCACTGTGGCTCAAGTGGTAGAGCGCTAGCCTTGAGCTGAAGAGCTGAGGGACAGTGCCCAGGCCCAGAGTTCAGGCCCCACAACCGGACCCAAAAAAAAAAAATTCAACTGGGACAGGATTTGACAGCTAAGAGAGCATAGTTATAATCAAAATAGTCACAAAGAACATGATCATTCTTAAAGGTATATATATATATATATATATATATATATATATATATATATATATATATATATATATCCATATCCACCAACACAGCCATTCCTGAATGTAAGGGTTCCTTTAAGGATTTATATCTTTTTTTGTTGTTGTTGGTCATGGGGTCTGAACTCTGGATCTGGGCGCAGACCCTCAGCTCTTCAGCTCAAGGCTAGCACTCTACTACTTGAGCCACAGCGCCACTTCTGGCTTTTTCTGTTTATGTGGTGCTGAGGAATTGAACCCAGGGCCTCATACATGCAAGACAAGCACTCTACCACTGAGCTACCTTCCCAGCCCCTAAGGGTTTATATCTTTTTTTTTAAATTTAATTTAATTTTATTTGTGAACATACTGTACAGAGGAGTTACAATTACATGGGCAGGATAATGCGTACATTTCTTACCAAGCATTGCAGCCTCCTCCTTTGTTTACCCTTCACATCCCTTCCCAGCCTCCCCCCTCCCCCCCAATCCCAATCCTTCCCCCCCCCCCCCGCACCAACGTTGTAAAGCTCGTTTTGGACATGACAACTTGTACTTCTCATTGTTGCAACAGGTCCACCTGTATCCTTAAACAACTTAAGAGCAGATCTTCTCACACTTTAATGTGCATATAAATTGCCTGCAATCTTGATAAAATGTAGATTCTGACCCATAGGGAAAGTCCATGTAGACTCCAAGAAGTCTATTTTAACAAAATGTTACTTAAAATAAAAAATCCCATTGCCAATGCAATGTAATGCTGTCTTGTCTTTCCATGGACTGAATTGTGCTGTCACATGGCTAGCCTTGATCCAGAATTTGATTCTTGCAACCTAAGAGTTTCTTTAGCTTCTTACCCTTTAAACTTAGGGCTACTTTTCTATGAGAGAGAAAACTGATAACAAGATCACAGTATTGGAAAAGATGAACAGCAAGCTGGTCAAGAGATTTGAATTTTGTTTTAAACTCTTATTTTATTTTGGACTAACTTTTCTATCTCTTTGTAGCTGAGACCATACATCTCTGTAGGTTGAGGTAATCAGACCTGTGACCTCTGTCTCTGGGGGCCCCTGTAATTTTTAAAGAGAGTCACAGATAGGAGGGGGGCTTTAGTTAGAGCATACATAGTTGTCTGTCTAGACTAACAAGCTCATAGGGAGAAGAATTGTTTCAAGGCATTGTGGGAACACAAACTCTTAGTGCCTTGGACTTTGTTTAAAGGATTCTCAAGGCACATCCTATCATAGACTTAGTAAACAGTAGTAATTGACTCTTCTTCTCATGAACTTCTGTACACAAGTGCAGCTAGGTATAGTCAAAATACACACGACTTCACAGCATCTTCATATTAGCCCTGGGAGACCAGTTGTTTCAATAGCCTAACTTGGCCAATGGGCTCATAGGAGGTTATTACTGAAAGGATCTTTAGGTTCATCTACTCAATTGTTGCCAAACTGGTGCCAAAACCCCTTATTTACATGGGAGACTCTCAGATGATGGCCTTTCATAGGTGTAGGCTTGGAATCACTGATGTCACTTGGTCATCTGTTATTGTAAGTGAGGAAACTAGAGCCTAGCAAGGGAAATGGTTCTCAGCACCTGTGTTCATACCCGTTTGTGGGCCAGCCAGCACGGAATAAGTCTGATGGAGAATATGGCTTCCAAAGCTAGGTCACATAAGGTGTGGTGTTTGTGCTTTGTACTCACTTGGGTCACTTGTTCTGGTTATCAGGCTGGCATGCCATGAGGACACTTCAGCACTTAAGAGAGGGCTATGTAGTGGAGCAACAGTAGTAGTAAAGGTTGTGAAGTCTGGTGGGGTGCTAAGCTGCAAGTGAAGAATTGACCTGCTTCCTTCTTTGCCCCACAGCCCAGACAAATGGTGGCAGCAGTGCTGGGATGGAAGGGATCATGAACCCCTACACAGCTCTGCCCACCCCACAGCAGCTGCTGGCCATCGAGCAGAGTGTCTACAGTTCGGATCCCTTCCGACAAGGGCTCACCCCACCCCAGATGCCTGGAGATCACATGCACCCTTATGGTGAGAGGAACTCAAGCCCCAACTTGCTTGGCTGGGTTTCTCATTCCTTCCCCAAACACATTTACAATGAAACTTCAAAACAGAGTACATGTCCCACAAGATGCTGCTTGGATGGTTACCCATTGGTTACAGAAGAAAGATTCATGCACATTCATCAGTGATGCTTCCATTGCCTTTTATTTTTAGTCCTACCTAGTGACCCTCCCTTACTACACTCTCCTTTCCACTTAACCCAGTGTTAATGACAGATTAGCCTTGGAGACTAGTGGGCAGAGGTGAGCTCTGGAGCAGAAGGCTAACGTCTGGCCTTAGGATACAACTCAGCGTATATCTTTTCTCATTACTTTTAGTACTGCTATTGTTACTATTATTACCATTAAAGTGGTAGTATTATTAGTGGTAGTACTGAGATTTGGGCTCAAGGCCTTGTGGTAGCTGTGAAAGCACTTTACCACTTTTTATTGTTATTTTTATTGTTATTATAAAGCTGGTGTACAGAGGGGTTACAGTTTCTTCAGAAAGAGTGTATTTCTTTTGGATAATGTCACCCCTATCTTCTCTGCTGCCACTATTTAATGCTCCTGCCACCATTTGATTCTGCTTTTTTTGGGAGGGGGTGGTGTCTCCTATTTTGCCCAGGTTTAGAGTCAGATTATGTCCCTCCTATCTCTGCCTCCTACTAGTTGACTTGCAGGCCTTTTTAAAGGTTTTTTTATTATAAAAATAGTGTACAGAGGGGTTACAGTTACATGAGTAAGGTAAGACGTACATTTCCTATCAAGCATTGCTACCTCCTCCTTTGTTTTTCCCCTACCATCCCTTCCTTTCCCACCTCACCCAACTCCCCTTTCCCTCCCCAAGTTGTAAAGTTCGTTTTCAACATAGTGTCTTACACATCTCATTGTTGCAATGGGTCAATCAGTATCCTTGTTTCAACATTTTGTTATTTCCCTTCCCCTCCCCAAAGCATCGCCTTTTGAGAAGGAGTCTTGATAGCTTTTTGCCTGGGTTATAGGAACTATGCCTTTACACAGAGAAAATCCATTGAGAATGTTATGCACTGTTTTAATCTATGACATAATCTGTAATGAATTACCCTGATAAACTAATAATTAAAGTTTTGTCTAGCAACTTTTTAAAATATTAATACTACAGACATAAAAGGTCACACAAATTTTGTCAACATTCCCCCTTAATTAGAATAGTACATTAACAACCCTGAATGCCATCCATTTTGCAAATGCTTTTGGGGGGGACAAAACAATTCAGGGCCTTTGTTGGCCCATCTTACGCACATACATATCCATAGATGTGTGTATGTGCACTGTTCACTAATGGCCATACTACATCCATTTTGCTTCTTTAGTAGACATCTGTAACACTTGGACCAGTCTTCACTTCATGGCTATGGGAAACCAGGGCACATGGGTTTTATGCACATTCTTACTTGTTCAGAGTTTCAGGGGTCTTATTACATGAAGACCCTGTGACATGTCCTTTAGAAAAATGAACAATTAATACCCCATGACCAATTTTATAAGCTCTAGTTTCCAGCTTTTCAGTGACTAGGAATACAGATGAAGCAGGCCCTTCCTCAGGCTCTGGCGCAGAGATCCTGAGGATAGGCACCTGGCCTTCCTCTCCTCTGTCCTACAAATCTGGGGAGACAAAAGGCACTCAATAAAACTTACTGTTTGAAAAGACAAGTGTCTATCCCTGGGTGGTATCGTTAGCCTCACTTGAAGAAGCTGTGTTTTTAAGTTTGGCTGGATTTCCCAGCACTGAAATGACTCACTTTTTGAAGAACCTCATGCCTGTGTTTCATCTCCATTTCAGGTGCAGAGCCCCTTTTCCATGACTTGGATAGTGACGACACTTCCCTCAGTAACCTGGGTGACTGTTTCCTAGCAACCTCAGAAGCTGGTCCCCTGCAGTCCAGAGTGGGAAACCCTATTGACCACCTGTACTCCATGCAGAATTCTTATTTCACCTCTTGAGTCTTCCCCTAGGGTTTGCTGGTTAGCCTCCATATGGAACAACCATATTATATGAGGGGTCACTGGCTTTAGGATGGGGAGGCCAGAGAATAGATGGGTTGGGGAGGGAGTTTTGTTGGGGATGCTGTTGTAAATTGACACGGTGTAGCTCAGCATTTCCAAAGACTGAATACATTATGGATTGCATAGTTTAATGTTTTTAATAGGAGTGTTAGCTTTAGATTTGAAGATGTGTTTATCATTAAGGACAGGGACTTTTAATATAAGCATTCTCATGAAAACTAGATACTTAGAGACTCCTAACAACTTCCCACCATTTTGGGGAAGCACTTGTCAAGAGGTGCATACATCTATCCATCCACACACCATAGGAAGACAGACAGACAGACAGATAGATGTGTGTGTGTGCGCGCGCGTGCGAGTGTATAATCCTTCATACTTTATCATCAAAGTTTATTCTTAATTATAACAGACACCAACTGTACAGCAAAAGTAACTTTATTTTCAGTGTGAACTATATTTAAGGAAATGCTTGATGCACTTAAGTTATAAAACGAGATAATTTACTTTTATAAACTTTATTTTTAGTTTGAAAAGATTTGTCAGCAGGACAGAGGGGCTGTTCCAACTGTCCCTACAGTGTTGAGTGTTTGAGTTTATTCTGTTTCTTAGAGTGTCATTGTGATCTGGAAAGCAGCTCTGTAGCTGGCAGTATTTGCTAGTGGACTTGTACTCTTGTTCTCGTTGAGGTTGAATCACTGGGCTTGCTTGAGTGGGACAGAATAATCCCTAACCAGGATCTTAGAAAATACAAAATCTAGACTCTTGCAGTTTCTGTTCAGTTCTCACACAGGATGATTGGGCAGCATCTGGAAAGATGGTTCTGCTCTTGAGCTCCTGCATCTGGTGTGGGGCTGATCACATGTTCCTACCTCCCTAGGGGACACTGAGGCTTCATTCCCCATAACACATGATCCGGACTGAGGTGGTAATTGTTTAAAGTTACAGCCAAACCATCCACGTGGTAAAGGAGGATACCTGGGAATGCAGAATAGGAGGCTGCCACACCTGAGCCCTGTGGGCAGCTCTGCCAGTCAGAGTCCCTCTGCCAAGCCTACACAGGTGGACAACAGCAGCTCATAGTGGGCCAGAGTCCTTCAAAGGGGAAAGGTTTGGGGTTTGGGCTGAGGGCGCAGAAGAAGGCATGGCATGGTAGTGTTTTAGAACAGAGGTTGACAAAGTAGTGCCTGCAGATCTGGTGTTTTCAAAGATTTTAAAGCATTCTTAAAAGAAAGATGTTGGGACAGACTAAATACTTTTAGACAAAAAGTGTGAAATATTTGCTATTTCGATTTGGCTCTTTACTGGAAAAAATGTTGAGAGTCTATCTCTAAACAGCCTTGTGAAGCTCAGAGGGAGAGGAGAGCTGGCAGAGAACTGGGGCTCCTTCTTCCAGTTCACCCTACTGGAGGTGAACATAGAAGACCCCAGAGCCACCGAAGACAAGGAGAGTGCCACACTCTGGTTTCTAACTGTGGTGCTAGGATGGGATCTTTCTGTGCCAGAAACCTCCTGGGAAACTAGAAAAAGTCAGGGGAAAAGACAGAAGATAACTTAGACTCCTTTTAAAGGGACTGTGTGGCAGGCTTGGCCTCACTCCTGGAGTTGTCATTGGAGCCAATGTACACAGCCACATGTTTTCTTTATGCTCTGCCAGTCCAAAGGAAAAAAGTCCCCTTTTGGTAGAGTCTGTGTTGTGTGATTTTTGTGTACTCTTGCTTATAATGTATGCAAACCAGGAAGACCCCCAAAGCAGTCTGATGAGTGAGAACAAAGCAGATTTTGGTGGGGAGGCTCTGTAAGTGTCTGTGGTACAGACACGTTGGAGAATGTAGCAGATACTGTGTGAGTGAAAACAAATAGAGACCTTTAATTCCACTCTTCAATGGCATACCAAGGTGAAATTAAAAAAAAACAAAAAAAAAAAAAACAAAACCACAAATGAGCTGTTGTTTATTCTGGGGCAGAATGCTGGGCAATACACCAGGAGAACATGGGAATTTGAAATCCAGAGCCTTGGGGACAGGCTTAAGGTGTAATTCTAAATGAGGGAAAAGAGGGAATACTGCAAAATCTAAGAAAGGGGTGTTCAGTCTCTTGCCCAAGTGGACAAAAATCCCAGTCTTACTGAAATCTACACAGCAGCCAGCACTGAGAACATTCTACTTTCACCATAAAGCTCACTCATGTCAGGGACGTTTGTACTATGTGTTGTGTGAACATTTGCTTGGGAATCAAGTCAGTCATCAAACAGGAAGAAGATTTCTCATAAAGGACTGACAGCAAATACTTAGAATGGGAGAGCAGAGAAGCAGATAATGGATTGCTAATAGCGTCTCCCAAAACTTGCAATGATTTAAAGAGTGATAGATGAAAAGATGGGCAATTTTTATGTGATTTTAAGAAAGAAGTACAGAAACAGTGTGAATGAGAAGCCAGGAGACATGAAAGATAACATTGTTCCATGTCTGTTTTCTTACTCATCTGCCATTGTTCAGACCCTCTCACCCTTTATTCATCTACCCCTTGCTGGAGGCTGGTTTGGCCTCTTGCTGATGGTTTGGAAGAGGAGAGGTGAATTACAAGGCCATGGTGGTGGGGGAGGATCCCACTACAGAAGCCTATATTTCAGACTGGCCTCCTTTGGGCTGGATATGGCTCCCAGCTTCAATATCCATCAAGATCCAAGGAGTGAGACATTTCCCCCTGTTTTCACTCATCTTTCAAAATCAGCATTTTGAAGAAACATCCGTGTTTGCCTTTCTTAAGAAGCCTATAGCCAGGTGCCAGTGGCTCATGCCTATAATCCTAGCTATTCAGGAGGCTGAGATCTTGAGGATCACAGTTCAAAGCCAGCCCAAGCAAGAAAAGTCCTTGAGACTCTTATCTCTAATAAACCACTAGAAAATCAGAAGTGGCATTGTGGCTCAAGCGGTAGAGTGCTCGCCTTGAGCTAAAGAGCTCAGGGACAGCGCCTAAGCCCAGAGTTCAAGCCCCACAACCGACTGAAAAAAAATAAAAGGAGCCTGCAAAGCTGGGATGGGTAGCTATATCAGGTAGGGGCTGGTGAATGCTGCCATGTCCTCAAATAGACTCCAGATTTCATAACAGTCCAAACACAGTGGAAATGTGCGTATTTGTTCATGTAGATGACCCAAGAGAGAGGTATCTTCAAAGACATCTTTTCTTCCAGTCACAATGAAGGTTTTACTCATTTGTCTGAATCTTTTAGTAGGATCTGAATATATCTTTTTTTCTTTCCAACTCTAATAAGACATGTAGATCTTAACTCCAGCTTCTTCTCTATGGAGGAGCTGCACTCTACTGAGCTGATGGCATGTGGTAGCTACAGGGATGACATTTGTCTCTGCCTCATAGGAGGGGAATGAAGGCAGGCAGAGGCATGAGATGTACAAAGAAGTTAGTTCTGCCTCTGACATATGGAAAGGGCAGGTGTGTATTAGCTGTTGTCCTGTGAGTCAGACCTACTTTCAGGACTTGGTCATTGATGACTAGCTTGGAAATCTTAGAAGTCTGAGACTCCAAAGAAGTCTTTCAAGAAGTCTCAGAGCATCTTTTAAAGAAAATGGAGATAACATTGGTTCCTCTGAGCTGAACAGGTGCACCCACCCTCATTTCTTACCATCAGTTTGTTGAACCTCAAGGTGGGTCTCACTCATCTGACCAGCTATGTGGGGGAGTGACTTATGTCATGTTTGGTTTAAGGCATGAAAACAAAATTCCAATTAGAAAAATACTTTATGATCTTTCACCCCCAGAAGTGATCATGACACAGGAGAATTCTCCAACTATCGCATCACTTTCTTTTCATGACCTATGTCCAGGAAAAGATGTGAGGGTTGGTATCAGAACAGAGAGCCTGGAGCCCAGGGCACAGCTTTTACTGCCTGGGAGAAAATGGAGTTGGTGTGACATCAACCAAAAGTGGAAAGAAGATGGAATTAATCTCTTCAGTTTTCAAACTAAATTTTTAACCAAGTTGTAAATGAAACCAAAGTCATTTTTTCTAAGTCAATCCAAACTAGAAAGAAAATGGTATTAGTGCAATGAAACTGTACTACCAAGAGTCACAGTTGAATCAGAATAAAATTAATAAACTGTTTTCTTGAATCCCTTTGATTTACCATGGCATACTATGTTCAGTGATAGGAAGAAGAGAGCTATCATTGGGCTCAAAGGAAGACCTGAAGCCTTCATGATAACAATATAGTCTTTCTCTCTCTCTGAATGAAAAGGAAAGCTCAAAGTTATTACCTTAAGGTTTGTGCCACATAGGAAGTTTCCTAGTTCCCTAAACATGACCATGAGCAAGGTTCTCAGCTTTCATGCCTTCATCTATGAAATAGAGCCAGTAACTGGTCTGTCGGCCATGTTGGTCATTGTGAACACCAAAGAAATAAGAATAAGCACTACAGACTCTACTGTGCTATACAAACTGGAAGGCAACTCAGCGTATGATCCCAGGGGACATGCACAGACAAGTTCCTTGAACATAGTATATGAATGATGCTCAGCTTGGTCAGATGACCACAGCATAGAAAGAATGCTCAGGTCAGAGTGTGCATTTTTTGTTGTGGTTGGTGGTGGGCCTGAACTCTGAATGTGGGTGCTGTCCCTCAGCTCTTCAGCTCAAGGCTAGCACTCTACCACTTGAGCCACAGCATCACTTCCAGCTTTTTTCTGCTTATGTGGTGCTGAGGAATCGAACCCAGGGCCTCATGCATGCAAGGCAAACACTCTACCATTGAGCCACCTTCCCAACCCCTGCTATTTGTGCTTTGAAGGGGTGAGTAGAGCCTGCCCCTAATCTATAGTGAGGACATGTCTAGGTAGTTTTACGTCTGACTGATTCATTTGCCCCTTTAGCAACTTACTCATTTATTTACTCCTTTCATTTTATCAACAAGTTGGAATGTATTAGGTTTTGAGATGGGTAATAGAAGAATTGGGTAGAAATAGATAGTGACTCTGCCCAATTAGAGATTGCAACTTAATAGGGGAAATAACCATTAATCTAAATACTACTAGCACTTGCACTGCCTTAAGAGTCACAAAGGAGGAGACTGTCTAGTTTCTGTGATTAAATGGATCTGATAAACTAAGTTTCTCTAAAGGGAGATCATTGGTCTGCTCTGAAGATGCATTTTATAGTATCTTATACTGCCAAATATCTTCAAATCAAAGGAATGGGCCACTGTCCTTCAATCAAGTAAGCACTGACGTGGGCTTTCAATGCTTTCTCGTCACACTGCATTCATTCATCTATTTCTGATAATATCTGATAGCAAGTTAGGTTCAGAACTGAGTTAATTTCTGGCTCTGAGTCTGACTTTTAAATTCCAAGGTACAGAGCAGTCTTAGGATCACATGCAAGCCCAGACACTGTAAGTGGTTTGAAGAAGTCACGGTATCTATCCTGCACGCAAGGAGCTTATATTCTAGTTGAAGGTAAAGAGACACACAAGTGGATTTAACGTATATGCCTACACCTGCCAAGTATCTGACTACTGGTACAGATGAAGTGTCTAAGAGAGTTTAGAAAACAAATTGATTATTGGGACAAGGAAATGACAAAAGAGTCTTGCCAAGAAGGTGGGGGGGGTGGGAGTCTCAGCCTTCAAAGGCAGGTAGAATTTAGATGGTTGGAGAAGAGGAAGAAGGCATTTGCAAGAAAAGCCCTAGACAGAAGGCAGGGCACCAGGCACCCACATGGGTGAAGGCATGGGGAGTAAATGTGAGGTTCTGAGTGAGGCTGGTGGTGAGACTTGGGGACAGGAACTCATTGCCAAATCACCCTAATTCAGATCAAAGACACTCTACCTCAAGGTGTGGCTAGGGCTGCTAGCCATCCCATGTAAACAACACTCTTCTTAGCTGGCAAAGCTGACCTGGAATAAATCCTGCATTTCTCAGTCTTCATTACAGCATTTCTAACCATGAGATAAGCCCAAGTGTCACATGACTTTCTTTAAAAGGCAGTTGGTGTGTGCCTATGGTGACGCGGCAGGTGGAGGAGGCCCAGGTTCCTGAGGACTCCCAGAGCCCTGTCACTGCTACAGCTATGTCTTGACCTACATGAATATGAGAAATAAACATCTTTCTTTTTTTAAAAACACTGTTGTTTGGACTTTTTTTTGATTCAAGGCCAAACCTAATCTTAACTAATACATGATGACAAATCCAGATAAGAAATCTAAGCATTAAAAAAAATCTACTAAGGTAAAGTATAAAAGACCCAGAGACAATATGTGGTCAAGGATGAGAAGAGACAAGAGAGGAGGAGGAATGGCTACTTTGATTCTAGAATCTATAGATGGTTTGAAGACCCCAAACTTTAGAGTTCCCTCCCTTAAAGAAAAGGCAGCTAGGAGCTGGGAAGGTGGCTCAGTGGTAGAGCGCTAGCCTTGAGCTGAAGAGCTGAGGAACAGCACCCAGGCCCATATATATATATATATATATATATATATATATATATATATATATATATATACACTCACACACGTATATATGTATATATATATATATATATATATATATATAATTCCATATTGGTTATAGTCACCTATATATATAGGTGACTATAACCAATATGGAATTTAATTAGATTGTCCAGATTCCCAAAGGAGAGTGAGCAGTGTTAGGAAATAGTGCATCCATCCAACCCATTCTAGCCCTTACTGGACCTGAAAAATAAAAATGTTTTATTTGCAAACACTTCCTTGTATACATGCTTGCATACACGTGTACAAATATGCTTACTCACAAGGATGTACAGAAATTACAGTCCCAAGGCTAGCCAGTTATTTACCCTTAACCTTAACTCTGAATTACTATTTGGGCCAAAATAAAGTCTTGGTTATATGTATATGTGTTGGGGATTCAGGAAAGTGGAGGTTATAGAGGATCAAATGCACCTTTTAAGTCCTATAAGAGGAAGATGCTTCTTTCTGCCATCCATAATTTGGAGGCGAAGCTATTTTTTAAAGGATGTAAGGAAACCAAAGCATCAGACCTGCCCCTTCTCCTTTGGACATGCCAAAAAAATCTATCCAATAGTATCTGAAGGAGACTGTCATGGGGGGAGATCAGGTAGAATCAAATTTATCACAAAGCATACATTATATGGATAGCAAGCTATTTATTGATCTTAGTGAAGAGCCCACTGGATATTAAATTTAGCTTAGTAAATATCTTTGAAATGTCTGGCACATGCCAGCACAATGCCAGGGACTAGAGGGAGAAAGAAAGGTGGACATGGAGGAAATAACTAATCACCTTACATCTGTGCTTAGTCTGCATTCCCTGGTCAAGGACATCCAGGGGTAGTTTCCATTAAGCAGTTGGATGTATCCTAATTTTGTTCTTCATCTTAGGACACAAAGTGAATAACAAAAATGTAGACAGTAGGTAATGAAATATAGCTGATACTTAATGTAGGCTGATGGTCCGAGATATCCTGATTGAACACTTTGTCAAGATTCTCTTTGAATAACGGTTAACAAATATGACCAAGTCCTTGTTTTCTTATTCTGTTAGCACTTCCTTGCTGACAAGGCATTGGATTAAAAGGTGATAGTAAATAATGAGAGAAAGAGTGCAAGAAAAGTTCGAGAATTCTACTAGTGGTGTGCTTACTTAGTAAAAGATAAGTAAAAATGAATACATTTTTGTAACCACTAAGCATCTTGTTTGCATATTTCAGACTAATGCTACAACTTCCTATTTGGTGACCCAGTGTTTGCATTTGTATTTTTTCTTTTAATATTTTTAAATTATATATATTTTATTGTAAAGATACTATACAGAGGGGTTACAGTTACATGAGTAAGGTAATGAGTACAGTTCTTTTTTTTCCTGTTATTTTTTTAATTTTATTTGTGAACATATTGTACAGAGGGGTTACAATTACATGGGCAGGATAATGCGTACATTTCTTACCAAGCATTGCAGCCTCTTCCTTTGTTTACTCTTCACATCCCTTCCCAGCCTCCCCCCTCCCCCATCCTCCCCCCCCACCGACGTTGTAAAGCTTGTTTTCGACATGACAACTTATGAGTACAGTTCTTCTTAAGCATTGTTACCCCCTCCTTTGTTTTTCCCCAGCCATCCCTTCCCTCCTCACCTCCCCAACTCCTCCCTCGCCTCCCAGTTGTAAATTTGTTTTCAACATAGTGTCTTGTACATCTCATTGTTACAATGGGTCAACCTGTATCCTTGTTTCAAGATTTTATTTCCCTTCCCCTTCCCAAATTAGAAAAATGTATATACAAGATGCAGGACACTGGGATCAAATACACTGACAACAGGGGTGATACCATGGGGGAAGAACATAGAAAAGAAACAAAAAAATCACATAGTACATTAAAAAACAGCAATGACAAAGATAAAACCTCCTGTGTCCTTTTCTTGGGATTCATTTTACTTAGCATTATTTTATATCGTCATTTGTACATAGCTTTTGACCTTTTTTGCTTGTCTAATAAGATTATCCTAGATAAGCAGTATGGAGGTTCCTCAAAAGACTACACATAGAGCTCCCCTATGTCCCAACAACCCCATTTTTGGGCCAAAGAGTCACAAACAAGGCCATACCAAAGATATTTGCATTTGTTTTTTATGGCCCAAATTGCTCAAATGTTCAGTGTACAACACTGTAGCCACAATCCACCCGATGCCACTGAGAACTTGCCATATGGCTAGTGATACATGTTGAATTGAAACCCACTTGTACTGCCATTTTTACCCCTTTAAACATGATCACTGGAAAATTTAAAATTCTGTTGGTGTTGCTATCATATTCTTTTAAGAGAGCATAAACCTGGACCACAGCCTAGTTCACCCTCTGACTTTCAACTCAGCAGAGAGTGCTAAGAGGAGAGCTCCAAGTCGACTCTGCTCTGCTCTGCCTGGTCCAGTGCCCAGAGCCCCTTCACCTACTGCAAGCCACAGGCCTTTGCCGGCCTTTGCAAACTACAGTCATGAGCGTCAGGTCACTCAGAGCCAGCCCTTTCCCTCTCCTGATAATATCACAAGCAGCTCTCCTTCTGAAAGGCAATCTCTCACCAAATCTCAGACTGTTCATCATGCAATATGAGGACAAGGAGGGGTTGTTGATGGAATGTTCTAGTACCCACAAGAAGGTCAGTTCTAATCCAGCCTTTCTCTACTCCTCACCTTCCTCCATCAGGCCAAACCTCTCTTCTCTCAGCAAACCCCCTTTTCTGGAAGGGTCCCTCATCTCTGCACGCCTCTAGCCTACTGCCATCTTAGAGTTCTCACCAGCAGGCCTGGGCTAATGGCAGGCACAGCACCAGCTCACCTCACCAGGTTGAATCCCAAACACATGCCTGACATCTCACAATGGCTGGTTCAAACCCACTTCCAAGCTCCACTTGATTTGTCAAAATAATCCTTTTAGACAAGAGGAAGATGGGTTGTGGAAAGGTTTATCCAGGATTCCCTTTGGGTTTTTGGCAGCACCAGGGCACTCTACCACTTGAGCCATGATTCTAGCTCTTTTTGCCTAAGTCTTTCAGGTAGGGTCTCATGCCTTTGCCTGGGGCCAGCCTCAGACTTTCCTCCTGCTAGCTTTGCCTTCCATTTAATTGGGATTATGGATGTGCACCATCATATCCAAGCTTGGTCCCTAACTTTTGCAGGGGCTAGCCTCAACCCATGATCTTCCCCATCTTTGCCTCCCAAGTAGCTAGGATTAAAGGCATGGGCCATTGCATCTGGTCAGTGTTCCCTATGTTAAAGTCACCCCCCATGTTATCAGCTTTTCAGGCTTTAGCTCTCCCCTTGTCCCTTTGTCTAATCCATGATCATATCCAGTGACTTGTGCCACCAAAGCATTCCTAAAACTACTATTAAAAAAAATCTATCCCCATTGTCCTATTCTATACCATTGCTTTGCATGAAGAACAAGTAGAATCTTTGCCACCGCATCCCATGCACCACCGGATATTGCCCTTCTATGCCTCAAGTCAATGTAGTAGGTTTGTGCTAAGGGATCCAGAATGTATGGGAGGAGAATAAATGGCTAGTCAGTGGCAGAATCACAACAAAGTGGGTTTCCCAACCCATGTGCTGAAATGGGACAGATACCAGCTGGTGGACAGGAGGCCTCTATGCCCGGGACCTGTTGTCAGCTGGAGTGGCCCCACTGTGACAAGTGTTTCTTCTACCAGTGAAGTACAGAGAGGGCTGACCCAATTTTTCTGCCTTATGAATGGAAAGACATGAGCCAGGAGAGGATTCTTTGGTGCCCAGGTACTAGCAACTCACCTGCTTGCACCTTGCAGCTAGGCTCAGACTGCATGACATTCCTCCATACCCAATCTGATGGACAGGGGACAGGTGGGAGGGAATGGACAGGAGATACGAGTCAGCCAGTGCACAGCACAGGTGGAGGCCTTTCTCTTAAGGTGAAGAATAGGTTTGGATTGCAGGTGATCCCCTTAACCTCCAGGGCCCTCTCAGTTTCGTGACCTGAGCCACTCCTGACCCGGCTCTGCCCCCTGAAGCGGGACAATTAATCTTCACCCCTTCACAGTCGTCATTCACACTCATTCAGCAGCATAGGACCTGTGCTGCTCTCAGGAGGCAGACGAAGCTTATTGTCAACACCCTTTCTCCATCCTTATCTCTGATTGCTGGAGAGAGAGATGCTGCCATTTACAGGGTTTCAGGCAGTGTCCAGCAGGAGGGGGAGGGGATTGTAGCCTTGGGGACCAGTGATCCAGAAACCTGTTTACAGGGAGGTCTAAGACCTTAGGCCAAAACATCTGAATAACAACTAACATTTGTGTAGACCAGCCACTTTTTTCAAGAGTATTGCCCTTGATTCCCAGTGTTAGGGGCCCACTCCATCCAATACCAGAGGAAATGGGTTCCCAGCACTTAGTTAATTTGACAAAAGTTATTAAACTTGCATCTGTTGAAATTGGTTTGTTTGTTGTTGTTTATTTGGTTTTGGTGCTGGTTTGGGGGCTTGAACTCAGGGCCTGGCCACTGTCCCTGAGTTGTTCTTTCTTTTTTGTTTTTGCATGGGGCTAGTGCTCTATTACTTAAGCCACAGCTCCACTTCTGGCTTTTGGTAGTTAATTGGAGGTAAGAGTGTCATGGACTTTCCTGTTTGGGATGGCTTCGAACAGCAATCCTCAGATCCCAGTCTCCTGAGTAGCTGGGATTATAGGTATGAGATACTAATGCCAAACTTATTGAAATCATTTTAAGAAGAGGGACAGGAGAACAGAGAGAAAAAGAATGAGTTTTATCAGGGTACATTGTATGCATGTATGGAAATGTCACAATGAAATCCCCTTGTGCAATATATGCTGCTAAAAATGACAAAAGCAACAACAAAAACTCAGTGCTTTGACTGAGTCACAGAACAGAATGGGGATGTAAAGGTCCCAAATTTAATACAAAGCCTGTATCATTATGTATGTCTTCTTTCTCTCCTTCCCTCCCTCCTTTCCAACTCTCCCTCCCTTCACCCCTCCCTTCTTCTGTCTTTCCTGCATTCCTTTTTAATTTAATGATGGTCTCTAACGTAGAATGGTTTTATTTATGATTTTTCAACCTTACAACGCTGCATACACTTTGAGTAGAACCCGACTTTGAATTTTGATGTTTTTCTGCTGGGAATAGGTGCTCCAACACTCTCCTGAGTGTCTGGGTGAGTGGCAGCTGTGAGGGGCAGGACAGCAGCCTATTTTCAACTCACAATGGATTTATCAAGACATAGATCCATTGTAAACTGAAGGACATCTGTATATGTCAGGCACCAAGCACTGTATGTGCGGAGCCGTCCCTCTCATGGAGTTTTGCCAGGTAAAACTTTTGCATGCTGGAGCAAACCTTCAGTTTCCTTAGACATCTTAGTTCTTCTGTAGCTTTTAACTTCATACATAGAATATTTTCCATTTAGTCACTTCTTTGTGATCTAAATTAATTGAGGCCAATAGGCAGTAAATTAAGCACAGACCATGTTATGCCATTAACAATTTACTTTAAAATAATTCTACATGGACAGTGTAATACTACCCTGTGTGTGTGTGTGTGTGTGTGTGTGTGTGTGTGTGTGTGTGTGTGCACGTGTGTGTGCGTGTGTGTGTGTGTGTGTGTGCGTGTGTGTGCATGTGTGTGTGTGTGTGCGTGTGTGTGTGTGTGTGTATCTGTGTTTTCTCCTAAGACTTTTTTGCCCCTTGACAATGATTGTCTCAAGATTCACCCCTAGAGTGACACATCGCTGTAGCTTATTCATACTATTGAGGAATATTACACTATAAAAATAAAGCACATTTCTTATGGGCGAATGCAGGGAGGGCTGCAATGTATAAAGAGAAAGGGCCTTGGAGAATGAGTGTGCCCCTGAGGGGGATAAAGCAGATGGAATGTGGGGCTTGTAGTCAGACCAGGATCAACATTGGCAGGGATGATAAGCTTCAGACATGGTTTCTCACTCAAGGTTGATAGCACTGTTGTGAAAATTCATCTAACAAGTTCTTTCAGAGTACAGGCATCATCTACAGGGTAATGCCTAATTTAAGAGAAGAAGAAACGAACTCACATGTACCGATTCCTTTCTCTGAAGAGTTGTTGTACCCCTTTATGAACTCACACATACCTCGACTGCTCAAACACGAAGAGCAGCAGATGAGAAGGTGACTAGCTGTTTGGCCCAGCCAAATGTATTACAGGCACTATTTTAGGGTTCGTCCTCAATTGTTTTCTCTGTTCACTCATGTTATGAATTCTTTTTGACTGAGAGAATCTAGGCACTGTTAGTACAAAGTGGGATAGTGACTTTCTCTAGAAAGTCACAAATAACCAATAAGAAGATTTGCTTTGAAGCGTGACATGTGTTCCACAGGACCAACACAAAAGACAGGAGAGGAAAGTGTTCCATTTTAGCAGATAGGAAAATGACAGTAGGATTAGCATATCAAATCACTAGTATTGCATTTCTTTCCTGTTGGTGCTATAACGAACAACCACAAAGTTAGTGACTTAAAATCAATCACATAAGGCAGTTTTTTCCTTTCAGTTTCATGGTCAGAAGTCTGGGGAGCCTCATAGGACTCAAACAAGTATGCTCACAGGGCTGGCTCCTTCTTGAGGCTGCTCCTATGTCATCTGACCTACAAAGGTTGCCATTATTCCTGGCTCACTACATCACTGTTGCCCCTTCTGATATCACCTCTCTTGCTGCTGTAGCTAGACCCTCCTCTTATAAGGACACCCGTATATATTTAGGTTCCACCTAGATAACTCAGGATAAGATCTGTGTCTCAAGATCCTTAACTTATTCAAAGTCCCTTTTGCCCTATTCAGTAACATACACAGACTCTAAGCATTGTGACATGTGTATCGGGGGGCTATGCAACCTCTTGCCTCAGTGCATTGTCTTCTGGCCGTGACTAGGTATCATGACATCACCCCTGCACCTTGTTCACTATATACAAGAGAAGTGTAGATCAAAGAGGAAAAGTGTCTTGTTCATTGTCACGTCACTGTCAGGAATCTTGAAGCAGAGTCTGGAGTCCATCTTCCATAACTACAGCAAGCTGAATCTGGTCTACATCCTCCAAAACTTCCAGAATGACAGCCAGGACCCCTCCCCTCACTAGATCCAATGTGTGACTGGAACAGTGCTCCGATGTCACTGGTTCTCAGAACTAAGGGAAAATGACAGGTTCCTGGGCCCAATGACTTTCATCAGATTAGGAAAGAAATTATGAGTAGTTCTATTCCAAGTTCTTACATTAGATTTTTCCACATGCCTATGGTCCTAGATGACTGAATCACAGCTGAAGTAGAACATAAGCTGGGCATGGTGATTCACAGCTGTAATCCCACCCATGGGCAGGTGGATGCAGGAGGATCACGGGTTTATGGCCAGCCTGGACTGTATGGTGAGATTCTGTCTCAAAACAAGCAAAACAAAAGAAACAAGAAAGAGATTTAGAACATGGTTTGCATAGGACATCAACTTTCTAAGGGCTGTTATTTCTCAAAGAAAAGGAGATTATTTCCAAAAGCTAGTTAACAGAGATTGATAAAATTTTGGAATAAGATAATGAAGGGTGGACTTTTTGTTCAGTTCTGTGCAGCTTATGTCACTATGTAATAGTTTTGGAGCATTTAAGATAGGAAACTGAGATAAATTATGCACAGGCATTAATATGTACCTGCATCTCACTCAAGACAAATAGTAGGTCAAAATGTGAAAAGGATGGGTAGGAACTCTCAAAAATGGGTTGATCCTTGTTCAAAGCCAACCAGGGAAAGAAAGTCTATGGACTCTATTGCCAGTGAACCACAAGAAGCTGGAAGTGGAACTGTGGCTCAGGTAGTAGAGTGCTAGCCTTGGCCTTGAGCAAAAAAGCTAAGGCACAGTGCCCAGACCCCAAGTTTAAGCTCCATTACTGGCACACACACACACACACACACACACACACACACACACACACACACACACACACACACACAGAGCACACTGGTGGTTTTTTAAAAATTGTACTTAGTACTTAAAACACCTGGATAAAAAGCTCAAAAGCCAGACGTTTTGACACTGCACAGAAAAGCCTTGAGAAGCAGTATGCCATCAAACCGATAAATGTGTATTTTTTTCCATTAGTAGATGTAGGTCTGAAACAAATCCACAGTTCTTGCCTCATTGTGAGTTAAAGCATCTGTTATGTTAAGTTGGTATGCCCAGCTCAGTACAGCTGATAAGAGTTTGGATTCCAGCTGAGCTCATATTAATACTCTTCTTTCTTGATGGGGCCAGAATCCCCACCTTCCCATTCCAGTGTACTGTGCCCTGGGCCTCTGGGTCTCATTGATAGACAGTTGTGAGGGCTTCACCCCCTGCCCCATCTGCTATGCTGCTGGGATCCAGCCAAGCCCCTCCCACATGGAGCACACTCTGCCACAGCACTGTGCCAGCATCTCATGATGGAGAATGATGTGCCCAGCATGACCCTCTGCTCAGGTGCTGACATGTATGACATTCCTTCCCACCTCTGGGCCACTCTACAGATGTGCTGCCTCCATTTGAAGTGCCCTCCTATGCTCTTGTACTTCATGAACCAGCTGCCTGCTCTAAGTTTCATGATGTTGCTGTACACCTACCCACCACGCAACCACCCACTACATCATGACCCACCACACAATAACCCACCACCCAACAATCTACCCTGAAAACTCCACTATGCAATGACCTACCTATCACAAACCACCTACCATGCAACCATCCACCACGTGATGACCCACTACACAACAACCCACCATGCAAGCTTCACCACACAATGACCTACCACAAACCACCCACCACACGATGACCCACTACACAACAAACCTCCATGCAACCATCTACCATGTAATCACCCACCACACAAGGACAACCACACAATCGCCCACCATACAATGACCTACCACACAATTATCCACCATGAAACCACCTACCATGCAATCATCTACCACATAAGAAGCCTTCCCTTTCTCCAGCATCAGGCAACTGTGATCTGTATAAAGTTTCTACCTCTGCCGGTCAAAAAAAGACTCTTCCATTTCAAAAACCAAAAACCTTATTTCTGATTTCCAAGTGATATCCCACAATGGCCAATTCCAAGCTATCAAAGTTTAACAACTAGTTTTCACATTTCCTGAATATTTATCAATGGACTCTGCAGAGTATGTCACTGATTTATTTCCCTGGCAGAGCTAATCACTACTATTTTAAAAAATCACCCACACTGATTATTATTCTTGGTGGGGTATACCGTGGGTTTTCAAACACTAGCCTAGTTTTCTGCTAGAGGGCAGAACATAGTATAAAGCACATATACTCTGAATTGGATACCTTGCACTCTTAGCCCTGCCTTGGTGCTTGCCTGCTCATTACTCATCTTTCTGCTTGCTTTCTAATCTACAAAGTGGGCTCATTAGGTTTTTATTGCTATTTTCAGTAGTTGGAGTATGGCGTGTCTCCTGCAAAATTCATGCTGAAATTTGATTACCACTGTGAAAACATTGTGAGATACAGCCTTTAAAAGTCATGGCTCAAGTGGGAGAGAGCTTGGCTAGCAAGTGCAAGGCATGGATTTCAAACCCCAGTATTGTACTAAAAGAAGGAGGTAGAGGAGAGGAGGAAGAGAAGACAAGAGATTATTAGACTGTTAGAATAATTGCTTATAGCCTTTCTCAGATGGCTGGGGTAGTTAGCATGAGGGTGAGACATTATAAAGCAGGACCACACTTTGTGTTTTGTCTCCCCCACACACGTGCACCTGCCCTTCCCCTTTCTTACCAAGTTTTGACACAAGACCCTTGCTGGATATGGCTATCCAATATGATGCTTTTAGCCTTCAGAACCAGGGGCTGAACAAATTTCTTTCTTTTTCAAATACAAATTACCTAGCCTTGGCTATTCTGTTACAGTAGCAGAAACTGACCAAGACACTCTACCACAAATCAGCATAAATGACACACATTTCTTTGCTTGTGGCTCTGTAGGTGGAAAATCTGAGCACAATAAAAATGGGTTCTGGGACTCAGGAGACTGAAATCAAGGTGTTTGCCATTCTGTGTGCTCATATTGAGGCTTAACTAAGGCAAATCTGCTTCTGACTCACACCCATGGTTGTCAGAGTCCGGTTTCTTAGGCTGTAGGCTGAACTTGCTTGCCTTCTTGCTTCCTACTGGTTGGTGTTGCTCTTTGTACCTAGCCCCTTTTCATGGTCCCCTACTGCCTCCTCCATTATCTAAGCGGGCCAGGCATATCTCCCTTCCATTAAGTCCTTCTCACCCCCTTTAATCTCTTCAGGAAGAGTCCAGTCCCTAGTAAAGTCTCATCTGGTTAAGTTAGGTTCACCAGGACAATCTTCAGATCAATTGATTAGTGTCTTAAATTATATCTGTGAAATCTCCTTGGCATATGACATAGCACAATCCCTGAAGTGACATTTCATCTAATTCATGGGTACTGCTCAGATTCAGCAGAAGGTCATTATCCACAGGTGAGAGATATCCAGGTTTCTTAGAATTCTGCCTCCCAAAATACAGCTAATAATAGTATCGACCCCAAAAGGTTGTGAATTATGTATGAAATGAATTCAGAATAGTTTTTGGTGCATAGTAAATGCTCAGTAAATGTTAGCCAAAGATATTACTAAATGAGAGATAGGGTTTTTTTTTCAGTGAATAGTTCTTGGATTATTTATCTTGGCTCCAGAGCCAGATACCCTTGGGAACCCAAGAGGTATTTGTTAAATCAATGAATGAATCTCACTCACACAAATATATATAACACAATGTCTCTTCAATATTAGCAGATTCAGATGCCATCTAGTCCAGTGTCCTTATTTTAAGTATCATAAAATAAAAGTCTAATTTGACAGTGACAGCCATTGATTAGGGGAAGAACATTCACTAGGTAACAAACCTTATGTTTCTTGGTCAAGTATCATTATGTGCTGCATTCTACACATATTGTCATGCAGTTGACATTGACCTCTAATTGTTTCTTGTTTATTTTACCCGGCAAATCTCTCAGTTGCCTAGGATATGGAGGATGGTTGAACCTTTAGCTTATCTCCTTACAGCACCTAGCTAGCTAGCTCTGGGCCCAGGATGAGTGGACTGAGTTATACTAAGTCATGACATTATGTTCTGTTTATCATTCAACTGTATGACCAATTAGGATGCCAGAGATATTATCAGCAAGATGCTTGTGTAATGATTCTGAAGGAAGCTGATTTTAGAAATAGTCAAACCCGGGCTGGGAAGGTCACTCAGTGGTAGAACGCTTGCTTTGTATACATGAGGCCCAGGGTTCGATTCCGCAGCACCGCATAAGCAGAAAAAAAAGCCGGAAGTGGTACTATGGCTCAAGTGGTAGAGCACTAGCCTTGAGCTGAAGAGCTGAGGGACAGCACCCAGGCCCAGAGTTCAGGCCCCACAACTGGACCCCCCCAAAAAAAAGAAATAGTCAAGCCCTTAAGCACGTTTCACTCTGGCGTTTTCCATGTTTTATTGATGTACAAGTTCTAAAGAACTATTCTTAGAGAATATTGGCTATGCACATGTCCCTTCTAGCATCAAACTCTTCCATGATTCATTGCATTCCATCACTCTTATCATTTGGTGGGGATATTGAGATGGTGTCTAGCTATGCAGTTCAGATTGGGCTTGAATTTGTGATCTTCATGCCTCAGCCTCCTCAGGGTTGGGTTAACAGGTGTGATCAGCCATATTTGTTTTTATTATCATTTAAAAAGCTATTATAATTATTTTTGCATGTGAGATCTTTTTTTCCCCACTGACATATAAGGTCCTGGAGTTTTGTTCTTGCCAAATTCCAGCCCCTGGATATAACACAGTGCCTGGTATAGCATAGCTACTGAATAAATACTTTTTTATTATATTTTATTTTATTGTCAGTCTTGGGGCTTGAACTCTGGGCCTGGGCACTGTCCCTGAGCTCTTCAGCTCAAGGAGAGTGCTCTACTACTTGAGCCACAGTGCCACTTCTGGTTTTCTGGTGTTAGTTGGAGATAAGAGTCTCATGGACTTTCCTGACTGGCTGGCTTTGAACTGCGATCCTCAGAGCTCAGCCTCCTGAGTATCTAGGATTACAGGTGTAAGCCACTGGCACCCTTCCCTCAATAAATACTTTTGAGTAGGAAAATGAAGTGGACTTGGATTCTGCTTCTCAGAATCACCCAGAATAGTTTTTAATTGTTTTGTGTAGTGGATATACAGAGGGGTAATAGTTACATGAATCTAGTACAATCCGTACAATTCTTTTTGAGCCATTTTCCCCTTCTGTCTCTCTCTCCCATTTCTCCCTGAATATTAACATATGGGTGGCTTCTCCCTTGAGAGAGCACTAGTGTATCAAGGAAAAGCTATTCTGTAGGTTAGAAGATTCTCTCAGATTCCTTCTAATGGCAACTGAGGCCCAGGGAAGAGGAGCAGCCTAATTAGGTTCCGCATTTATTGTTTGGGCTGGAACCTCAAATCTGTTGATGGTCAGACCATGGCTCTTTTAACTACACTCTCCCTGAAGAAGTATCATTAAATTCATTTCTCTTCCAGGTAATGGCTAATGTTTTAAGTGATTACCTTGGTCCAAAAATCTTTTATCAGGTAGAAGCATGAAACCTGATAGAACAGCCACCGACTGTAAGGAAGCACACAAAGTATCTAAATGGATATGCAGATCAGATTTCAGTATTAAAAATATAATGTCATTAGTCATCTAAATTCCTTCCCTGTAATGGAATTTAATTATGATTACCCTCACCGGAAGCTGAATTTCCAGGAATTAAAAGAGAATATTTCAGGCATCTGACCTCTCTGATGAGTAAATGAACACAAGAAAGAAAAGAGGAAGATCTGTCTTTGTCTCTGCCTTTCTCGGACACATGCATTCACACTCAGGGTTAAGGGCTGGGAGAGAGAGAGAACTGAATCTGGATGCATCCAACTTAGGTTTCCCTGTCTCTCTCTACTGGTACCAGCTAGGGGCACTGGCGCAGGTCATTGCCTTGAGTCTCAGTGGTCACTTTGAAGAAGATCATGTTACTGTTTTCCTGTATCTGCTGCAACTGGCAAATGAGATCCCACACTCCTACATGGCACTCAGTCTCAGACTTCAGCACACACCAGATTCCCTTGGACAAACACTTGGACTGTAGAGATCCCAGGGTCCAAGAGTCTTCATGGAGATTGTATCCCAGCCAAAAACCATGCTTTTAGAGAAATGTTCTAAAATTGCAGGATTTCTACTTAACTTTGGTGAATTGGCCCCCAGAAGCATTTACATTTTCTAATCAAGCTCAGATGTATTGTAACTTCACTGAGGATATTGTTATGGAAGAGAAGATGAAGACTAAGGGAAAGAAAAAAAAGATCGCCCAAGTAGAAAAATAAACAACTTCCAGTCTGTATAGCTGTGTAAATCTCATGGGGCTCACTGCGTGCACTCGCTCATCAGGCCCAGATGGAGACAGAAGGGAGAAGAAGAGGATTTGGTGGACTTCAAAGCCTTGACTCTTCATTGAAGAGTTTCCATGAACTCACATGTATATGCATTTACAGACATGGGGATGAAGAAGAAGAAGAAGCAACAGAGGAAATTGAATGAAAAAGAAAAAGAATTATTAGAGGGAGGCAAATAGACAATGCAGAGAAGAATAGAAGTAATGGCATGTCTGCAGTGAGGAGGTTCACAGGATTGCTAATATTTACCAAGGATACTACTTGAGGCTAGAGCAATAACACATAGAAAGATTAAGGGGGTGGACATTAACAGTAGGACTTGCAATCCTCTGCAGACAGCTGCTGTCTCCTCTGACTCAGTTATAAATTCTGAGATGAGGAGTGCATGGCCACAGTCAATGCACAATATGGTCAGGTTCAAACTTAGGCTGCCAGAATGTATTCTAATAGAGGAGATAGACTGAGCCAAACGAATGCATACTTTGTGTCATTGTGGAATTTGGAATGGGTAAAGTGGGCCTCCATTACACCTTCAGAAAATTAAAAACAAAAGAACCAATCAGTAATGGAATATGTGATGCTTTTTGCATGGCTTTGGTGTACTGCAGGGCAAAGCATACGTCATCACTCCATCTAGATTAGACCTTTTTCCAGGGGCAGGATGATTCTAAGCTACATCCTGAACTTTAAAGATGTATTCTCATGAGGTCTCATGATGAATTCTCCCGTTGAAAGCAGGCTGACCCCAGGCTACTGTTTTCTGATTAATGACCCATTTGTTCCCTTCCATTCCTGTGTTCCCACAGTGAGCAGAATCTTCCTTCCTGTTCTGAGTAGCCCCAGGGCGAGCCACTGAGTGAACACTACACCTGTTGCAGCCACCTGAAGTTCTTTTGTATGGCTAGTTATCCAGCAGTCAAGGAGGCCCGTGTTATCAGGAAAGCATCCATGACCTGTACAAGTTTCCTTCATTCAGTCCAACAACCTTTGCAAGCCCTTTGAGGTCTGGGGTCAATGCTTTCCACAAATGGTGTTCATACTCCTTGAGGAGTCACTCTATGGGAGAGAGCATTGTATCCTCAGTCACCTAATAGGAGAAAGTATCCTCCTTCTTCTGGTTAAATCTGGTGTCCAAAGGATCAGTCTGGGTGAGAGGAGGGTGTCTTCATCTTTATTTGGCCTCCAGGGGATTGCAGTGGGGACCCTTTCTCCTATTTCATGTATTCATTATTGAAGAAATAGTTGCGAAACACTAGTTGTTTGCCAGTTACCACACTGCGTACTTCTAGCCTCAAGAGCTCCCAGCTAGTGGAGGAGACAGACAGAACAAGCCATCAATCAAAGGTGTGAGTTATCCAATGTGTAATCTTGTTAAAGGCGAAGAAGGACAGGATGCTAAATAAAGCAAGTTTATTCAGACTAGAGTGTGTATGAGAGAGAACTTCCTGGAGGAATTCTGTGGGCTATGTTGTGCAGAAGGTGCCCAAGCTAAGATAGATACTATGATATCTGAGTCTTCATGATGAGAAACCAGAATGTGAGAAGGCTGGGGGAGGGGCACAGTTGGCCCATAGACATCATAGAGAAATCTCCAGGGGCTAGGTAGCAAGAATGGGGGTGAAGGATTGTTGAAGGCATAAGGAGAAGGATTTTATCGGCCTTGTTTAAAATTTAATTATTACCCTGAGTGCAGTCCCTGGTCACTGAGGTACTTGCTCAATTCCTTGCTCCAATTGCATAACCACAAAAGTCACCTCCATTGCCACTTCATCACCAAACCCATGATGCACATGGGAACTGTATGTTGACTTTCTGGAACCTTCCATTCCATCACACTGTTATCCCAATAGCCCCAGGAACCTATGCGGGCATTCTGTATCTCCTAGCCCCTTTTACAGATGTTCAAACTGGAATTTAGTAAGGTTAACAGATTTGACTCCTATTATACAGGTCATCAGTATAAAGACAGGACATAAATGCAGGCAGCCTGGGCCTGCAGTGCCCAGGTGTGCCATGCAAATCCAAGTTACCCCAGTCTGGAGGGGCTAAAAGTGGTCTGGCTGAGGAAATGTATTTGAAGCAGTGTATTGATGAAGAATGAAATCTCCATGAACTGTCCTAGCCAGAGATGAACCAGCAACCTTTAGTCATAAGAAAACTATAAAATCTGATATAGACCATACATTGCAGGGAAAGGAATTCCTACAGCCAAGGGGCACAGTGCAGTCACGCAGTCATGCAGTCACGGGAAGACACAGCCACGACTTCTGTCCCCAGTGGTAGAAATGTAAATCTCTCCTCAGAGAGAACAGGGAGTACAAGCTGCTTTTCAGCCAGAGTTCTGCATTCTAACCCAAGTAGGAAAAGTGGCTTAAGGCTCTGAAGGGAAATCAAACCCAAAGCACAGTAGGGCTTCCCAAACCAAGGCTGTGTGATTCCTCCCTTTGTAAAATGTCTCTGCCCCAGCCAGCCCAGCACCCTAGGAGAATGGAGCCCTGATCCTGTTCTACCATCCCAGTTTTACCAAACAACACAGTACACTCACTGCGGTTTAAAAAAAAAAATTCTATTTTATGGTAAAGGTGATATACAGAGGGATTACAGTTACATAAGTACAGTAATGAGTATATTTCTTGTCCAACAGGATTACCCCTCCCTCATTTTCTCCTGCTTCCCCCAACTCTCCTCCCTGCAAAGTTGTAAAGTTCATTTCCAACATAGTGTTTTGTGAGTTTTGTGCACTGTGTCACCCTTTGTCCTTTGTCTCACTATTTTATGATTCTCCTTCCCTTCCCCAAATCAGATAAATGTATATATATACATATACATATATATATATATATATGATACAAGGCATCAAAATAAAAAAATAGTGACAACAATGGATAAACCAAAGGAAAAACAAGAAACAAAAAAAAGTAACTTCTCACAGTACATAAAAAAACCAACAACTCTTGTTGCACATCTTGGAATTCATTTCGATTAGCATCATTTTATATGGTTATAGGTTCATAGCTACTGAGCTATTGTGATCCTCTGCTAGGACTATCCTAGACATATACTAATTATTATAAATGAGGGAAACCATGGAACTTACTGTGTTTTAATCTGAATACTTTCAGAATTCACTTGTTTTTCTCCAGATGTTTTCTGGAGTCCACAGAAAGGTGGACTTCTTTAAGGATAGAATTCCATTATTCTCCTTTTTTTTTCTTTTGCTCAGTGACTACTGTAGAGCTTACTGATGAGAACTATTAAATAGATAGATGTTATTGATTTCAGAAAGGCATGGGGAAGATGTGAGGATGGAGGGGAAAAGAAAGGGACAGAAAGAATAGAAATTGCCTAGCTAGCTATTTACATCGATGCTATCTATTATAAATGAAAATTAGGAACTCTCTAAATGATCAACAGTAAAGGAGAAGTTTAAACACATTATGGCTCTCCTACTATTGAAAAATATTTTTATAACAAATGAAAATTATTGTAAAGCTTATGAAGAAACATGAGGGTAGAGGGCAGGAATACAATGTATTGATATCTATTGATCAAATGAAATAAATTGTATCTAGTCTAAGATTTTGGCTATAGAGAGGAAATAGATAGCTTGTAAAGAACATATAAAACCTTCTCAGTCTGATGCCTATGGCTCATGCCTATAATCCTAGCTATTCAAGAAGGCTGAGATCTGAGGATCACGATTCAAATCCAGCTAGGGGAGAACAGTCCTCGTGAGACTCTCATCTCTAATCAACCACTCAAAAAGTGGAAGTGGAGCTGTGACACACAGTAGTAGAACTTTAACCTTGAGCAAAAGAGCTCAGGGACAGCACCCAGGTCCTGAGTTCTAGCCCACAACCAACCCCTGCTCCAAACCCAAACAGTCATGGCTGGTTCCACCCTCCTGAACATAATCTTGTTATATTAGTTCTTCAAGCAGAGGGCAGAAGGTAGTGAGCTGGTTAGGGTGCCCAGATAAGCTCCCCAGAGGTCTACTAGCTTCAATTCTTACCCCATCACGGCCTCCAGGCTTGGCACAGAAAGTATGACCTTAGCATGGTGTGAGGACCGTTTTCTTCAGAATGTGCCCCAAGAGATCGGAAGACAATCTGGAGTGGGAGTGGGATGGGTAAGAAAATCCACACAGCTGGTGAAGTGAGTCTCCAGCCTTGCCATATGCACAATGCCCTGTGAAACGTTTACAAAACACATCAACGTTTATCCAGACCATACAGGGTCTGATTCAGTAGGTGC
Source organism: Dipodomys merriami (assembly GCF_024711535.1). Classification (NCBI taxonomy): domain Eukaryota; kingdom Metazoa; phylum Chordata; class Mammalia; order Rodentia; family Heteromyidae; genus Dipodomys; species Dipodomys merriami. The sequence continues at coordinate 3,434,924 of NW_027203826.1, forward strand.
TAGGAATGGGGCTGATACTCTAAAGGGTCCAAGATGCTCTGACAGGTGATTCTGATGTCTGTAAAAATATGGGTCTTGATGGATGGCAGACTGTGTGAGAGAAGAAAGTATATCGGTAAGGGATATGAAGGTTCCAGCTTTCAATCTGAGACGCTTCTCCTTAACTGCTAAACTACAGTAAGTTATACACGTCTTTTGTCCTATACTTCCTTGTTTCCAAAAGGAGAATTTAAAATATTTTATTGGGCCTTTAGACTCATTAAAAGAAATAATGCCTTGAAAATAATGAATAGATTACACAATATATGCGCAATAATTATTTCTTAATATTCCTATCTCTAAGACTCAGTTTTTTTGTCTTTCAATAGGGATTTAAAGAAGCTAGTAGGGCTGGATGCTAGTGGCTCATGCCTGTAATCCTAGATATTCAGGAGGCCGAGGTTTAAGGATCATGGTTCAAAGCCAGCCCAGGCAGGGAAGTCCATGAGACTCTTATCTCTGGTTAACCACTAAAAAACCAGAAGTAGAGCTTTGCTTCAAGTGCCAGAGCACTAGCCTGTAGCAAAGGAGATTAAGGACAGCACCCAGGCCCTGAGTTTAACTTCCACAACCATTCTCTTTTGTCTAGCCTAACATGCTTGCCAGTAAGTCATAATTTAACAAATATTTACAAAAATCAATGTTACCAGGCCCTTTACATACTCACTACTCTTGATACAGGTAGTTTTGTTATTGTCATTTTACTGAGGAGAGCTCAAAACACAGCTGGCTGGAGTAGCCAAGCCAAGATGGTCACTTTGGTATCCGGTTGCCTGCTTTCCTAGGCTGAACTCTTCATTGCCTACCTGGCCTGTCTCATTTTACTCCAAGCAATGCTGGGCTCCCTGGTACTGGCATTTGTCAGTAGTGTCCATCAGACCTTGTCTCAGGAACTTCGTCAATCATAGGATTGTTTTAGCACAATTTTTAAAAGCTTTGGAATTGAAATTTTAACCTTTTGTACCCTTGTAGCTTTATTGCTTATTTTCTCTTGACTTGAGCTAAGGTCTACACTGTCCAATGTAAAGCCCTTAGGCTGTGTATCTATCTGTCTGAAAGGGTTGTTGAAACCCATCTTAAAAGAGTTCAAGGTCTGGGGTGAGGGAGAGACAGAGGATCTGTTTCATATTGAAGCCACTGTGTTTTGAGCACCTACCATGTGTACCACAGTTGTTTGCTACTTGTAATCATCACACCAATTTCACCCAGTAGGGTCTATCAGAGGTGAGGACCCCAAGGCTTGGAAAGGTCAAGAGACTTATCCAAAGCTACACGGCTGGTTTGTGCTCGGGTGCAAATAAACATCTAAGGTGACATGGTATCAAAAGCTGCAATGTCTCCTGTAAAAGACACTAATTTCCCCCCATGCTGGCTATCAAGCTTCCAATCAGGCTTCGTGGTTTGGCCACAAGGTCTGCTGCTCCTTCTGCTTTATAGTGCACTCAGTGTTCTGGTGAGCCCTGAAGCCCGAAGCTGAGGAGGAATACATAGTCCGTCCCATCCAATGTCAACTCCAAGGCCGATCCAAACCCTTACAGAAGCCTATACAGGGTTTTGGAGCTTGAAGTCAGGAAAGAAAATGTGCCGATGACTGCAATGTTAATAAGGAACGCGCCTCACTATGAAGGTGTCCTTCACAATGGCTTGTCTGTTCCCGGTCGGCGGCCTGGGGGTCCTGTTTCAGCTCTGGGTCTGGCCACCCTGGCTCAGCCGCTGCTTACCGCGTGGAGCAGGCCAGGCTCGTCTGATAACATCACCTGGACATAGAGCTGCTTTTGTGTACATTCAGGGCTCTGGTTACCTGGGGCAGGCAGGATGCAGGCTCTGGTGCCCAAGGCCAGGAGGGAGTCAGTGAGTAAGGAAAAACAAGCATGAAAGGGGAGTGTTTTGGAAACCCCAAAGGAAGCTTTCTTCTCCCCGGTATCCTCAAGGTGCTTCCCAAGGAGGCTGCTTGATTGTGTGTGTGTTCCTTCTTATAGCTGGAGGGGCGCCAGCCTGCTAGTTCAGACACTTCTCCGTCCTAGGGGGCTTTTTCTGTGTGAAAAGTCAGAGGCAAACTGTCTTCCAAACCAGGTTTGGGTTGCCTGCAACTTCTTCATCTGGAGCCAAAAGCTGTGAATTTGCCTGGGAGCACAGATCCGATGGGTCTCCAGGTTTGCACCTCAGAGAAACACAGGCTGACAAAGCTTGTGACCAGTCTTGGCTTCTGCCCATTGCCTGTGCTAGACACTGAGTTGGATTGGCTGCTTCTTTAGGGAAGAGCTGAAGTCCTTTCTGGAAAGGAATGGATTCTTGGGGTTTGCATCTTTCAAGTGCTCTGCTGTGGTCCTTCCTGGCTACACTTATCCCGGTTGCCTATATATTCTAGTGTGGTCCATCTGCCCCAACCCAAGTCCTCCACAGTCCCTTCTTCAACATTCCCTTCTGCACTCAGAGCCCACAACTTTGAAGTCTAAGAAGAAAGTCAAAGCTAATATGATAAGTGCTGCTGTGGTGCTATAGTAGTGTCCTGAGACCACAAACTCAGTGACCTAAGATAATGGAAATATATTCATCTATAGGTCCAGGTGACAGAAGCTTGAAATTGGGATGTTGGCAGGGAGGACCTAAGGGAAGACTTCTAGATCAGGCTCCTTTTTTGTCTTTTCCAGCTTCTGGCAGTTTGGGGGGCATTCCTTGGCCCTTGGCTGCATCTTTCTCTTCTTTTCTTCTCTCAGTGTATGGTCCTGGCCCTCTAAATATGTTTGTCTTCTTTTCTCATGTACTAGGACATGGGCATGAGTTTACATATTTGAGAGTTAGAATATGGACATATGTTTTGAAGTGTTATGAGCCAAGCCAGTAGAAGGGTTAAAAGCAGACAGCATCCTGATATAGTATTGGCACCATACCATATTTGTGGGTTTTATAGGTTTTTGTTTTGTTTTCTGGGTCTTTTTTTTATTGTGAAAATACTGTACAGAGGGGTTACAATTACATGGGCAAGATAATGAGTACATTTCTTATCAAGCATTGTAGCCTCCTCCTTTGTTTCCCCTTCCCATCCCATCTTGGAGGGGGGAGGATTGGGTGGGAGGACGGGGGGAGGATGGGATGTTTTCTGGGTCTTCAACTCAAAGCCTGGGTGCTGTTTCTGACCTTCTTCCAGGCCAACACTATCATTTGAACCACAGCTCCACTTATGGCTATTTTGGTACTTCATTGGAGATAAGCGTCTCATGGAATTTCCTGCCTGAGCTGGCTTTGAACCACAATCTTCGGATCTCAGCATCCTGAGTAGCTAAGACCACAGGTATGAGCCATATATGCCCAGCTATTTATATGTTTAAAAATTGAAACCTCACTTTAAATTGGTAATGTAGCTACCACACATAATATATAAAATTAGGGGAAATGATTGCTCAGAATCTTTGTCAAACTCAGTTGCAAAATGGGGTTGATGCCTAACTTGCCTGACTCACAGTTTTAATGTCACCAAGTAAATGGTGGCAGTAGTGTTGGTCACAGGGACAACTCAAGGACAGAGGCAAAAGAAAGGCAATTATCTTCCTACCTCCCTGTCCTTCTTCTCCCAAGAATGTTACATGGTGGAGATTATGGACATTGTCTAGCAGAAGTTTTTGCTATTTTCATTGGTTTATTTCTTTCCAGTCATACCAAGTGCCTTGCCTTGTAAGTACCAAGCAAGGAGATAAACCTCAGATGTCCCAATAATAAAATAAAAAAAATAATGTGTTACCTGAACCAAGATGAGAACAAATCAGTGGTATTTCTCCCCCTACCCTCCACCCTGCCCTGAGTTTCTGTGTAAGAAATATTGTTATCCTCTATGGAGATGGAAGGGGCTGATGATGGAGCTGTCCCCGGGGCCCCTTGAATTAGAAACTTGCTGGAACAAAGAAGGTTCCTTTGCAGCTGGGATGTGGGAAAATCCCTGCCAATAGACAGGTAGATATATTGGTCCTAGAAGGTGTGGGAGGAGAAGGAGATGTTCTTTCCTCTGATGCTCACAACTGGGCCTTAGCTGGATGGTCCCTTAAGGTTTCCTTAAGACTACAGCATTTGTGCAGACCCCTTAGCTCTTTTGGAAGTGTTCATGGAATGGAACCCAAAACATCAGAGAAGTTACGTGTGTGTGTGTGTGTGTGTGTGTGTGTGTGTGTGTGTGTAGCAAGAGAGGGGGGTGAACACAAGTGCATATCTGTGTGTTGGGAGGAGAAATCAGGGTGGGCAAATGTTTTCAGAGTAGGCTAGTGGTTTTTATTGGGCCTTCTGTCTATCTTATCTTTGCCAGGATCACTTTTTTTTCCCTTAAGCAGCTCTATTCCTTGGGCTTTTTGGAAATTAAGGTTTTATTTTACTTTTCTACTCCCCCAGGTTGCCAGGCCCTGTAACCCTCAGCCAGCGGAGGCGGCCATTACCCCGTCCCTCTCACCGCTTCAAAGCTGCACACCAGCAGAGGTGCTTTCCTTCTGGATACAAGAATTATTCTTCATAGGAACGGGCTGTTTAGTTGGGTTTCAGAGATTTTTAAAGACAAACAACAAACAAGAGAAGGCTGTGGACAAAGGCTCAAATAAGTGCCCACAAGAAAATATGAAGAACCAGTGCTTTTTGACCCAGATAGGGGAACTGAGGGCGTGATCTTATACTTGGTGGGTGAAGTGGAAATAATGGTGGTCCAGGCTTAGTTCCAGCCCACTGTCTTCCATGATCCTTGGTTTCGTTATTTATTTATATCTTATTGTGTGTGTGTGTGTGTGTGTGTGTGTGTGTGTGTGTGTGTGTGTGTGTGTGTGCTGGTACTATGGCAATTAGGTCAATGACTCAGGGTCTGGCCCTGAGCTTTTATGCTCAAGGCTGGTATGTTGCCCTTGAACCATATCTCCACTTGCAGCTTTTTGGTGGCTAATTGGAGAAAAGAGTCTCACAAACTTTCTTGCCTGAGCTGGCTTTGAACCACGACCTTCAGAGCTCGGCCTCCTGAGTAGTTAGGATTACAGGTGTGAGCCTCTGGTGCCCAAAGCTCTCCTTGTTTTTAAGGTCTATTATCATGCTCATTGCTCTCTCTGTGACTTTAAACATGTGTTTATTTTCTTTTCAAAGTAGAAGCAGAGAAAACTTTTGCAAAATCTTCTATTCCATAGACATGTCATAGGCAGTGCTTGAAAGGTCTGAGTCAAAATGAGGTTCAGTGTTGTGACATGGGATATTGTATTAGAAACTAGACAAAACTCTTATCCCATATTGGGTCAAGAAACCTGGCACCTTGGACTTGCTTTTCTCATCTCAAATGAGCACAGTGGTGTCTCTGATTAAGCTTGCTGGGGGAATTAAATGAGATACACATTTACAGTTAGGATTTATTGTACCAACTTGGATGCCAGCCTAAATGCTTTTCGTGGGTTTCCTCACTTAATCTCATGCATTATAGGTTTTATGGACAAGGGGACAGTTTACAACGAGAACAAATGGTAGAAGCAGAAGCTTACCTCCTCCTTGATCTCAAACCTGAATTCATTACCACTAACCTTTTCCTTCTAGGAATCTGTCAGAAACATACATAACATGGCTTTGTTAGGTATCTAACAGATACAAAATACTTTTGAGTGCTGCTGTGAAGGATGTTTCTAGAGAAGGTTGGCACTTGGGTAAACAAAGTGAGTGGGAAGAATCTGTCCTCCATGTCTCTCTGATTGGTGGGGAACTGTCCAATCAAATGGGACCCAGGGTGAGCAGGGAAACAGGAGGAAGCCTTCATTTGACTCTTCCTTTCACATGGGGTATGTTTCTCCTGCTGTTGTCTCTGGACATCAGTTTTTGGCTTTGGAATGTGTGCAAATTGTTCCCTGGAGACTGTACCAGTAACCTTCCTGGTCTGCAGCTTCCTGTTGGTGTTCGGACTTTTGGCCTCTGTGTTTAGATGACACAATTCTCTGATATTCATTCTGTCTCTGTCTCTTTACCTTTCTCTCTCTCTGCCTTTCCTCCCCCCTCTCTCTCACACACACACCTTCTCTCTCTTTTCTGCTTCTGTAGAGAACCTTGACTACTAATACAATATATCATGTGTATGTTTTAAAATGTTATATGTTCTTGTTAAATGTATAGGGTATGTTTTACAGTCAGGAGAATGTACTGAAAGGTCGGGAAAAATATTTGGAGGAGGGAGGGATCATTTGAGTCGAATGCTGTTGATAAGTCTGGTATTATAACGAATGAGGACTGAGGACGTGGCCCACGAACTGATTCTAGAGTGAGAGGGCAAAGGAGCCACCAAGAGTTGCTCCGATGTGAATTGTACTTGATGGTTATGACCCAGTATTATTATTGAATTTAATGACTGAAGGTTCTAGATTTGGACATCACGAACTTGCTGGATCCTCTGTCATTTTAACTGGCCCATGTTTATCTTGAAGCACTTCTTTCTTTATTTCTTTTTCTCTCTTTATTTCCTTCCTTGTTTCTTTTTTATTTTCCTTTCCTTCTCCCTTCTTTCCTTCTCTCTCTTTTTTATTTTCCCCTCTCTCTCTTTCTCTTGCCAGTACTGGGGCATGAGCTTAAGGTTTATACTCACTCAGTTTTCTTGTTCATAGATGGCACTTAATCAATTAAGCCACACCTCCAGACAGTTTTTTTTTTTTGCTGGCCAATTGGAGATAGAGTTTAGAGACCCTTCTGCCCAAGTCTGGCTTTAAACCTTGATTCTCTAGGTCTCAGCATTCTGAGTAGCTAGGATTACAGGTATGAGCTATTGGTGTCTAGCAAATCATTTTCAGATGTACATTTTCATATTTTTCTCTACCTGATCCCCTGAATATGTTGGGCGTTTTATATGAGGGCACTTTCCAAACTTACTTGTATTTTAGAATATGAATTGCTTCTGTTTTAAGATTCCTCCATGTATTCTTTAGTAGTATTGTCTACTTTATCCTTTCATAACAAGAATCTGCATATTATTTTCTCAAAATAGAAGTTATCTGTTTCTGAATGTCACACTTATTGAAAGTGTGTCAAGCTGACACCGGTGGCTCACGCCTATAATCCTAGCTTCTCAGGAAGCTGAGATCTGAGGATCCTGGTTCAAAGCTAGCCTGGTCAGGAAAGTCCAGGAGACTCTTATCTCCAATTATCTATCTCAGATTAGATAGCTAGATACCCAAATCAAAACATCAGAAAGAATGACATCGCCCCATTTGTTAGGAAATGGAAAGACTTGGAAAAATTTATTAAGTGAAGTAAGCCAGGCCCAAAGAAACATAGGTTTCCCTTATTTGCAATAACTAGTATATGTCTGGGACAAGTAGAAAAGGTCAAAAGCTATGTACCTATGACCAGATAAGATGAAGTTAAGCAAAATGAACCCCAAGATAGGGACACAAGTGGTTGTATCTTTCTTGCTATTGTTAGGTACTATGTGATTTTTTTTTGTTTCTTTGTACGTTCCTCCCCCATGGTATAACCCCTGTTTTCATTACATAATTTGGTATTCACAGTATAATTTGGGGAGGGGAAGGGAAAAAACAAAATGTTTAAATAGAGATACAGGTTGACCCATTGTAACAATGAGATGTACAAGACACTATGTTGAAAATGAACTTTACAATTTAGTGGGAGGAGGGGGTAGGGAGGGGAGCTACTGTAGTTGTGGAGATGGGAGGGAAGAGATGGGAGGGGGAAAACAAAGGAGGAGGCAACAATGTTTGATAAGAAATGTACTCATCACCTTGCTCATGTAACTGTAACCCCTTGGTACAGTATTTTCACAATAGAAAACTTATTAAAAATAAAAATAAATGAAATCCTTTAAAATAGACAAAATATCTAAAGCAAACACATCTGCGTCTGCCTTTCTCTTCCTGATGGTCTCAATGTTCCTGTTAAGCCAGATGCCTTCCCCTCTCCACAGCTGTAAGTTCACCACCCAGCTGCCCTTTACTCATGGAACTTGTTTTTCCAAACCCACAACCAGACTTCGTCCTCATTAGATGCTGTCACGGGCTCTTGTTAGTTACAGCGGCACTGCAAACATGTGCACTGACATCAGTTTAAAGGATCTCAATGCCCTCTTGTACCCATGAGGCCACAAATGCTTCAGATTCACCTTGCATCTTGGTAGAGACCGCCAGTCTAAAAATGATCAAGATTGCTACATTCAGTGAAGGTTGTGTTTGAGCTTCCGCAGGGCAGGAATCGCATCCTATCTTTGTATTTCCAGGGGCCCGTATGATCTCTGACATATAGGAAACTTCAGTCAATACTGCTGTGAGTATTCTTCATACCACACTTGACCATGCTTTTTTTTCCTCCACCAGACTCCGTGTTTAGGTCAAATTATCATGTCACATCCATACATTGTCAGCCTGGTAGAACAGAGACAAGTGGTAAAGGCAGCATATCTGGTATTCAGCAGAACAAATGAGAAAGTCTCTTAGAAGGCAGGTGCAAGGAAGCAAATTAATAGCTAAACATGACCAGTCAGGATAAGAGCGTATGCTGCAGTAACAACCCACTATCTATCTATCATTTACTTCTTCCCCTTCTCTGCTTGCACTTTTCATGGTCTCTGCAGGGAGCTGAAAAAATGTATTTCTCCATATCCTGGCAGCATTTTACATAGACGCTTCCCACCTGAAAACAACTAAAATTGTTAATAGATTAAAATGAATAGATGATAGGTCCAAGCAAGACTAGAATTGAAACATTGTCAACTGACCTATAGAAAAAGAATCCCGGCGTGAGAAGAAGACATTTCCCTCCTGTGTGCTGTGGCTGGCATTGAGGACAAGGCTCTGCCTTGCCCCTCAGCTGTGGGTCTGCCCTCCTGAGCTGTACAGCTGTCCCTGTGGTCTTAGAAGACACTTGCTCCAAGGGCAAAGGGTAACAGTAAACAATAGTTTTGAGTTTCTTAGTTTCTCTAAGATGAGAAAAACTGGGGAATTGTAGTCAGAATCACCTGCAAAGGAGAAGGTTATGGGAAATCATGAGATTAGCAGCTACTGAAAGATGGGTTAATGGAAGGACAAATGGACTTTACATAAAATGTTCAAGTATGGTGTCTAATATTGGAAAAGTGGTGAATTCCAGTGCTCTTTTTGTCCTTTTGCCCAAAGGTGGAGTAAGGACCATGATATGGAAATTGTAGAAAAGAAGACAGAATCTCAATTGGAGAGTGCGTTTTCTAATGAGTACACTGTTCAAGTATGCCTTGGGAAGTGCTCTTTGGAGAACGTGCTCATCCATATGCTCAGCGAATGTTGGAACATCATTTAAGAGTCAGGTGTTGTGCTGAGAGTTAGAATACAGCTGAGTGATGGTGGTTCACACCTGTAAATCTAGCTACTCAGGAGGCTGAGATCGAGGATCAGAGTTCAAAGCCAGTCAGGAGAGGAAAGATTGTGAGACTCTTATCTCCAATGAACTACCAAAAAGACAGAAGTGTAGGCCTGGTTTAAGTGGTAGAGAGCCAGCCTTGAAAGAAAAAGTTAAAGAGCAGTGCCCAGGTCCTGAATTTCAAGTTCTAACATTGGCCTGTGAGTGCGCGTGCACGTGCACACACACACACACACACACACACACACAGAAAGAGGATACAAAGATGAATAAAACCCAAGGACTGATAGGGAGATGCAGGTGGATGTAAAGAGATAAACCCAGGGCAATATGCTATGATGCCATGAGAGCAAAGTGCTGAGAGACCACAAAAGACAGAGTAACCGATCTGCCTGGGTCAATTGGGAGAAGCCTTATAGCGTAGATGACAACTGATATGGATCTTGAAGGATGAGCAGAAGTCTGCCATTCAGTGTTGCAGAGTTCCTTATCACTGGAAGCATTCAGACAGACACAGAATGGCCACCTGTCAAAGTTATGGCAGAAGGACTGCTAGGAAGGCAAGACACCGGCCACTTCAGTGACCTCTATAGTCTTTCCAACCCCAAGATCGTAGAACAGAGGCATAGTAATGGGATGTGATTGTGCCAGCATATATGTTACCATCTGTCAACACGCTATTCCCAATGCTTTGACTCACGGGGGAAGAGGAGGCCGCTGTCAACCCAAAGCGTGTTTAAGTTGGGATCAGGAAGGGGATAATTTATCTTCTCTTTGCCCTTAAGGTGAGTATCTCTTTACATGTCTCAACTGAGTAGATGGAACTGGGAAGGGGAGAGACTTGAGAAATCACTGTGAGCTGGGCCTGGGAGAGAAGCCTGTGTCTCCTCTGTATTTGGGAGGGTCGGGTGGAAGGGCGTCTTTGTTGTCCAGGTGGGCACAGATTGCTCCTGGCTGTTTGAAACAGCTGCACCTCCTTCCTTTGCTGTGGCCCTGCTTGCCTGAGCCAAGGCAGCCATCTGAGGTTGTCTGTCTGCCAGGCCACAGGGCCGAGAGTGCCTTTCTGCCAAGAAAGCAATGGAGACAAAGGAGAAATACCCAGGGAGAAAAAGCCAGCCAGCGTCTCTCGGCTATCACAGCTGAGCGTCTGGGCTGGAGAATACGTGAATTGTTTGCATTCTTGACTCTGCTCAGGTGAGTGCAGGTGCACCCAGGTGAAACCCCCCCTCTTTCTTCCTCACCTGTGGGGCTGAGCGCTTCCACTGACAGGCAGGCAGGCAGGCAGACAGACTTGCTATTGTCGCCCTGCATTGGGGTGGTATATCAAATGCTCCTTAAGAAGGGCTCAGGGCTTGAGGCTCTTGGTTCTCCTAAATACAGACTTATGGGAAAGGAATGAAGAAATGAAGAAATCCAAAAAAATAATGTAGGCTATTCTCTTTGGAGTGCACTGGGGGAGGGGAGAATAGATCATTTGGACAATGGAGACTAGCGACTAACTTGATCACTTCTCACCATCAGTCGAAGGTAGAAGGAAAGCACCAGCCTGCAAAACACAAACCTTGGCTTTCACACTCGTTAAACTCTGGAACTAGTTAACACATCAAGTTTCTTCTGGGATGTCTGTCAAGAAGGATTAGCAGCAGGTTGATGGATGTGGGTTGAGGCTGCAGTGAACTTGTAATATCCACTCTGCTCAGGAGAGCTGGCTCAGCGTCCCCTGCTGACCCCTACAGGCTCCTTCTAGTCAGTGGGAAATGCAACCTGATGCCACTGACTGAGCCCCCCTGACTATGGGATTCTAAAGGGACCCAGTGGGCCTTTTCTGTAAACTGGTGAAGCCCTCATATTAACTAAATTCATGTCTCTGCTGAATTTTGTCCAAAGAAACACAGGAAGGGGCAAATCAAAGACAATGAGACTGGTTATTTGCTGGGTATGCTGGGAATGGCCTAAAAGAATTATGGAGGGTAAAAGAAGGATGCTTCTTCAAAAAAAAATCTTTTTGTACTATTTTGACTTTTGGAACCATGTGAACATTTTACTACTGGAAGAATTGAAGTCAATAAAACTGAGGGAAACAGGAAATGAAAAGCAAACAGAAACAATTGGCTCTATTTGCATTTCATAAGGGAAATGTAATCATACTGGAGGAAATGAAGCCAATCTAAGTAATTCCTGAATGCAGTGATTTTTTCTATATATATTTCCATCTATAACAAACAAGAATTATAAAATAGTACACTCAGTAAGTAGTTTGTTTTTCATGCTGGTGTGGGTGAGCAGTTCTGATAGTACTTCAGTGAATGTCTCAAGTAATAATTATATGTGGATAGGAAGGAGGTTTCTTTCTAGGAGAAGGAAGGCAAATATCCAGGAAAGGGTTAGAGAGAATGAAAGTACCACTGAACAGTCATTCTTTCCTTATATGTACGTTAGATTCATATAATGTATAAAGACATGTGAACTGTCATAGGACAATAAACATGTCTATGTGGCTGTCAATCATGATTAGAAAGCCTTTCAAAGTGATGGTATCTGTTCACTCAGAGGGCCCCAAAACAGCAGTGAGCAAGATCATAATCTCTGGAGACCATTTTGCACTAAAAGTCCCTGATCAGGGTGCTTTAGAGAAATGAAGAGTTACAGGGCAGAAAAGGTACAAGACAAGAAGGGACATGGAGCAACATGTAGAAAGTAAGGAAGTGCTACAAACACAGAGAACAAGAATAAAGTCCTGGGGCTGGGAAGATGGCTCAGTGGTAGAGTGCTTGCCTTGCATGCCTGAGGCCCTGGGTTCGATTCTTCAGCACCACATAAGCAAAAAGAAAAAAGCCGGAAGTGGCACTGTGGCTCAAGTGGTAGAGTGCTAGCCTTGAGCTGAAGAGCTGAGGGACAGCGCCCAGGCCCAGAGTTCAGGTCCCATGACTGGACCCCCTCCTCAAAAAAAGAATAAAGTCCTCAGATGAAGGTATCTTGAAATAAGGAAGATAGAGGTTGAAGTTGTCTCCACCATCCAAATCTGGGAAAAGGTTCCAACAAAGCTGGAGGGCAGAGATGGGTGGAATCTAGGCTATGGGACATGAACCATTGGCTCAGACTGTTACATTTGTGTGTCAATGTATACAGCATTCTGCTTCATTCATGAGCCCGCATGCATGAGGGTACCTGTATGTCTATTTTCTCTACTAAAACTCCATCTTTCACTGACATACAATACGTCCTGCTGCTTGAATTCAAATATTCTTCCAATCCACTAAATTCAGAGAGGACTGAGACCTTATTTAGCTAAGAAAGAAAATTTCCCCAAACTATGACCAATCTCACAAGAGAATGGGAGAGTTCACACTGAATCTACCATTAGGTTTCCTTTCCACAGAACTCTGCTTCTTCATGCTAAAAGTACATGAGGATCTCTCCTAGCCTCAAGACTACCATCTGCTTCCTGTTTTCAGAAGTTTGGAGTGCCCTCTGGTGGACATTTTCTGGAACTGCAGAGCTTAAGAGGCTTTTGCTCAAGGCTAGCACTCTACTACTTGAGCCGAAGTGCCACTTTTACCTTTTTCTGTTTATGTGGTACTGAGGAATTGAACCCAGGTCTTCATGCATGCTAGGCAAGCACTCTACCACTAAGCCACATTCCCAGCCCTAATAGAACTTTTTATTGTGACAGGAAAGTCCTACATCTGAGCCGTGCAATATGTTAGCCATTGCCTACTGAACATTGGAAGTATAGCTTGTGAGACTGTGAAGAAGTGAATAGTTGTGTGTGCTCACACACATGTGTGCACCAGTATTGGATCTTAAACTCAGAACCAGTCTTGCTTGACTTTTTCTCTCGAGACTGGCATTCTACCACTTAAACCATACCTTCTGTGATTTTTTGGTGACCAATTGGAGATAAGAGTCTTGTGGATTTTTATGCTCCTGCTGGCTTTGAACAGTGACACTCAGATCTCAACCTCCTGAGTCGCTAGGATTACAGGTGTGAGCCACTAGCACCCAGCAAGAAGTGAACACATTTTTAGTGAGGTATAATTTAGATAAGTTTAGCCATTTAAAGTTGTGCAAGGTTACAAAGGGGGGTGGTATTTCGTATACTCATATTCATGTAACTAGTATCCCTACCATGTTCCAAAATATTTTTTTCACCTCCAGAGGAAATCTGAAGCTATTGTGTAGTTTCTCATTTCCATTCTCTCCTTTATTCTCTGGGTATACCACTCTGTCTGTCCCTCTGAGATGTCTGTTCTGGAGAGTTCATATCATTGGAATCATACAATATGTGAACTTAAGTGCCAAGCTTTCATTTAGCAAAATGATTTTGAGTGTCATCCACATCATATATATCTGTACTTTATTTCTCTTTATGACTGCATCATATTTCATTTTATTCATTTTGTCTATCTATCCATTTTGTCTATCTATCCATGTTGTCTATCCATTCAGTTGTGGTTGGATAGTGCTATTACGAATATTTGTATACAAGAATATATTCAAGCTCCCATCTATTGTCTATTACTTTGATTACATATCTTGGGGTGGACTTGTAGATCATATGATAATTGTGATTGGCTTTGTGAGGAACCATAGAATTCTTTTCCAAGGAAGTAAGTTTAAATTTTTATATCATTTTAGTTTATTTAATACAATTGCTACAAGATGTTGTGATATTGTATCATGACCTAATGACTCAGGTCCCTTGATTCTTTCTGAGTAATAGAGTAATGTACTAAAAATTGTCAAGGCAATGTTTAAAATGTATATTCTCACAGAGGAGAGCTAAAAATCTGCTATGATAATTTCACCTTTTCTCCTGCATCATAAAAAATTCACAGTTCAAAGAAAATCAGAGTTAAAAAGTAGCCCAAGAGGACATTCATCTCTGTCCTCACATTTTAAAATTTAATTTTATTGTCAAGATGATATACAGAGGGTTACAGTTACATATGTAAAGTAGTGAGAACATTTTTTGTCAGGCATTGTTACTCACCCCTCATTTTTCTGCCACTTTTAACATTTTGTAGATGAAAATATGTTAAGTGAAGTAAGTCAGGCCCAGAGAGACAGAAGAAGCGTGCTTTTCTTTTTCGTGGAAGCTAGATTTAGTTTATAAACTTATAAATAAATAAATACATCGAGTGGAATGCAAGTGCAAACAAATGTATTAGCTGAAATATGATGGACTCAAGGGAGAACTCAAATGGTGTAATTCCTTAGAAAGTCAAAGTCAAAGTTCAGCAAAATAAAACACCAGGAAGTGAGTACTTGAAAGGGATGGGGTCAAGGGGGAAGAGGTAGACAAATGAAGAGGAGAAGAGGTGGGAAAATGTCATCAAGAATTTACTGTGTGGAAGTGGCGCTGTGGCTCAAGTGGTAGAGCACTAGCCTTGAGCTGAAGAGCTGAGGGACAGTGCCCAGGCCCAGAGTTCAAGCCCTACGACTGACAAAAAAAAAGAATTTACTGTGTATCCTACAAAATGACGGAGGAAGTGGGAAGGGATCTTTTGTATGACTACTAAAGATAATTCATAAAAATAGACAAAGAAAGTGAAAAGTAGAGGAATAGTGTTTTCTTTATTCTGGATGGGCTGCAAAGATGCTAGGTTGCACTTAGCCACCAGGTGGCATCATAGAGCACAGGGTAATCAGACGAAAAGGAGGCTTGAGAGGTATTAGACTATCATAGTGGCTAGAGGAAAAGGAGAGCTGCCCCTGGCCTGCTCAGGTTTAGATCAAGATTTTGCTGTGTCCTAAGATAAATCCTGTTGGTGCTACCTCTAGATAGATCCAGAACCTACTCAGTTTTCACTACCTATAACACATAGGTTATAGACTGCTGCATAAAACTGGGTTTGAACCACCAACCTTCCTTTGCCAGTGCCCCTCCATCTGCTTTGCTATCTCCAATGTGCTCTAGGCTGGCAGCCAGATCAGTTCCCCAGATCCCTCGTTGGGGCTTCTGTGTGCTTTGGCTTCTCCAGCCTTGTCTGTCACTGTCTCGTCTGTTCTCTCCAGGAACAGCCGCCTCCCTGTCCTAATCACTTTGCGCTTGTTTCTCTCTTTGCCTAAGATACTCCTTCCAAAGATGTTTGAATGATTCTCTCCTGCCTGTCATCCGGGTCTCTGTTCAAATTCTACCTTACCAGCCTCGGAGCATCTGTAGCCCTCAGAATCCCTCCATTGCTACTCTCCTCTCTGTCTTTGCCCTTTGTTGTCCAGGCTGTTCTCAAACATATCCTACTGTTTAAGCTTCCCCAAGAACCTGGGATTACAGGCATGTGTCACCACACCAGTCATAGCTTTGCAAAACATGTGAGCTTCCTGAGGTTGAGGCTTTGTGTCTTTTGCTCTTTGTTGTGCCTGTAGTAGTGCATAAAGTACAAAGAAAAATAGGAAGGAAGGAAAGGAAGAGAAGGAAGGAGAGAGGAAGGGAGGAGGGAGAGGCAAGGAGAACACAGTAAGCCTTTCTAGAGCCACCGTTTTAGGGGTAAGTGTTGAAGTCACTGTTTGAGGTGGAGCTTGGATATATTGTGAAGTAGATGGTAATAGTCTCATCAATGTTTAAGATAGAACATTAATCTTCAAGGAAAGGTCTTGTGAGGAGAGCTGGCTCAGTTTACATTGCCAGCAACATCGCAAGTGCCCTCTGTCTTCTGCTCTCTGGCTGCTTTGATGGAATAATGGCCTGAGATGATTACTCTTTGGTGAGGCTGAGATTCTCATGCTTTTCATGCTTAGATGCGTGCAGCCTACTGCCAGTGATTTTATCTGATTAGTGCGGTTTTCATAGTGTCTACTCATTCTTAAACCTGAACTCCTCTCACCTCTCAAGAGCAATCAAGTTCATCAGTCCCACACTGATACAGGATTTTGTAGGGGATGGGGATGCGCTAATAATCAACTGGAAAGAAAATATGTTGTGGACAGTGATGACTCATAACTGCCATCTTAGCTACTTGGGAGGCTCAGGATGGCAGGATTGTAGTTTGAGGTCAGTCCAGGCAGGAAAAGTTCAGGAGACTCCTTCTCAACCCACAGCTGGGCACAGTGGCACATACCTGTCATCCAAGCTACATGATGTTGGGATGGGGGGAGGGAGGAAGGGTGGGAGGAGCTGAGATTGGGAGGATTGTGGTTTCAAGCCAGCCTGGGCAGAAACGTTTGGGTGGATTCATCTTCATGGAGGAAGTTGGATGTAGTAGCATGCATGTGTGCCCCAAGTTATAATGAGAAGCCTGAAGTAGGAGGCTTGTAACTCAAGTGTACACCTGGGCCCGAGGGGAGACCTTACCTCAACAAAAAGTAGCTGGGGAAACCATGGCTGGCAGCTTGGCTTTGTCATATTAGGCCCACTTAACAAGTGGGAGACCCTGAGTTCAAACCCCAGTTCCCCCACTAACATCCCCCCAAATAAATAAATAAATACCCATGTCAAGTGAAATGCATTCCCATTGTTTTTAAGTATGGTATGGACACACTTTGCTTTTATGTTTCTAAAGATGAGTGTGTTATATTCCGTAAGACCCTATCAAGGTCTTTTGGCGTTTGAACCCACCTTGACCCAGTGATCACCCACAGATTTGTCACCTCTCCATTGCTAAGGTGGCTGTCCGAGGAAGCACACAGTGTCCCCGAGCGATGCCTACAGCAGCAGGCCCGGGTCCCCTGTGCCCGGGGCTGGTAATTAGACTTAATCATAAGGTTTGGTTCAGGGATTGGATAGTCAAAAGTAGTCTGGAGAGTTCAAAAATTCATCTTGTGGCTGCCTTCCTGTTCTTCATTCCTGGACCGGCTTTCTCAAGTTACTCTCCTTTTGACCAAATAAAGTCATAATCACAGGGAAGGGACTTGAGCAAAACATCTGCAGGGGGAACAAGCAAAGCCATTCACCTGCATAATCAAAGGGGCTCCTAAATTACACAGGGCGCGGTGGTGACCCGACATCCAACCATGGGGCAGCCATACTGGATATTCCCCCATTAATAAGATGGAACTGATTGACAGGAAAAAATACTGCTCGTGGAGCCCCGTCGCTCCCAATTCAACTCAACTCCTAGTCCCAAGCCCTCTCTTAGGTGGACGTACTCTGAGGCTGGGTTGGGGGGAGGGCAGTGGCAAGAGATCAAAGGATGGGTGCAAATGGACAAAATTGCAATCTACCCCCAAGCCGGAATCATCCTGTGATGGAGCTGATTGTTCATTTTTTTCCCTTCCTTCCTTCCTTCCTTCCTTCCTTCCTTCCTTCCTTCCTTCCTTCCTTCCTTCCTTCCTTCCTTCCTTCCTTCCTTCCTTCCTTCCTTCATTCCTTCCTTCCTTCCTTCCTTTCCTTCCCTCCCTCCCTCCCTCCCTCCCTCCCTCCCTCCCTCCCTCCCTTCCTCCCTCCCTTCCTTCCTTCCTTCCTTCCCTCCCTCCCTTCTTCCCTCCCTCCCTCCCTCCCTCCCTCCCTCCCTCCCTTCCTTCCTTCCTTCCTTCCTTCCTTCCACAGAAATGAGCTGTGCAAATAGATTGTTCATTGGGCATTAAAACCTTAGTTACTTTGAAAACACATTAATCTTCCTTTTACTTATTTGTAGAATGGTCCTAGGCTGGCTTTTATAGCAAGATACCTTTTCTTTTGGAGCTAACTTTTAAAGCTCATTCTGTTTCCCCCTAGTAGTATCGTATTAATATACCTCAGAGCCAGGACTACAGCACTTCTGAGTTCTAGGTGCATCTCTGGCTCATGGCCCTATGCACCCAGCGAGCTCAGCTTGTTCCCAAACCAGGGGTGCAACTAGCTATGGCATGGTGAGCTTGGGCCTTGGGGGATCCTGACAATCTGGGAGGGTGCCACTGTGCCAATGAGGGGCTTTGGGTAGCCATCAAGCCACAGCAAGGACCACGCACCTATTCTTTTTCCTGAATAGGGAATATGTATCCCTGATCAGAGAACCAGGAACACATCAGAGTTATACATAGTGTGAGCAATGATCAAGGATATATTCTCTCTGCAGTTTCCTGCTGGCTGCTAGGTGTGCAGTGGTTGGGGGACACCCAACATGGTCATGCCAGGCCACCTGTAGTGTGCTTCTCATAGGACTCCACAGAACTCTTTGTAGTCTCTTCTAAATGTCCTTCCACCAATTCCCCCTTGTTAGTCTTTTCTATCCTTTCCCTTCTTTCTTCTCTCCTCTCCCCTCTCTTCTCCGTTTCTTCCTTCCTTTGTTCCCCCTTCCTTAATCCACTCACCACAAGATCGGTGGAGCGCAGGCGGTGGATTCATCTTGCATGACTATAGAAAACAGCCACAGATCTTCTCTAGAGGTTGTCAACCCCGTTTCTAGTCTCAGTTTGAGAAGCCCAGCTTTTGGACATTTTCTCTTCGTGTCCCAAGGGGAGCCAATTGCAACCTTTCCTGGTCCTTGTTTTTGTTGTCCAGAGTGCCAGCCCAACATTTGGTTCTTGTGTTATAGCCTGATTCCCTGGTATCTCTATCCTAGACAGGGAAAGCTTAATGGGCAAGGAACGATCTTACTGACTGATCTTTGAGCCTGCGACTGACCTGTTCTTAGTCTACAGTACCTGCTCTGAAAGTGTGGGTTAGACACATGAATGAATATAGTGCATGACTGGTTTCCTGTGGCCTGAAGAGCAACATCAGAGCTCTGTGAGCTGGCTTTCAGCATTTGGTCTGTTCTGGCTCTGCTCCATGTGGTTCAAACTTTCTGGTCCAGTCAAGAGAAGCTATTGCTCACCCCATGGACACACTGCGTACACTCTTACCTTCTCTCCCTCTCCGTCCCTCTATTTCCCCCTCCTTTCTTCCTGTTGCAATATCTCTTTCTCCTCTTCAGTGATAAAATACCTGCTCACTTGTTCATTGCACATTTCCATTCACTCTTGGGGAGAGAGTCCCAACAGACTTGGAAATATTCGAGGGCTCTGAGTCATTCATGCCTCATACCACCTCTTAGCATGGTTTTGGAGTTGCTAGTTGGTAGTAATCAACTACTTGAGAGACTTTCTTATCTCTTGGAAGCCTCCTGAAGGCTGATATGATGCCACATGCCACAAGGCCAGCATGTTATAGGGCGCATGCTCAGTGCACAGAGGAAGGGAGGCTCAGCACAGGATGTCTATGAGCAACCAAGTCATTGGCAAACGGAAAGTGAATTTTCTTCTTCCATCCTGAATATCTGAGGGAAGCCAGTGGCATATGCAGCATACTGAAGGGAAAGTGAGGAAGATGACCTAGCCCCAGAGAGGAACGGTGGAGGGCCTCCCCATCTTCCACCAGGGCCAATGTCTGTCTCCAAAGGAACGTGGGATTAGAATTCCATCATCTGTTTCCCTCACCTAGCTGTGGATGGATGGGCTCTGCCCCTTTGTCCTCACGGACATTTCTTCAATCTCAGCAACCTGCCTTTCCACGCAGCAGCAGAGATCTCCTCAGGACATGGAGAGTGGATCTTACTCTGCCCTAAAAAAATATTATTGTTTAAAGCAAAGTAAAACTATGTTTCTGCCAATTTTTTTCTTTCAACTATGTATTTCACCAATTCTTGATGATACCCAAAGGTATCTTTACCTCTTTTTTTTGTTGTTAAAATTACAAATCCACTCTTTTTAATATTTCCCAGATGCTCTGTTTAGGAAGAAAATAATTCAGGGGGCTTATTTGATAGCAGCTGGCTGTATCAGGCCCCTTTTTGTTTGAGAGAGAGCTTAAGTTTTATTAAGCCATCGGGCTACAATCTGTCACTCTTCTTTGAATCCTCAGCTCTGTGCATAACATGTGACTGTGTTGCACTGACCTGAGCTCAAGGGCACTTCACTTAAAATAGTGGGGTTCAAGTCAGGCTGATCTTTACCCTAAAGGTCACCTGCAAGTGCAGGTCCCAGGATACTGCTTGGGGAGCATCTGTACTGGTCAGAAGAGGCCAGTGATCTGATCAGCAAGTGGGTGGGATGTGAGGATCACTGCTGGACCATCTTAGTAGTTGAACTCATTCAGTGGGCCTTCCTTTTACATTAAGAGATGTAAGAGCTCAACTCAATGTTTGTCTGAATCTCTCCTGCTAGAATGTGGCATTTGTGCATTGTGTGTAAACCGGCACGGTAGCAGCTGGGCTCACTTTCAGTCTCTGATGTTCTTTCGGCAGGAGAGGGAGCTACCTGTCTGTCAGCACTCATGCCCTGCTCTTTAGTTGCTGCCCTTGATTTGCACTTAGCTGCCCTGTCCCAAGCATCCAAAGGATAAGAAGAATAATAAAGACACCACTTCATGCAAGTAAACCCTCCTCTGGCCCCCTGTGCTATGCGTGGCATGCCCGTAACCTCGCCCAGCCACCCAAGCCTCTGTTCTGCTGAGATTCACCTGCGGCCAGGTAGACAGTAAGGGATTGTTCAGAGCAAAACACTGTGCAATCAGTTGAAGATAACCGAGGCCCAGGGGTCAGGCGGGCTGCCTGGAGCATCTTTCATCTTTGACTTATATTGGTAGGGCGTGAAGTGTGGCATCGGCTTGGCCCGCCTGGCGGTCAATGGCTGCCTTGTTCTGGTCTGCATTTATCTGCCATCTCTCTCTGATGTCACAGGTTTCATTTGGATAGCTGACTTCAAAGGTGCTTTTCAAATTTTTTTAATTTTTCTATTTCAGGGATAATAGCCCAGCTTTTCAAAAGCATTTTGCTCTGCAATCAAATCAAATATGCTTAAATGGACTGGGCCCAGTTATCCCAGCCCAGACCCTGAGGTTCCCTGGAGGTTGCCAAAAACCTAGTGCCAGTTCTGACAGCGGCACAAAGGGAAGCTGTGTTTTTCTGTCCTCCTCAATTGTAGTCTTCTTGTCTCAAACCCATCCTTGTGCTGAGACTTAAAACACAAAGAAGATCTCTCAGCATGCCCTGCTTCCTGTGCAAACTAAGTCAAAAGAAGACCTTCCCCGTGGGTCTGAAGTTCTACCCCGAGTAACTGAGCAGTGGAGTCAAGTAACGGGCTCATTGAGTTTTCTCATGGATTGACTTTCAGGTCCATAAAAACTGAAGTTGAGCTCTGGACCTCCTGTGATGATGGTTTAGACTTTAAGTCTCAATCTGCTACACAGATTACAGGAATTACCTACTACTCTGTGGTCTGTCCTTTTCTTTCTTTCTATTACTACCTTAATGGAGAATGCTATGTTGTGGTTAATAGGTCCATTTGGTGGCCTGTTCAGGTGTGTGTGTGTGTGTGTGTGTGTGTGTGTGTGTGTGTGTGTGTGCGTGTGTGTGTGTGTGTGTGTGTGTGTGTGTGTGTGTGTGTGTGTGTGTATGTGCACGTGCCTATCAGTCCTGGGGCTTGAACTCAGGGCCTGGGTGCTATCCCTGAGCTTTTCTGTTCAAGGCTCAACCACTTGAGCCACAGCTCCACTTCCAGCTTTTCTGTGATAAATTGGAGATAAGGGTCTCATGGACTTTTCTGTCCTGGCTGTGTGAACTGTGATCTTCAGATCTCAGCCTCCTGAGTAGTTAGGGACAGCGTGAGCCACTGGTGCCCAGCTGGATCAGATTTTTAGGAAGGCTGAATGCTGATAAAGTCTTGAGTGTTTACATTAGAGAGGTATATTTCTAGTGAATAATGACTAATATTTTTTATTATGTGCTGGTCCTGGGGCTTGAATTCAGGGCCGCAGCTTTTCCTTAGATGTTTTGCTCCAGGCTAGCATTCTACCACTTGAGCCACAGCTCTACTTCTGACTTTTTGCTGCTTAATTGGAGATAAGATTCTCAAGGACTTTTCTGCTTAGGTTGGTTTCAAACTAAGATCTTCAGATCTCAGCCTCCTGAGTAGCTAGGATTATAAGTGAGAGCCACCAGTGCCAAGCTGATAATGGCTAATCCTAATTGGAATATACTGCTTTCTAGATATCAAAATAAGCATTTCATAGGCTTTATCTCATTTAATTTTCACCCAGTTGTTATGCCATTATTAGACGGCAGGTTTTTTGACATCACCATATTTTGAAGGCTAGAAAATTAAGGCTCAAAGGGCCGGGGATTCAAGCTCAGGTCATTTGCCTCCAGAGCCAAAGTCTGAGCCACAGTGTTTTGGTATTTGCCAGTGATATAAATAAAATAATTACAGAGAAGACAAAGTGGAGGCACTACGTTTTTTTTTTAACCAGAAAATATTTCTTTCTGGATGTCAGAGAATGGATTGAGAGGACCCATCCCTTTCTGGCTTTGAATCCTCTCCTGCAGCTCAGGGTCTGTCTTCTCCAATTTACTCAGTGGGCTAGGAACACATTCCATTGCTTCTCTAGGTGATAGGTCTGAGAAGTACAAAGCCATGTCTGGAGAGCAGGGAACAAGCTCAACTTCACAAGCTCCACGTTTTCAGCACTGGACTAATTGAGTGCAGGGCAGAGTTAGATATATACCTTATACCACAGGAATACAATTTCAGCAATTGGGAAAAATTGGTGGGAAAATTCACAGGATAGGAAAAATTCCACATACGGAGATCAAGAGATGATTTATCTACACAGATGTCCAGAGAAATAGACATACTAGTTCTCCATGAAATGAATCTGTAAGTTCAGATATAAAAGAAGCGAAGAAAGAGGTAAGTGCATAGAGCCATGCTGGGCAGTGCAGATCTCGGCTGGGAGGACAATTTACAAGTAACCAAAAGGGGTCAGATGACAAAAAGATTAGCTTTTTTTGTCTGTTTATAGTTCAGGTGTGTGGCAAGAGAAAAAGGGAGGAAAGACCCAACATCTACAGGGTTATCACTCTGCTGAAGTTCAATATTGAAATCGTACTTGAGATCATCAAGTAAGCAGGACTTCCCAGTACATATTTTGCATCTTTTTTTTAACTCAGAGGGACTATACATCTATCATGGCTAGCCTTAGGGGTTTAAGGCCTAGAGAGGGGAGAGGAAAAGGAGGAGAAACTTGTGCTCTAGACCTGTAAGTCTCTTGGAAGATAATGGTCTGCTTCCAGGGCAGCAGAGAATATGCACCCAAGCTAGCTATAAAGACCCTCAGTAACTTTGGAGAGTCTTTGAATCCTGAGATTAGTAGTCTTGGGAATCTGACTTGTGTACACTTGGACATGCAGCTCAGCATGATTATGGTAAGAATAAGTGAGATCAAGAAAGCACCACAGATATTTAATAAGACGTTTGACACATTCGCATGGTTTGAGGCTGGGCTTGCTATGATGCTGGATAAGTATTCCAATCCACATGGTACCAAAAGATAAAAATATGATAAAACCAACAACTGCCCCAGTGCAGAATAAAGGTAGATAGGCACACCATACAAAAAAGAAAAAGGCTTGTGACAAGATCCTGGGATGTCATATAGCCTGAGGAGTTAACTAAACACTTTGCCTGCATAAATAAAAACATGAAGTTTAGAATTTGGAAAGTAGGAAACCAATGTATTTTATTAATGATTTTCTTCTACAAATACTTTCAAACATATCATCACATTCTTTATTCATGGATGGGCCATAAAGCTCAGGTTTTGCAGTTAAGACAAAGAATCCAAGGCAAAGAATCATCATTAATTTTCTCAAGATCCTATGTCCCGGAAGTAGAAATGTTCGAGTTCAGACTCAGGTCGGTTCCCTTTCAAAGCCTTCTCCTTTCCAGTGGCCCACAATGAAGCTCTGTTTGCACCACAGGGTCCGGCTGGGTGGCAAGAGCTGCTCTCCAGGACAGGTGTCAGTGATGGAGGGTATTTTTAGCAGCTGATTTCTCTCCATCACACTCTGGAATTGGCTCAGAGCACCAACTTTTCTTGGGTGACGGTGAAGGCAAAAATATAATGTCCTTACAAATGATGAGAGATATCTGGAAGCTGTTATGAAAAAAAGCAATAACTAGTAGTGAACTAAAGATGAAGGAGGTGGATTCTAAAAGTCTGAATGCCAAAGAAGGAAGCTGGTGTGTGTGTGGGGGGAGGAGGGGGGAGGGCATGTCTTTTGTGTATTCCAGACAGACCACAGCCAATGGGGGAAAGCTACAAGGATGGTAACTTCTGCTGTGCATTAGTTGTTACTGCTGCTATAACAAAGTGCCCAATGTTTGTGGCTTCAAGAACACAGATTCATTATCTTGCATTTCTACAGTTCAGAAGTCTGACATGTATTTCATTGGACTAAAGGTGTCACCGTCGCTATATCTCTTCTACTGGCATATACTTTCTTTGATTATCCAGCATCTAGAGGTTACCAGGTTATTCTGACCAACAATTTCCTTTGTCCAGAATAGTAATATTATATCTCTCTGACTACTTTGTATAGTCACATTACTCTTATACACAAACTAGACTCTCATTTAGAGTTTAGGTTATTACATTGGGCTCCCACACATAAAACCTATGACAAGATAATTAAACTATGCATCACATCTACAAACATACATTTACCAGGCATAGAAAAACATGCCAGGAGACCATTATTGCTCCTATCACACTTTCATGGTAAGGGTGGATTCCTGATAGAGTTGTCTTTATTATTCTTCAGCTATAAGGATTCTGTCACAAGCATATTGAATAAAGTCCCTCCAAAACTGTTGCCCGGATTTTCACAAAGTGACCTTACTTGAAAATGGGGTCTTTGCAAATATAACTAGTTTCAGTGAGGCTGGATTAGAGTTGGCCTTAAATCAAGGGATAGATGTTCTTGTAACACACGAGAGGCTCACAGAGTGAAGAAGGCCATGTAAAGACAGAAAAGAGTCTGGAGTGAGAAAGATACAAATTAGGGAACACCAAGGATTGTTGAAAGCCACAAGAAAAAAGGAGAAGCCAAGGACAGACTCTTTGAAGAGTCTTATAAGGAAGTTGGCTCTGTTGACACCTTGATTTCAGACTTCAGGCTCAAGGCATCAGAGAGAAACAGTTTTGTTTTAAATAACTGTAATTTGTTCTCGTAGGCTTAGGAATCGATAGCCCATGGGAAGAGTTAGAGCTCCTGGGAGCTCCTCCTTCAGCACACCTGTTATCTAGCTTTTTAACTCTGGTTCTTTTTAGCATGCAGTTTCCTGCGTCTCCTCCCTACCTTGGAGCTTTGGAGTCAGAGGTAAGAAATGGGCTCCTCTATAACTTAAATCTCACATTTGTAAAACATGGATAATAACCTTACCTATCTTATATAGGTAAACAAAATATCCATGGTAAGGAAAATTCTCAATGAGGTCTACCTACTCTGTGTGTGTGTGTGTGTGTGTGTGTGTGCATACCCACACACAAGTGTGTGCACATGGGTGCTCACATGTGTTGATACTGGGGCTTGAACTCACGGCCTTGCTTTGCTTTTCTATTCAAGGCTGCTGTGCTACCGCTTGAACCACATCTCCATTTCTGGCTTTTTGGCTGGTTAATTAGAGATGAGTCTCTGAGATTTGTCTGCCTCAAATCTAAGCTTCCTGAGTAGCTAGTATTATAAGCATGAGTTACTGGTGTCAAGCTTCTATTCATTCTTTCTATGATTGTTTATGGTACCTGTGGCATGGAATGGTAGTGATATGAGATTAATTATCTGAGATTATATTATATATAATATATACAATATATATTATATATTAATATCTGAGATATCTCAATGGACAATATAGACCAGAAACCACTTCATCATGAGGCTTATATTCCACTAAGGAACAGAACATAATGGGCAGCAGACATAATAAATATTCAATAAAACAGAAGAGCTATAGAAAAGATAAATCAAAATAAAGTTCATAGGAGTACATGTAGGGAATTAGACACTGGAACTTTAAAAACAGAGTGAGGGAAGGCCTCCTTGTGAAAGATGGTTGGGAAGGTGAGGTAGTTCTTCTTACAGAAATCTGCAGAAGAACATTTAAGGCAGAGAGAGCAGGAGGTGTACAGACCTCAAGACAGAGCTACTGTTGTAGAAGAGAAGTAGGAGAGAAGTAGAAAGAACTGAGATGGATCGCTGGAAGAGATAGGGCCATACAGAAAAAGGAAAGCAGAGTTATACAAGAATAATCAGAATGGAGACAATGTAAGGAATTGGTAGTATTTGAAAAGGTTGCTAGATAGCTTGATCATGTTAAATTCAAGCAGAACCTCTGGACTGTCTAGAAGAGAGCTTTGTAAAGTAATTGTTCAATAATTGTGGAAGATATGGTTCAATGCTTACATTCTATAGGGCTTTTTGTACCTATGCACCATATATGTATGGCCACCATGGCTCAGACATGGTGGGGATGACTTCTCTGCTGCTAATCATTACTTAATGGCAGCTACAAATTGTAGATTACGTAGCTTGCTTGCAAATGAAATACGCCCATCATCCTTAGGTTTCTTCCTTTGAAATACTGTGAAGAATACCTTACCCAAATGCATACAGTGGGAAAAACTTAAGATGTGAACTATTTAAGTGTGCCAGGCAAATTCTCTATTAGTTCCCTTTAACTATAGGGACATTCTGATACTTATCTCTTAAATTTCTCTATGCCCTTTGTTTCTCACTATTATTTTTATCTTAAGGTCTAATCCTGTCTTCTTTTCTTGCCTCCCAGCATCTGCTCTGGGCCACTGAGGGCCTTTTCATCTCAGAATCTCAGAGAGAGAATGAACTCCTGATCCCTTTAGCTCGTGGCTTAAACCTACTTTATAACCTCAAATATTTAAAACCAGAGGAATTGGCCAATTGCTCAACATTTTATTTCATCTTGAGCTTTCACAAAGCAGGCTTCTCTGATGACAGAGAAGGACTTATTTTCAAATCAGACCAGCCTGAACTCACCCTGAACTTGACAATGGTCTCCTAATCTGGCAATTCCTAAAATTGGAGCTCTCCTGGAGTCACCTATGAGAATGTGTATTACTACCACATTGAGGGCCACATCCCAAATCATGAAGTCAGAAACCTCCAGGAATTTGGTTGAGGAATCTGCATTTTCCAAAGTCTCCTTGTTCTTTGTGACAGGGGCATTCCAAGGACTTAGTGCATACAACACTTTGCTTTTTCCTTTTGGCACTACTGACATTTCTACTCAGGGCCTTGCACTTGCTAGGAAGATAATATACCAATTGAGCCATGCCTGTAGCCCTTTTAATTTTAGTTATTTTATATTTTAAACTACTTTTGTAGCATAAAGTAATTGTACAATAGGGCTTCACTATAATGTTTACATAGTTATATTTTATACTTTGATTAAATCCTGCCCCCATCCACATTATTTTTTCTTTTGGGGGAGGAGAGAAGCCAGTACTGTCTTTGAACTAAGGGCATTACCTTATGCTTTGGCTCCAGTTTTTCACTCACTGTTAGTGTTCTACCACTTAAGCCATGCCTCTAGTCTGGAATTTTGCTGATTAGTTGGACACAAGTCTCTTAGACTTTTCTGCCTGGCTGTCTTTGAACAGAGATCCTTAGGTCTCAGTCTCCTGGGTAGCTAGAATTATAGCCACCAACTTTTTCTTTCCTCTCTTTTTTAATAGTAGTTTAGTGGATGTCATTAAGTTATTTTCATAAATGCATATCTTATATAATATTCATCTTTATTACACTCTCCTTTCTTTCTCCACCTCCCTTTCTGTTTGGGTTCCTCTAAAAAAGCCAGTCATGTTTTTACAGACAAATTTCACATTTGGACTGTGATCCTCCTATTTTTGACTCCTGTGTAGCTGGGGTGACAGTTGGGGCCACACTCAACTTCCTGATTGACATGAGGATCTTGC
Source organism: Dipodomys merriami (assembly GCF_024711535.1). Lineage (NCBI taxonomy): Eukaryota > Metazoa > Chordata > Mammalia > Rodentia > Heteromyidae > Dipodomys > Dipodomys merriami. Next base: position 3,462,984 of record NW_027203826.1, read on the forward strand.
TAATTTTTTGTCTTGGCTGGTCTTGAACACTGATCTTATCTCCACCACCTAGGGAGCTGGGTTTATATTGTGGGCTTCCTCTCCTGGCCCACATGGACTTCCTTCGAAGAAGGTGGAACCAATACCATCATAGTATCTCTACTGTTTTAAAAAGTCACCTCCAGAAAAGTTGTCCAGAGCACTCATGCAATTCATTCAATTAAAAAAAAATAAAGTGTTAAAGTTGTAAAGATTTGGAAAATTCTTTTAGGATAAATGGGAGTGGACATGCTCACTACTTATTTTGCTAACCATTTTTAGGTGAAGCAGTTTACTAGCCACTGATGGGGAAAAAATGAACCTAACCTTTTGGTATTCTGTAATGAGGGAGAGAGACATGCAGGCAATGCATTGTGGGAAGTGGCACAGGAATAGACTTGTGATTTGTAATGCAAAGGTAGGTTCCCAGGTAGATATTTCACAAAAGACACATGTGTTGCCTGTGTGAGGAAAAGTGTTCACAGGGGTTCATGTAATTTGCTCATGATGCTTTGTACTTACATCACCTTCAACCTTCAGGCTGGGATGAGTAAGCTTGAATGTTGTTCTTTTATGAAAATATCCTGTGAGTCTATATAATATCTATAGCTATGTGTGGGCAGGTGACAAAGTCAAAGAACTAGTAAATTGGAGATATAAAGAAGGTCTGAGAGAAGGAGAGCATTTGGGGATGAGAAATGATGTTCTATGTAAATAAAGTTTTGTGCTAAAAAGCTAACAATTGTTCCAAAATGGAAATGGAACGAGTGGGGAAGGGCAAAACCAGAATACTAAAATCATGTCCCAAAGAGATTATGATAGGGTTTACAGTGAAATACAATTATTTAAAAACTTAAACTTGTTCAACCACTTTGGAAAGTAGTATGGAGGTTCCTCAAAAGACTCCACATAGAGCTCCCTTATGACCCAGAAATCCCACTTTTGGGCATTTACCCAAATGTTTACAAACAAGACCACACTAAAGCTATCAGCACAACTATGTTTATTGCAGCATTATTTATCATAACTAAGATATGGAACCAACCCAGGTGCCCCTCAGTAGATGAATGGATCAAGAAAATGTGGTATATATACACAATGGAATTCTATGCCTCCATCAGAAAGAATGATATTGCCCCATTTGTTAGGAAATGGAAAGGCTTGGAAAAAATTATATTAAGTGAAATAAGCCAGACCCAAAGAAACATGGGTCCCATGGTTTCCCTTAATTGCAATAACTAGTATATGTCTGAGACAAGCAGAAACGGTCAGATAAGTTGATGTTAGGTGAAATGAACCCCAAGATAAGTATTCAAATGTTTTTTTCTTTCATGCAATTGTTTCTAACATATTTATAAGATGATTTCTTTGTTGCTTTGTATGTCCCTTCCCCATGGTATACCCCCTGCTTTCACTGTATTTGATGTTGGTATAATTTGTGGAGGGAAAGGAAAAAAACAAATCGTTTAAATAGGGATACAGGTGGACCCATTGCAACAATGAGATGTACAAGTCGTTATGTTACAAAAAGAACTTTACAACTTTGGTGGGAGTAGGGGGATTGGAGCAGGGAGATGGGAAGGGATGGGGAGGGGAAACAAAGGAGGAGGCAACAGTGCTTGATAAGAAATGTACTCACTATCTTGCCCATGTAATTATAACCCTTCTATACGGTATTTTCACAATTTAAAAAATGTGTCTTAATAATAAATCAATCACAGATTCTCCAGAAACTTCTCCTAAGTTCCCAGAAAGTTTGGCACAAAAAAGTCCATTGCTCATCTCCTTTTTAGGTGAACACACTTTCTCCTGCTTCTTTGAATAACGGTTACCAATTTCTTTCACTTCAAACAAATTCTCTGAATACCTGTATCAAACCATAGCTTTCAGGAAGCTCCTGAGATGTGCGGACGCAGAAAGCTACACAGAGCAGAGGAGCCTTCTAACCTGTGGTTCCTTGGGCCGAAGCAACTGGAATCCTTAGCAGAAATGTGACATTTTTCCTTGCAGTTTATAAGATGTGATTCCAGTTCTTTACTCTGGGATTCATAGCACTCATTCCATACATCAGAGCTAACATTCTGCATAACTTTGCAATGTAGGTGCCCACAGCTTCATATAGTGTGAAGCAATTTCCTACGTGTAACTTTATTTCAGCTGTGTTAAGGTACTAATGACTCTGCACTTTCTGCTTCTTGCACTTCATAGAATTTTTGTGTAGGGCAGGCAAAAGTGACCCTGAAGACGTTTAATGATGAAATTAATAACAGTGCTTTGCCTGGTGTGTGTGTGTGTGTGTGTGTGTGTGTGTGTGTGTGTGTGTGTGTGTGTGTGTGTGTGTGTGTTCACTGTGACTATATACATGGACCAGTATCTGAGGCTGCCGTATGTACTCAGCTGTTTCTTTATACTTCCAGAGCTTTTATTTCCTCTCATCCTTACAACTTCTTAAAGAAAACAGAAGCAGTTTATGTTTTATTCAAGTCTCGCAGCTAGTAACATGAGAGGGGGAGCCTGAATTTCAAGCAGAGCTTTCAACTCCAAATCTAACTCTCTCTAATATACAGAATCCACACACTTAATGGTGCATTCTTTGTGAGCGATCAGCCTGCAGTGCTTCTAAAGTAGAGCTATTGTTTTTACCCACTTGCCACTTTCAGAATTTTCCTTCCATAGTATGGAATGCAAACAGGGTGCCCTGTTATTTTCTCCTTAAAGGCTCTGTATTGGTTCTGGGTAGACACCCACCTGGCTATTCATTAGTGCCCTAACATGCCAGTTTGCAAGTGCCACCATTAATGCTGCTGCATCTCCCTGTATGGTCACTATTGGCAAAGCCTCCTTGCTGGCGTGTAGAATGACTTTGTAAATTGCTTCTGTATATACAGAAGTCTTGTCTTGCCTACCACTAAGAAAAGGGATTTGAATTGCAATAGAAATGGACTTTGGGATAAAGCAGAAAATGACAAGAGAAGGACTCTAAGTCCATCATGGTAGCTATTGTCATTTACAGTAATGATTTACATGGATTAACTCTGATAGCTTCAAAGGTACAGGGGTTGAGATAATTTTATGAAATATCACCCTGAGGTCAGAGAATAAATGTCATAGGCACTTAGAAAAGCAAGTTGAAAAGGTGAGAGGCATGGAGTCCTGCCCCAGGGTGACCGAGGGTTTTCCCAGCGCACACTGACAATGGTTGGCCCCGTTTGTCCTCATCTGTGGGGTGGGGCAGGGGCATACATTCCCTGGAGCCCTGTGGTTATTAATGTGGCACCAGCTGCTCCGACTTTATTGCTGTCAGTCACGGTGTTTGCCTCTGCCAGTCTGCTGAGATGTGGCTCCCGTGGTCACGGTGTATGGTGACCAAGCCCTCCCTGACTGCAGGCTCTCTGCCCTTTCTACCTTCCGACCAGCGCGGAGACTTGGGTTACCAAGTTTTCCCTTCTTCAGGGACAACTAATGTTAGACAGCGCCACCTGCTGAGCAGAGGCGGGATATTTGAAAATCGGCGTGTTGTGAATTAGCCCCTAGCCAGTTCCCTACCCATCTGCTTCCTAGCCCAGGTGTAAGTTTCAATTCTTGGCGTAGCTACTAATGAAGGGCACGCGACAATCCAAATGTACTTAACAATCTGAACTGTACGCTTAAAAATGGTTAAGGTTGTATGTTACACGTTTACCACAATAACAAAATCCATAGAACTCTATGAGGGATTTTTATTTTATTTGATCACTAGAAATAAATAAATGAGCTGCCTATAATCCTAGCTACTCAGGACGCTGAGATCTAAGGATTGTGGGTCAAAGCCAGCCTGGGCAGGAAAGTCTGTGAAAGCTGGGGGACAGTGCCCAGGCCCTGAGTTCAAGACCTAACTTATAAGCACAATACAAAAACAAACAAGTAAGTAAAAAAAAAAAAAATCTGAGGACATTCAAGGTAAACACCTTCCTAAAACTCTTTCCATTTCTTTCATGAATCTTCAAGTTGATAACCAGAGAATTCAAGGCACTCATTTAAAGAAATGGCAGGGTATTAATTAGATATGACTCCATATTCAGATACTCAAGTTCTGGTCCCTAACTATTCTAGCCAGCTGTGCTGAGCACTTGATCTTTCTGAGCTGACCTATTAACTCATCTATTAAAAGAAAAAGATTTTTTTTAACTCCAAGGGTAAAAATTCAAGTATTACCTTATTTCTCAAAATGACAGGGATGCCTGAGCAGGTCCTTTCTTTAGTCCAGCTTTTATTTAATAAGGAGAGAACACAAAGGGAAAGTACATGTGTCAGTTTTCAAGATGAGAATTTTTAATGCTTTAGTGAGTTGTGTGAAAGCATTTTATAAACGTTTAACCAGTATTTTATGAAAGGAAATAGAGCAGAAGATGTTTGACTATGTTTCACATCAGTGTTGCTTTGCGCAATGTTTCTTTGTATTGTTTCTATGAATTGTCCCCATCTTCTAGTATTTCTAGTTTGTATATCTTTTGTAGAACAAAGCAGGTCATGATTCTTCATTTTGAGAACCCATTCCCCCAAACCATATTTAATGACTGTGGGTGTCATTGTTTGAGATATTGCATGTTGTATCACAGAGTGTCTGGTTGGCATCACCTCTCACAAATCAAACGTATTTGAAGGCCTGGCAACCTGGTCTGGAAAGGACTAAACAGAGAGCCTAATCATTGATATTAGATTTTCTAGACTCTGAAGCTTGTTCCAACCAACAATGCCTATGCGCTCATTTGTTATCTTCTTCAACATTCTATTCAGTGACTGTACAATTGTCTATGAGAGACTTTATATGTGTAAAATGCTTGCCAAAATGCAATTAATTTGGGGGAGGGGTGTTCTCATTCTTCCCTGAGAGTCTGTTGAGGAAGGCATTTTAAGATTCCCAGAGGGGTTTCACAAATCCCCAGTATTTCTTACTAGAAGTGGAACACTATCTTAACAATGGGATAAAATCATCCTAATAATTGAGGGACCAATGGCTTCCAATAAATGAAACATTTATAATCCCCAAGTCTCAATCCTTTGGAACTAAATTAGTCAAGTTAGGTTAAATGCGATAGCAAAGCAACACCAAAACTCAAATATATACATATATATATATACATACACATATACATGCATGCATATTTGTGTATCATTTTGCAGCCTGACTAGGGAGCACTATAGAGCTGTGATGAATACACTCCAGATTCCTTCTACTTTGGACCTTGATAAAGCTATGCAAGCTTTACTTTAGTACTGGCCATAACCAAGCATAGTCAACAACATATTTTCTTGAAGTAATTTTAGTTCAGTTAATTGTGGAACTTGGATAATGAAGTCAGTGTCATAATGGTAGGCAGCATAGAAGAGAATGATCTATGCCTATAAGAAAGACCAATTAAATTTCAAACCAATCTTTTTTATGGAACTTGCATCACATTATACATTGGACTCGTGGTGACTTTAAAAGTCAGACTTGGGAATGAAAAAAATATCAGCAGTTTTCAGTACCACCGAAGAATACAAAATGATACACTCAATAGTTACATGAACTAGGATCACAAGAGAAGTGTATTTTAAGGTGGATAGAGATATTCATTAAAACTTTCTTTGACTAGGAAGAAAACACCTTGTGGAAACCATCTAACTTTCTTTGTTCTAAGTCTCTTTCATTCCTGATTGTGTTTACTCAGCAAAATCTGCTGCTGGATTACTCCGTAATCAATGCCTGGATCTACCCTCCATCACCATTCCTTGCATTAAACTTACTTTTTTGCCAGACCAGGGGCTTGGACTAAGGGTCTGTCCCTGAACTTCTTTTGCTAGCACTCTAACACTTGAGCCACAGTCTCACTTCCAGCTTTTTCTGTTTATGTGGTATTGAGGAATCAAACCCAGGGCTTCATGCATGCAGGGCAAGCGCTCTACCACTAAGCCAAGTTTCCAGCCTACATAAAACTTACAGACTGATGCCCACAGTGTCTTTCATGGATTGGAAGACTGGAATAATCAAGTCTACATGATAGTTCTATGAGGTTGATAAGGGTCTACTCTCTAATTTTCTGTTCCAACATTCCTGGAAAGTGACTTATACCCTCATGGTCTAGGATAGTCCCCAGTGTAGCATTCATTGACAGAGGATGAAGAGCTCAATAAATTTATGGCTTAAATATGCCTGGATATATTTTACAGGATTTTCCACTTGAACTGACTTATCTAGATTACAACCAACTATCAATTCAACGTACTTGATAAAAAAAGAGCTTTTAGTTTAGTTTCCCATGGTTCTGGATAGACAATAGGAAGGATATACTCTTTAAATTGAATTAAACATTCCTTTTATGGACGGGGAAGGGTTGAGAAATTGGCATTTTGTTTACTCAATCTTGTATACATGGCAGTTTAGTTAGTATCCAGTCTATGTTACTATGACAAAGAGATCTCAAAATGCAGTAGCTTAAATATGATTACTATTATTTTTTATGTAATAGTGTGGCTATCTTGGGGCTAGTGGGTCTTCTCTGTCCTTTTAAAAGGTGTGACTCATTTGTGGGCAAAGGTGTTTTTCTCCAGTAATGAACTCTGTAATCTAATGGGAAGAATTAAAAAAAAATAGTGGGGCAACATGTCCAGAGGTGGCGTCCCACAACTCTTCTCAACTTCTGTTGGTCAGAACTTAATCATAGTTCCACACCCAGCTGTTGAAGAAAAAGAGAGCAAATGTTGTCTACTGACTGGCATCTCTCACAGCTATTTTTGGCTAGTGAGTTTAATTGACTCTAAATAACCTGTTGGGATTTAGTTTTTGCAACAAATGTGAAACTGAGGGGAACTGGATGAATGAATAGTGGGAAATGATGGGCAAGTAAAGCCATTGGCTCTGATTGCTAAGTAGTTTTTCCCAGAGGCAATTAACCCACTGTGAGGATCAAGAACCAAATCAGGTGCATCCTGCAGGACTTCTATGTCATATGGACTTAGCACTTCAGTCATTCACTTAGGTTTCTATTTTTCCATAGTTGTGTAGTTATATCCAAATACTTCTTAAAAAAGAGTTGAATCTCAATTATTAGTCATCATAATTATCAAACCAACTTTTACTGAATATTAGATTTTGGAGAACAAGGAACTTGTTCTGCTCCTGTGAAATATACCAGTGACGCTCCTTTATGCTCTCCCTCTCTTTCCCTGCCTTCCTTCTTTCCATTCTTCCTTCCCTTCTTCCAAATCCTTCCTCCCTTACTTCCTTCTTTCTTTTCTTTCTTTCATTCCCCAGGCAGATTTACTGAGATACAATTAACATAGCACAACGTTTATCTTTAAAGCACAAAGGTCTATTGCTTTTAGTGTATTCAGAATTGCACAACCATCATTATAATCAATTCTAGATCAATTAATCACCCACCCCAAACCTCATTCTATTAACAGTGACCCCCTCAGGTCCCTCTCCTCTCATGGCTCAAAATGCTAATTTATTTTCTGGATATTTGACTCAATGTGTGCATGTGTGACAGATTTCTATCATTTACTATGTTTTCAAGAATCATGATGGTTGGTATATTTTGTTTTGTTCCTTCTTATAGTCAAATGATATTTCTTCTGTGTATGTTGGTATATCCATCTGTTCATCAGTAGTTAGACATTTGAGATGTTCCATGCTTGGCTATTTTTTTTTATCACTACTGGGGCTTGAACTCAGAGCCTTGGGCTTGTTAGGCAAGCTATCTACCAAGGGAACTTTGTCTCTCGCACCAGATTGGGCTATTACAAATAATGTTACTATCAGCATTTATGTACAAGTTTTTGTGTGGAAATAGGCTTTCATGTCTTTTACATTCATACCTAGCATTTTAAATGCTCAATCACATGGCAATGGTTTTACTTGTCAGATTATTTTACTATTTTATAATCCCACTAATCATATGTGAGGTTTTGTTTCTCTACAAGCTTGTCAGTAGGAGTTATCTATCCATTTTATTCCAACCATTCTAGTGGCCATGATGAGATGTCTCACTGAAGTTTTGATTTGCATTTTTCTGATAGTGATGTGGACGTCTTCTCATGGAATTACTGATCATTTGTACATTTTCATAGGAGAAATGTCTCTCTTTGGAGAAATATCTGCTTACGACCTCTATCTATTTTAACATCGAGTTATTTATCTTTTTATTATTGAGTTGGCAGATATTTTTATATATGGACAAGATCCCTAGTCAGTTAAATGATTTGAAAATATTATTCCTTGTATTTAGGGGACACTGCAATTATATTCTCAATTCTATAACTGTCCTGTTTTTATTTTATTTTTTATGATGCCAACGACAAGCTTCTTATCTTCAAATACTTTTTCAGGCAATGGCATTGCATAAGGACAAATAGGACAAATTTTATTGCAAACAACTTAAAAAAATCTTTCCAGTAGAAGAGTAGGGATGCATGGCCTTGTGTGAGTCCGCTTGGATGTGGAATCACTGGTTTGGCCCATCAAGTGAATCAAATAGTCCATGGAAAATAAAAGAAGAAAGAAAAGGCCAATGTGGCTGGATCTTCCTTTTTAAAGAAGGTTTAAAGAATGTTTGACGCAATCAACAGCATATTTAGTAATAAAACATTGTTTAAGAATCTCTCTGTCCTTCATTCAACTGACTGATCACCTAAGTTCATACTTTTTGGTTAGAATAATAAAAGCACATCAGCTTGGAACCAAGAAATCCCTTCAGTTTATATACAAGGTAGTAAAAGAACTTATCTAAAGATTCCCGCTGCCTGGTAGACCTGCGGACCAGAAATGCCATCCCTTAAAATCTAGGCCAATTTTCGTTCTGCTACATAACTCTATTATTGCCCTGCTGCTTTCCCTTCCTGGTTGCCTGTTGAATACTGCCACTTGCCTTTCTGTAAAGCAAGATTGAAAAGTGAGAATTCCTAAACAGCATTTCATGTCTGAGTTGAAGCAAAGTGGATCGGGTGTTGGCGCCCAGGGTTAGGAGAGCTGGGCATGTAGATGCAGGCTATTTTTCTTCTCATTTAGCAGACAGAACCTGGCCTCCCTGGTTGCAAAGGGCTTCCGTGTGCAGAATCTGTCAGTGAGGCATTTTGGCTGAGGGTGGCTCTAGCACAAGGACAGATGACAGGACGGCAGGCAGTCTGTCCCCTTCTAGGGAATAAGGCAAGGATTCCCTTAACACAATGTGACAACTAATCTCTCTATAGCATCTGACTAAGAGGTTTTAATTACTACTGTGAGGTACACACATGATTTCTCTATACACACCAACAGCCGGGGCTTCCGTGTGATTCTTTAATCCTTTGTAGAATGTCAATCAGCATAGTGAGTTGATTCTACATCTTTCTTTTGTTCTGCTATCTCCACCTCTACCTCATCCCCCCTCCCTTCATTTATTCTGGGTATGTATGAACATGCTTATTGATGTTGTGCTTTGAACATAAGGCTGGATTCTCCAGCTCTCCTTCCCCTCATTCTGTCAGCCTGCTGGGCACGGAAGGAGGTGTTTTTGTAGCTTCTCTGCCATTCACATGAAGACCCCTTTGGGGGAGCTGGGAAGGAATGGCATCAGGCAGGAATGACAGCAAACACAAGAATGAGCTTAGTGAGGTGGCAGACCCAGGATCACAGCTTTTACCAGCAACGAACTAAACTGGGTCTCATTTCTGAACTTGTGTTGCCCAAACTCCAACAATGGGTACCATTTGCCATGTAAACATAAATCAACATCTTCACTCTACAATGACAAATGTCTGATGATTTGGAGACATGAGGATATTTGATTGAGAGGAATTGCATATATTTGAATATGATCTGGTTGAGAAAATATTTGAAATATCCATTTATAAATGCTCCAACCTCTAGGCAAAATAACATTGCAAAAGATGTTGAGAAGATTTTTAGAAAACACAACCAGGTATGGCTGGAGCGCTAAGGTCTTCCACAGTGAAGTATTTTTCAGAAGTTCACATTTATTTGGAATTCTTGTGTGATTTAGAGAGAAAGAGTATGAATTAAGGAGAAGGAAGTAGACATAATCATGTGTCTATGACCACAGTGAGGTCAGCACTCACTGCTCTTTTCAGATTCTGGTAATTCCTGCCTTACTGGAGGCAAATTCTCTTCAAAGTCTCCATCATCTCCCCCTTTCAGTTTTTGATTCTCCCTAGCCACAGATGGCATTTCACCTGCCACTGAAGATTCTGAGGGAAAGGAAACTGTCACCCTCATTCCCTACTTTAGAATCCGTCCCTCTAGGTAAGATTGTTCACTGTTGGGACAGGCAATTCAATACATTATTTTTTCCTCTGTTGAATCCTCTAAGTCTCTAGCATGTAGCCCTTATTCCCTACTGTGCTGGCCTTTTCCTTCAGCAGGCTTTGCTTTAGCTTAGGAGGAATAATGACCTGTCCTCTCAAACGGCGTGGCCACTTCATGCTAACCAGATCTGGCTTTACCTGTATTTTTGTCAGTATTGGGGAGTGGAAACTGAGAGCCTCACACTTGAAAGGCAGGTGCTCTCCCACTTGAGCTATACCCTCAGTCCTTTGGCTTTTAGTTTGTTTTTCAGTTTTGGTCTCATAGCTTTGCTACAGAAAAGGCCTTAACTGTGTTCTTCAGTCTCCGTGACCCTCCGCTTCTCCATGCATCGGTTGGATGACCGCATTGGAGCTCTGGAAGGGACCTTCCCTTTAGCTGCCCAGTGGCTCCATGGTTATACTTTTAGTGTCTATATATTAAGGCTTCAAACTTGCTAACCTTTTTAGGACAAGAATGATAACCTAGTCACCTAAGAACATCCTATATAAATACTTGTTCAATGAAAGAATGGATAAAGTAAAATCTATTGCTGCAGTTGGTCTTTCTTATTTTCCTCTCAAACTTGACACAGAAAAGGGCAGCTGCACACTGTTCATTTAACAATGACTTTACTACTTCTTTGTTTCAGAGTAAAAGAACAGTGGCTTTCCCATCTGTCTCTGCTCAATTGACTTTTGTGTGTGTGTGTAGGAGTGCGTGTGGGTGTGTGCATGTGCATATGGATTTTTCCCTGAATAAACTGTAAAGATCAGTAATAATTCATGTGAGTGTGTGCTTCAACTTTCCTTTTTCTGCTACCAGAGCTATGTGATTCTTGTCTTAAAAGAGAAGTGTAGGGGCTGGGAAGGTGGCTCAGTGAGAGAGTGCTAGCCTTGAGCTGAAGAGCTGAGGGATAGCGCCCAGGCCCAGAGTTCAGGCCCCACAACCGGACCCCCCCCCCGCAAAAAAAAAGAGAAGTGTAGGGCTTCTTTTGTACCCTTTGATTACAGAGATCTCAGGCTGGTTGGCAGCATGGAGTATGTGATTACCCATGTGATGTGCTTTCAGAAATACCAGTGGGGCTGCCATCTGCCTACCTTTTGTTATGAAATAGTTCTTCTGTTGCTTTTAGAAAGCTTTAAATCTTCAAGAGTAGCCTGGTAAAATGGCACACCTCAAAGTCTCCAGGATGACCATATAAGATGATAGCATGTATCCCTAGTGTGTTCAGCAAAACCCAGGTTCTAGAATATGCTAATAGATGTAGTATAAAACATCGATGTCTGTGCTGTGATTAGTTCACCAGCTTTACAATAAGTAAAGCCACACATAGTTTCCTGTGTGCAGGACTCCTCAGAACCTTGCATGGACTAATGTGAATGGGCTAATAGTGAATCCTCAAAGGAGAATGAGGAGGTCACATTTTCAAGCTTTTTATAACAATAGAACTAGAACTAGAACCTTCACAGCATTTATTGTTTCTTCTTATTAAATTATGTATCATGCATCCTAAGGGGTTAGATTTTTCTCTGACCATATTTTAGGAAATGCTGCTGTAGGAGGATGGACTATAGAAGCTAGCTGAATACAAGAACTCAGAGAGGCCAGGAAGACCAAGATGAAAGAAAAGACCAAGCTGCCTCCGGCAGCTCAGCAAAGTTTGGACAGCTTTGCCCCAGCCTCCACCATCACCTTCTCTTTCTTTCAGCTTTGTGTGATTTCCTAGCAGGTCCAGAAAAGGTCACTTGCCTACTCAATGACCTTGAACAGTGCTACCATCCCACCAACACACCTGTTGAATGCTAGGCTCTGCATGTGGAATGGGGAGCCATGAGAATTCTGTCCCAAAGATGTAAGAAGGTCATATGTCTATCAGGTGCCCAAGTGATCACTTAACATTAAATTAAAGGAAATTAGGCTGCTCTGGTAGGTGGCTATCAGTGGTAAGAAAGGAATGATTAGAAATCAGTGCCCATTTTCAGGGTTAGAAACGTAAATAATTGGATCTGGGTACTGGTGGCTCATGCCAGTTAATTCTAGCTACTCAGGAAGCTGAGTATCCTACTCTGAGGATTGCATTTTGAAGCCAGCCCAGGAAGGAAAGTCCCTGAGACTCTTTTTTTTAAAAATTTTTTTGGATCCGGTTGTGGGGCCTGAACTCTGGGCCTGGGCGCTGTCCCTCAGCTCTTCAGCTCAAGACTAGCCCTCTACCACTTGAGCCACAGCACCACTTCTGGCTTTTTTCTTTTTGCTTATGTGGTGCTGAGGAATTGAACTCAGGGCTTCAGGCATGCAAGGCAAACACTCTACCACTGAGCCACCTTCGCAGCCCCACCCCTGAGACTCTTATCTTCAATTAGCAGCAGAAAGCTGGAAGTAGAGCTGTGCCTCAAGTGGTACATAACCAACCTTGAGTAGATAAAACTAAGGGAGGGTTACTGAATTCAAGTCCCAATAACCAACCCCAAACACAAAACCAAACAACTCAACTCAAATCATTTGTTATTTCCCTTGGCATATCTAAAAGCTTCTTGACTCTTTCTGGATTCAAAGACCTTTACAGGTTGTCCAAAGAAAAACCACCACGATGCAGCTAGATGATACCTTCTTGCAAGATTGTTTGGGCTTTGGAGAAGGATATGAAGGAAAGCCACTGTGGGAGACAGGTGGGAAGAAGAGAAGTAGCAGGATCTGCTGCAGCTCAAAGAAGTCCAGGACAGAGGCTGCCCATCACAGTCCCTAAGAGAAGAAGAGCACATGAAAGCTGCAGGCACCCACCAGAGCAAGCCCATCCTTGCTCCTTGGCTAGCATTTTCCTTCTCTCACAGCCCCATCCCACCCTGTCCTCCTCTCATCCACTTCCCCTATATCTCTGCTAGTTCTCTCCATCCTGCTCAGCCTGTCCTCTAACTAGTGTTCCTCTTCCCACTGCTCTGCCTGGGATATCCCAGACTTCAGTCTCCATGCCCCTGCTGGACTGAGACTTCCACCTGCACACCGTCCAGACCAGTCTCTCTCTAGCTCATCCCACACTGGAGGTTGAAATTCTGAGTGTTAACTCAAAAAATTAAATCCCCCAACAACAAATCCTCAAAGAAACAACTGCCCAATAAATAAGTGGGCTAAAGACTTAAAGAGAAACTTCTCTGAAGAGGAAAGAAGGATGACCAATAGACACATGAAGAAATGCTCAACCTCCCTAGCCATAAAAAAAAATGCAAATCAAAACAACAGTAAGATACTTCCTCACCCCAGTAAGAATGGCTATAATCAAGAACTCTAATAACAACAGATGCTGGAGGGGATGTGAACAGAAGGGAACCTTAGTGCATTGTTGTTGGGAGCGTAAACTTGTTCAACCACTTTGGAAAGTAGTATGGAGGTTCCTCAAAAGACTCCACATAGAGCTCCCTTATGACCCAGAAATCCCACTTTTGGGCATTTACCCAAATGATCACAAGCAAGACCATACTAAAGCTACCAGCACAACTGTTTATTGCAGCATTATTTACAATAGCTAAGATATGGAACCAACCCAGATGCCCCTCAGTAGATGAATGGATCAAGAAAATGTGGTATATATAAACAATGGAATTCTATGCCTCCATCAGAAAGAATGACATTGCCCCATTTGTTAGGAAATGGAAAGGCTTGGAAAAAATTATATTAAGTGAAGTAGGCCAAGCCCAAAGAAACATAGGTCCCATGGTTTCCCTTAATTGCAATATCTAGTATATGTCTGAGTCAAGCAGAAAAGGTCAGATAAGGTGATGTTAGGCGAAATGAACCCTAAGATATGTATTCAATTTTTTTTCTTTCAGGTGATTGTTTCTAACGCATTTATAAAATTATTTCTTTGTTGCTTTGTATGTCCCTCCCCCCCACAGTATAACCCCTGCTTTCACTGTATTTGATGTCAGTATAATTTGTGGAGGGGAAGGGGAAAAACAAGTCGTTTAAATAAGGATACAGGTGGACCTGTTGCAATAATTAGAAGTACAAATCATTATGTTGAAAATGAACTTTACAACTTTGGGGGGGGCGGGGAGGATTGGGTGGGGGGGGGCGGGGGGAGGATGGGAAGGGGAAACAAAGGAGGAGGCTACAATGCTTGATAAGAAATGTACTCATTATCTTGCCCATGTAATGGTAACCCCTCTGTACAGTATTTTCACAATAAAAAAATAAATAAAAATTAAAAAAAAAGAAATTCTGAGTGTTGAAATTCTACTCCATTTCCTGTATGCATTCCATTTGTCACAGGTGCTACTCATCCAGGATCAGGGCGCCTCTGGCTGTTACTTTCCTTGATGCCTTGTGCAGGCCTTCCTGGGGCAGAAACGCAGCTTCCAAAGGAAGGAGCACTTTCGCTGCCCATCCAGGTGTGGAGGTGGAGCCCCTTGCAGGGTCCAGACACTGGCCATCTGAGCCAGTGAGCAACAGCCTCTACTTCCCCAACAGGAAAAGAGCCCCTGTGCTCCGCTGTGGGGCTGGAAGGCAGGGCAGAGAGTAGTTCCCTCCTGTCTCGAGAGGATGTCAGAAGGGTTTGGACCCTAGGGATGATGCCAAGTTCTTGTTTTCTCACCGTTAGCTCCTTGTTTCAAGGGCTGGAGGGCCAAGGATGAGAGGACAAAGTGTTGGTCCTAGTGGTTAGAGAAGGAGAGGGGTGGGGACCATCAGCAGGTGCACCAGGAGGTGGAGCTGGGCTCAGTTCAAGTCCTCATCTGCCAGGGTGGCAGCCCAGCAGGGGACTAATGAGAGGAGAGGTGTGAGGCAGGAGCTTCAGCTACCCAGGCAATTACTGCTGCTCAAAGTGCTGACAGCACGTGGTCAGCTGCTGGGAAGCTGGCAGGGTGGCTGCCTCTACCAGGCCAGCAAAGCCCCTACCTCCTAATGAGGTTATTACTGCCCCACTGGCTGATGGGACCCCAGCCATTCTGTCTCCCCTCCTGTGGGCCCAGGGTGCCCTGCAGTTCTCAAGGAGGAGGGCAGCCTATACCAGGGAAGGGAGGAAATGCCCACATGTGCCCAGCTGACAGATTCCATGTTTGGCCTCTGCTGGTTCCAGGCTGAGGGGAGTGGAGCAGGTGATTGCTGGGCTGTCCTTCTCCCTCAGCATTCGCTTGTGCTTCCTAGGTTGAAGCTTGTGGAGTCCCTTACAGGAACTCAGTGACTCCTGACAATGCCTGAGCTTCCCTCAATGCTTAACTCAAGGGTGCCTTGCCTGGGAGACTTCCCTTGGGCCCTGACCCTGATATTGTGTTCCCATCCCTGACACCTAGGTCGTAATGCATTTTCCTTCTCCCTTTTGTGTTTCTCCTGGTGGATTCAGGGTGAACTCTTCTCTAGCTCGCGGCTTATCTCAGGGTCTGTTCCAGAATGGAAGCTTACAAAAGTTGGGGAGGGGGAGGTGAATGAAGCCAATAAACCAATCACTGGAGTTGGTCACATCAGGATGCAGTGAAGCTCAGGAATCTGTCCCAACTTCCCAAGGGGTTAGACTGCTCAGCTCATCGTCTGGAGGCTCAGGAAATAGGGAGGTCCCTCCCCTCTGCTCCCACCACCTTCCAGGCAGATGCAGCTCGAATTTGCTAGACAATCACCATCAGGATGGAGTTCAGGACACTTCTGATGCAGGGTGGGGAGTGGAGAGGGGACCGGTCCTTGAGCAGGACCTTTAGAAGACTGTTTCTTTTGAATGTTTTGCTGGTACCAGGCTTTCCTTCACTCCTGCAACCTTTCTCCCTCTGTCAGTGACAGAGTTCTTTGGGGGAACTAGACCTCCCGAATGCTCGTGGAACTTCCGTCCTTCTTTGTATGTCAACGTCCTGGCGGTGGCCAGGATGAGATCCAGAAGGAAGAGCAGGAGGCCCAAAGCTGCCCCATCCTGCCCAGGTCTTGGAACAGAGTCTCTGGCTGGCAGGAAGCAACCTCTCTCTCCCCAGCCCAGCAACCTGCCCTGGCAAAAAAGCCCCTTAGAGAGCTCCACCTCTCCAAACAGCTGGCCTGTGTGTCACAGCCAATTAGGCTTCGGAGGGATCGAGAGAGAAAGGAGTGACATCGCATACTGACCCCCGCTGTCCCGGGGCAGATGTGGAGGCCAGCGCGTGTCTCATGCACAGCCACGCTGCTAATTAATCACCTCGGCCATGGAGTCGTGACAGCGCTTTGCGCACCGCAAGGCGCCTGCGGAGAGAGCTGCAGGCGGGGGCTCTTTGCCACAGGCCGCCCCTCTCTCTGCTGGCCTGCAGGCCCGCTATGGGCACGTTGTTCTCATCGAAGCTGTTGGGGTTTAAAAAGAGGCATGGAAAAGGCAGAGGAAACTAAAAACAAACGGACAAATTCCACATAGCTGCAAGTAAGAGCTAGCAAGGTGGGCGCAGAGTGGGGACCAGACAGGACTCAACTCTGGATGTGTATGGATGGCTAGTGTGGTGTGCATAGATTCGCATGGGAAAGGACGGAGCCAGTTGGCACTGGAAGGAATCTAGTCTTATTTCTACTTCCATCCATTTCTCTGTTTCCCCCTTTCCCCCGCCCGTGTACTGTTGCTTCTTCAGTCATGTAGAGGAAGGTCAGGACCTGAGCTAAATGGCTATTTGCCGATCTTTGGAGGCCTGACTTAATCTGGGACCTGATTTGGACTTTACTGACTCCAGTCATGTCTGCAGTGAACTCCCATGCATGATGGATTTCCCCAGGCATAGCACCCCACACACTGATTCCAATCAATGGATCACCACGATCTGGCAAGGTCACACATCTGTACCAGTCCAGTTCCCAGCACAGTGTGGTGTGACAAATTCTTACCTACAGTATCTGTGTGATGATGCATGCATGACTCACAATTCCTTACCTTCCAGGCATGGGTGGTCTGCTGGGGAGATAGGGTAACTTGTCAAATATTGGAGGTATTGTTCAGTAGGGTACCAGGGGAGGGGAGGGAGGAGAGAGGAGGAAAGGTACCCTCAGCCTCAGTGACAAGCACACATGTTGTAATCTTGTATGCTTTTGTGGAAATGTTGTGAGTTCCATTCTGCTTCTGTTAAAGAACATTAATTGGTGAAACAGTCAAGTCCATCAGTCTGTGATTTAATAATGTTTTAATTCTTTCCAGCTTCCAGATAAAGCTTGCCCCGAGCCACTCACAAACTAACTTCAGGCAGGACTTCAGGCCAACGGGTAAAGCTCAACATTGGAGTCGGGGGTGTGCACGCAAGATGCAGGTCATGAACACTTTGCTCTGACATGGACACTTAGCATCCATTGACATCTGTCAAATCATGTCCATATTCTTCGTGTGGGGGAGGGAAGCTTTAAGGATCTGGCCTCAACAACCCTGACTTTATCACTTGCCCTCTCGCCTCAAATACAAGGCAACTTTGGGTGCTCTTCTCTCTGCGTTCATTCAGTTAGTAAATGTTGAACCTCCCAAAGTTGTCTTTGCTCAGACTGCCTTTTCATAAGAGGGCCTAAAGTCAGACAGAAAGCCCCCCCACCTCCCACCCCCAGTCCTGTGGGATGCACTGTCAGGGGCAGTTAACCCCAGTGATTCTGAGAAATATTCCTTTCCATGTATCAACTGGTTGAGTGGATGAAAGACTCCAGACATGAGCAAGCAAGGAAACTTTCAAATTGTTTTGCGCAACCTCTGTTTAAATAACAGATAATTTTATTTGATGATTTGATCTCTTATAAAGGCATTCATTTAGCAATGTCTCTGAAACAATTAAAAATGCTTGGAAAAAATACTTTGGCAATAATATTTCTATCTCTCCATGAAGTTCCTAGGATACCTCAAAAGCATTTCTGGTTTCAGTGAAAGATCTGAAAAAGATGTAGCATACATTTTTAAGTGGTGAAGCAAAGATTAATAAATCCTACTTTACCTATGTCAAAAACTGGAATGTGTAGCTTAAGCTTTGTGGGGAAAAAAGTATTAAAAGAAGAAAATCACGCATCAGGAGTGGCTACTCAACACATAAGCTGGCCAAACAAAGTGTGGCGGAGACCTCCAGTTGGCTCCATGCACACTGGTATTGTGAAGACAAGAAAACAGCCATCTACCCCATTCCAAAGACATTTGGCCTTGAGATAGTTGTGTGCTATAACTTTTGCTGTGTATTCGCTAAGGCTAGTGATTGTACTAGAAAAGATATGCCTGATAAACAAAGGCAGGAGTTGAATTCAATTGTACTCTTAACTCGTGTGACTTTAAGTTGAACTGATCTTTAGATATCAGCCTCCTGGGTAGCTAAGATCACAGGTGTGAACCTCCAGCACACAGTTTTATGTTGATTTTTGATACTTGTTTTTCTCATATGCTATACCTGTTTTTCTACTTTTTGACATTTATAACTTAAAACTTTGGTGAATAATAGATGGCTGAACATTTCTTCTTTCAAAATTAGTTTCCTATTACTTGGTCCATTACATATTTTCTTCTTTCTATTGAAAACTGTTTTTTGTTTCTCTCCTTTTGCTTGATGCCCAGGGCTGAGCAAGGACCATTGGGAATGGAGAAAAATGTTTTAAAACATTCTGTTTTCTTGTTATGGATATACATGTGAATATAGAGTTTAAGTGTGTTTATGGATATACATATGTGTATGTTTATGCATGTCTATATGAGACAGTGCATATGGAAGTGTGTGTGTGCATGTGCACACACCTAGGATGAGTATGTCTGCATGTGTCTGCATATGTGGTAGATTGTGTGCATGTTTTTGTAGAAGTATGTATAAATATAGATGACGTGTAACAATGAATGTGTGAGTATTAAGTACCTGGGTGTTCACATACGTAGGAGGATGATGTGTGGATATATGTGTAAATGTGTATGGGAGCAAGTATGAGTATAATGGGTATCACTGGCATGTGACATGTGAATGTGTTGTGTGCACACATGCGTGAATCACCATGCTGCATGTAAGTATGAATGTGTTTCTGTGTTTTTATATGTTGGGCTGTTCGTTCATGTGCTGTATGTCTTTGAAGCCAGGCTTCTACTCATGAGAGAGAAAGACAGGACATCTAAGTGAAAAGTTGAAAGGACAATTAGTCAACTTGCTCCTGTCCTAATGATTCTCTATTTCTTTCTTTCTTTCTTTCTTTCTTTCTTTCTTTCTTTCTTTCTTTCTTTCTTTCTTTCTTTCTTTCTTTCTTTCTTTCTTTCTTTCTTTCTTTCTTTCTTTCTTTCTTTCTTTCTTTCTTTCTTTCTTTCTTTCTTTCTTTCTTCCTTCCTTTCTTTCTTTCTTTGAAAAATAGAATTGATCTGGAAATAAAGGAAGATGAAATTGGGTTGAAAAATAAAAAGAAAGCATTCCTAGAGAACAAAACCCGAGCAGGGATAATGAAGAGCCCTGGATACTGCCATGGAGCAAACTCAGCTAACTAGCTGCTTTAGCAGCTCTGCTCGGCTTTCAGCAAAACGCACTGGACCTTCAACACTTCACTCCAGCCTTTGGCTAGCTTCTTCTTCCTCTTTTTTTTTTTTTTTTTTTTTTTTGGCGGTGGAAGGTTTCCTATTCAAAAGGCAAAGTCTCCATCTTGTGGTTAAATGCAAACTTGCAGCTCCTCAGAAGCATTTAAAAAACAAGTTAACACACCAGCCAAGAGCCCAAGACCTCCAAGCAAACCTGCCAGACAGTACATGCCTGGTTCTGAGTCACAAAGGACTTCTCTTTCTGCAGCCCCTGCCTTGCGAACCTCTTCTGCCTCTTTTCAAAGGCTCCTCGCTTTCCCACTATCCCAACCACCCAAGCTGGCAAAATACCAATTACTCATTGGCATATTTCCCTTCATGTTTCTTTTTTAATTTTCCCTAATAAGACTGTGTGACCACATTACAAAAGAGAAAAAGAACCTAAGATAAGTTGTCAGATGTCTGATTTATGGATTTTCATTAAAAAAGAAAGATGAGAGCGGAGTTTTCCCTGAAAGCATGAGAGAGAATATAAGGAGTCACTTCTGCGGCAGAAACTTGGAGAAATTTGCCAACATGGACACCCCTGCAGGTAGGATGGCAGGCTGCAGGTGGGAGTGGTCTCCAGTGAGGACGTAGTAAAGGTGACAGGCAGGCAGGCCATGAGTTTCATCTGCTGGTCCGTGGGCATTTTTGTGTTTTTGGTTTTGTTGTTGTATACCAACCATACCAAGAGAACCCTGGCTTTTATCCCAGGAGATGTAGCGAAATAAAACCTCTTATAAAGGAGTTGCAGGGTATGCCCCGTGGAATAGAAGACTGCCCCCATTTGAGATGAATTTATGAGAATGTAGTAGGGACTATAATGTTGAAGTACTTTTAATAGTACCTGAAAGCTGCTCAATAAATATTAGCCAGTATTACTATCTAGAAGGTTGTGAGGGTTTTTTTTTCCCCTTTATGATTTCTCTCTGTAGCCCAGGCTAACCTGGACCTTGCCATCCTCCCGTGCAATCACACCCAGAAATGGAAGGTCTTTCTTAATGTCAGTGCAGTTTTTCATACCCTACTAGAAACTAGCATTATCTTTGTTTTCCAGACAGAAAAATAAAGCTTTGGGGAGTCAACGACTCTAATTTTACTCTAGTTAGCCTAGAGTACCACTGTCAGTTTGTCTGGCTCCAAAAATTAGGTTTTCAAACAATAGGCCAAACTATTTTTAGGAAAATAAGCCAGATGCTAATGGCTCATGCCTATAAACAAAGATGCTTGAAAGACTGAGACCAAGAAGATCTCAGTTCCAGGCTAGCCTGGGCAGGAAAAAAATCCCCAAGATTCCATCTCTAGTGGCAATTGATTGAGGGCTATGTGTAAGTGTTCCAATCACAGCTCATAGGTTCTGACAGAAAGTCTACTAAGAGCTTCTAGAAGCTCTTTTTGTTCTAATAGATAATGAGAGCTGCTCTCTCCTTCTTTAGACTACAGTTGTGTGTATGGGGGCATGTATGGAGCATCAGCAGGTATCTTGTGTTATGAAGACGGACATCCTTAACACATGGAATATGGTTGTGTGACCTTAGAGAAAGAGCTTAAATCCCTCTGGAACAGGATTTCCTCCTGTGAGAGGACACTGCCATTAGACACAGTGACTCTCTGGCTGATGGATAACACCAAGTCATGGTGTGGTATAATGACAGAGTTGGAGCAGTCTGTGTTCCAAGGTCTCTTCATTTGGGGATGATATTCAACTTTACATGGAGCAATTTGGTGAGAATGGCTTAATTAAATTTGGGCTTTCCCCCCCCACTGGTCCTGGGGCTTGAACTCAGGGCCTGAATGCTGTCTCTGAGTCCCTTTGTGCTCAAGGTGAGCCCTTTACCACTTGAGCCACAGTGCCACTTCGGATCTTTTTTCTGAGTAGTTTATTGGAGATAAGAGTCTCTCAGGTGTTCTTGCCCGGGCTGCCTTTGAATCACAATCCTCAGATCTCAGCATCCTGAGTAACTAGGATTACAGGTGCTAGCCACTGGTGCTGGGCTATTTGGGCATATGAAGCCTTGAGGTGAAGAATGTAGGCTCCTGCAGCAGCCAGTGCACAAGTGATTTCAACTCTGCTGCTTTGCCACCTGCAGGACTTGCAGGACTCCTCTGGCTGCTACTTCAGCCTTTTGCACCTGTAGACTTGTTCCTGCAATGTTAGGGGGAAGAAAAGACAAGCACAAATTAAAAAAGCCACTCAGGAAGCAGGTAAGATGATCTTGATTCCACACATTTTAGCTGGGGCTAAAAAAATACAAGACTGGTTCTGAAAAAATAAAAACCAAACAAATAAATCCACAAAGGTCTGAGGATGTGACTCAAGTGGCAGAGCGCTTGAGCCCTCGGCCCTGACTTCAACCCTGAGTACTGACAAAACAAACAAGCAAAACATAATCAATAATAAGATAAAGTAAATAGCGGATGTTTCCCAGTAAATGGACAGCACTGCTTCATGACCAACTGTAAGGGAGGCTGGGATGCACACTGCCATTCCAAGGAGAAGTGAGTGTTGGGGAGGAAGGGCGAGGCAGTGAGGAAGGTAGGCAGAAACATTGTCCAGAAGTGGCAATGACCTGGCCAGGCACTCTTGCTGAAATGGACACAGCTTCTTCCAGGAGAGCAGGAAGGAGCCACAAGTCAGCCTCATACGACCCACCAGGCTTGAGCCGTATTTGAATAAAGCAATATCACCACTCTCATCCCTCAGCACCACGAAAAAGATCGTCCATTGTGAAGTCCAGAAGGAAGAACAGCGTGTTTCAAAGGCTTTGGGCTGTGGTTGTTGCTGTTCTTTTCATTCCCTTCCCTGCTCTGGAAGCCCCAGTGGTCTCCACCTTGACTGCATGCTATTATTACCTGGAGTGCTTCGGCAATGCCTGATGCCAAGCTCTCCCTCAAGACCAATTTGATTGGGATCTTTGGAGATGGGACCTAGGTCTCCGTACTTTTACAATCTCCCTGGTAATGCTTCGGTGCAGGCAAGGCTGAGTATCCCTGCACAAGAGTGACAGTTTGTAATCCTGGCCACACACCAGAATCATCTGGGGGGCTTTAAAAAAATGCTGATGCCAAGAGGTACTCCCAGAGAGTCTGGCTTAATTGGATTGGGATGGGGCCTAGACAGGGATAGTTTTTAAGGGTCCCCAGGTAGTTCTAATGTGCAGCCAGGTTTGAGAAAGCCAGCATGAGGACCCCAAAATGCAGAGAGAGGGAGGGGGGAGTCTGCTTTTCTCTCTCTCTCTCTCTGTCTCTCTCTTGCTCTCCTTCCTTCCTTCCTTCCTTCCTTCCTTCCTTCCTTCCTTCCTTCCTTCCTTCCTTCCTTCCTTCCTTCTTTCCTGGATAGTAAAGTTACTAAAGTGCTGTCACCTGGGATTTGATCTGTACAACATGAACAACAATTCTCAAGTTAGGTGGCACATTAAAATGATCTGGGGGAGTTTAAACTTCGGGGACTTGGAGATACTGACTCCATAGTTCCTAGCCTTGCATCATTCCATTTGTCGATTTGAAAAGCTTCGCTAGGATTTGTTATTTTGTGTTGGTGCTGGAGCTTGAACACAGGCTGCCAGCTCTCATTTGGCATTTTTTTCTTTGCTCAAGAATGGCACTCTACCGCTTGATCCACACCTCCACTGTCGTTTTTCTGCTGGATGATTGGAGATAAGAGTCTCACAGACATTTTTGTTCAGGCTGGCTTTGAATGTTGATCCTCAGACTGCAGTCTCTGGAGTAGGCATAATTACAGGTGTAAGTCACTGGTGGCCAGCTTCTATGATTACTAAATAAAGCCATGGCAGGAGGCCACCCAGAGACTGTAGCATACTAATAGTAATAATGGCAACAATAACAATCCATCAAAAGTTATACCCTTGCCAGCCAGCAGCCATGTCAGGTCTGGAGAGGACAGGTTCTTTATTGCTAGGGACGTGATCACCAGTGTTAGATCTTTCCTTCTTGTTCTAGTGAACTCTGGGGACTTTTTGCATCCATAAAGAACGATCTTGTGTACACATAGGGCCTGCTCCTCCCTTGCCTGCTCTCACTCTCACGGGGCTGGCTGGGAAGTCCCTGGAAGCATTACACACCCTCTGAGAGAGTGGTTTAAGACCGCAGTGTCTGGAGTCGCCTGTGAGGCAGGGTCCAGTTCTCTGGTTTTAAACGTGTCAGCCTTTTCTGTTTCCTCCCTGCCCTAGGGCACCCGGGCACCCATCCTCTCCTGTAAATCTTCCTCACACTGGTTGTTTGGAGTTGTGTCAACAAAACAACCGGCCTCTCCATGCTGTGACTGTGACAGATGTTCCTAGAGATACAAGTGTACCCTGCACACCCTTCTCTCCCCTTCCAAAGTAGCAGGTAGCCCGAGGTCAGGAGCCTCTTCCTTCCAGTGCTCTCAGCATGGAGGATCTGAGAGCTGCTGAGAGAAGGCAAAATACAAACACACTACCCTGTGGGATCCTGCTCCTGGCCGGACAGAGGCTGGGTACTGGCTGCAAAGACCCTCATCTGCCTCCTTACAGACCCCAGGCCTGGCTAAGTTTGTTGTTTTTTGTGGGGGAGGTGGTTTTGGATTTTGTTGGTCATAGGATGTGAACTCAGGGCCTGGGTGCTGTCTCTGAGCTCCTCTGCTCAAGGTTAAGTTAGCACTTTACCACTTGCAGCCACAGCGTCACTTCCAGTTTTCTGGTGGTTAATTGCAGATAAGAATCTCACAGAAAGCCGGGTGCCGGTGGCGCATGCCTGTAATCCTAGCTACTCAGGAGGCTGAGAGCTGAGGATCACGGTTCAAAGCCAACCCAGGCAGGAAAGCCCTTGAGACTCTTATGGCCAATAAACCACTAGAAAACCGGAAGTGGCCCTGTAGCTCAAGTGGTAGATCACTCTCCTTGAGCTGAAGAGCTGAGGGACAGCGCCTAGGCCCAGAGTTCAAGCCCCCAGGGCTGTCTTTGAACCACAATCTTCAGATCTCAGGCTGCTGAGTAGCCAGGTTACAGGTGGGAGCCACCGCTCCCACTTCCGTTTTAGCATGGGCACTCTCCTCCTGAGCACTTCCCAGCTCACCCTAGTGGCTATGAGGGGAGTTACACCCGCACCATCTGTGTGCTTCTCAAACTATGTGTGTGACTCATTGAGACCATGACCCACCCACTCATACTTCTTATAGAGTGGCTCTCCACCTTTCTTTGGGCTTTTTTCTACACAACCATTTCTCTAAACTGAATCTAAGCTAAAGGTCAGGGATATATAGGGTTGGAAACAGAATTCTGGTTGAGCAGTGAGCTCTCCAAACACCTATTATTATTATTTTTTGAGCAGCCAACATCTCTACTGACTTCCTTGGCCAGTTCACAGGAGCGTGTAACTTCCTCCTGGTGACCCTCTGGCATACGATAGGATGATGACCATTATTTAGGTGGCCCAGGGTGGCTCTGGGTACCTTGGACCCAGCTTCCATTCCTTCTGAGCAACAAAGCTGGGAAGTTTGAAGGCTTCCTGTGTGCCAAGGGGGCATTTCGGACAGGAAAGGAAACCTTTCCTACCTCTGCAGCCTCATGCGGAAGACATGCAGAAACACCAGGAGGCAGGTGGCAGGACCATACATTACCACCAAGATAAGGACGTCTCCAATATCTTTGCTCAGACCGCTGATGTCTATGGTTTTCCCAGGGCCACTGGACACTGGGAAAGTAGCTGCTAAATCTCAGTCGGTGGCATGGAGAATGGTCATTGACAAGAACGAAAAAACAAGGCCAGAAATGGAAGAAAACGCATCTCTTCCTTTTTGTTCTCTGCCATGATCACACAACAAGACGACCCTGTTCCGTTTCGGAGGGGGAATTTCTTAAGGGGGCCCTGCCGGCCTTCAGGGCAGGCATGTTGGTTGCTATGAGGCTGATCTGGGTATCAGAGGATGTTCACAACTTCCATGTTCTCCTCCCACAAGATCCTAGTAGTATCTTCTCACAAAATTGTCCCCAACACTGTCTCCTGCTCCCTGACAGGCAAAGTCATGGGGGTCACTGCTGAAACCAGCTGACCAAGATCTGAGGACTGTCAGACAAGCCCACTCTGTCACAGTCTAGGAAGCAGAAGTCCCTGTCAGAGACAGAGAAGGGCCTGAAGGGAGAACTTCAGTGGCAGCTGCAGTGTGCCTTTCTAAGGAGGGAGGTGCTGTCCCATTTCCCCCTGGTTGAGCTCAGCCCATGGTGGGGGGTAATTTGGAGGAAGGGGTGGTAGGAATCTTAGTAAGTCAGGGGGTTCCAAAAGAGGGGACTCTGGACCTCAATCCAGTGTGTGCAATCATCCCCAGGCATTGTGGGACCTGGGCTTCACATGGGAGAGAGAGAGAGAGAGACAGAGAGAGACAGAGCGAGACAGAGAGACAGAGAGACAGAGAGAGACAGAGAGAGACAGAGACAGAGAGAGACAGAGACACAGAGAGACAGAGACAGAGACAGAGAGAGACAGAGAGACAGAGAGACAGAGAGAGACAGAGACAGAGACACAGAGAGAGACAGAGAGACAGAGACAGAGAGAGACAGAGACAGAGACACAGAGAGACACAGAGAGAAACAGAGACAGAGACAGAGAGACAGAGAGACAGAGACAGAGATAGAGAGAGACAGAGACAGACAGAGACAGACAGAGACAGACAGAGAGAGATGACAGACAGAGACAGAGAGAGAGACAGAGAGACAGAGAGAGAGACAGAGACAGACAGAGACAGAGAGACAGAGAGAGACAGAGACAGAGACAGAGAGACAGAGACAGAGAGACAGAGAGATAGAGACAGAGATAGACAGAGACAGAGATAGACAGAGACAGACAGAGACAGACAGAGAGAGATGACAGAGACAGAGAGAGAGACAGAGAGACAGAGAGAGAGACAGAGAGAGACAGAGAGAGAGACAGAGAGACAGAGAGAGACAGAGACAGAGAGAGACAGAGACAGAGACAGAGACAGAGACACAGAGAGACACAGAGAGACAGAGACAGAGAGAGACAGAGAGAGACAGAGAGACAGAGACAGAGAGACAGAGACAGAGACACAGAGAGAAACAGAGAGAGACAGAGACAGAGAGAGACAGAGACAGAGAGACAGAGACAGAGAGAGACAGAGACAGAGAGACAGAGAGACAGAGACAGACAGAGAGAGATGACAGACAGAGACAGAGACAGAGAGAGAGACAGACACAGACAGACACAGAGACAGACACAGACACAGAGAGAAACACAGAGAGACAGAGAAAGAGAGACAGAGACAGACAGACAGATAGAGGGAGAAGAGATGAAAGAAAAGATGGAGGGAGAGAGGGAGGGATGAAAGAAGGGAGAGAGAAAGGGAGGAAAGGAGAGAGGAAGGGAAGGAGGGAGGGATGGAGCGAGAGCTGGAAGACCCAGAGAATGGAGGCTGGGGAGGACAGGAGCTGGCAGAGACGGAAGCCTTGGCTTGTCCTCTCCCCAAACTCTGCACAAGGAAGCCCCGGGCTCAGTCTGTCACCCAGAAGAGGTGGAAGAATGGAGGGGAAATCCTGAATTGAGGGAGAACGTGGGACACAGCACTTCTGCATTCCTAGTGTTGGTATTTCCTCCTTCCCCCCAAGGCATCACAGAAGATGACATTGAAAAGTTAATGCTCGTATTTTTAAAAATAGTTGAAATTTGGCACCTCTAATTTTGTGAAATTCTTGTCTGCTGCAATTTAGCCCTATTTTCTGATCTTGTTGAATAGAGAACTCTTTCTTTGTGTGTATGTGTGATTATCTGTGATTAGACATTAGTGTGAGCAGTCTTCTTCAAGCAACATTTCAGAAAGTTGGCTTGGACTCTCAACCATCTGTACCATTCCTGTAAAGCAAACAAACTCTGTCTTCTTAGATCCATCACACATTACCAAGGGCAAGTTACCTCTGTGGGGTAGAGGCTTGTGTTTATTTGACACAAGAAATATATGTCCTATTCCTAAATTCTATAAGAAAAAACTCCTAAGACCTCTCCATGTTTGTAATCATGAGACTTTTCGAGAGGATTGTGAAGGGGAAAAGGACAGATATTAGAGAGTGAACAAAAGCAAACATACATCCCATTTGTGAATGGAGATAAACCCAACTCACAGGAAGCTGTGGAAGAATAGGGTTGGTGGGGATGGGAAGAGTGAAAGTGAATGACATTATTCTGATTAAAATACTAAACCCGTGTGTGTGTGTGTGTGTGTGTGTGTGTGTGTGTGTGTGTGTGTGTGTGTGTGTGTGTGTAATACCATACCCTTTTGAACAATTAACATACACTTAAAAACAATGAATGACAGGAATGTAACACACGCAGGTCCTATCTAGGGTGTGGGTGTTAGTGGGATAGGGAAGGGTAAATGGAGAGACGAAGAAGGGTAAATGTGGCCAAAATACTTAATATGCATGTGTGAAAGTGGAACAATAAAGCTTGGAGTCAGGGGGTGAGGTAGAGTGACAGGAGTGAGTCTGGCTCAGGCTATAATACATGTCCAAGTAAAACTCCCTTGTGAAACAAATTGTCATAAATAAAACTGATGAGGAAGTCAGGTGCCAGTGACTCACACCTGTAATCCTAGCTACTCAGGAGGCTGAGATCTGAGGATCATGGTTCAAAGCCAGCCCAGGCAGGAAAGTACATGAGTCTCTTGGCTCTAATAAACCAGCAGAAAACCGGAAGTGGCGCTGTGGCTCAAGTGGTAGAGCACTCATCTTGAGCTGAAGAGCTGAGGGACAGTGCCCAGGTCCAGAGTTCAAGCCCCATGACTGAAAACAAACAAACAAACAAAAAAATAAACCCAGCAGAGGAAATACTAACAATAAAATGAGAAGGGAAGAAAAATAGAAGAGAAAAATCTGAGGATATCTAGCCAGATGAGACTAATTCTCCCCCTCTGTCACTGAACGCAACATTCCCAGGGGAACCATGGGCACAAGCAGAAAGACACAAGCCCTTGTGGTCAGCAGGCCTGGCTTCAGAGCTCAGCACTCCACTTCTGTGCTGCTGGGGTGGATGGGAAGGGCTGTGTCCTGCAGCTGGGCAGGCCCAGCACCTTGTCTGTTCTACTCTCCCCAGCTCTCACCTTCCCCTGTCAAGTTCTCTCCCTGATGCCACAGACACCTAGGATTTCCAGCATCCCCCAAGTAGGAGAACAAGATCGACAGCCAACAACTACCAGTCCCAGAGTTAGTCGTGGCTAGAAGATGCTCATGTGACAGGAACTCTTCTGTGCTTAGTGGAAAGCCCAGGCAGCGGTGTTCCATGCTCTTAAGACCATTTTATATTTTGATTCTTACACTTCTATGATTGATATGTTATATTTAATTCACATAGTAAACAGAGCTTGAGAGTCCTCTCAGTCCTATCAGTTCTTTGTGTGTGTGTGTGTGTGTGTGTGTGTGTGTGTGTGTGTGTGTGTGTGTGTGTGTACCAGTCCTGGGGCTTGAACTCAGGGCACTATCCCTGAACATTTTTATTCAAGGCCAGTATTTTAGCACTTGAGCCACATTTTCCATGGACTTTCCTGTCCAGACTAGCTTTAAAACATGATCCTCTGATATCAGCTTCCTAATAAGCTAGGATTACAAATGTGAGTCGCAAAGGGTTTTTTTTTGGGGGGGGGGAGAGGAAGGGTTGTAATACACTTTGAATTTTTTTAGGGATCAACCTGGAGATTATTCTTTATCTTGTTTAGGATTTTACCAGCTAATTTTTTTTTTTACTTATTTCAAAAACTTGCATCATCTGTAGCAATGCAGCTGGTATTGTTTGAAATACCAACACACACCATCCTTGACTCAACAATAGCTGGACATGGAAGTACTTAGCTTTACAATAGTGTGAAAGTGATACACAATCAATAGAAATGGTACTTCCAAGTTTGTTTGTTTCCTGAGCTGATGCCAGCATTACAGTCCTCTCTGGAGGACAGGAAGTGTTGGCAAGCCTCTGTTTCCCACCAGCCACCCCATCAAGAGGAGAAACAGCCAGGCTCCACAGAGTGCCATTACATTGCCTTTGGACTTAGGATACTTCCGTGCTGATAAGTTTATTGGGACATAAAAAAAAAATCTCTGCCTGGAAACTTCCCACTGTTTGCCTGTCACGTGTCTGGTGCATCTGTGACCAGGTGCAGGTTTCAAAAAAAAAAAAAAGGTACCTTCCAGAGCATTCACAGGTGGAAAGTCATGTATTTAAGTACAGATTGCCTTACTTTCGCTGATCTATTCTATTTCTTAATTTAATTAAAATTCCCCTCAGACTTTGCTGCCGAAATTGGGGTCTTGCTGGTTATTTTGAAATTATATCAATAGCTACACCATATTTAATTCAAATAGTAAGCAGAACGACCTAATTTTGAGGGTTGGGAGTTTGGTGAGAAGTTTTAAGGCTCCCAGCGAACTCTAAGAAATGGAAAAGAGAGGTTTACATTTTATTTATTTTATTTTTATTTTGCTTCTTTTTTTCTCCTTTGTTATTGTTTTTGATTTCAGAACTTTTCATCTTGCATGTAAGTTTATTTGAGGAGGGTAAAAGGGAGCACAAAATGGTGGGACCAGGGTGAACACATGCAGCAATGATACTAGACACTATGTTGAAAATGAACCGTTCATTGTGGGGGAGAGGGGTCGGAGGGGAAAAACTGGAAAAACATGAGGGAAGAGGTGACACTGCTCAAAAAGAAATGCACCTATTACCTGACTTATGTACCTGTAACCCTTCTGTAATCACCTTTACAATGACAATGAAAAAATAAAAAATAATAAAAAAGTGCATGCAATTCTTCTATATGTACACTGGAGGGCGCTAGACCCTCACAAAAACGCATCAGGGACAGATAAAGGAGAATTCCAACAACCGCGTGCAAATTGCTATTAACAGTGGTCTGCGTCTCTCCTTCCTCCCTCCCTTTCCCCAAAGGTTTGTTGTTCTGTGTCTCCTCTTTTACATCTTGTCTTTGACAAGTGTCTTGGCATACTCTCCCTTTATTTAGATTGGGTGGCCAGCCTGTGTGTCTGTCTTCCCTGAGGTTCAGTTTTAAGCACACTGAGCGATGTCACACTGCATGGGAGCCTGACTGCCGTATCTCCTGGCTTTGATAAAAATCAGATAAATCGGCATCTTGAAGAATTTAAAATTATACTATACATTACACGCTGCATTGACATTTACCATACCAGCATGGCAGCCCCAGGGGCAAATAGATGGACTTGTCTTCCACAGAGCTGTGTAGATGACACCACTCTTTCCACATTATAAGAGAGAAATGGCCGAGGAAGGCAAACAGTCGCAATAATTTTAAAAAACGTATTTGTCTATCAGACGGAAAGCATTTTTCAACACAGTCCGTCTCCTTAGCCTTCACATACTGTGAAGGCCTTCAGATTTCTCCCGAGGAACCACCTTAAACGTCCATTGAGCTAACTCCATTTTCTGATTTGCCTAGGTCTTGTCTCTATTTAGAGAGGTGGGGCATACACGCACGGCACGATTTCTGAGGCTTGTCAGAGAAAATAAAAGTTGGTTTGAGAACCAAAGAGATCCAGATGTCTGGTCATGAGCTTCTTCTTACCTTAAAACGTGACAAATGACCTCCTGTGATACAAAGTGAGAAGAGGAAGATAAGATTCGGGGCCTGGTCTCCTCATGGGAGGGGAGGAGAGGTACAGGATGAGGGTGGAAGACCTCCCGATGCACCAATGAGTGACCATATTCTATTATTTGTGTAGAGCAAGAGCAGAGAAACAAACACTATCCGAAGTGGGCTTTGCTCAGGGTAGAGAGGAGGAAAGATCAGGAACCGAAATTGAGATGCACTGAGAGACCCAACGTGGAGGGAGAAGGGAGAACAAAAGGAGGGAGTTAGTAAGGAGAAAAGGAAGGATGAAGAATGGAAGGATAAAAGACAAGGATGAAGAAACAAAGGAAAAAGGGAAGGAAGGAATGAAGGAGGGAAGACGTGAAGAAGGGAGAAAGAGTCCCATTTCTAGCTCTCAGACTTGATCCCTAGCCCTAAGCTGCATTGGCCCTGCTGTTTCTTACTATACCTTCACCTGTTGAGTTCCCTTTTGACACACATTTTGTTAAAAACTGATTTTTAACTGGAGGCTGGTGGCTCATGCCTGTAATCCTAGCTACTAAGGAGGCTGAGATCTGAGGATCGTGGTTCAAAGCCAGCCGGGGAAGGAAAGTCCGTGAGACTCTTATCGCTAATAAACCACCAGAAAACTGGAAGTTGTGCTGTGGCTCAAATGGTAGAGTGCTAGCCTTGAGCTGAAGAGCTCAAGGATAGTGCCTAGGTGCAGAGTTCAAGCCCCATGACGGACAAAACAAAAACAAAACAAAAACCAACAATGAAAAACAGAAACCTAATTTTTAGAGAAACATAAAAATAATCAAAGTTACTTTATGGGTCCAACTGGGGGGAGGAGCCATTTGTTACACATGGAAGCAAAATCATCTGCTTAAGGAGGTAAACTTTACATGGGCTGAGATCGGTCTTCCCTGCTTTGCTAGGGCTACACCCCTTGCCCTTCACAGGTTTACCTGCTTCTAAGGAAGAAAGTATTCGCAGAACCCTTTACCCTAAGGAGAGGAGCTAGGCAGTTAGAGAGGAAACTAGATTTAGCAGCTTTTCCAGAGATAGAACACCATTAAGGAACTTCCTAATTTTCTTTTTTTGTTTCTGCCAGATTAGTCCAGGTGGCACACTGAACTTGAGTGCTGTATTTGGAAAGCTTTAAGCAATGGCCTCAACCAGGCTGATCTCTGCAGAGTGCATTTGGTAAAGTCTGGACACACGTTTAGCTATCACTGCAGGATGGAGGCACTATTGTCACTTAGTGGGTCAAGTCCAAAGGTAGTGTTAATGATTCTGCACATAGTAGGCGCACAATAAAGAATGATTACTTCCAAAGGTCAATAGTATGGAGGGTCCCTGGTTTGATTGAATCCTAGCCTTATTAAAGGGTCCCTGGTTTGATTGGATCCTAGCCTTATTTACCAGTTTCTTTACTGTCTCTGGCCTTTTTTTTAAAAAATTGTCCGTCGTGGAGCTTGAACTCTGGGCCTGGGTGCTGTCCCTGCTCTCTTCAGCTCAAGGTGAGTGCCCTACCTCTTGAGCCACAGTGTCACTTCTGGTTTTCTAGTGGGTTATTGGAGATAAGAGTCTCACTGATTTTCCTGCTCGGGCTGGCTTTGAACCGTGATCCTCAGATCTCAGCCTCCTGAGTAGCTAGGATGACAGGTGTGAGCCACTGGTGTCCGGCTGTCTCTGGCTTTTTTACCACACCCTACAATAACAATGCTGAAAGACAGAATATATGTTAAGGCAAAAACAATTTTTCTATCTGTCCCTATATAGGAAAGCTTTGCTGAGTTGTATCTAGATCAATGTGCAAATAAGAAAATGTGCATCATTTGGGGGAAAAGAAAGAGAAAAGATGACATTTTCTGCACAAAGAGACATTCTCTTGGTTTTGACCCTTTCTGGCTACGTTTTAATTCTGTATCTTTCTGATTAACCCTTCATTGGGTCTCTGTCTTTATCTCTTTCTCATCTGTCTGTCTGTCTCTCTAGCCTTGCTTAAACTCTAGGCATTGTGCTGAGCCCTGTGCCACTTAAATGCAAGCATACTTCCTGCTCTTTGGGGGTCCTGAGCCCAGTGGG
Source organism: Dipodomys merriami (assembly GCF_024711535.1). Taxonomy (NCBI): domain Eukaryota; kingdom Metazoa; phylum Chordata; class Mammalia; order Rodentia; family Heteromyidae; genus Dipodomys; species Dipodomys merriami. The sequence continues at coordinate 3,496,446 of NW_027203826.1, forward strand.
AGAGACAGACATTAATTAAACCATCACCCTAATGAATGCATGATGACAAACTGCAATCAGAGCCTGGAAGCTAGAGACAGCTTCAGTGACAGTTGACTAGGGGCTCAGCATGACTCCCCAAGGAGGTGAGGTTTGAACAGAGACTTCTACACAAGTTCTCTCATCTGTTAGCTGGACACAGGTAAAGAGTGGGGAGAACACTAATGAAAATGAAGACAGCATTAGTGCAACTGTGAGAAGTTGGTGGAGACCCAGCAAAACCGTGTGGGCCAGATCTGGTGTGGGGCCTCATTCCCAACAACAGCAAGTAGAAGGGTCTGGGAGGGGCCTTAATCAGATTTGCATATCAAGGTTGGTCATAAATTGTCAGATGCCTAAGATTGAAAGATGAACTCATTAAAAACTCAGCCATTTTGAAAACAACTGGCTGATTAACTTTTAAAAACCTAATTAAACTGTTCTCTCTCCCCCCTCCCCACCGACCACAGACCACAGACACTGAAAGAACCAAATTAAAACAGGATCATTTGCCTTTTTTCCCCAAACAGGTGTGTATGTATGGACCCAGCTGGGATTTCTCCTGCAGTGATTTCTTAGGTCATACTTCTTCAGAAGATCAGTTGAATATTTATGTAGGAGTGTGGGTGTTTTTTTCCTTTTCCAATACTGTTAAAATTTTCAATTCTCACTTTGCCTTCTTAGTTTTCTAGAACTTTCAAAAATATGCTCACTAGAGAGTCAGTAAAATCAATAGCTCATTGTATAAATTTCCTGTGATGTGGGCCATTTGGTTTTCCTGTGTAAAATGTGGTTTTGAAGCCATTTGAAAATTTTCCTTTTCATCTCATCTACATGGCTGATCTTATGTATCCTATTACTATTATTTGCAATGTGTACATTATGTATTCGAAGTACTTTTTGGAAATTTAGGCTGCAAACCCTCTTTGTGACCATGATCCACCAAATATTCCATAGTATCTGTTGTTGTGCTCTTTGAATTTTTCATCACTGCTCTTTATTAAACAATTATTTCTATTCCTGACCAATGGTTGGTTACCTAGCCACCAGTTGAGCTAATTGGCTGGTTTGTGGATAAAGTTCTACATGAAGATAGCCACATTGGCTTGTTTACATGCTGTCTATGACTAGATATAGTGGGTGGACCTTTCTGAACCCTGGTCTACTTGTTCCCAAGTGTCCAACTTGCTTTGTTGCCTATTACATGTTGTTTCATTATGATAGAATGAAAAAGTTGCTTCAGAGAGCTGATGGGTACAAGCCTAAAATATTTACCATCTGGTCCATGAAGGGGAAAGCGTGTAAGCTTTGTTCTAGAGAAAATACATGAAACTATTTGTATATTCTTTTCATGGGAGAGCATTTAGTGTCAGGCTGTACATGGTCTTTGCATGTGCATTGCTGCTCTGAGCATCTTGTATCTTCTCACAGCTAGGTGAAAACCCGTGAGGATTGAATCCAGCCCTCAGCCTAGACATACTATAAGCAATGTTCACTAAGCATTTCATATGCCCTGACTCACAACATTCTCTTCACAGTTCTGTGAATGCAGTATTATGACTCTTATTCAGCAAGAGAATATTTAGAGAACTCAAAGAACGTGTCCTAGTTCACAAAACTTATGGGCAGGCAGCAAAATTGAGAATTTGATTCCATGTCTAACCCTTTTGGGCTGCGAACCAATCCACACTCTTGTACTGAGCGCTGTGCACAATTCCCATCCTAACCAGGGAACAAAGGGGGAAATGGCTATTGATTTCCCCAAAGACAATCACAGTACCTACAATGGACCTACAGTTGTCCATTCTGTGTTCAAGGTAATTCCAAGAACACACAGTTAGATTCCTTCCAGAAAAGCAGGCTGACATTGTCCTTGAAGTGGGAGCTGGGCCCACATGGGTATCATACTGCATTCATGCCATCAGGCCTGCTTTCTGGGATTTGTTTTTTCAGAGAGATTTTAATTTCATCTTGACGTACTCTTGGGGAAAGAACTCTGCATAGCAACATCTTTTGACCACTGCGGGATTCGATATATGCCACATTCAAGTCTCTTATTTGCCTATAACCTGAACATTTGATGGGAACTGCAGAATTATTAAAGAAACGCTCCTTCCCGGCCCCATCTGTCAGCCCTGGAATATTTGCATTTCACAAGCAGAATGTAGCGCCCGAAGAGAACGCGACCGCTGACATCACAGAGCTGCTGTGGTGGAAGACCAGCACGGAGATCCTGGGGACATCTTCCCCGACACTGACACTGTTGTGGCATTGCCTGCAGCAAGCCCCAACCCTTGATCTGCTAGTCAAACTGACTCCCCAGTGACAGCACACACTGCATGGACCTCTCAGAGCCCTGGGTCCGCTTGTTCCCAGGTGCCCGACTTGCTTTGTAATAACCAACTCATGTCAACCCCCAGCTTTTTGAATCCAACAGGTTATTTTTCAAAAGACCCAGGTATTTGATGTCATTCAAATCTCTCCTTTTGCCTTGAAGCAATTTGTTTGAAAAAATAATAATAATATATTTTTCAAGACTCTTCAAAATGGAATAAAGTTATACTTCACTCTGGGGACTTTCCCCTTGCTCTAGGATAAATCGAATACTACTTTAAATCTCTTATGAAAATCGTAATATCCATTCAGTTCCCTTCCCTGGCTTAGGGACAGGTCACTCAGATTGAAAAAACAGATTTTTTTTTTTAAAGTCCCCAACTATAAACTAGATTACTCAACAGATGTAGTAGACTCTGAAGGAATCATTAAGAGCTGTTTAGCTAAATAATATCTGTGTTAACAAGTCCCACAAAACAGATTTCTGTGACAACGTGCATTCGACAACGGCCCTAACCACACACCACACCATACGGCCTCTATCAGCTAATTAATATAGGCAAGAACATTGAAAAAAATGAAATTAACCAAAACAAGATGCCGTTAGTTGATCTTATTACATAAAAAAAGAGGAGAGCATCGCATTTGACTTTGACCGCTGTGGAGGCCATTCAGCTGACCTCCCAGAAAACATGCTTTGTCCATGTTACTGTGGCAGCATGGGTGATGAGGAGTCTTAGCTCATGAAAGTCAGTCCCAGTCTTCTGTGGAGATGCTTATGCTTTCTCTTAACATATTTTGAATTCCCAGTGGGTACCGCTAGGCACATGTTGTCTTTCCGCCTCCCTTTCTTTGTGATGTTGGCTTTAGATACTTTCCACAGCATGTGCTGGTCTGTATGGCTCTACTTTGGAAGTTCATGTAAATGGATCTCAGCAGATTTTCTTTCCTTCTTTCTTTCTTTCCTTCCTTCCTTCCTTCCTTTCTTTCTTTCTTTCTTTCTTTCTTTCTTTCTTTCTTTCTTTCTTTCTTTCTTTCTTTCTTTCTTTCTTTCTTTCTTTCTTTCTTTCTTTCTTTCTTTCTTTCTTTCCATCTTCCTTCCTCCCTTCCTTCCTTCCTTCCTTCCTCCCTTCCTTCCTTCCTTCCTTCCTTCCTTCTTTCCTTCCTTCCTTCTTTCCTTCCTTCCTTCCTTCCTTCCTTCCTTCCTTCCTTCCTTCCTTCCTTCCTTCCTTCCTTCTTGCTTGGTTTCTTGTGAGGCTTGAACTCAGTGCCTCGTCACTATCTCTGAGCCTTTTCCTTCAAGGCTATTGCTCTACTACTTTTAGTTACAGCACCACTTCCTGTTTTCTAGTGATTAATTGGAGATAAGTGTCTCAAGGACTTTCCTGACTGGCTTCGAACTAGGATTCTCAGATCTCAGCCTCCTGAGTAGTAGGTAGGATGATAGGCATGAGCTACTGGCCGTGGGCTCAGCTGCTTCTTAGCTTTAAGCTTGCTGTTCAGGAATAATTCAGCCCGTGGTGGCCTTTTATGGCTATTGGAAGTAGTGCTGACACTTCCTAACTCTCACAAAATCAAGATCGGATTAGATCTTGTATATGTATATTAGCAAGTACCTGTCCATCCATCCAAGACAGAGATGTCTTGGGAAGTAGTCTGGCCTGATCTTGAAAGTTAAAATGTTAAAATTCATTACCTTCATAAAATTGTGAGGTGTTTCAAGTCCTTCTTCCTTTGAGAATTGGATAAGGGAATGCTGTTACTGGGAGTTTGGTCTTTAATAAAAATGCATCCTCCACTCTAGATATATACATGCTCTTTAAATTATTCATTACTTACTAAAAGAAATAGCCAACAAAATAATTGCTATCTAGTCCCAAAAGAACTATGTATAAGGCCTACTATTTGCATAAAAGCATAGACTGGCTATTGTTTTCTTGGCTGGAGAATTAGACATGACTTCTCAGAGGAAGAGATGGAACACTGAGCCTTGAAAACGCTTTCACCTGGGGCTGGGAAGGTGGCTCAGTGGTAGAGCACTTGCCTTGCATACATGAGGCCCTGGGTTCGATTCCTCAGCACCACATAAACAGAAACCTGGCATGCATGAGGCCCTGGGTTCAATTCCTCAGCACCACATAAACAGAAAAAGCCAGAAGTGGGACTGTGGCTCAAGTGGTAGAGCGCTAGTCTTGAGCTGAAGAACTGAGGAATGGTGCCCAGGCCCAGAGTTCAGGCCCCACGACCGACAAACAAAACAAAAATGCTTTCACCTTGGAGGGCAAAAGTTATGCAAGGGTCAGGAATGGACATTGTAGGCAAAGGAACCAACATGGTAAAGCACCCAAGTGAAGCAGATGGCATGATCAGGATTACATGTGTAGGCTAATATTGTTGAGGCATGTGGTCTGTGACAAAATGGTGTTTTACTAGGTAAGCATTTTGCTCTTTGTATAGCAAAGAGCTGAAGTTGTGTTATTACAGTATAACAAGTGTGTTGTTTGCAACCCTCATTTAGTGACATGGCTATAGCATCAACATCATAGGTGCCCTGCTTGTTGTTTGTGGAATGGAATAGCTGTACAATGCTTTCAACCATGGATTGATCCATTTCTGTTCAATTAGCTGGTTCATCAGTAGGCTAAACAGAATCAGAACAGGCACTACTTCTAACACATATGTGAAGCAGGACATCTGAGAATAAGGTTATGCTTGAAAAAAATTAAGGGGAAGCACAGAAACAGTGGGACAAAAGATAGGCCAATTCAGCAGTGATAGTCACTACACACTATGTTGGAAATGAACTATACAACTTGGGGAGGGGGGAAATGGGGGTTGGGAGGCAATAAACTGGGAGAAAATTAGGGAGGAGGTGACACTATTCAAAAAGGAATGTATTGATTACCTGACTTATGTAACTGTAACCCCTCTGCACATCACCTTTACAATAAAATTTTTTTAAAAAATTAAAAAAGAAAAAAAAAGGTTGCCAATCACTGATTGTGGGCTAGTGTATAGAAAAGGGGTGTGCGATTGGAACTCTAGCAGGCAAGCTACATGAAGGGCCAGGGGTGGCAGGTGATTGTTTGCCGAAGAGCAGGAGACAAGAACGTGATGGAACAGTATGTGCATGAGTGGTAGACCCTCGCTGCTCTGCCGAGAGGTAATGTGAGCCCTGTATGTAATATAATGAAGTAACTACACCAGAAAGCTGGAAGAAATGGATGAAATTAACTCTCATGCTAAATTTCAGTTATTCTTTTATAACCACTTGAGGCTTGAACTCTGGGCCTGGGTGCTGTTCCTGAGCTCTTCAAGCTCAAGGCAAGCGCTCTACCACTTGAGCCACAGCGCCACTTCCAGTTTTTTAGTGGTTAATTGGAGATAAGAGTCTCAGGGACTTTCTTACCTGGTCTGGCTTTGAACTGTGATCCTCAGATCTCAGCCTCCTGAGTAGCTAGGATTACAGGCGTAAGCCTGTATATGGGTGCCTGGTATATAACCTTTCTTTCTCTTCCTTCCTTCTTTCCTTCCTTCCTTCCTTCCTTCCTTCCTTCCTTCCTTCCTTCCTTCCTTCCTTCCTTCTTTCCTTTCTTTCTTTCTTTCTTTCTTTCTTTCTTTCTTTCTTTCTTTCTTTCTTTCTTTCTTTCTTTCTTTCTTTCTTTCTTTCTTTTCTTTCCCTTCCTTCCTTCCTTTCTTTCTTTCTTTCTTTCTTTCTTTCTTTCTTTCTTTCTTTCTTTCTTTCTTTCTTTCTTTCTTTCTTTTCCTTCCTTCCTTCCTTCCTTCCTTCTTTTCCTTCTTTCTTTCTTTCTTTTTTAAAAATACATTTCAGTAAATAGATGCTCCTTGACTGATGAAGTTATGAGTGATAAAGTTATGGCCTGATGAAGTTATGACCTGATAAATCCATCATAAAATGAAAAATCCTAAGTTGAAATGCAAAATGCTATCTTCACTACGCTACACTGACATCTTCACTACTCTATACCATGGCCTAGTGGCTCAGTCCAGGGCAGAGGATCAGTGGTTCACTGGGCTGAGCGGGAGGAGTGTCTCACTGCCAATGCCCACTGCCACCGTGTAACTTTGTGGAGAGTATCATGCTGCATATCACTAACTTGGGTGGAAAGGCCAAAATTCCAAATTCAATGTAGACTTTCTACTGAATGTCTACTGCTTTTGCACTACCATTAACATGTAAATTGGGCATGTGCAAAAGTAGAAATGGTCATCAAGCCTTTGTAATTGGACACTTGCCACATAATTGATACAAAACTCATAATAAAAAGTTTATATAATTTTTACAAATTGAGAATTCAAAGCTAGCCCTCGTGGTTCATAACTATAATCTTAGCTCCTTGAGAGGCTGAGATTTGGTAGGATCACAGTTTGAAGCATAAAGTTAAGGAAATCTCATTTGAAAAGAGAAAAGTTAAATATGGCAGCACTTACCTGTCACCTAACTGTTGTAGGAAGGATAAGTAGACAAGTCTCAGTCCTATATTAACAAAACAAAGAGAATCAAAAGGACTGGAGAGGTGGAAAAAGTGGTAGATTTCCAATTTTGCAAGCACAAGGAAGAATCTGACCTAAAACCATTGTAACTTCCAAAAAGAAAGAGAGAAAGGAAGGAAGGAAGAGATGGAGGAAGGAAGGAAGGAAGGAAGGAAAGAGGGAAGGAAGGAAGGAAGGAAGGAAGGAAGGAGAAAGAAAGGAAAGAGAGAGACTTCAAACTCCAGTGTATTTTATACTGACAGGGTTTAAATTTTAACTAGCAGCATTTTTGTTGTTGTTGTTGTTGGTGGTTGTGGGGCTTGAATGCAGGGCCTGGCCACTGTCCCTGAGCTCTTTGCTCAAGGGTAGAACTCTATCACTTTAAGCCACAGCACCACTTTCATTTTTCTAGTGGTTAATTGAAGAGTCTCAACAGTCTTTCCTTCTCAGAGTGGCTCAGCTCTCAGCCTCCTGAGTAGCTAGAATTAGTCAACTAGCAGCATTTTGAAAGCTTTATACAAAGAAGGGGGTGACTCTATTAGACAGTGAAGCTTTAGACCATCATTAAATAGCCCCAGGTTAGAGATCACCAAAACTGTGAGATCATCACAACTGTGGATGATCAGCAGTGAAAGCCCAGTGATTTCCAGATTCATAAAGCAAAGTCCGAGTGTTACTTTTCTGTCTCCTAGGAGCAGTGGTAACTGTTTCATGCTGACTGTCATGATGCTTGCTCATTAATAAGGCACCATGGAGGGACACAGAAACAGTTACTGACATTTATTGCACTCTTACTATGCGTTACTTCCTGTGGATTACTGCATGCAGTTCACATAACAGTCCTCCAAAATAAGTGTGCATCCTATTAGCCCTTAACCAACAAAGGGACAGAAACACCAGTGAGTTGGTGCCCAAGCTGTGAGTGGAACAGGACAGGATTCCAATGCCACATATGAAGCTATGTCCCTGCTCTGCCTTTGGCCAACCCAAGGGCCTTTGATGAACAAGTGTTTGCATCCCTGACATGTATATTCTTGGCTTTGTTTAGTCAAATGCAATCTAGAAAAGTTTCCTACATATAAACCCAACAAACAACAGGCATTAAGTGTCCCAGCTTTTGGTAAAAAAGAGACTAACAAACACCAGCCATGAATTGCAAACTGTTTAATACATTAATAGTAATAAAGAGTGGGATTCACAGACCATGGGGAAAAGGGTGGTCAGTTCAGCCAGAAGACATTGCAAAAGGCTTTGCAGAAAAGAGTCCTGGGGTTGCCCCCGTGAGGATGAGCTCCCCACAGTTAGATTCCAGTCCTCAGGGTTTCATTATGGAACCAAATGATCCATTTACCTGACAGACACATGAAGAAAATAGGACCCAGAAGATGGTCCCTCCTTCTCCTTTCACATTCTTTCAGGAAATTAATTAGGTAAATTAAGACCAGCCCTTACCTTAGTGGAAGGAATACAAAATAATAAACGATGTAAGAGATCATGATTATCTCTGGCTTGGAGATTCCTACCCTTCTTGGTAGCCAGGTATTTTTCCTGGTATGTTTTTCTAGTCATGTGCAAGAAGTCCAGTGATGATTCCTGATGATTCTGTGTGCTTTGTACAAAATAAGGGTAAGTGTCATTATATAAGACTTTTATATAACTATACACATATAATATACATGTGTATATATGCCATCCATATATTTATACATGCATATATATATATATATATATATATAGTATATGGTATAATGTCCAATGATGATTCTGTCTGCTTTGTGCAAAGTTAAAGTGTCAGTTCATGAGCCTTTGCTATGCATACATCAAATATATATGCACATATGTGTATATGATACCATATATTGTCTTATGTATATATGTATATATATGCCCAATGATGAGTCTGTGTGCCATTTTCCACATTAAGGTGTGTCATTTTATGAGATTTTTAGTTTAACGTGTGCACATATAGACCAAACATGTATGTGTATGTATGTTGAGACACAATATAAAGTGAGTTAAAGTGAACATTCCATTCTGTGGACCCAGTCATAAGGGTTGAAAACCATGGCTCTGCATGCATGTGTGGTGGGGCGGAGGTGCCTGTATCCTGCCAGACACTGCCCCAGCACTCTGGCTGTCTTTCAGTTTGGTGCTGTCTGCCATGTTGTGCTCCTGGACTCAGCTCTCTCAGCAATAAGCACAGTGTCCTCTTTGCTAGGATGCTGGGAGTGGGGGATAGGTCTGGGGAGACCACACAACCCTAATTGCACCACTCATTCTCAATAGTTCCTCTTCCCAAGACTCGTTGACCATTCTTACCTGAAGAATCGAGTTTCTCATGCAAACAGGACAATCTTGACTTTCCCTTTAGTCTATAGAAAAGCAGCCTCTATACTAAAACACTTATATTAGGCTCATTCACTAACAATCGTATGTTTTGGTCCACTATGCCAGTTGGCATGCCGTCATTCAGGGATCTCATGGGAGTGGCCTTACCTGGGACTCAGAGTCTTGTTAGCAGCTGGATCTTCTGTCAATCCTAAGGTCCTAAGGAATCATGCCCCAAATGCACAGTTTATGTGTGTGTGTGTGTGTGTGTATGTGTGTATGCATACATGTATGAGTGTGTGTATGTGCATGTTTGTACACAAAGACTTGCCTTTGGCAGGGTGAGATTTTGGTATTTTATATCCTGTGAAAAACTCAGGACAAAATACATTGGCTAAATTCCATCCATTTTGTCTACCTGCCTCAACATACTCAACATAATTTTAATTACAGATGATACTGTTGGATCAAACAGGTTCTCTGTTTCTCCCCCCTCTCTTTCACACAAACACACACACACACACACACACACACACACACACACACACACACACACACTTCCCAAAGGCCAACATTAATCAGCTAAACACTATTTATACCAGTGCTTCTGGAGTTTGTTAAAATTTAAATTCCTGGGCCCTCTTCCAAGTAATTTGTTTCTGGAGGCCTGGACAGGGCCTAGAGATGGAAATAATAACAAACACTTCAAGTGATTCTCAGACTATCTTAGGACTGTCATTTGAAAAATTTTGCTACACTAACTTGAAGCATTTTCTCAATGCCACCTCTCTATAAGGGCCTCAAGTTATTATGTAATGGCTCTTGTCCATTTCTTTTTTTTGTCAGTTGTTGGCTTGAACTCTGGGCTTGAGCACTGTCCCTCAGCTCTTCAGCTCAAAGCTAGCACTCTACCACTTGAGCTACAGCGCCACTTCCGGTTTTCTGGTAGTTTATTGGAGATAAGAGTTTCACGGACTTTCCTGCCTGGGCTGGCTACTTCCAGTTTTCTGGTGGTTTATTGAAGATAAGAGTTTCATGGACTTTCCTGTCCAGGCTGGCTTTGAACCATGATCCTCAGATCTCAGCCTCCTGAGTAGCTAGGATTACAGGCATGAGCCACGGGCACCCGGCTCTCTTATCCATTTCTTATCTCTAGTTCCTGTTTCCTCTTCCTACTTCCTATCACCACAAAGCCCAGCAAGAAGAACCAAATGATCCCTTAGTAGAACTATAATCTAGCCACTTACCACATTGAAATCTGGAAGTGAACTCCTCTGAGGATATGATTAGATATGCACACACTTTTTGTCCCCTGTATCTGTTTCTAGGGATAGCAGTGAGCTGTGTTTTAGGCAGAGGGTGTCTGATGTTCCAGTCAGACTTACATACCTTATACAAGTTCCTGGAGTAACTCACTCTTACACAGAGACTTCCATGACTTGAGAAGAGCTTTAGGACCCACTGATTAAAACAATATTCAGAAAGGAATGTGGCCCACGTGAGGCATATGGCTGCTGGGGGTGGTATTATTCTTGGGGACGTAGAGAGTATAAGCAATTCCTGACCCTCAGTGGTTGTTCTATAATCATTTTTTTTTAAAAGATGAGTAAACGCAAGTTGAGGCTGAAAGGAAGGTGTAAAATTTTCCTTCCTTGTTCTATTCTACTCACTCCTGTTCTCTTGCTGGTAGGCAGAAGTTGCTTCACTTAGATTTTCTACCTACTTCCTCAGTCCTGGCTAATAGTTGGGCTCCAGGTCTCTATAATTGTTTTTTTTTTTTTTAAACCATTTCATGTGATGGGTTTTTACTTTGCTCCAAACTCCTTTTTCCCTTATTCTTCTTTAGCATACAGTTTTTTTTTTTCTTTTTGGTGTCTGGTTGAGAACAGCATTACTCCTCTTTCTAGACAACTTTCTTTTGGGGTTATCCTAGACCCTCAATTCAGCTCTTGCTCCAAGTGGCTTCATGTTCTTGTGACTTCCTGTATTTATGGCATGACGTCCTGTAATTAAACATCATTGGAGACAGATGATCCAGAGCATGGAGCACAATTTCTTTCCTAATCATTAGATGTAATCATCTAGGTCAAGTGCCTATAAGATTTTGAGACTGTGAACTACCTAGGCAGAGACCAGAGACCTAGGAAACTGGTGGACATACTTTCACTCACCAGTCTGAACTCAACCCAGACAATTTAGAGAATATACAAGACATGAAAAGATATGACACCTAGAGGCAATGTTTGGACCTCATAGAGTATTGGACAAACCAGAAAACAAACACTGATTATGCCTTGTTCACAAAACCCATTGTTAGCTTTTCCTCCACCATCTTCCTACCTGGTCTGCCACCTTAAATCTTTAGCAAAAACAAAACTGCCTTTCCCTGATAACTGCCTTTTACCTGATAACAGGTGATGCAGGTAGCTGCAATCTCAAATGGCAGCCCCTCCCCAAAGTTCAATTTCCCTCTCCCTTGTTTATGCAGCTACAACTGTAAATGTTAACCCCTTCTACAATGCAGTTTCCCACTCTCATGTTCTACATAGACCCAGCCATATAAAACTGTGTTTATAGCCCTGCCCAGCTGCTACTCTCTGTCTGTGAGGTAGCCTGTCAGGTTACTGACATTAAAACTCCTTTTCCTTTACATGTGACCATGTGTCCGAGTGATTTTCTTGGGGAAGCCTTTCACCCATGACATTTGAAAGAGCTAAATGCAAGCTTGGAACACCTATTTAAGAGCCATAAAATGGCAGGAAATCATCACATTTATGTTTGTGGGAGCTTTCATCTGAATCTCTGAGTCACATACGTTCATTCCACAGACATTTGTGGGAAATAGAGTCAGCAGAGAGTCATGGTTAGAGAACTGAAGACTCAAATGAGATTTTAAGTTTGAATCCCTCCTCTGCCATTTACTGGCTGTAAGACTTCAGGGAAATAACAAAACATCTCTGTGACTCAGTTTCCTCCTCTGTTGGATGGAAATAATAGTATCTACCTTGTAGGTTTGCTCTGAGGACTAAGTACAATAACAGGAATATTTTAAAAGTGATTTACTTGGTACTGCACATATGCTATGCACCACATAGTTTTGGCAATAATGGTTACAACATGTCTGCATCTCCAGAACACTCCAAGGGCCCAGAAAATACAATCTAGGACAATAGCAGGAGTTCTATGAGAGAAATGAGAAAAATGATGTGGTTGGATTACCATAATCACCCTGACAGGCGGAACTTACCTGTGCCTGGGCCTACAATTCACCATGAAAACAGATCAGTGCAGTGGGGGAAACATTAGATTGGTTGTTTAGTGCTGTATAGATCTAGCCCCCGAAGTGTTACTTGCGCTTAATAGTGAGTATGGCTTAATTAATTGTGACTGCAGGGATATCTTTTAAATCACCCTCATGCAAACAATTACAATGGTTAATTCTCACTTCTCTGGAAAGCTATTGGAATTCCTGATAGAGCAACTGATGAAGTTCAAAATAAGGTCCTACCCATGTGCCTATTAGCCACATATACCCGATTCCACTGAGCAATGAGAGAAACATTCTCAAATTAATGCTGTCTAGGGGAAGATCCTTTCAATATTTTTGTATAGAGTGTTCCTTCTGTTATTTAAGCATCAGCTGGGAAACAGCATCTTGATCTAAGCATGCTTTCATGATGTAGGAATTTACAGCTCTGAGCGGGGAAGATCCATTTTCTTCAACAAATTTGGTAGAAGCAGAAAAACATGCAGTAAATTAAATCTGATTTGCATGACATTGTGCACACATGCAGTCCTTTCTAGGAGGCAGCACATGCTCTTTGATTGACTTTCTTTATTTCTCTAGGTTCCTATGGCATTCTGGGAACAATCGAGCAGTCCTCTGTTGGCTAATTAACACCTGTAAATTCACATTGCCTGGTGTCTTCCTTATATTGCAGAGGTAATGAGTCCAAGTCCTCGTAGGGTTGTATTTTTATTAAAAATTCTTCGTATCTCTTTCTTTTCATGTCAAACAGATTGCTACACATTTAACCCCTTAATGGCTTCCATGTTCTGTCTTTATCCTGGGAAATAATGCAGAAGTTAAAGAACCATCACTGGGCTGCTAAAAGGGAGAAATAAAACCCCAGAGAAGAAGTGACGGGTAAAATAACAGATCCTAACTATACAGAGACATGGTAGTTGGGGATGAAAATTCCAGCTAATTAGTCTTGTTTCATTTATACAATATCAAATATGTGCTCATTAATTTATTAATAGATATTTCTCAGTTGACATATGATGATAAAGTGGTTTTCAAGAGAAAAGATACAACCATGGCCTCTAATCACAGTCTGTGAGAGAGATAGCAAAACAAAAATTTGAAACTGACTAATGCACAGAATATACTTATGGCATTACAGAGAAACAGAGAAGGGAGAACAAAGCCATTTTGAGAGATCATAGACTTCTTAACATAGCCAAAACTTGGCATGAATATTTAAGGATGCAAGAATCAGCGGAGGGGTCTGGTGGCCCACTTTAGAGGGAAGAAATAGCATGGATGAATGCTCTGTTAATAGATAATGCAGTTGCATATGTGTGTGCATCTCCAGGGACAGTTTTAGTTCTTTTCACAAGACGCTGGCTCCAGTGGTAAAGTCTGGCTTGGTAGGTGAGCCTGAAAGGCCATTTAGCTCTGATTCCTATGTAGTCAGTATGTAAAGGATAGCAGTCTTCCTGATCATCACTTACTGCTATAATTGCCTGCAAGGCATGTGACTATAATCTCCACCCTTTCAATTGCTAGCCAGGATAATGTGGCTGTTGGCCAAGATCATAAAAGTAAGAGTTGGAGAAGCTTTCCCTGTGATCTCATGCCTCGAGATCTACATTGTTTTACAAAGATAGAATCTGAAGGTTTTGTCTGTTTTATTTGTTATGAGTTATGAATAACATTGTAACTGAACCAAGAGTTCAGATAAACACAAAATTTTGAAAATAGCTGGGCAAGATTTCTAAATTATTTTCAGTGACTCTTAGAAATGAGTTGTGTTAGAGGAATTACCTTAAAAGCTGTGATTGAATAGTCAGCTAGTCATACAAGATAATTAGGATTCCCATCTTAAGAGATTCAAAAGTATATGAAATGAGTGCAAGATTCTAATAGGTCCATGGGTTTTGGTGTTAACTAGAGTGTGCATTCATGTATTCTAAGACACAGGAAATATAAATTGCAACTGCGCAAGCTTGGCTTGGGTGTGTGGAGCAATTATGCAGTATTTAGCCAGATCACAATTCTGTGGACCAGTCTATGAACCCATCCTGTTAAAGGATTTTGGCATGGCCATGACAGGAGAAACTGGACAGGTTCTATCAGCACTGCAGGTGGACATTCAGCCACCATCACAGCTGGAATCTTCTGCAAGGTTACATAATCTCCACTTAAACTGTGTGGGCAACATAATTGTTTCTTTATGGTGTATCCTTCAAACAGAAAGATTTCAGATGAATTCTTCTTGAAATATTCACAAGATCTGAATCATAGTATTAATGTTCTAGCATTGAGAATCTAGAAAAAACTGTAATTTCAGTAACTAGTTTTGTTTAAAAGTCCATAACGACAAATTAGTACACTGTTTCCATTTTAAGACTCCAACATTAAATATATAATTGAGTAATTGATTTAATCTTCTGATTATGAAATAGTATTAATTTTATACAAAGATTCAAATATTTAAAAGAAATTAAGATTCACTATACTTAAAAGTCTAAAGAGTTCAACTGAAACTAATTATGTAAGTAGAAGAAAAATTTTCAGTCAGATAAAGAATTGGTGAAATCAATATATTATCTTTATAAATGTAGTTTAAAATCTGTGAAGAGTTCAACTGAGCTTGTAAGTGAGATCGAACATACATGAAAACTCTTCTTTGCCCATACTAATGATCATTTGACTTCCTACATTTAAATGTAAATAATAATAATCTAAATTGAGTTAACAATTTAAGGAAGGCTTAAATTTTATTGGTTAATAATTCTAGTAAAACTAGCATTAACTAGAGCAACCAAAGAAACTATCTGATTGGAATTTTTGGCACAGAAAAACCAATTTCAAGAACATGCACGCACACATGATTGGCAGATTTTATTATTTAGATTTTATATAAAGTTTCAGTGTATCTGTAGCAAAGAAAAAACCAATAAGGTGTATAACGGGATTGGTCAGTGTTGAGTTAACTTTTGGCAATACTAGAGATTGAATTCAGGGTATTGAATTCAGGCACCACTTAAGCCACACCTAAGATATTTTTTTGCTTTAGTTTGTTTTTAATAATGTTACACTTTGACCTGGACTGTGATCCTCCCAACTCTGCCTCCTGAGTACCAAACAGATCAAACTACAGGTATGTACCACCATGCTGGCTTATGTCTTCAGATTCCTCATCTGAAGGTTTCCCTAGAGCAAACACAGTAGGTACACTGTACATACTGTGCATGTCCCTCAAAACTGATTAATATACTTTTTATTAAAGCACAAAAATATTTAATCATTAAATCATTTTTACATCACTTAGATTTGTTGAACATAAAACTAAACATAAAGTGTTCATGGTAAGGGCTCTAATAGCCATAAAGCAATCTCACCACCTAAACACAAACTCAGATACACACAGACAATAAATTGCAAGCAAGCAAACAAATGTGTGGTGGTGGATCATGTTTGGCTGAAACTCAGTCATGGCACCATGAATATGGAATGGGTAGCTGCAGCCCTGGTTCCTTGAAGCCCTGTGAGCCCATGTTCCTATCTTTTGTTGTTGTTGTTGGTGGTGGTGGTGATGGGGCTTGAGCTCTGGGCCTGGGTGCTGTCCCTGAGCTCTTTAGCTCAAGGCGACCGCTCTACCTCTTGAGCCACAGCACCACTTCTGGTTTTCTGGTGATTTATTGGAGATCAGAGTTTCGTGTACCTTCCTGCCCGGGCTGGCTTTGTACTGCAGTCCTCAGATCTCAGCCTCCTGAGTAGCTAGGATTACAGGTGTGAGACACCAGCGCCCAGCTCCATGTTACTATCTTGTGTGCTGACTCTGTTTGCACCCCAGTTTCCTCTCTTAACTATTTTGCACAGCCTGCTGTGATGTCATTTGGCCTTCATTTGGCACAAACGCATCATTTACTATTCAGTTCACCTCTGTTCTTTTCTCATTTGTAGGAGCCATTAAAGTAGTGCCACTTGGCAACCACATAATTGCTAAGAAAAGGCAGACAAGGAAGAGCACTGAAATCTTAGGACTGCGCCCTGTTCTAAGGAAGTTTCTGAGAGGATCAGAGATATTCTCACAATAAGGCTTTTGGATCGTGAAAAATATTGTAAAAAAATTGAATTTCAATGTATTATACAAACACCATAGACTTCCCTGGGTATCCATCTATTTTGAAACATGTGTGGTAAAGTGGAGAGTTTAAGCTCTGAAGAAAGACTAACTTGGTTCAAATCCTAGCTTTACCACTAATTTGATAGCTATGTCATATCCTTGTATCCCTTTACCACCCAAAGACTAAGGACGATAGTATCAATCACAGAGTGAAAAAGAGATTAGGGATAGCATGGGTCAAGTTCTGAGTGAGTGGGTGAGCAATCAATAAAAGACAGTTGTCACCATTATGAGCAATTCACTGTAAGCACTCTGTATATCTACCAAATATTTGGCTCTTTCGCTTTAATGTGTATGTGTGTGTGTGAGAGAGAGGGAGAAGAGAGAGAGAGAGAGAGAGAGAGAGAGAGAGAGAGAGAGAGAGAGAGAGAGAGAGAGAGAGAGAGAGAGAGAGAGAGACAGACAGACAGACAGACAGACAAAGAGAGAGAGAGAGAGACAGACAGACAGACAGAGAGACAAAGAGAGAGAGAGAGAGAGAGAGAGAGAGAGAGAGAGAGAGAGAGAGAGAGAGAGAGAGAGAGAGAGAGAGAGAGAGAGAGAGAGAGAGAGAGGCGGCAGCAGGGGGTTATGCAGTGGACAACTTACCTATATAAGATACAAATATAACATGATAAAAAGCTCTGTCAAGTTAGGGATATAGTTCCATGGTAGAGTGCTTGTCTAAGAGGTACAAGGTTCTGTGTTCAATTCTCAGCACCATAAAAACCCAAAACATGCTCTGTAGAATGCAGACAGAGATAAGACTGGAGTTGGGAGGTCTGATGGGGTTTAGTCTTCTACTCTTTTTTCAACCAAGGATATTTTATTTTATACCCATGTTTGACACAGGGGCTTCCATTTAAGACAATATTTTCATGTTGAATTTTATGACTAAACACCAAAAAGATTTTAGACAGTATATTTTATTGTGGTGATGATGATGATGCATATTAGCAAGACTACAGGGGTTAGATGTTATCATTATCTTCACTACACCAGTACAAATTAAATTACACACACACACACACACACACACAAACACACACACACACATTTTTTTTTGCCTGCTGTAGTGCTGCTGAGTACTATAAATTCTTGATAATGCTATAAGAGCCTGAATTCTTCCTCAATTTCAAAAGCCTTCATAAATGGACCTTCGAGGTCTAAGCTTCAGATGTGATTCCTTGAACATTAAGTAAGATCATTTTCTCACCTTTTCCAAATGCTGACCTCTATCTCCACATAGCCAGCAGCTAGGAACTCACACCTCTTACTACAATGTCTTAATGAGTCAGCATCCTTCATTGGATTCCTATTAAAATGAAGAAGCGTGAAACCAGTTTGAGGCAAGTTCAGAAAAATAGAACTGCTTCAGAATTTTTCACTGTAATTTCATCCCAGGGGTTCCAGAAATGCAGACACAGGCGCGCGCGCGTGCGCGTGCACACACACACACACACACACACACACACACACACACACACACACACACACACATTCCTGGAGGAGTTTATTATTGTTATGTAAATGCATCTGTTGGATAGACTGAGATGTCAATTGTGAATAAAATACAGGATGAGAATGGGAGAACAATGAGAAAAATAGGACTGAGATTTTGTATCAGATAATCTATGCTGTTCCTGATGTTTGGAACTCCAGAGCTTTTGTCGTTTCTCACATTTATTTCATTTTTGTTTAGCAAAAACAGACCTTTTCTTGCTTCAGAAACTCATCTCATTTATTGGCCAAAGGATCTCAGTGGACACAGTAGTGTTGGTGGAAATTTGGAAGGCTCAAAACGGAGACCCAATGATGCTCCCACCCTGCTCTTCCCTTCGGCTCCCAGCACAAGGACTGTGTAGTTACAGTGTGTTATACTTGAGGATGGTCCTTCACACCCACTAATGACCTCTGAACTGACTTCTTTCTTTCCTTTGCAAAGAAATCATTATTTTCACCAATCTTGTAAACAGTTTAGTTGATTGAACCAACCATATCATTATTTTAATAGGTCATTAAAATAAATGAAAAAAATCAAATGATTACAAAACCTGGGTTTTCTGCAATATAATCACAGCCAGAAGCTCTGTGCACATAGTAAAATAAGGCCATGATACAACTGTCACCTAATGTTACCCAAGTATTCTTTGAATCCAGGGAGATGTAAATAAATAAATTAGTTAGTTGAAAAAGAAATGTGTAGCTAACAGAGCCAAGGGTTGAGAGCATGCTGTGAGCGAGACACATTAAACTAACATAGAGGAAAAAAAGGCTTCTGTTTCTAATCTCCAGTAGCTAGCTCGATTGTATTGGGGAGCGTTACTAAATCTTTGAGTTGAAACACTTCCTGTGCTAAATAAAACAATTTCAAGCCCTACTTCTGGTTAGCCCTGAATGAGATAATATGTATGCAGAAGTTCATAGTTCAGAAAGTATTTCTGGCTCTCCTTTTGATGAACCATAGACTTGCAATCCTCTCCTCTTCCCTCTTGCTTGACATAAAGTTACGTAGGAAGTGATTTGCCCAATGGATTTTTGAGCAGAAATGCTATGTGCCTCACTCAGGTAGAATTTGAAAGAAACTAGTGATTGCTTTGTCATGCAATAGTGTTTGTGGAAGTTTGTAGAACTTTTTTTTTTATTATGTTGGGCTTTTGAAATTGTGGAGTTGTTGGGCTTGGATGTAGCTCAGTGGCAAAGTGCTTGCCAACAAGTATGACGTCCTGGCTTTGATCCCAGTACCAAAAAGAAAAGAAAAGAAAAGACAGAAATTGAGGAGTTGTTTAACATAACCTAGAACATTCTAGCTGATAAAACCTATGCAATAAAATCAAAACAACATTGAGATACCACCTCATCCCAGTTAGAATGGCTATAATCAAGAACTCTGATAACAACAGATGCTGGAGGGGATGTAGTCAGAAGGGAACCTTACTGCATTGTTGGTGGGAGTGTAAACTTGTTCAACCACTTTGGAAAGCAGTATGGAGGTTCCTCAAAAGACTCCACATAGAGCTCCCCTATAACCCAGCAATCCCACTTTTGGGCATTTGTCCGAATGATCACAAACAAGACCATACTAAAGTTTCCAGCACAACTATATTTATTGTAACATTATTTACCATAGCTAAGATATGGAACCAACCCAGATGTCCCTTGGTAGATGAATGGATCAAGCAAATGTGGTATATATACACAATGGAATTCTCTGCCTCCATCAGAAAGAATGACATTGTCCCATTTGTTAGGAAATGGAAAGACTTGGAAAAAATTATATTAAGTGAAGTAAGCCAGGCCCAAAGAAACATAGGCCCCATGGTTTCCCTTATTTGCAATAACTAGTATATGTCTGAGACAAGCAAAAACGGTCAGATAAGTTGATGATAGGCGAAATGAACCCCAAGATAAGTATTCACATGTTTTTTCTTTTGTGTGATTGTTTCTAACATATTTATAAGATGATTTCTTTGTTGCTTTGTATGTCCCTCTCCCAAAATGTAACCCCTGCTTTCACTGTATTTGGTGTTGGTATAATTTGTGGAGGGGAAGGGAAAAAACAAATCGTTTAACTAGGGATACAGGTGGACCCACTTCAACAATGAAATGTACAAGTCATTATGTCGAAAACGAGCTTTACAACTTTGGCAGGGACAGGGGAGGGTGATGGTGGGGGTGTTAAGATGGGAAGGGATAGGAAGGGGAAACAAAGCAGGAGGCAACAATGATTGATAAGAAATGTACTCATTATCTTGCCCACGTAATTGTAACTCCTCTGTACAGTATTTTCACAATTAAAAAAAAGAAAAAAAACCTATGCAATAACCTTGAAAAGTTATATTAGGAAAAGTATATTAGGATTATCCAGAGATAAGAACCAGGAAAGGACTAATTTTGAAAGCCTGGAAACATCTCAGTTTTATTCAGATTTTTTTTTTTTGGTCAGTTGTGGGCCTTGAACTCTGGGCCTGGGCACTATCCCTGAGCCTCTTTGTGCTCAACACTAGCACTCTACCACTTGAACCATGTAGCCACTTCTGGTTTTTGAGTGGTTAATTAGAGATGAGTCTCATAGGGACTTTTCTTCCTGGTCTGGCTTTGAACCATGATCCTCAGATCTCAGCCTCTTGAGTAGCTAGGATTACAGGAGTGAGCCACCAGCATCTAGCTCTATTTAGATTTTTAAAGAACTCCAGAAGGAGATAATGTTGTCTAATATATATATATATATAATTTATATATTTAAAAATTTTTACTTTATTGTTATTGTAAAGGTGATGTACAGAGGGGTTACAATTATATAGGTCAAGTAATGAGTATATTTCTTTTTGAATAGTGTCACCTCTTCTCTTGCTTTATTTTTTTGTCACTAGTGGGGCTTGAACTTAGGGCCTGGGCACTGTCCCTGAATTCTTTTGTTCGAGGCTAGTGCTCTACCACTTTGAGCCACAGATCCACTTCCAGTTTTTGAGAGGTTATTTGGAGAAAAGAGTCTTGCGGGCACTTTTCTGCCCAGGTTGGCTTTGAACTGCGATCCTCAGATTTCAACCTCCTGAGTAGCTAGGATTACAAGCATAAGCTACTGGCAACCTGGCAAGAATATATTTTTGATAGTGTAAAATCAAGTTATAAGTGCATAATAAATTAGTAAGCTCATGTAAGAGGAATATGTGTTCACAGGAGAGGTAGTTGCAGTATTTAGTACTCTTGCTAAGGAAGCTAAAGATGCTGCTTTTGCTCTTCTGCCTTCCCTTTCTCTCCCCTTCCCTCTTCTTTGTTTGGGCATATTTTCATATCTATATTTTACTGATGAGGAGAATATAGGCTTGGAGTCTAAGATAAAATATTATTTCATGCAATCAGGAGAGATAATCTCAGGAGGGGGTCCTATGAATTTGTTTTGTCAGCATGGTGGTTATTCTTTTTCCTTTTTTGAAATGGAATGTTCTGTGGGTGGGAACCTTCACATTCTCCAGAGCATCCATTATGCCCCACGCACCTAGCCCCTAACCAGCTGCTACCTGCCTGATCTCTCAGCTCATTTAGACTTCAAAGTCCTTTTTTTTTTTTTTATAACACTGAGATTGTGGAGAGCAATGGCAGTTTACAGGAGCAGCTAAAAAATGAATACAGCTATATACAGTGCATATCTTCTCGGAACTTGAATGTGAAAACCATGAGAATCTATCAGAGCAGGCAATGTGAGGAGTCACTAAAAAACTGGGCTAGACAACACCTGGAGGCTGTGTGGATATCTTTGGTTTCCTATAATCCCGAAAGGAAATTTAAGAACCAAGGAATGATTATAAATTAAGCTGGGATTAGATTAGTTGAGAAAACAACTGACTTAAAAGTGACATATCCTTAAAAATCTCTCCCTATTTCTTTATATTATCACAGTGATTCTTATCTCTGGTAAGTTCAGATTCAGATATAAGTCAATAGGAATAAACTTATCTAATATAATTGGCTCTTTGTCTATGCCAGTGGGCCTTCGAAGATACTTTGAGGAATAGTATACTATAGGTGCTTTTCTGGTGTTAGCTTGTAAATCTATCCCATTAAGGATACTTAAAGGTATTTGACCAGGTCCTATGGTCAAGTACCTTGTAGAATCTTGTAGAAAATCCAGGTACATCTGTCAGGAAGATTACTGCTGATCCAGACACACTCTTTCTCCTGGGGACAGGACCAGTCCTAGTTGGAGCTACCTGGAAATTCAAAACCTTGTCTTTCTTTTCCATGAGGAAGTACTCCATCAAGACATCTTACTGCTTGAGTTTTCATAACATATCTCAGATATAATCACCTCCTACCCAGGTCAATATTAGTGTGTTTGCCTGTATCTGCTCATGGGCCTCTGCTGTGGTCAACAGTCTATTTTAAACACGAAGGCCATCTGGCCTTTTCTCACCTCACTCAGGTAGAGCTGACCTGCTGTGTCAAACCTACCATGCATTCCTCATCTGAAGCCTAGAAGCCTACATACTACAATCTCTTCCCAACATCCTCCCTTCTATCCAACCAGCTTACCATGCTCCTGCACAGCCACGCTAACCCATGAAACCAAGCCCACACCCTTGGAGTTTTCTACTTCTGGCATGCTCTGCCTGGACATTGCTCAGGGCCCCTCCCAATCCCTGCTCCACTGTTATCTCTTCAAGAATCACTGCTGCCACTGCCTTACATTGCATCATATATTGGTAATAGGAAGCTCAGATGAGACTTTCCCTGACTTTGAGGTCTCACAGCTGAGAAGAATTGGTGGGCCAGTACTTATGTAGGATGAAACAACTGTTGCTTCAAAAGAAGATTCTAAGATTCAATTGTGAGAGGAGGCTGAAAGAGTTTTAGAGGAGAGAGAGACAGACAGAGACAGAGAGAGGAAGAGCGAGCGGTGAGCAAGATCTGAATATGCTATCAGTGAGAGCCTAGAGTTTGAGGGTAGCTGATGTCTCAGGCCTGGCTTGAAAGTCAAGAATAAAAAGATCATTCAGAAGGTAGGCTGTTGCAGTGGGAGCTAAGAACCATGGAGGAGAGATTGGTGAGGGCAAGTCTTTATGTAGACCACTGGCCTAGAAAGTCAAGTGTTGAAACAGAGATTAAGGACAAGAACAGAGCTGTACATGGGAGTCCCTTGAGAAGGAAGCATCTCCAAGTGCAGGGTATGGGTGAGACATTCAGAAGGCCTGGCCTGGAGGAATGCTCACCAAGTTAGCACCAGTTTTTGTCACCTTTGCCTCCATTTGGAAGGGACTTCAGAGAGGTCCTGCAGCAGCCTTAATATCTGAATCAGTCCTGAGCTGCAGGAGGCAATAAAAGAAATTGAACACACACACACACAGACACAGACACACACACACACACACACACACACACACACACACACACACACACACACACACACACACAATCCCAGAGCACTTCGTTGACCTGGAAGAGTCTTGAAATGAGACTCTGACAGGGCCAGAGTGCTAGCCAGAGCCAGAGGTCAGCTGTCTCCTATGTGTCTCTACATCTCCCTTGAACTCCTCCCTCTATTAGCACCAGGGATCCTAGAAGATTTAAAAGGAAACATGCAAAAGTCCTCGCTGAAGATTGAATTAATGCCTGCCAGGGGGTGGAAGGGAATAAAAGGAGAATTTACAAATCCATCAGGGTAAAGGGAGCATTACAGCGAAAGGAGAGCAAGTTATAAATGAAAAGGGGTGGGAAATTAATGGGGACTAAAATAGATTAGAATTTTATGTGCTCCACGGGGTTTACAACACTTCACATGCAATTAGGAATAAAATCACGGACTCCCCAAGCCCCTGCTCCCTGGAGGCAAAGAAGGGAAGTGCTAGTTGGGAGGGAGTGAAGAAATCCAGAGGCCCTTTGTTACATAGACATGGGCCAGGCAGCAGGTGGACTGCTGGACACAATTCTGGTTTTACCTCAGTCCCTTGTGGAGCCATTTTTTTGGAATGAGAGCAAAGGAGAAGAAGGCAAGGAGTAAAGGTAACTCATCCCAGGCCTGCCATCCTTTCTCCCTTCCTTGCTGGTCACAGGAAATCACAGTGGGAAGATTGCCAAATCACAGTGTGAGTGATTTCTCATGGGAACACACTGCTAATGCTGATGACAACTGACTGATGTACAGAATTTCCAGTCTGCAAAGTACTTTTCAAATATCGCCCTGTGGGGGACACAAATCCTTGGAGAAAGGTAGAAAGAGCAAGCATCTCCCCTACCCTACAAATGAAGACAAAGAAACACAAAACATTTAGCTAAATGGCCCAAGGCACACAAAATTCTAGTTATTGGAGCCTAGACTCAAAATGAGATCTTAAAATCTTACTAGACCTGCTGTTTTCCTCAGATAACAAGAGAATTAGGGAAGTCAGGCTTTGTTTTTGCTGGGGACAGAGTCAGTCAAATGGCAAAACCATCACCTTGGAGTTTTCCTGCTTCTAGAAACTTTTCATCAGCTTCTGCAGTGTTCAAAGGTTCACATTTTGATATTCTTCATATGTGTGCAGATGTTTTCAGAGGTGTTCTGGGAAGTTTTGCAGAGCAGGTGTGTGTGGTTCAGCATTAGATGTTTAACATTGTTCACTTCTGTCTCATAGGAACCTTGTTGCTTCCCAGTCTTACACATCACAAGATAACAATGTCCCTAAGTCATTTTCAAATGCTCCTTAGAGGCTGGTGTTGTGTTCCACTGAGTGCCAAGTCTCCTAAAAGCAATAGTACAGTCATTTATGAGAGGCTAGACTCAGATCTGAATTGTAGTGGAGCCCAACAATTTATACCAAAGAAAGTAAAGCACAGAACCAAGACTCAGCAATGCATAGTCTATCAACTACAGGGGAAAGGAGAGTGGCTCACTATGGACCATGAATGATATTGCCTGATACAGGCTTCTATTGTTCTTCCCTCTAGAAAGATCCAGGGATGGTGTGTACATAGTCATCTTGCCTCAGTAAATTCAGCTATGTCTGGAAATTCTTGATTCTTAATTTGTAGATACAGCTTTTCTCTTTTTTTTTCTGGGGATGAGCCTTGTTCATTTCATTTTTTTGGCATTATTATCAGTATTTCCCCCTTTTACTTTCTGGAATATGTTCTGGTTTGGATAATAAGAAATACATTTCCCTAGTACAGGAGAACACATCCTGTTTCTGAGAAGCTGGGAGATGAGCAGCCTGTAGGGCATCTCTAAGTCTTTCATTAGAATTAACATGTGTAACTATTTGGGATGTGTTGTACTTCCTCAGAATTCATACACTGAAGCTAGAAATCCTCAATACTTTAGGGTGTGATTATACCTGGAGGCATTATATCTATAAAGATGCACTTAAGTGAAAATGATGTATAAGGGGCTGGGTAGTAATCAAATATGACCAGTGCCCTTATAAAAAGAGGAGATTAGGTCACAGACATGGACAGAGGGAAGGTCATGGGAATGCAAGCTGAAAAGTCTGCCTGCTATCTGTAAGCTAAAGAGAGAGGCCTCAGAAGAAATCAGCTCATAGACTTTTAGCTTTCATAAGAGGAAATACATTACAGTTGTTTTGAGAGAGCCATCTACAGATCTTGCTCATGGTAGCCTTGTACATAAATGCAGCCTCTCTCTACGATTTATACAATAGTACTTGGTGACTAGCAAATAAAAGCACTTTGAGGGTAGCGTGCCTGGGAGTTGATGCCCAAACAGCTTTAAGTCTTTTAATCTTCAAGAGCAAGTGGAATGGACCTCTTTGCAGGGGCCAACTTTGGAGGAAGGCTTTAATCTGGGAGAAATAGGCAGAGGAGTTAGTGGTCTAGCTTCTGGGAACTCCACCCTATACAAAGCCTTGCAAACCAGCCCAGAAGCCTGGCCATTCTTCCTCTCTGGCAGTCAACAAGGTCACCCCAAGGCTTTGCAGTGGAGAAGACAGGGCTGTGGTCTCTATTACCCACTGCTTGTGCTTCCTCCTGGTCTTGGACTTGTTCTGAGTACCAGCCTATGGATTCATGGTTGGGAATACCTGGGCTCTATTTTTCACCTTCAAATTCTTCTTCTAGCCTGGTTTACAAGTTCCCTACAACTTTGATTTACTCCATCCCCATTCTGGGATTGTGGAGGAGCTGATCCTCCAACTGGAGTAAAATACAATCATGATCTAGATACCAGATTACTGGCTTTGTGGAGCTACTGAAAACTTCCACTGCCCGCCCTCAGCAGAAAGATCATAGGTTATTTATCTAAGGACAAGGAAAAATTCCACTGGGGGTTCTTACAGGACCAGGGTCTCCAATCAGTCACTATGATAGGTTATTCACTATATGCTCCTTCTGAATTTTTTTTTAAGAATTCTAAGTCTTCAGCTAATGGTCTAGGCTGTGTTAGAGAAGGTGACAACACTCAGATGAATGAGTTGAAATCACTAAAGATAAAGATGTCCATGTCTATAGAACTTTAACATCATCAGATTGCTATTTACAACATAATAAAAAAGTGATCTCTAACATCACCTATATAATTGTCAGACCTTCTAAATATTCATGGTTGTTTTCTCTGGAGCATAGATTCCTGACTAACCTCTCTGGAATGTGCATTTATTTTTACGGGATTCTAAATGTTGTCTGTATTTGTCCAGAGGGTGTAGATTAAAAGGAGCGCATACCTTCATGCTGCTACCTGTGAATGACTTGAAAACAAACTATACATGATTTAGCACCTGCATTTTTCATTGTAAAAATACTGTACAGAGGGTTTACAGTTACATGAGAAGGGTACATTTCCTATGGAGCATTGTTACCTCCTCCTCTATTTATCCCCTATCATCTCTACCATCCCCACATCCCCAAGTTGTAAAGTTCGTTTTCAGCATAGTGTCTTGTACATCTCATTGCTACAATGGGTCAACCTGGATTCTTATTTCAGCATTTTGTTATTTCCCTTTCCCTACCCAAATTAGAAAAATGTATATACAAGATGCAGGGCACCGACATCAAAGACAGTGAAAACAGGGATTATACTGTAGCACCTACCTTTTTATACATAGTCTTTTATAACATAGTTTTCATAAGTGATACTCAAACAAAGAGTTTCTGTATGGGGATACAGCATTTGATGCATGTATGTCTGATGCATGACACTTGCAATGCCATAAGGTCACAGACAGTAGATATTTCAATGAATGCTCATATGTGCAGCCAGTTGAAGTATTTGTTAATTTATAGATGAAAGTAATACTTGGTTTTAACTTTGGCAACTTTCAAAATTGGGAAACATTTTTAATGTATTAATTTATTATCACCGCTTTATCTCTTTGTAAATCATTTTGTACAATTACCTTTTAGTGTTCCATCATTTTTCTCATCAACTGGCAAAAGCCTTGGGGTAGAGTTGCTAGACCTTTGTCTGATGCATTTTCTGCAGAGGCGACAATATGCCCAAGGTCACATAACTAGTGGTGCATATCAAATACAAACTGAGGTTTGACTGTAGAGCTTATTCTCTTCTTTATTACGTTGCATTTCTTCCCAGGGATTGGGCCAGGGATTGGGGAATTACACATCTGTATTGGGTCTGAGGCAACTCTGAGCCAAGACCTACATAAATATGGAACTTAATTACGGCAGTACAGGTCTTGGAACTGTCTCATAAATAATTTCTCATTTAACCTCAAAATACTCTTATTAAATGAGAATCAAGTATAATTATGATATTGACATTTTACAGATGAAGCTGCTAGGGTAAAGTAATATCCATGTGCATTAGGTCAAGTAGAGGTTATATGGAGTCTTAGACTCAAAACTATTATTTTATGATAATACTGTAACACTCCATTTATCTGTCACCATCAGAAGGAAGAGGCAGGTCATGTAAGTTAATTTTCAGTTAAATAAAAATTACCCTGTTAAATACCAATTTCTAAAATATCTTTTATAAAACTTTCACCAAAATATGAATGTTCACACACATTTCTCTACTCTTTCTCTTAAGGAGCCACTCAAATGATAGTACATAAATTAAAAGATATAAAATAGAACATCAAAGAAAGCATCATAGATGAAATATGTTAATGAATTTGGGAATTTGTAAGTGTTGCATGCGGTGTCTACCAAGCAATGCTATTTCGTTCTGGCCCATGGATTAGCAATAATAACAACAGCTCACAAATCTTAATGGGAAGTAAATCTATGAGCTACTTGACAGAGTTATTGAATCAGACTATGTGGGTAGGGCCACCAATTGAAGTTTAGTAAATGAAGTTCTGATTCTTTTTCTTTTGTCAGTCGTGGGGCTTGAACTCTGGGCCTGGGCGCTGTCCCTCAGCTCTTCAGCTCAAGGCGAGCGCTCTACCACTTGAGCTACAGCGCCACTTCCGGTTTTCTGGTGGTTTATTGGAGATAGGAGTCTCACAGTCTTTCCTGCCTGGGCTGGCTTTGAACCACGATCCTCAGATTTTAGCCTCCTGAGTAGCTAGGATTATATGCGTGAGCCACCAGCGCCCGGCGAAGTTCTGATTCTTAAGCCACTTAAAGATCCCTTATTTTTTAAAAAAATGCTTGGGATCAGATGTGTTTCAGAGTTCTGTTTTTTTTGAATAATTACATTCACCTGCTATGGACAGAGCACCCCAGTGTAAACATGAAATTTATTAATATCTCATATGTACTTAAGACATTTTAAACTAACTGTGTCCATCAGACAAAGTTTCATGGTTTGGAATTTTCCCTTGTGATATCATATTGGCATTTAAAAGAATTCTGATTTTGGAGCATTGGGGATTCTGGATTTTCAGATGAGGGGTGACCCATGAGCATATGGGTAGATTTGAGAAGCATGAATTCAGAAACAGTTGGGTGATACAAATGGGAAAGCTGTGCCTTCCTTGCCCACAAAGGTTTGGGATGGACAAACACCAAGTATGAGGAGGACTGAGGCATGTGAACTCTCTCTTGTTATTCTCAGAGCTAGGGTGTGCTGGCCCAACTGGAAGTCCCTTTTCCATTCCCACATCTGCTCTGCTCCCCAAGAGGCCAGCCTTCTGTCTGCCTGCCTAGTCAGCCCAGTTTCCCCATTGCAGCTTCAGCAGCAACCCATAGATAGAAGCTGTTGACAACCTTTGGAGGCCTGCACAGTCCCCAGAACCAGGAAGAAGCTGGGTGGATCAGGCAGAGATCTCTGAGGCCCCAGTCATCCAAAGCATAATTTAGAAGGGGAGCGGTGACCATTGGATGGGTCCTTCCTTGATTCCCTGATTTCTTGAACTCCTTTCCCCTTGGAAAGGGCAAAGGCCCGAGGAAGGCAAAGCAGAAGTCTTATGACATCAGAACCAAAGGAGTGCTGTAGGCAAGTGGCTCAAAGGATGGGTAAGAGCACGAAGTTAAAAAAAAAAAAGGACTAAAGAACAGGGGGAGATATAGTGAAGAATCCATTGTATATCCTACAAAATCAAGAAAAGTGAGGGAAAGGATGGATAAGGGAGTGATGGGTGAGAATATTGAAAGGGGATGACATTGAGCATGATATAGTATATTCATAAACAGGTTTGTTAAATGGCAATTGCTTTGTACAACTACTTAAGGATAATAAAAAGAAGGACTGATTGGAGATACATATATTGAACACCTGGTTTTCTTTACATGCTCCATCGCCATTTACTTTCTGTCTATTCTTTTCTAAATTGAGAACTTGAATGTCCTTTAGGAAAAATACTTAAAAAATTTTTAAATTATATATATTAATGACATCAATATATTTTAAATTATTCAAGAAAACATTTAAAAGTTCTCTTGCAACTTATTCAATTTCATTACTTAATTTTTATTCATTGAAAACAGTCTCCATTGTCTCCATTTTGGCTGAGGATGAAAGTACCTTTCCACTAGAAGGTGGCTCTAGAATAAATCTGATTATCTGCTCCATGATATAGTGGAACAATTGCTCTGTCGATTCATGTAATACAATGACTTGTGATGGGATAAATTATATATTTTTATTATATTTAAGTAGTTGTACAAAGGACTTACCATTCAACATGTCAATTTATGAGTATAATGTATTTTGGTCAATACTACCCTTTTATCACCCCCCATCCCTCTTAACTCCACCCATCCCTTCAGTTTTCTTAATTTCATAAAATATACATTGAATATTATGACTGCATTCCCCTCTTTTCCTTTCTTCATTCACCTATCACCCCCTATTCACTCGCCATCTCAAGTATCAGCTTCCTGGCGTTGAATCTGATTGAGTTGGTTGTTCTAAGGAATTACAGCATTTTAGTTTTCCCCTGCCTGCATATACCATACTTAGATTAGTATGTTTGTGTACACATACGTATATATGTTTATTTACATAGATCTAACTTCCACAGATGAGGGAATTATTTCCCCCCCTCTAGGAACCTCCCTGAAAGGAGCTTCATATGTCTGATCTTATTGTATTGGTCCATAGGCTAAAAGATAGATAAACCCACAGATGTCAAGTCCTTTTATCTTTTCTTTAATTTGAATTTTATTGTAAAGGTGATGTACAGAGGGGTTACAGTACTTAAGTAGGTAATGAGTACATTTCTTTTTGAACAGTGTTACCCCCTTCCTCATTTTCACCCACTTTCCCCCCTTTATCTTAAATGCGATTAACAAGACTTATTTGTTCAATGTATGGTGAATGCATATGACCTAGAACTCGTGGGTCAATGAACTTTACAACTTAGGAGAGGGGAGACTGGGGGGAGGGAAAGTGGGAGAAAACTAGGGAGGGGTAACACTTGGCTCTACCATTAGCAATATTTATAGGCTTTATCTATTTAACAAAAATAATGATCTACATCAGGAGTCCACCTTCATTTTCCTTCACATCAGCAGCTGTTTTGACATAATTTGCTATTTTTGTCTCTTCATTGAATCATCTTGGTTTATCTGCTAAAAAACAAGTGACTCTGTGCAGAGGAGAATGCTTCTTAACCCTAACCACTGCATCATCATGTCAATATCACACTCATTTGATTGCTTTATAGCAGCTCTTGAAAGTAGCGCTGGGAGTTCAACTTTGGTCATTCTGAGTCATTCCAGTCCCATGAATTTGTTACAATCAACTTGTCAGATTTTGTTTAATATGCCTATAGATATATGATTGGGAATGTGTTTAACTTATAGATCAGTTTAGGGAGAACTGACATATTACCAATGTTGAGACTTCCAACTGAGAGCAATAGTCACTACCTATTGAGGTCTTTACATACCTTGCTAGTTTGAGATTTTAAACTCTTGCATGGTTTTTGTTGAATGTGATTTTGCTTTTCTATGTTTGTTAATGGTGCCATATGTGGCACTTTCAAAGTTTTATTTTCCAATTCCTTACTGTTTTATTTTATATTGACCTCATGTCTGGCAAGTTTTCTAATTCCATTGATTATATCTAATAGATTTTTAAAAGACGCTATAAGGTTATCTATATAAACAATTATTTCAAGTATGAATACTGCTTCTTTTTGGTACTTGCACATTTTTAACTTATCTCAGATAACCAAATAAAAAGATCAGAGGATCCTGCCTTGCTCCCAGTCTTCAGGAGAGAGCACTCACTATATTACTATTATTATCATTGAAAAAAATGATCACATTTTCTAATAAGAATCTTTATCAAGTTGAAGTTTTTTCTCTTCTCATCACCTAAGAAGTTTCATCATAAATGTATTTTACTGTAAATTTTCATTGAATGTTGACAAATTTTCCTGTCTCTACTGAGACAGATTTTTTTCTGATATTCCCATGAATTACTTTAGTTGATTTTCATTTGTTAAACCCCTGTTGCATTTCTAGAATAAGTTCCACTCAGGTTTGAGGAGATTTACTACACCTTGTTACGTACATTTTGTGCTCATGTAATAATAGCTTTGTGTAACTTTTTTTAGTTGTGATAACTTCTTTGAGAGCATCTCACTATGTTGCCTGGGGTAGCCTTGAACTCACAATTCTCCTGCCTTATCTACCTTAGTAGAGGTGATTATAGGAATGTATGTGATGTTGTGATACCACACCCAGACCGTCATTGAAACTCCTTTTTAAAATTTAATTTTATTGTCAAGGTGATGTACTGATGGGTTACAGTTATATACATAAGGTAGTGAGTACATTTCTTGTCAAACATTGTTACCCACTCCCTTGTTTTTCTCCCACTTTCCCTCCCACCCAATGCCCCACCAAGTTGTAAATTAAAACTCTTGTTAGATTTTGGTATTTTAATATTAAGGTTATGCAAGCTTTATAAAGAAATTCATTCATACATTTTCTTTTTTTAAGTTTTTTTTTTACTGTGAAAATACTGTACAGAGGGGTTAGAATTACATGAGCAAGGTAATAAGTACATTTCTTATCAAGCATTGTTGCCTCCTCCTTTGTTTTTCCCTTGCCATCCCTGCCCTCCCATCTCCATGACTACATTACCCCTTCCCCCCTGCCTCCCAGGCCCACACCAATGTTACAAAGTTCATTTTTCAACATAGCATTTTGTACATCTCATTGTTGCAATGGGTACACCTGTATCCCTAGTTAAACATTTGTTTTTTTCCCTTCCCCTCCCCAAATTATACCAACATCAAATACAGTGAAAACAGGAGTTATACTGTGGGGGAGGAACATACAAAGCAACAAAACAGTCACCTTATAAATATGTTAGAAACAATAGCAAGAAAAAAAAACCACTTGTGTCCTTATTGGGGTTCATTTTGCCTAACACCATCTTATTTGACCCTTTCCACTTGTCTCAGACATATAGTAGTTATTGCAAGTACGGAAAACCATGGGACCTATGCTTCGTTGGGCCTGGCTTACTTCACTTAATATAATTTTTTCCAAATCTTTCCATTTCCTAACAAATGGGGCAATGTCATTCTTTTTGATGAAGGCATAGAATTCCATTGTGCATATACATAGCACATTTTCTTGATCCATTCATCTACTGAGGGGCATCTGGGTTGGTTCCATATCTTAGCTATGGTAAATAATGCTGCAATAAACATAGTTGTGCTGGTAACTTTAGTATGGTCTTTTTTGTGATCATTTGGGTAAATGCCCAAAAGTGAGATTGCTGGGTCATAGAGGAGCTCTATGTGGAGTCTTTCCAAAGTGGTTGAACAAGTTTATACTGCCACTAACAATGCAGTAGGGTTCCCTTCTGGCCACATCCTTTCCAGCATCTGTTGTTATTAGAGTTCTTGTTTATAGCCATTCTAACTGGGATGAGGTGGTATCTCACTGTTGTTTTGATTTGCATTTCTTTTATGGCTAGAGAGGTTGAGCATTTCTTCATGTGTCTATTGGCCATGCTTCTTTCCTTTTCAGAGAAGTTTCATTCATCCATTTTCTAAAACTATATTTAAGATTGATATTATTTCTTCTTTTGTATATTTGACAAAATTTACCACTAAAGCATCTTAACATGGAATTTTCTTTGTGAGAAAGTGTTTTTAAATTTATCAATTTGTGTGTGTGTGGTAGGGGGAAGGGTTGTGGGGCTTGAACTCAAGGTCTGGGTGCTGTCCCTGAGCTTTTGCGTTAAGGCTAATGTACTACCACTTTGAGCCACAGAGCCATTTCTGGTTTTCCCATGGTTAATTGTAGATAAAAGCTTACAGATTTTCCTGCCTGGGCTGGTTCCAACTACAGTCTTCAGATCTCAACCTCCTGAGTAGCTAGGATTACAGGTGTGAGCCATAGGTACCTGGCTTGGTTGTTTATTTTTAGGTGGGAGACTGGGACTCAAACCCCTGTACCTGATGCTTTGTCTCATTGGTTAGCACTCTACCAACTCAGCCATGCCTCCAGCCCCATTTATGAACTTTTTTGCCACACCTAGGGCTTAAACTCGGTGCCTGGGTACTGTTCCCTGAACTTCATTTGCTGAAGGCTAGCACTCTGCCATTTGAGCAACAGTACCACTTCTGGCTTTTTTGGTTATGTGGTACTGAGGAATTGAACCCAGGGCTTCATGCATGCTAGGTAAGTACTCTACCACTAAGCCACATTCCCAGCCAGATTTATGGAATTTTTAAAACAGATATGATAGCTTGTACTTTCTGTATCTTCTGTGTCAGTTTTGATATGTTGTAATTTTAGTGAATATGTTTTTTTCATCTAAGTTAAATTTATCAGTCTGAAATTTCACCTTATTACTTTAATATCTATAATGTGAATTATACTTTGGGATCTTAACATTTTATTTTTAGCAAATTGAACTGATGAAAGCAATCTGTAAGGCTTAAAAGTAATAAGCTGTACATAACATCATTAACCACTTTTCTTTCTTTCTTTCTTAACTTTTATAGAACACTATACCCAATATAAAAATTAGGTACACACTCCTTGAAAAAATGCAGATATTTTGTGGAGTTTTGAATGTCTTACTAGATTTTATTGAGTCATGAATATGTTACTAAATAACTGCTATTCTACAGCAAGAAATTTTAATGCAGTTATAAGTATGCTTGAAGTAACTCTCATAAGATAGCATAGAATTGGAAATTAATTTTTGCATAAACAATTAGAGTTTCTCTGTTACCTGAACTAACACATTGAATTCACAACCTTTGTTTATTACGCTTTTGTCTGTAAAGTTGTCAAAGTCAAATATTCTGTCTCTTTCACCCATACCTAAATCCTTATGAACCTTCTCCATATATATAACCTGAATATCTTATCATACAGTTTTAGAGTCTTATTGTTCATTCGCTGTGTGTGACGCTTCACGACTGACTGTAGTTTTCCTCATTCCTTGCAGTCTTCTGGGACCTGAGTTTGGGAATAGCTTTAAGAGTAATAGGAAATTGCAGAGATCGGAACTTCTTTACAAAGCCAATGTCAGGGAAGAGGAGACTAAGCTCCTAGGCAGGGGGCTCAAGGTGCTGTTCAGTAAACGAATGGGTCTTGGCACAATATGGGAATTCAAGGTCCATAGCTTCATTCAAATGTGCTCATGGATCTTAGACATTGGCTTTCCTCCTCATTACCAATGAATGCCCTGACTTTAATATAAAGAGATTCTGCAAGCTTATGAATTCAACTTGCATGATAATTCCATGCCACCCATTAGATTATCACAAGCAGAAGTTAGATGAGATAAGAGTTACTTTCCCAGAAACCAGAGTTGTTTTATAGTCATTGTTTTGGAACTGGAAATGTAAAGTTATGAACTTGTTTCCTTTTTTCTTCTGAAGTAGTTGAATGCGCCATAGTTCAGTATTCTTTATTTCACTAAAGTGTTTCATGACAGCAGCTGCATTGTCATTCTAAGCCTTGGTTTCTGCAGGCACTTGACTCCGAGTGGCCAATATAATGATTTAAACAGCTGTTATGCTACGACATGCCATGAACTACAGTTTACTCATGTCTTCCTTTTACCATGAAAAACAGGCTCTTCTCAGAGATTTTTGTTCTTTAGATTCGATTCACCAGGATCCATTTCTGAAAGAAATACTTGTCACTCAGGCTTTATCCAAAGAAGCAGACACTCAGAATTTAATGGGACAAGACATTTACCAAGCAAACGATACTTAATGGTGCAAAAAGTTTAAGAGATGAAAGTGTGACATAGGAAATTAGAGAGTAAAAGACAAGACCCTGGTGTTGGTAGAAAATGAATTCTTGTTGTTCTTTTTAATGTACTTGTAATGTACTATGTTTTTTTTTGTTTCTTTGGATGTACTTCCCCCATGGTACAACCCCTGTTGTCACTGTATTTGATTCCACTGTCCTGCATCTTGTATATAAATTTTTCTAATTTGTGGAGGGGAAGGGGAATAACAAAATGCTGAAATAAGGACACAGGATGACCCATTGTAACAATGAGATGTACAAGACACTACGTTGAAAATGAAGTTTACAACTTTGGGGGTGGGGTGGGGAGTAAGGAGTTGGGGAGGGATGGTAGGGAAAAAACAAAGGAGGAGGTAACAATGCTTGGCAGGAAATGGACTCATTACCTTGCTCATGCAACTGTAACCCCTTTGTACAGTATCTTTACAATAAAAATATATATTAAAAAATAAATTTAAAAGGACACTAAGAAGCAAAGCATGCTGGGTGGACAAAATGGGACCACAGAGGGAAACTTACAGAGATGAGCTTGGAGAACTGAGGCTTCTATGTACTTCTCCCTGTGGGTCTGCTGTGGAGAAACTGCGATTAGACTAGAATGTTGTTAGTCAAAAAGTTTGGACCAAAAGTTCGAACAGCTAACTATGGATATGGAGTGAAAGGAGAATAAGACCTAACTCAATCTTGCTAGGCACCTTTGCATCTGTTTGCCAGTGTACCAATATACAGAGTGAGGCTGATTTACTCACACTTCCAAGACCCCATGAAAATTCTCCTCCTGGCCACTCAGAGTTATGCAGGAAGGATTCTGGGAAATGCATTCTTCTTAGAAGAACAACCTCAAACACATAACTTAAATGCACTCATTTTCTCATCTCAAAATGATTTCAGAAATTAATAGGCATGACATCAAATCTACTCATGTTGCTCTTGATAATGAATTGTTATGTGCTAAGTAAATACTTCTGGATCTCTCTGGGTGAATATTAAAATGAAATTATGGATGCATGTATCATTGTCTGAACTGAGAACTTTCAAAGTTAATTATGTCAAGACAGTAGGATCTATATAAAGATGCCAATTAGAAACATAGTTGAAAGAAAAAATTCTTAGTGTTTATCTGAGGTTATAAATATGTATAATTTTTATTTTTTTAGTTGTTTTATATTGCACACATATTATTTTCTAATCATAAATTCCCTACGTTTCTAATCATAAGCTCTTAAAGCAAATTAGTACTTTCTTTTTCCTTGATTTGGAATTAAGTCTAAATAGTCCATGTGTAGAGAGCCAACATTGTATTTTATCTTTCAGATTTATGATTTGGAATTTCTAGCATCCTAGACAGTCCTGGCTGAGTTCTTAGTTTTGAGTTCCACAAATGGAACAATAACTCCTTTTTGTACTTCTTGACTTCCACTTTCTAAACTGCCATGAAGAAAAGGCATTTTTTTTTCATCTGGCTGCACCCACCCTCACAATTATCTCTTACCCTGTGAAAACATTAACCTTCTCATTTAATGAAAATCATGACTGCAGGCTCTGACATTGGACAGAGGCACAGGCTGCCTTAGGAAGCGATAAGTTAGGATTGATGCTTTGTTCTTAGCTGGGCCTGGGTATCCTGAATCGTCACAAATTGGAATTGAGAGTTCTGAATTTGTCTACTAGGAAGGAAGGGTAAAACAAAACAAAACAACCCCCCCCCCAAACCTAACAATGGTGTCTTAGTTTCATCTTTGGGTTGGGGCTAGGAATATGGGTTTCTGTGCCCCTCAGGGAACAAAGGAGCTGGGGTGGCATTTAATTTCATGATGGGAATCATCCACTATGACCATCTCGAGGATGTGCCCGCCAGACCCATTCCTCTTACTATATTTAGTCCATTATGAATATGG
Source organism: Dipodomys merriami (assembly GCF_024711535.1). Taxonomy (NCBI): domain Eukaryota; kingdom Metazoa; phylum Chordata; class Mammalia; order Rodentia; family Heteromyidae; genus Dipodomys; species Dipodomys merriami. The sequence continues at coordinate 3,533,992 of NW_027203826.1, forward strand.
AAGAACACTGAAAATGATTCACATCGACATCCCTCTGTCTAGCCTAATAACGTCAAAGTCATTAACAGCAAACGTAAGTTCACCCTGACAGGGTGATTTGGAAATCTCAGCCCTCCACAGTGTCCTCCCTGCCTGTCCAGATAGATAGTCTCACAGAATAACACAGAACACATGCACTTCCACTTCTAGTCTCCTCCCCTTCTAAGGGGGGGGGTAGATAGAAAGGCCAGGGAGAGAACCCATTACAGTTGGCTACATGGACTTTTGATCAAACATGGAGCCAGCTGGAGTGAGGCCCTCATCAAGCAGAGTGAGAGGTGAAGGTAAAATCAAAGTTAGTTGAGGGTCTACCTGACCTTTCTTCTTCCTATTTTTTTTCTAGCCTTTCTCTTTTTAGGGCTCATTGTCTCTACACATCCTTTAAGCTGCTCTTGTTCTACAGTGCCAATGGTCACTCTCTCATGTTGCAACCTTAACACTCTCATTATTGTTGTTTCTGCTCAGGCTTTTCCCACACAGGAATTTTCCACACATTGTTGCATAGGTTGCTCCATCAAGAGATGAATCATTGACTCTAGCCATTATAGTATGTAGTAGATTATTTAAACAGATATTTGAATGAATATGAGCTTCTCATTAACCAATGGGCTCTCTGAGGAAAGAGACTTTATTTTTACCGCCATTTTGTGACCTGAACAGAGAGATAGATGTTATGAAATAGCAATTAAATCAAGAAATAGAAGAGAGATGAGAGAGTCTCGAGTAGTAGAGACATTGAGGGGATTGTCTTTACAAAAATGCAGGCAGGTATTCGATAGCATAGGAATCAAGGCAGACAGCAGCAAAGCAATTAGCCACATGGAGCTCACGTCACATGGACAGAGAGATGGCCAGAATCAAGAAAGGGAGGCATGTAAAATAGCTATCCTGGAAAGGAAGAGTAGTCTTTGGTGAAGGACACAATCACCTTGAATCAATTCCATCGGGTAAAAGCCAGAGAAGTAAGTATTCTGACCTTACTTTCTTCCTTTCTGAAAGAAAAAAATGCCCACCATTATTATTTTTTCTTTGTAGTCTCTGTTCTCTTATACTTACTTTCTGTACTTTACTTCAAATACCGAAAATGTTCAAGATTTTTTTCCCAACCCCGAGTAATTCTCTCCTTCTTAGCGAACACCATTTATGGGTGTCTATGGTTTAACTCAATTCCTCTATGTACCTGGATATTCATGGGATTCCAGGGATTCAGGGCTCAGCCTTGCCCAGCTGGCTGCCTCCACCTCCCATGCCAGCCCCAGGTCCCTGTTGTCACCTGTACTTCTCACTGATGGTTGTGCATCTGGAGCTTCCTACATCTTTCTTGTCAGGTTCAATCATTTGCTAGAAAGCTCACTGAACTCGGGAAAACAGTTTGTTGTTAGCTTAATGGGTTATTGTGAAAGGATCCAGCTCAGGAATAACCAGATGGGAGAGAGACGTCAGCCAAGAGATGGGAAAGGAGTGTGGAACTTCCATGCCCTCTCCAGGGACACCATACTCCTCCTTCCTCTGTGTGGTAACCAATCCCGTGAAGCCCATCTTTCTGAGTTTTTCCAGAAGCTTCAGTAGCAGGCATAGTTGGTTAAGTCATTGGCTATTAGTGTTGAAGTGATCTTGTAGTCTCTTTCTCCTCCTTGCAGGTGAGGAGGTGGAGTGGTGCTTGAACTTTCTTCTTTCTAATCATGTGGCTGTTTTCCCCTGGCAACATGTCCCTGTCATATGGGATTTCTAAAACTCACCTCATTAACATAAATTCAGAGTATGGTGAAAGGGGCTTGTTATGCATAATGTAAAATGTTCCATTCACCTTTCTGTTCATTCTACTTAGGAAATTAAAAGAGTTTTAGAAACCCTGTGTCAGAATGTGAAGATTATATATGCATATATACATTATATAATATATTGTACAATATATTATATAAAGTATATATAGTTTATAAACTTATATATCACATATTATAGATATATTAGGTACAACTTATACATTTAATAAATACATTATAATATATAATAAATATACAAATTGTTATAATTTATAATATATTAAATAATATATAATGCTTGTATAATCTTCACTCTTTACATTTGTAATATGTAATCTATATATTATTACTTATATACTTATTTTATGTCTTATTTATATATTTATTATTATTATTTATTACAAATAGCACACCCCTAGAAGTCTTCCACTAAGTAGGAGCTGGAGGCTTGAAATGTGATACATACATATTGGATTGCTGTGGGAGAGAACAGGTGAAGAGAGATGAATGCCAGATCTAGATAAATAAATAGAAACTAATCAGCACCAGCATCCCTTCTTCCCCTTAGCTTTCCAAAGAGAGGACTCGGAAAGGCTGTTGACAATTTTATGATCATGGGAGATGCCAGATTAGTTATAATTTACCTCTGTAACAAACACATCAGCCACCACTTAGTTTTGCATCAGTTTCTAAGGGCAAATGTGGAGGAAGAAAAATGTTTTAAGGGGCATGAAACTAACCATTATGGTTTTTGCCTTTGGAACATCCTTAGCTCCACACTGGTGTTCATAACAATTTTCTTCCATCACTAACTTCTGCTCCTCTTACCCTGGGCTGGTATCTTAGTTGAATAGGTTTTTTTACTTTGTTTTTTTCTTTTTTACTGTGTAGGGATAGTTACACTTGATTTTGTGCAGAATCAAGTGTACAAGTAAGTTGTGCACTTGAACTTTGCCAATTTTAGGGTCAAATCTGTTGCAGATCTCCATCGACCAGGATTATGGAGAAAAAGAGTACTGAGAAGTAATTCAGTGAATTCTAAGTAGATGTTTTGTTTTTCCTCTGAAATTTGTTCACCTCCTCCTCCTCCACCACCACCTCCTCCTCCCCCACCTCCTCCTCCTTCTCCTCCATCTCCTCCTCCTCCCCCTCTTCCTCCTCCTCCCGCTGCTTCTGCTGGGTCTGTTTCTGCTTCTTCCTTCTCTTCCTTCTCTTCCTACTTCCTCCTCTCTTCTTTTGAGCCAGGGCCTCACTATATAGCTCAGTTCAGACCTTAACTAGATGATCCCCATCCCTGTGTGGGGAGCCAGAAATGACAGAGGTTCCTTTCGATTTGTTTGGAGGAGGATATGGCTCCTGGGTGGAAGCTTTCCTCCAGTGGGTCTGGAACCTCCAAACACATGAAGCTCGTGTTCATGGAAGAGGGAGGAAAGAAAATATTCCTGGTAGACACTAGATGTAAACTTGAGAGGGGCCACTCCCACTTCCTATTCCTGGTGAGCCACGCTCCTGATCATGGTGGAACATCAGTCTAAGGCACACATCAAACGCTTCAGAAGTTGTCTCCCAGTGGAGACAACTAAACTCATGCTTTCTTTCCTTTATTTTTCAGCACTGAAGATTTAATGCAGGGCCTAATGCTTGCTAGGCAATGCTCTACAGCTGGAGTTTTATCTCCAGTCCTTTTGATTTTAGTTTGTTTTTCAGAAAGGATTTAGTGCTAATTTTGCCTTGGTAGCCTCAAACTGCAAGTATCCTACCCCCATATCCTCCCCCGTCTGGGATTACAGGTGTGTGCCAAAACTTGCTCTTTTGTAAAAATATGCTTACGGTTTAGAGGCACTATCATGTGAGATATTACAGTGATGGATGAGGCATTTTTAAAGTGTTTCTCCCTGTGATGGTAAGATGCACAGTCCAATACAACCCTTTTGTAAGTTGATAGATCCTTCTGGGGAATGGTGCCATGTTTGGAGCAGAATCTGTCCATGGCTACTTTGTACCTTGGGCTATTGGAGCATGTACTGTGATAGCGTGGAAAGAGATTGATTGGCATCTTATTCATTTGTTTGTTTGGAGTCTCCTTGGCTGTGTATGCCCTCTACTGGGCATTTGCTACAATAATCTTTCCACTAGCTGTTCTGAGAGCTCAGTTTAAGTATTCCTTGTCATCCATTTTCCAACTTTGTCCTCTCCAAATTCCCAATCAGCCAGCGAACTGCCTCCTCCTTTGTTTCCCCTTCCCATCCCTTCCCATTCCCCGCCTTTTACTAAATATTTCTACAACAGTGAACAGTAAAACAATTCAAGAATGAATCAGCATGCTTCCATTAGAAGATGATCTTAGGCAAAAGCTTAATTTATTGCTAATCTCCATTGTAACAAGGAGATCTTACTTAAGACTCCTTCTTTGATCTCATCTCATTAGGCCTTCATTCAACAAGAGGACCGGTGAATGAGCATGGATCTATAACCCAGGCCATCTCTTCTTCCATATGAAGCCTACAGTAGAACACACTGCATAAAATCCTACCCTGCTACAGAGTTCTTCTTTGCCATATATAGTACAGGATCTGTAGACTTGTGCAGCATGCGGCATTTGTCTGTGCATATACAGACCATGTTGTGTTGTCTTTATAGTTCAATATCAGATAATACAGCACTTCTATGTGTTTCTAGTTTTATATTGTATAGATAACACCCATTATGGGACATGCAGGCTGTGTTGTTCATCAGAGACCCATCATCAGGTAGTTAGCTTCTAACCATGCCAGGTCATAAGCTACTTTCCAATACGGAAAAGATGTTGATGTGGGACCATACTTCACTGAGGTCATGCATTTATGGCTTTATTGATGATGGCACACTTATCCTGTTTTCTTGACTGAGATTTTTCAGAAACTCCACATTCCACTTCTTCCTAACATAAGCACTTTGGTGCAAATGGATCTCCTGTGTCATAAAAATTTAAGCAGAATGACAATTTTCATTCACTTTCCAAACCTGCCATAAAGCTCTTGTTTGGGGATTTACTCAAGGTAGTCAGACTTGTGTCAGTAATTGAGCCAGAATATTTTGTACTTTATTATACTTTGGCTCCATGATGGGTGCTATAAACTAGTGCAACACTTTATAAGGGGTATCTCCATATGTTGGATCACTATTGGATGCTAAGACACTACACTCCAACTTGCACAAGTTTTAAAAAGGCACCTACTAGGCGTATTACCCCATATGGCTAGTTCTAAATGGCTTATCATCAATGCACCAGTGTGTGGTGCATTATGGAAATCTATGATAGGGCAAGAGAGTTATTACAGCTCTGCAGAAAAATTGCGAAAATGTATTATTGACACTACCATGTCAATGCAAACTGCTATGGATTTTTCTTAAAGATAAAAAAAGATTAAAATGGCTTGATGACTTTCACTTGAAATATTTAGAGAAATTTGTCTTTACTAAATATTTCTTTTTTTATTGTGAAAATACCATACAGAGGGGTTACAATTACATGGGCAAAGTAATGAGTACGTTTCTTATCAAGCATTGTTGCTTCCTCCTTTGTTTCCCCTTCTCATCCCTTCCCATCCCCCGCCTTTTACTAAATATTTCTACAACAGTGACCAGTAAAACAATTCAAGAATGAACCAGCATGCTTCCATTAGAAGATGATCTTAGGCAAAAGCTTAATTTATTGCTAATCTCCATTGTAACAAGGAGATCTTACTTAAGACTCCTTCTTTGATCTTATCTCATTAGGCCTTCATTCAACAAGAGGACCATGGTGGCACTTTGAAATTCTGGTCATATAGTTATTTTGGTGTATAGGTTGTCTTCTCATAAAATAGGTATCATGCCTCTTTAAATGGGCTGCTCTTTTCATTGGCTGGAGGCAATGAGAAATGATGGGCCAAGGGCCTGCAGAGAGCTGGTAGCCACTTGAGGCAAGTTCCTCTCTGTAAAGCCATTGAGAAAGCATTCTCTTCAGAGAAGGGTGGAGGAGAACGCTATCCCCTCTGACAAAAAGGATTTGGGGAATTCAATGTTCTCAGCCTCATATGTGTCTTTCCAAACACTCCCACAGCACATTTCACGCTTCCTTTTCTTTTCCTCAGAACACTTGTCATGGAAAAATTAATTGCACAGCCACACTTGTGCCTCAGTGTGGCATATCTCGAGCTTGTACTGAGCCATTATCTCCTTTATAACTCTTCAGGATGAGGGAGTCTTCAAAGCTGCCACAGAGGCCTTTTGATTTCATACATTGCTCCTATTCATAACCTCTGATTGGTCTTCCCAGTTTTTTAAAAAATACAGACCTTTATTAGTATATATTAATTGTACAAAATAACAAGTTTCATTATGGCATTTTTATACCTGCATTTAAGGTGTTTTAATCATCAGCCTCCTCCCTTCTCCCACTTGTCCACTTGCTATTCACTAATAGTACCCCTGCTACATGTACCCATTCAGTTTATTCTAGGGCAATACACAACCACATGTTAACTTGGCCTGAGCAGAGCTCTTCCTTTCTCTAAGCCTTACTCCTTTCCTGTTTCATTAGATGATATTAGTATCTACCTAGTTCGAAATCTAAGACTTCTCTTCACTTACTCTGCATGTCCATTTCTTTAGAAAGTACTTCTGTCTGTTCAAAGCTCTGTCTCAATTGCTATAACTCTAGTCTAAGCCAGCACCATCTGTTCCCAGTCTCCAGCTAACAGGTCCTCTGGACATTCTATTGTTTATTTTCCAGCTGTCCTCTGAGTAGTCCTTAAGGAACTGTCAATGGAATGGTATAGATGCATGAAAATGGCACAATGAGACCCACAAAAAAACTATGCAAAAGAAGGGAGGAAAAAAGGTGGGCAAGAAAGAGTAACATAGGTGGAATGAATTTGATCAAGGCATTATATGCATGTTGTAAATATTACAGTGAAACTCTTCAATTAGTTGATGCTAATAAAATGTTTATGAAATGTCTTCATTGCTTTCCTCGTATTTAAAATAAGAATCATCTTTTAGTCTTGTTAAACAGCTACACACCCTCTCATTGCTGCTTAGCTTCTTGATTTCCTCTCCTACCTTTCCCTTCTTCCCCTCTCACCCCAGTTCATGCAGTTTCAGTTCTTGACTAGGCCAGCTTCTTCCCATCATGGGCTTCAGCCCTGTCTGGTACCTTTGCCTGGAATATTCTTCTTTCTGATCTTTGACTAGCTGGTTCCGTGTCATTCAGGTTTCAACATAAATGTCTCCTTCTTAGAGACCTCAGATAGCACTTTTTAACCACTTAGGTGGTTTTCAGTTGTTTTTTTCTTCCTATGCATTCTCTTTAGAATATAAGGGGGAATTTTATAATAACATATAAAGGCTCTTAATAAATTACTAGCAAAGGAGAAACCAAAACAAAGCCAAGGAAGAAATGAAATGAAGGGGATACAGAAATTCAAAATAAAGGGTGTATGAATTCCAGTAAACACTATTTCACTAAAATGCATAGGTTATTCATATAAAAGAAAAACCTAAAGCTGCCTGTAGGAAATAGCAGGGACTAGGTTTTCAAATGGATAATGATCAGGCTCTATCTAAGAATAAGACTTGCATCCCAATGTATCAGTGACCTATGGAGTGAGCCAACCTCTTTTCTTTAGTAACAAGTTTAAGAGGTCAACTTCAGATATGTAGCAAACCAACTCAGGAACCAGGCAATTGTCCCCACTGGCTAGGACTTGACTGTTTGGCTAAATTTTCCATTTGTTGCCCATTTAAGACTGATGAGTCAATATCATATATGCCTCTCTATCCAATCACATAAGATTCTCTCATTCAAGTTAGTCACCCTCATGTAAAATGATAGGTCAACAGCCTCTGATACATGTCATGGCATACTTGAACTCTCCTCTTTCCTCCTTTATAAAGCTCTGACACTTCTTCACTTGCACTTCAGTCTCTACCAAATGAATGCAATGGTGGCTGACTCATTTGCTACCAAGCTCTGAATAAATAGGTTTTGATTGCTGTTATTTGGATGGTCTTCATTTCTTCCTACAATTGCGCCAACACATCTAATATTTAGATAATTCTGGATAATAAAGGCTTTCAGCAACGATTTTTCAGGCAAATATACCTTGTGGATCAGACCTCTTGGGTTTCAGGTAGATTTGCACATTTAAATACTATGTACTTAGCACCACGTAATGTGAGAATTGTCTGATAAGGTTGCATAGAATTGTGTGATATATATTCCCCAGGAGTATTGACTTGATAGATCATTATGCAGTCACATTGCCTTTTCTCTTCCTAAAGAAAGAACAGAAGAAATAGGGAAGGGTAGTTGAGTTTGGAAATAGTACAAAGTTTCTTTCCTTTAAGAAATGCCTACCAAATTAAATACATAGTATGTATATATATATATATATATATATATATATATATATACATACTATGTATATATATATATATATACATACTATATATATATATACATACTATGTATTTAATATATATATATATACATATATATAATTTTGTATGGTCATTTACCTTTAATGGACATTTCAGAAACAGGATAATAAGGGAAATTACCCTACTGTTGTGGTTGCCTATTTGGATATTGTGAGCAAGAAAGAAATTGCTTTATTCAAACCATTAATGAAATGTCACTGTCAATCCACTTCTAACTGCATCATGTGCTTTTCATTCTTTGTGTTAAAAATAAAGAAGAGAATATTTCCAGACATTATCTTGTTCCTATAAAAGTGAACTCTATTCCAACCTCAAGCTTTATCTAGATTTCTTGCTTGCTTATAAATTTTACCATAAAAACAGGTATCTAAATTTCAATACATAGGCAATTATGATAAAGATTTTTTTGGGAGGAAATCATGATGTTAAGTAATATCTGTTAATTTCTATAATGATTTAGTGGAATGATTTCTTCTTCCCTTCATTTTATTTTTGCAGGAAGAGAAGACTTTCTTTCTAATTAAATCTTTTTCCTTGTGACCTTATACTTTTCTTACTTAGCGCCTGATATATGAATGGGAATCCCAAGCTTTGAAAAGATTTTTTTTTCTTTCTGAAAAGAAATATTCTTAAGAAATAATAGGTTAGTTGGAGACCTTGTCCTGGATTCCAAGTATTAGCATATGTCTGGGTGAGTTAGGACATGCTGGGATCATATTGAACTGAATGTTTATTACTAAAGATGTGTTATTTCTCCATGATAGCTTCACATAAAAACATCTATACTCCACCTTGATCTGCTCCTTCAAAATCTTCATCCCTCTCAGAAACTGGTGGAAGCAAACACAGACAGCTTTGGGAGAGACTGTATTGTTAGAGTTAAGAGATTGCCTGCCATGTATGAGGGTGTCCATTCAAATTTTGATCCTGATCTTTGGATACCATTACTTGAGGGTGTATCTGACCTGTCCAGTTTGGAAGGGAGGATGGAATAGGAGGAAACATTGAGTTGGGAACAAAATGGTGTTTTATCTGTGATATCTTTCTTGGAAATTTTTATTTATTCCATTATATTGGATGGGAAAGGAATCAGAGGGCTACGTTTTGGTCAGGAGTAGAGAGGATGGTCTTATCACTTGGTCTATCAGTCCCTTCTTTCTAGACAGTGAGCTGACGACAGGTGGCACAAATGTCATTGATGGGAGTTCTGGGTGTGGCCTGGCACAGAATTTAGCTTTGTTTTTGCCAAGGCTCTCAGCTGCCTTCAACAGTAATAGAAACAAAACTAGTGGGGGGTGTTTGGGCCAACAAGAAAGGTGAAAAGGGATGAATGTGCTCGAAGCAGATCATTTGCATATATAAAAATAAACATTAAACTTGTTGAAACTCTTTTAGAAAGGGCTAAAGAGGTAAGGAAGAATGGTGGCAAGGGTAAAATTTATTGGAATACATTATATACGTGCATATAAATGTCACCGTGAAATTCCCCCCATAACATGAATGTATGCTTAAAACAACAGCAACAAAAGAAGCAGCAATAGCAACACCCAGAACTATAGACATGAGTAAATTTTGGAAGTTAATTATCAGTGGTGTTAAGTTATTTTAAGTGTTTAGTAAATACAACACAAACAACAGTAGTATTAGCTAGCCTACTTAATACTACCATTATAGGTTAACTATAGTGTTATTATAATCTAGCTACTACTACATACATGTTAATGTGCAGGGAGAGTATAAAGTATATTATATACATGCTTTCAGTCTTTAAAACTTCTTAATGAAGTGGCCACACTTAACCTCTCCTTTCTCATAAGAGAGATAGTGAGGTCTAGAGAGCCTATGTGCCTTTCCCAAGCCGCTGTTGAGAATGCAGGAATGGAAAATTCCTTGTGAGTACATCCTTTACAGTTTTGACACTATTTGAGCTAAATAAAACCTGCTAAATTAGCCCTTACTATTTTCTCTTTTTTCCTTTATTGTTTCCTCTTACTGGGAGAAGAAATAAGAGCACTTTTCAGTCTTTGGTATGGGGCTAGCATAAAATGGAGCCCACATTGGCTTTAGCATTGAGGCCCAAATCTCGTAGTTTTGCCTTTAAACATATTCTAGTTTGGATATTTTAGTTTCATTTACATTTTCCTTTTCAAGACTGAACAATTAGACTGACTTGTCACCCACTTTAGGTCCCTTACTATTCCCCAGTCTCTGTTTATGCTAAGATCATGTGATTTATTTACTTCTCTTTTTTCATCTATTTTCTTAATGTGTTATACGCTGCCTGCTCTTTGTTTGCTTCTGGCCAGCCCTAGTCCTCACGGGTCTTTATCCTCCAACCCAATTTTGGAACAATCATCTGTAGCCATTAACTGACTTAACAAATCTTTCTGTCACTGGGGTTCTTTATGGAAATTGAAGACCAATTAAAGTTTATCTCAGTGGCTAATCACATAAAATCTACTGCCTTCCCATTGCAGGTTTTAAAATAATGATTGTTCATGAACTGAACAAGATCTTGATAGGTCCTGACAAGGCACAGACTGGGATGAGAGGGAATCGGTAGACTTCAGTCTCTTCTGCTAATGAGAGCCATGGGCCCATAACAGCTGAGGGTTTCTAGGCAAAGGTGGCCTCACCACTAGGGCAGTTAGTCACCAAGACACAGCATACCACAACAGCTGAGGGTTTCTTGGCAAAGGTGGTCTCACTACTAGGGCAGTTAGTCACCAAGACACAGCATACCACCAGAGAGAGACGGGGGGGGGGGAAAGATTTTATACATCCAAATGTTAAATTCAATGAAAAAAAAGTGATCTTGGTTTTTTTTTAAACAGCCTTTGTTCATGCATGCGTTTGTTCAGTAAACATTTATTTATTGATCCTATGCAGGTTTAAAAATATGTATTTATTTTATTAAGTAGTTGTATAAGGAGGTTTTAATTCCAGAAGTCAGGTTATATGTACAATTCGTGATTATCAATATCAACTTTCCATCATTCTCTTCCATCTTTCCTATCTCACTCTAGCCTCAAGTCATAAAGCTCTATGCAGTGTTTCTTTTTTGGTAAGGAAATGAGGAGGAAAAGGTACATAAGATATGGTCCTGTGTTCTTTGACCTAAATTATAAGCAATAGAAACTTAGTGGCTCTAGAAAAGGGAATGTCTAGGGACATGTCTTAAGCAGGAAAAGATTAATTAACTGCAGCATATAACTACAACGAATGAAAGAAAAATCTGGTTTTCTTTTGATTTAGAGAAATGTCAAGCTGTGCTTTCTGAGTTGGCCAGGTTTCTTTATTGCAGAGATTTTTAAAGATTTTAATACAGTAATGTGTGATGCTCATTTCTAATGGACTTTGCTGTTTTTCTCAAGTTTACATGACAAAACGCTTGTATGCATGTGTGATATTTCTCACATAGGATAAAGTTTCCTAGAATATATTTTGTGAAATTGGAGCCTAGAGCAAAATCTTTCAAGAAGAAAGAGAATTCTGAAGAGAAAATGATATAAAAATTGTGTGCTATGATTGGGTCTTGGAAGACCCATTTTTGGATGGAGGCAGATATTGAGTTAGCCTGGCTTCTGTGTGGCCCAGGCTGAGATCAGACAGCTGCTTCTAGGCACAGGACTGGCACAGAACATCAATATTTTGAGTAGGTCTGAAACAGATAGTCTTCCTTTGGGAAGTTTCACTTCTGAGCTTGGTACATGGCTGAGGAGCGGGTCAGGACTGGGTTTTAGTCTCTTCCTTCCCAGAAAAGAAGTATACTTGGACAACACACAATGGACATAGCTGAATGAGTATGTTAGCCTGGAGATAAAGTCTGACCAGCAAATGCCACCAGACTGAGCTAGTGGTTGAGAAAGGGTCTTGTGCCTCTACTCGGGCTAGCCTTTAGCTGATCTCCTTCCAATCACAGCCTCACAAGTAGCAAAGATTTAGAGGTACAGTATCTTTACACACTTTAACCAACTACGTCCTTTATTGTCTCAATTCTGTGATTTATACAATGATTTCTTTTCTGAAATCTACCCCCTTCTCCCCTTCATTCTTCTTAAAGCAGAACTCCAGTACCAGCACTTGGCTACAGTTCAACTTTTACTAATAGAAAAATTCATGAAGTTGTGTCAATAATATCAACAAAATACATAGTTGTCACTTAACAATGGAAGATTCTAGAGAATAAGGACAGAATCTCACTCACTTCTTCACAACCCAGAACTTAGCACTAGTTGAATAAATACATTCAAATATTTCATTAGCTGACATCAATGTGAGATCTGTAGTTGTAGAATTAATAAGTATTTTATTGTTTTAATATTTTAGATGTCCTAAATATTATAAATTCATTGATACAATTGCTCAGTCATGGGTGTTGCATTGTAAGATTTATGCTGTACAACTTTTTTATAGTTACAATGAGCATAAACCTATCTGAAATAAGAAATCTGGATGACTTCAACAACAAACATGATGGGGTCTCAGGAGGTCTGGACAGAAGAACTGTTATATTGAAGTTATGCTCTCCTCCTCCTCCTCCTCCTCTTCCTTCTCCTCCTCCTCCATTGTGTATCACAAATACTTCTAAATTTTTCTAGTCTCAGTTCAGTTAGATACATTAGGAACAAATAACCAGCATTGTAATCTCAACTCCACATTCCCAGGGAGAACACACTTCCACTCAAGGTCAATTGGTGCATTGCTTCAGGTAGGAAAAAAGGGGTATATAGAACAAACATGGCTAATTGGATTCCCCTGCTAGATACATGACATCCTCAAAGAAGAGGCCAGAGAATGTGCAGGATCCTTGCAAATACACTCACTATAAATCCTACTATAATATCCCTTGTGATCCGTACCAGCTGGCATCCTACTCCATCTTTAGGGAATCTTTATACCCTGCTCTTACTGGGGAATTTATCACACATGATACTTTTTTCAGGAAAATTTTAGTAAATATGATATGAGATTTGTCTTCTTTTTTGTACATTTTTATTGTAAAAATACTGTACAGAGGGGTTATAGTTACATGAGCAAGGTAATGAATACATTTCCTTTTGAGCATTGTTGCCTCCTCCTTAGTTTTTCCCCTACCATCCCCCCCAATCGAGATTTGTCTTCTGTAGGAAAAGGGTCATTTAAAGGGAGGATGTGGTCAATATGTTAATATTAAAAGAACAGCATTAATTTATATGTTTTGCTAGAGATATTTAGATGTTTTCCTTTTTCTTCTACAAAATCTTTATTGATAGTTTTGCTTTATATATTTAACAACACTCTCAGAATTCTGTCTGGAGTAGTAATATTAGTAATATTCATTCTTTTTAATTTAAAGCTGTATTCTGAGTGTATCTATATTTCAAAAGTCTATTATTAGTGACAACACAGGTTCTAATACTGTGATCCTCAGATCTCAGCCTCCTAAGTAGCTAGGATTACAGGCATGAACCACTGGGCCCAGCCTAATATTGTATTTTTTAATGATGATCAAAGTGAGTCTGGACTCATTTAATGTTTTGCATATTTTAAGCTTTTTGTTGGCTATGAATCATGTTTATTTTTATTTTCAGTTTTTGAATGTTCTTATTACCTTTAAGTAGTTGTACAAAGGAGTTGCCATGCGACAAAACAATTTTTGAAAGCAGTGTGTCTTAGTCAATGTCACCTTTTCAACATTCTCTCCCACCCCTCCCACCCCACCCCACCCTTTCCTTCACTTTTCTTAATTTTTAGGTTATGTATTGACTTTTTTGGCCATTTAAAAAAGCACTTTGTGTAAGCAATGTTTCTTGATATATGCCATCCCTTCAACAACTTTACCCCTTTCAACCCACCAGGTCCCTTATTTGTCTCAATTCTGTGATTTATTCAGTGAATTATTTCCTACAACCTACTCCCTTCTCCCCTTCATTCTTTTTAAAGCAGTATGGTATTCATACATTCCATTTTCTGCACCTTCTTTTCCTTAAATGACCAAACACAGAATTTGAAGAGAGTGCTAAGAAGTACCACTAAGAGTGGTTTGGGTTTCCACTCAACAGAAAATGCAGATTTAGAGTCAAGCAGAATGTTACAGCACATGGAATTCAAGTCCTTCATTGCATGTGTGAACACTGTGAGACAGCAAACAGAAGTCTTTTGCCCAAGGTCACACAGATAGATAGTGGACCTCACACACAAAGCATACATTTTTCACTTGAATTTTGATCGCTTTGAAGTCATTTCTCTGTCACCTAAGGAGTGTCTATACAATATAAAAGCATTAACTCAAAACTGTGTATTGCTTTTTCTTTCTTTCCTTTTCATTACTTATTTTAATTACAGGACTTGGAGACTGCCTTGCTTTAAGTTTCTCTCAGGAACAATGCATGTTGACAGTCATTCTCCCAGCAAAGAGGCAGGAAGAGCCAGCATCTGGTTTTAAATATTGTTAGCACAATGGAATGATGCACAATCCGAGGGGGCCTTGGGGATGAATTTTTCACCCCCTTCTCTTTTTGTGGTTGATCAAGGGACAGACAATTTTTCTGAAGAAAGCATTCTAGTTTTGGACAATGGCTGTTTTAATTTGCAAGAGACTCAAGGACTATTTGGCATGTCGAAGTTCAGCATTGGATTGTCTGTAAAATTACCGAGTGTCTTTGTTGTTTTCCATCATTTTGTGTGAACGTTACTGGAGTCCAACATCTTTTTCCTTTTTTGGTCTGCAAAGTTTACTCTTCTCCTCATGAAAAGCATTTGTTCCCAGATAATGTCAAGGAAAATGGCCAGAAAGCAAACATAACAAATACAACAACTTAGAGGTGGAAATTTTATTACATTTTCCTTAACATGGTCCAGATGAAAAGACACCACCAAGATGTTTCACATTTTTTTTGGCTCAGAATCTTTTATCTTTTTCCAGGACGACAAGGATTCTGAGAAGCAAAAGAAAAAAAATCATGGGTTCAGTTTAAAATCAAAGGAATGTCTGAGTCTCATCTACCCTTAGATTTGTTCACCTGTATCTGCAGATGCCTTGGCCCACAGACTCCTCCATTAATAGGTGTCAATTGCCCCTTCCATGCCCAATTCCTAAAGCTTCATAGACCCCGAATGATGCTACCTTTATCACCAGGGCACTATTTTTTTCTGCCACTGATGCTCTTGTAGCCACCATCATCATTCTAAAAGCCTTTCAGATACAAGTAAGAAACTAATTTCCCTCTTAGAACAATTCATTCAGCCCAAGATCAATATGTCTTTATGTATAAGATGCTTCTTTCCTTAATCAAGAATCAAATTCATGGTTTTTTTTGGGGGGGGAAGAGACACATATATTCTTGTCTTACTGTCTTACTCAGATGTGTGTGTGTGTGTATGCGTGCGTGCGTGTGTGCGTGCGTGCGTGCGTGCGTGTGTGTGTGTGTGTGTGTGTGTGTGTGTGTGTGGCATGTATGTATGTGTGTGTGCAGGTTCTTGAGTTTGAATCCAGGGGTTTGCTTGGCTTCTCTTACTTGGATTTTGGGCTCAAGGCTTACACTTTACCACTTGTAGAATGTACACTCACCATATCTGGCTTTTTGTTGGTTAATTTGTGATAAAACGGACTCAGATTTGTATGTGCAAGCTGGCTTTGAACATCTATCCTCTACTCTCAGCCTCTTGATTACAGGTGTGAGCCACTGGTACTCTTCTCACAGATCTTCTTTAGTGATTTGAAGCAACAGCCTGAGATAGTCTTGCCAGTACTCTCATACTTCCTGGCTAATTCCCTTGTTTCCAAAGTGCTCTCTCCTTCCCTCTCAGTGAGATAAACATTACCTCCCCTTCTTTGTTGGCAAGTCCAGAAGATTAGTTGTTTGTTTTGGTCTTTTTAGGTGGACTGAGAAATCACAGAAAACTAAGGTTTTCATACTTGTGGTGCTTGAGATTTCCCAGACATGGTGAACTGATCAAACCCTGGCCACATAATTCTGGAGGCCTCCTTATGTCAGTGCACACAGGACACCCCAGTGTAGAGGAGAGAGATCTAGACTGTGGAATATATTAAGTAATTTTTCACTGTTAACTAATTTTCCTCTTTGAATTGAGTACAAATGAATCTTGGTTGTAGGCAGTGTTTGATTTAGGGACCTTTGGTTGGTATCCTTTATCCATCTCTTTCTATCCAATGTTTTGTTTAAATGATGCCAAACATTTGAGCAGTTAGCTGGATTTTTTTTAGTGTTTCTCCCAGATGTTTGCAATCCTGTGGACATTGTCAAAGATTTGTTTATTATCATCCAGCATGTAATCACGCTGTGTCTGCATAATCTGTGTCTTCCAGATGAAAACTGAAAAAAAAAATCAGTCAGTCATCCAGATGTCTTCAAATATCTGGGTGTTTGTCATTGCCAAAGAACATCTGGATGCCTGCAGATTTTTTGTTGTTGTTCTTATTAATGTCTTTGGCATAGACACAGCCTTGGGTTTATTCTCTCTGGATACAGCACAATAAATAGCCTATTGGAGATGGGTAGATATTTAACAGAGATGCATTCACAATATTCCTGTGGTTAATATTCTGGGTCTGAACAATTGGAAAACCATCATTGTCTGAGGAAGTCTACAAAGGAAATGACATGGTGCCCCATCTGAGCCCTCTAAAGCAGCCCTTCTGTGTCAGGGCAGTTCAGAAGTTGTGGGACATCAATGTGTATGTGGTGAGGGCTGCAGGACTGGGAGCTAGACCTCAGGGGAAAAGAAAGAAACTTGGCACCAGTTACTTCTTTCAGCATAAAGCATTAAGATAACCACTTAACATAAATATAATTAGATAGGTAAGTAAATCTGATGGGAATTGTCTGCCCTTTTAGGGCAACTGTAAAATGAGGGATCACGAAGCTCTCTTCGACTTCTAGCAGTTCGTTCATCCATAAGCCCTCATTGCAAAGAAAGTGGAATACAGAAAGCTGAATGGCCTGATGGTTAAGAGCATGAACTTCCAAATTAGAAAGAGCTGTTTTCCATCCTGGGGAACCAGTGAACAGGCAAGCTCCCAGACTCTTTAAACCTCACTTTCCTCGCCTGTAAGATTGTAGTAAATTGTGCTAGATGAGGGGCTACCACATTCCTGTGACTCAGGCAACTCAGGAGTCTGAGACTGGAGGGTTATTGTTTGAGGCAGCCAGGGAAAAATTTAGACTCCCTATATAAAACAAGTTGGGTGTGCACAGCTGTAATCTTAGCTTTTTGAGAGGGAAAGCAAGGACCTTGAACAACTAGGACAAAGTTAGTGCAAGACCCTCTCTGAAAAAGGACTGTGGATGTGACTCAAGCGGTAGGGCACCTGTCTAGCAAGCACAAAGTCCTAAAGTCAACCCCCTGTACTATAGAAAGAAAAATAGAGTTTAATTTAGCTTACTGTCACAAAGAATTAAATGAGGCAATCTATTTAAGGAACCTAGATAGTGCCTGGTGTTCCTGTAAATCATCAGGAAAATAAATTGAATATAGAGATAAGATTCATCCTTTAATGGTCAGAGTTGAGTTTGGAATTTGGAAGAAATGGCCCACTGCTTAGAGTAAAATGAAAGAAATCAGAAGAGAGGAAAGAATGAGGACCAGAGAAGGAGGTCCAAGCATGGGCCATTCCAATATGAAGGGTAGAAGGGATCAGACAGCAAGGCTGGATAAAATCAGAAGGGTGCAGTGTCTAGAGAGGCAGAAAGGGTGGCCAAGCAGGATGGAATAGTCATTCAGGTGTCATGCCACTCAGTAGCTGGTGAAGTCAGAAAGGGAGTTAGCACTATGGGCATTGTCTTAGTTTGGAATTAAGTAGAAACTGGTTTATTTATGCTATAGAACAACTGCCAGGAATGGGGGTGGTGGAGAACAAAGGTGTAGTTTTACTGGAGTTAAGAAATAGGTGGTGATAGAATACAAAGAAATTTCTGTTCTTGTTTAAGTGGCCTCGGGCCTAAATGGAGGCAGATTAGGCCATACACTCAAGTTTGCTCAAGGGTTTTTCACCTGGATCTGCTGGTGTTGGATCTGCAGAGTGTGGGAAGATGGATAAGAGATGATAAGAAGTGACTTAGTTCAAGAGAATCAGAGAGCAAAGTGAAATAGCTTAATATCTCCCCCTGTCCAACAGTAAATAAACTACCATAAGCCATCATTGTTTTGTTTTGAGCCCTGTATGATGTTTTGGTCACCAATTGGTAGATACTAACTGGATTCATTCTTCACTGAATGTACTTATCCCCCAGAGATGGAACTATCCAGTCATGTTTCTACTGAGGCATCCAGAAATGGAATGCCAGTATTGCTGATGTATCTCTCTGGGACCTGGGCTTGAGAACAGACTTTCATTCTATAATTGGGTGGTCTTTTATCTGTTAAATGGAGTTGTAGATTAATTTCACAAGGCTTATGAGAGGTTTGTTTACAATAATGAGAAAGCTGGATAATGTGTAAAGCACCTAGTCAGGTTCTTGGCACATAGTAGGCCTCCAGTAACAGCTCCTTGCTATGATTTCACAGAGCACATGGCTGAAGTCCTAACAAACCCATCTCAATGAGTTTGGTCTATTAGAAAAACTAGATTACACCATGACTGGATGATTAAGTTTGTCTTTTGACTTTAATGAAGTCCTTTTTCCCATCAAGTTGGTTACTGACTTCTCATAAGACTCTTGTGAAGCAGGAAATGTTGTTATCCACTCATCTTCTACAGTGATTCTTAGAGGAGGAAAGCAAGTTTCAAATACAAGCAGCTGTTTTAGAGCTGGGCCTGGCACCCCTGAGCTCTGGTTCCAAGGTTGGTGACTTTCAATACTGCCC
This sequence comes from Dipodomys merriami, assembly GCF_024711535.1. Taxonomy (NCBI): domain Eukaryota; kingdom Metazoa; phylum Chordata; class Mammalia; order Rodentia; family Heteromyidae; genus Dipodomys; species Dipodomys merriami. The sequence continues at coordinate 3,553,068 of NW_027203826.1, forward strand.
CTTGAGTCTTAGACAATGCATTGCGAGGTTAACTCCAAACAGCCCCAATCTTTACAGGATCCTCTGCCTGCTAGAAAAGGAGGTAAGCCTTCCTTGCATGCATTTTGAGGAACCAAAAGGAAGCTTCTCATGTTCTTCACAGTCACATTTGGTTTAGGTGAACCTGCTGATGCACAGCTATGGGAGTCACTCTATCAGGCAACCTTTGTGCTCCGTGTAAGAAAAACTTTCCAACCAACACAACTATGATGCTACTGTTCACTCTATTATTAATGGAAGTTGAGCTGTAACCTTGCCCTGCGGCAAGATTGTCACTCCGATCACTTATGTCTTGTTTTGAGACTACAAGTACATTTATGGAAAACAGAAAAAAATGAATATCTACTTGAACAAAGAAGTTACTATGCTAAGAAAAGAACTAAAATTGAAAGTGTATTATATGTGCATTAACAGAGAGAGAATTCTTGACTATTTAACCTTTATCTCTGTTTTCACTTTACTTGGGGTTGGAACAGTTGAAGAAATAGAGCATAAGCAAACTTGTTCCCACCTATTTTAGTACTTGCTGGAGTGATGGTCAGGAATTGAGAATAGTGAGTGAGTTCTCAGTGCATTTTTCTTCCCCATGGAGGTTTACAGACACAGGGGCCTTCAGAGATTTTTGAGTTATGAGCCTGTAAAAACATAGTTGTGTTGATATTTTCCAAAGGAAGTGCTCCTACATTTGTTGTCAAATAACTCAAAAATCATTTGAACTTTCTTATTCAGCTTGGATGTGGTCTCAATTTCCCTTGCTTTTCCTAGTCTTGTAAAAGCCAAGAGCAGCTGAGTGCATTCACTACTTTGCTGCGTGGAAGGCATGGAAGCCATGTAGAAGCTATGGGTCCTTAGGCCACTGTCGGGGTAGCAAAGATCTAGGTCATTAGTATCTTTGACCAGAGTGGAATTTTAGTACAGTGCAGTAGTGGAGGACAGAAATCAAATTGCAAACAGTTTGGAGGGAGAATAGGAGTTTAGAAAATATGGATGGAGGTTATGGATAGTTGATGAGGAATCAAAAGTGCCTCCCCCTCTCTCTCCCCCTCTCTCTCTCCTTTGCTCCCTTCCTCTCTCCTCCTCCCTATCCTGTTTGCCTGACTTTATCTACCCGTGCCTGCCCAAATACATATTCCTGTTTATGCTTCATGATCTGAGTGCTGTGATCTTGAGGGAGGATTAGATTTGTCCTGTGAATCCCTTGTATTCTAGCCCTTGGGCTTAATCCTGGGGTGACCCTGGCACTAGAGATGGAGAGCAGATGACCTTCAAGCTCTGAGACCTTTGTGTGTTTGCCACAATGCTGAAGGCATCACAGGGGAGCTCAGCTGTGGGTGATGACACTCCTTCCCAGAGGCTTCCCTGCATGCTTGTTTTTTGTTACAGAATAGTTGAAGAAAAATGCTACATGGAATAAATATACAGGTCAGCGATAGATGGTTTATTACAGCAGTATCTAAGGGAATTTCAAAGCACAGTCAACTAGTCACATCTCCCCAGTGATTACCAGGCCCTTGCTGTTTGAGTGCTCCATATTCAAAAGCCAGCTCTAATACATTTGTTAGCTATCTCACCTGAGTGAATTGCTTACTTCCTCTAAATAATAGTAATAAAAATGCCCAATGATTATTGTGAGGATTAAATAAACATGTATTTATGTGTGTGTATATGTATGTATGTATATATATATATATATATATATATATATATATATATATATATATATATATCACACAAAACCTCATAATTTTTGCCTAGTAGGAAGCTGTATCAAGAGGGATTGGATTTTTGGTACCTATAGATTTGGGGCACCAATTTAATTTGGCTGATTTGAAAAAAACTTATCAGAAAAGAGATGTTAATTATGAACAAATCATCATTTCCAGCTCTAATTAAAAACCATCTAAACCATGAGTCAGAGCCAAACTATAGCTAAACAGTAAAATAATTTCCAACATTGCTTTACTTATTTTTTAAACCAAAACCATCCATTTTTGCTTTCTTACGTTCAGAGTCAAGTTCCTAACCCTCCTCCCTGCTTCCACCCCTGCCTCATAAACACAAAGGACAGACATCTGTTTGTCTGGCTACATGTACACATTACCAGCGCCCATAACCCTGGGTAGCCCATATGAGTCATACTGCCCATCAATGAAAATGTAAAAATGAATTTCAATGTAGGTCTTAGGGGATTCTTTAAGCAGTGTTCTGGGGTCTTAGTGAAAGGATTAGTATGGGAAGTGGATGGAGTTAAATATACAAAATATCTGAGTGGCAACAGTCTGAGATATGAGTTATCTCAGCTCTAGTAACAGGTGCCCAACAAAGCAAGGCTGGCACCAGTGACATTTGACCTCTACCTTTGCCCATATTTTGCTCCCCCCAAAAAGTTCTAATGCGATGCCTTGATTATCCTTCCAACATCTCTGTTTCCTGGCTCTGTTAACGGAGCATGTATCCCATTCAACAACACTTTGTGTAGACTGCTTATCTGTTGCTATGGTATGGTTTCATGACTTTAAGGCACTCTGTCCCCACTGGGAGTTTGGTGAAGTGTCCAGGGACCCACATACCTTTTCTGATCTCATAGCATTGAACAGGGAAGCATTTGACTCACTTGTTAAAGGTTAAGCTAACTTGGAGAAAATCATTAAATAGCTTCAACCTATCCTATCTGTTAGGATTCCTCTGGATAAACTTAGGGAGGGACAGCCAATTCCTTCCTTTTCTTGTGCTAGAGGACTGGTGATCACTATCCGCACTGTTCTGAAGAGTGTGGTCCGGGCTGCACCTTACCTGAAAGGAAAACACAGAGGGAAAAGGAAAGAGTGTTTTGATTCCTTAGAAAAGCTGGCCACAGTGGCTTTTGACAGTTTATTTTTGATTTCTAAATATCTTCTTCTGAGACTTGCTTTGTAGATATTCCCTTGGAGAGCTGAAGTTTTTCTCTAGTACCAAGTGATTCACTTTATACCTCTCCACCTTTAGAAGGAGGTTCAAGGAAGAGAAGAAGGATGGCAGAAAGTTGCTACTGGCTCACTGAGTCGTATATAAATAGACATGCGTAGTGATTTTCCCTGCCTTCAAAGCAAAGCCTTTGGCAGGGGTCGAATGTAACAACTATTGGAAGAAGAGGAGTGAGGGGTCAGGGAACCTGCAGGCCCTAATATTTTTGGTGTCATATTTTCACAATCAAATGTCAGAGATTTAGAAAGGCAACACTGAATAATGAGAGGGGATTATAGGAAGGCCATTAACATATTTTATTAAAATGAATAATGTCTACATTTTCATACTATCCTTAAGATCCCAGGCCTTAAAGGGTAGGAAATAACCCCCTCCCCCGATTCCCCGAAAATTACTTAGTTCCTTGCTCCGGTGGACAACTCCAGAATTCCAATGGATGATACCATCATCCATGAGAGGATATGGCCACTCTGGTCGTTTTTATTTCAACAGCTTTCTGATGGAAACAAAAAGGTAAATCCCCAAACCTCTAACTTCATTGGACTTTCTCAAAAAATGAGAAGATGTAGTTCCATTCTATGCTTTATGGGTTGCAGTTCCTCAGAGCTAACTATGCTGAGAATCTCCTCAAACAATGCTTATAGCCAGAAGGTGAAGCCTCTCTCTGCTCATCAGCTGGACCACTCATGGCTTGTTCTCCTGTATGCACCGACAAGCTGCATCAACTTGAACAAATAAATTTCACTGGGACCAATTTATGGAGGACTTCATGCTAACGATTAGCTGCCTAAACACCCAAGCATCCGTTCACGTACACATACACATACATATGCATGTTTTCATTAGTCCTGTGGGATAACACTTGTATATACAGGAATCACTCTCTGTGCAGTTAGTTACTGACTCCCCTACATCTTGGAGGTGCTGTTGTCACCCTAAAGGGACCATTAGTCTCCTGCTGGATGTCACTATCTCTAGCCATCAACTTCATTGCCTCTTTACTCTCCCAGGTGTAACCACCATGTTTCTTCCATTACACCCTGATCTGCCAGGAACTCTAAGAGAATTCCTTTGTGGGTTTTGTTTGTTTTTGTGTCAGCACTGGGATTGGAACTCAGGCCCTTGTGCTCTCACTTGGCATTTTTGCTCAAGGCTGACATTCTACCGCTCAACCCATACATCCATTTCTATCGATCTATAAGAATCTCATGGGCTTTTCTGCTTCAAACTGAGATCCACAGATCTCAGCCTTTTTTGAGTAGCTAGGATTACAGATGTGAGTCAACTATGCCTTCCTGTAAGAGGATTCTTAACATTAACACCTTTGCAATGTATGTTGGTTGAATAAGGGACACTTTCTCCCCTCATTTTGTTGTTCCAGTGTGTTAGAAGGGTCCTAAGGCAGTTTAATTAGTGCCCTCAAAGATTACCCACCATTAAACTAAACATAATGGATGATTGGGTTTTATGTATATCACTTTCTTGAAGTTCTAGACATGAGTCCTTATATCTGGGATAAGAATAAATTCAACTGACATGGACTAGAATCATTCTGTTCCTCTGGCCACCTTTGCCTTGACCCTGTGTGTGGCAGAAATTGCTTCATTCTCCAGAACATATTACCTCTTATTTTCCTCCATAACTGACTCCTCCTCTTCTCACCTCAGTAAGTTAGTCACCTCGCATTCAGCTAGAGGCTACATTTCATAAGCACAGGTGTGACCAAGTTTGACCAAAAGTTTCAAGTAAGACTAAAATCTATTTTATGGTCCTGAAGAGGTCTTAGAAAAATAATCACCTTAAACAATTATCCCAGTGTTTTACTCAATAAGCACTTTCTAAGGCTGTAGCCAAAGATTCAAATAGATGGGGCTGGGAAGGTGGCTCAGTGGTAGAGTGCTTGCCTTGCATGAATGAGGCCCTGGGTTCAATTCCTCAGCACCACATACACAGAAAAAGCTGGAAGTGGGTGCTATGGCTCAAGTGGTAGAACACTAGCTTTGAGCTGAAGAGCTCAGAACAGTGCCCCAGCTCCACGACCAGCAAAAAAAAAAAAAAAAAAAAAAAGGAAGGAAAGATTCAAATAGATAAAGTAACATAGATAGGTGCTTATTTGGGTCTGGAATGATTAACTTTAAAGAGCTGGGAAGGAGTTTCTCCATCTTTTTGTGGGTGGGAGTGCAAACATGGTAGTGATCCTATTTAAAAATGTAGATGTAGATAATACACCTGGGAATGCAGAGACACCAGATGGAAGAGACTGAGATCCTTTAGTGACCTCATTGAGCATTGTCCATACCTGGGCTTTTACTCTCTAATTTGGACTTTGTTTTTTATAGCAGTATAGCCTATATATCATCTGGTGCTGCTCTTATCCCTGGCTCTTTATTCCCTTAGGATAATCTTTCTTCTAACAGGTTTCACTGGAAACATGAAAAGGAACTTCTTATGCACTACTTCACTAACTCACCAAATTTATACTGCATACTAAAGAAACAGTAGAGAATCAGGATGGACTTCCTGTACCATTTAAAGGGTACCTCTCCCAACCATTATCATGAGGTTATGGTGTTTGTTGTCCTTTAAGCTCAAGAATAGTTCCCATTTGCCTTTGCAAATACACTTTTCCTAAAGTACTTGAATTTCCACTTTTCGGAAATCATTCATGTTCTCTCCAATTGGATGCTTGAGGCCATATTCTAAGAGAATACTTGACTGCTATGGACATTCTAAAAAGAGATACGTGTATGGCTTCCAGGGTGTGCTGTGTTGGTTCCAGTTGTTTTCCAGGCCTCTTGTGTGGGAGAGGGAGGTGGGTAAGAGATGACTGAAGTACTCAGATGAGCAATGGTTTACACAGAGGAGTCTGATTTGATCACTATACCTTGTTTACCTGTAATGGATAATTGTTCCATCCCTTATAAATGCATGCAAAAAGTATGAGCAAATTAAAATTAAATAATTAAGTGTACTCATTTTGAAGAGGAGTATACATGGGGATGGTAAGAAGTTGTGTTCTAGATATGTTTTGAATGCAAAGACAATATCAGTCCTGGTGGATTGGATCTGGATGGGACAAAACAGGAGTCGAAGATGAGGGCTTTACATCTTGAGTGTTTATAGTCATCACTAGTATCATTGTCACCACCATGAATAAACTGATAGATTTAAGGTAGTTTGTAAAGATTTGGGATATGTAAGTATCTGTGCTTTGAGATTATGCTGATAAACACCAGAGACCTTAGGTAGATCAAAGTTTTTCTGGTTTTATTTAATTAACCTCCATCTCAAAAGGTTGAGTGAATTTGGGAAGAATAGGTTATCGTGCACATCCTGAAGACCAACATAGCTTGGCACTCAAAGAGAAAAATTCATAAGCATTTATATATTATAGATTACATATTATATATTATATATTTGTGATGCTGCCACTCATACCTTAGCCCATGTGAGGCAAGTGCTCTACTGCTGAGCTACATCCCAAATGTAGTAGACATTAATTTAAAATCAGGTCATCACCTCTATGATGAAAACTTTAAAAACCTGAAAAAGGAAATCAAAACAGAGCTTAGAAAGAAGAAAAACCTCCTATGCTCCTGGATTGGAAGGATCAATATCGTGAAAATGGCAATACTTCCCGAGGCTATCTATAAATTCAATGCAATACCTATCAATATTCCAACCTCATTCTTCAAGGAAATAGAAGAGGCAACCCAAAAATTCTTATGGAACAATAAAAGACCTTAAATAGCAAAAAACGATCCTTAACAGAAAGAACAGTTCTGGAGGAATATCAATACTAAATTTCAAACTCTACTACAAAGCCGTAGTAATCAAAACAGGTTGGTACTCGCACAAGAAGAGACCTCAGGACCAATGGAATAGAACTGAAAACACTGAAATGAACCCACAGACCTATAGCCACCTAATCTTCAATAAGGGAGCTAAAAAAATAGAATGGAAGAAAGACAGCCTCTTCAGTAAATGGCACTGGCAAAATTGGTTAACTACTTGTAGAAAACGAAAGCTAGATCCTTGTATATCACCCTGCACCAGAATCAACTCCAAATGGATCAAAGACCTCGAAGTTAAAGCAGACACACTGAAAACATTACAAGAAGGAATAGAAACCCTAGGTCTCCTTGGCACAGGCCAAAATTTTCTTAATAGAGACCCAGAAACACAACAAATCGAAGAAAGGTTGGACAAATGGGATTGCATGAAGTTGCAAAGCTTCCGCATGGCAAAGGAAATAGCAAGATCAATAGAAAGCCTACGGATTGGGAGAAGATCTTCACTAGCTATACAACGGACAAGGGTCTCATATCTAAAATATACCTGGAACTCAAAAAACTAAATCCCCCAACAACAAATCCTCAAAGAAACAACTGCCCAATAAATAGGTGGGCTAAAGACTTAAAGAGAAACTTCTCTGAAGAGGAACTAAGAATGGCCAATACACACATGAAGAAATGCTCAACATCTCTAGTCATAAAAGAAATGCAAATAAAAACAACACTGAGATACCACCTCATCCCAGTTAGAATGGCTATAATCAAGAACTCTAATAACAACAGATGCTGGAGGGGATGTGGACAGAAGGGAAGCCTACTGCATTGTTGGTGGGAGTGTAAACTTGTTCAACCACTTTGGAAAGCAGTATGGAGGTTCCTCAAAAGACTCCACATAGAGCTCCCCTATGACCCAGCAATCCCACTTTTGGGCATTTATCCAAATGTTTACAAACAAGACCACACTAAAGCTACCAGTACAACTATGTTTATTGCAGCATTATTTACTATAGCTAAGATATGGAACCAACCCAGATGCCCCTCAGTAGATGAATGGATCCAGAAAATGTGGTATGTATATACACAATGGAATTCTATGCCTGTATCAGAAAGAATGACATTGTCCCATTTGTTAGGAAATGGAAAGTTTTGGGAAAAATCTATTAAGTGAAGTAAGCCAGGTCCAAAGAAACATAGGTCCCATGGTTTCCCTTATTTGCAATAACTAGCATATATCTAAGACAAGCAGAAAAGGTCAGATAAGATGATGTTAAGCAAAATGAACCCCAAGATAAGGACACTGTTTTTTTCTTTCTTGCTATTGTTGATAACATATTTATAAGGTACCACGTGATTTTTTTTTGTTGCTTTGTATGTCCCTCCCCCACGGTATAACCCCTGTTTTCACTATTTTGATGTTGGTATAGTTTATGGAGGGGAAGGGAAAAAACAAATTGTTTAAGTAAGGATACAGCTTGACCCATTACAACAATGAGATGTACAAGATCCTATGTCGAAAAATGAACTTTACAATTTAGGCAGGCCGGTGGGGAGAATATAGTTGTGGAGGTGGAAGGGAAGGAATGGTAGGGGGAAAACAAAGGAGGAGGCAACAATGCTGGATAAAAAATGTACTCATTACCTTGCTCATGTGATTGTAACCCCTCTGTACAATATTTTCACAATAAAAAAAAAACTTCTTCAAAAAATAAAATCAGGTCATCAGAGATATAGAGAAACACAATTAGTATTTTATAATAATCAGTTTGAAAATAAACTTAGTCCATTTAAAATAGACACAGCCATTTTGGGCTTACCATCAATAAACTTTAAACTTCCTCTTGTTCTTTCTTTCTCAGAAGGCATATCCCTTTGGAATGCAAATTCGTATTAGGTGGAGACAGTGTCTGCAGGGCATGTGCAGTCATCCACATGTAGAGCTGTGCATTTTTGGTTGCCATCCTTATTGCTCTGGAGACTCCATGGAGATGTTGGCATTCACATCCAGTCATCTATACAAAGCTTTTCATTACGGGATCCCTTGTCAAGATGGAGACATCCCTTGAGATATGTGGATTCTATCATCATTTTCCCCCCTTTCTTTCTTTATTTCTACCTCTTGGCTTATCTGGGGATGACAAGGAAAAGGAAATCTTGATTATTCTTTGAGCCATTCCATGGCTCCTGGTGACACACACAAGGGTTTTATCATTCACTTGCTCTGCAGGTGCTGCTTAAATGCTAGAAATGTAGAGGGCCTGTGGTGACTGCGCTCCATCCCTTCAGATCATCATTCCTACCTCCTCCTCATCTCTAAATGGTCAGGGTTGTTCTGTATCTCTTAGCATGTCCATGCCCAGGACATAATTATTAAGTGTCAGGGCTTACTCTCAGAACCTCAAACAAGGATCTAATTTCTTTCTTTTCCTACTTGCTTCCAATTTTCCCACAAAGAAATGCTATTTTCCCTCTTTGTTTGATGCCTTAGTTGATTGTTTCACTAAGTCTATAATTTACACAAGGAGCTATAGCTTTGTGGAAGTTTAGAGACAGAAAGTCTTTCAGTTTGCTTTTGTTCCTCCCATTTGAGCTTATGGCTCCTTTTCTTAGATGTGGTAAACAAACAAACATGGTTTTGCTCAAAGGGATGAGACAGAAGAAGGCAATCCATAGAAGATTAAAGCGAATGGGGACACATTCATGGTCTTTCTCAATGTTATTCACTCAATGCTGGAGATCTATGTGTGACTCCAGTTCAATTTCCCCTCTAGGCTGTAGAGATTGCTAATTCAGATCCGAGCTGCTGTATAGTATCAGCAGCAAGGCTTGAAAAGCATCAGATAGCAAACTCTATTCTACTTTATCATTACTTCCTTCACATGCTTTTGTTTCCTCATGTATAGTACATGTATAGGCATATGTGTCTCAAACACACATATACTTTGGGGACAGTGTGAGGTGGTAAGAGTGTGGAAGGAAATGTGGTGACAAGGGATTGTTGAAAGAACACTATCCAGAATCAAAGGACCTGAGGTCTAAGTCAAGTTCTGCCAAAATCCTGCCATGCGATTTTTTTTGTCCCATTCTATTTGCTCTTCTGTTCTTCAATACCCTTATTGGAAATATGAAGTCTCACTTATCCATGCAGTGGTTCAATCAAACATTCAGGCTTTCCTGAGCATCCTTTCTGTTCTATGCATTGTGTAGGTGCTAGGGCAGTAGTTGGAGCTCCTGAAATTACTGCTATCTCATATAGCATGGTCCTTGGCAACTGCAATGATGATCATCATGTACTGAGCTCCTACTAGATACCAAATTTGCACCGAATGTTATTTTCATTGAGTTCTCAGAGAGGCACAAGGTAGGAGGGTGTCAGTTCCATTTCTATTTTGCGGTTGCGAAAGACAAATGTTGTAATATTAAGGGGCCTAATCAAGGTTTTCTAACGATTGGTAATTATCAGAGTTAGGGTTGGCACTAAACCTTTGCTAAGTGAAATGAATTCAAGAGTCACTCTCCTCCAGGGCCACAGAGTGTTGCTCTTTCTGATGAGAATCACTTCATGAAATTTTTCTATATGCAAGTATTTGGGTGTGTATCTAATCTTAGAAATGAGTGATAGATACACTTGACTCAAGTGTATCCTGTAATTTTTTTAAAAAAATGACTGAATTCTTTTATTCAGCTTCTTATGCTCTGTGGTGAATGCCAGTTCAGGTCTGGGTTCCCATGGATGGGAAAAATTTTATGTAGTATACATTTAACTGAAGAGAACGAAAAATCATCTTGCTTGTTTTTCCTTCCATGGTTGAGTGTGTCTTTCCTGAGTCCCTTTAGGGTACCATAGGAATGTAGCTGGAAAATGCTAAAAAGATGCAACTTTGGGTGCTGAGGAGCAGTTTCACATGGCAACTGTTCACATGGCAATCGTTCTGTCCAGGAGGGACTTCCCCAGTCCTCCTGTTAGTGAAGGAATCTTCTTCTTTCCAAAGACAATTCAGACAAATAGGAGATGTCATTTTGGAAGATAGAGATTCAGGAAACAGTTGGGAAAGTACTTGCAAGAAACTGCTCTTGAGTGACTTTATCTCAAAGAATTGCTGAGGGTGAGCTGCTATTAAATTAAATGGCAGACCTCAGTGTATCCACTCTCCCAATAAACTACATTTATTACCTTACGCAAGTGACATTTTCCTTGACAGTGAAGCAGTAACGGTCAAAAGAAATAATTGTCCGTAACATTGTTAGTCACTGGCATGTGAAGTCATTCTCAGGCATTAAACTCCAATGATGTCTTTGATGATGATGATAATCATAAAAAGGATGGGCTGGGCTTTGTTTTTATGGAGGGGGGGTTGGTGGAAGAGGAGGAGAAAAGGCCTTTTCCCATGATCCTTTTGTTGCAAGATCTGAGACTAGAACCTGAATGTGAAAGCTATGTATGGATACTTACTCCAAGCACCCCAATTTCATCATGTTGAAATGGTACCAGTAAATGTTCTTATTTCTTAGGAGGAGGGAATGATAGTTTACCTTTATGGTGGGAAATTGAAATAGGAAAGACATTAACACTACAGAGACAATGTATTTTTCCTATTACCATCATCTTAGAGAAAGCAGCACAGAGTAAGCAAGCAAATACACCTCTTACCATTTGTGTAGTAGTTGAAATTTATAGTGTTTCTTCACATGGATTGACCCACTTATGTTAAGATTTCTTATTCACATTTTATAGACAGGAAACAGGAGCTGAATTAAGCCGCTGAACCCAGTATATTTTAAAAACAAATCATGAATTTACAGAAAAAGACACTTTGGAAATTACCTTGTCAGACTCTAGTTCACATCAGTTTAATTTAACTTGATTCCATTTCATAAACATTTACTTAGTGCCTACTTATGCCTAGCACTGAGCCTGATACTGGTAATAAAAGTAGGTATTGGTCATTAAAGGACATAGTTTCAGGCAGGAAAGACAGCCTGAGAGCAGATAAGCCAGTTTGGGAGAAGCATGTGTGATTGTCTGGGAAGAAGCCATTGTGCTACCTAGAAGGATAGGTGTGGGCAGCAACAGCCTAGAGCAGTCCTCTGAGCTGAGCTCTGGAGTGGAGGTTCCTTTCTGGAAGATGAGAAGATAGCTGCTAATGGGCAGAGCAGAACAAGGGGAGAGAATGAGAAAAGCACACAGAGAGTGATTAGAGAGCATGGGCAAGGCTGTGACAGGGTTGGCAGTTCTACTGGGTTAAAGGACCATGTTGTGGGAGAAGGGGCTAGTGAGGAAGTTGGAATGGGAAATTAGGATCCAAATCAGAAGGGCTTTAAAGGCTAAGTTAAGTCTCCAATAAGAAATAGGGATCATCGAAGGCTTTAAACAAAAGTACATAGCAATTGAAATAGATTAGTAATAAGAATAACAGATGATATTTGCTTAACATTTGGCACAGGCCAGGAGTTTTGCTGGACATGTTGCATGCAGTAACACAGGAAATATTCTGAAAAGTACATTGAGGGAAAATATCATTATAATCATGTTACAAGTATGGAAAGGAGGGTTTAGGAAGCTAAAGTACACCAAGAGGCAGAGCCATGATCTCCAGCTGTGTCTGATTCCCATGGCTATGTTTATTCAGGGCTCATTAAAGCATTGTGTGGGTGGGCTTCAACAGAGAAAGAGTATCCTGCTCCTCAAAATGTGAGTCAGGCCCTCTTAGGGCCTGTGCTGGAGAAGGGAATGCCTATCTTCCTTCAATGCTCATCTCTTTTTTTTTTTAATTTTATTTTATTTTATTTGAGAACATACTGTACAGAGGGGCTACAATTACATGGGCAGGATAATGCATACATTTCTTACCAAGCATTGCAGCCTCCTCCTTTGTTTACCCTTCACCTCCCTTCCCAGCCTCCCCCCTCCCCCCACCCAATTATACCCCCCACACCAACATTGTAAAGTTGGTTTTGACATGACATTTTGTACTTCTCATTGTTGCAACAGGTCCACCTGAATCCTTAAACGACTTGTTTGTCCCCATCTCCTCCACATGTTATACTGACATCAAATATAGTGTCAATGCTCATCTCTTACACACAAGGCCCAGGGGAGGAATGTGGCCTTAGTTATCATAGCATTTAGTTCTTGTCTCCCTCTTGTTCCTGCCATCTCTACAACCGCTCCTTGCACTCATTAATGACAGACTGTGGGTTCAGCAGTCTTTAGCTGAATCAAGGTTATTCAGCCTAGAAGTAGACAACAAGCAGAGTGGGGCTACCTGTGGCCTAGGACAACTTGGGAAAGCAATCCCCATCTTGCAGTCTGGGCTCGAGAAATACTCTAATCCCATGGCAATTAAATCTGGGCAATGTAAATGTGAATATACTGGTTAAAGAGATGAAAATGGCTGAACTGTAAATCAGTTTATTTAAATGCATTTTTTGATAGCAGAGTATAGGCATATCATTAGCTTGTAAATGTGTCTAATAAGCCTGTCTTCACTAATATGCCAAAAAAGAGTCTAATTAACTTTTTTTTCCCTCCAGTTAGACAGTAGTGTGAGGATCCCTGATCACATTTCCACACTATCTTTTTAGCATCAGCAAAGCGGCACTAAAACAGCCCCTGTGACATCTATAAAAATGCTAGTTTATAATTAGGACGATCTTGGCTTGAACAATAATGTTGCAATTTGTAGTGATGGCTTCTGTTTCTCTTTAATTTTAATGTATTAGCCTACAATGCTCTGGAGATTTCTAGGCAGACTAGCCTGTTTCCGTTTCCAAAATTGCTGGCATTATGCACTTTAGGTGCAGGAAGAAGCAGCAGCTGCAATTTGGGTGGTGTTTTTTTTTTTCTTCCAGGAAAGGAATGAAAAAGCTGAGCATAACATCTACCTATTTATTTCTTAACCCATTATCTGAATGTGAGGGTGACAATGAATGTGAGGGTGACAATGCAGATGGGAGCCAGATACAGGAACCCTCAAAACAAGACAACAGAATTCTGATGTTCTCCGAAGTTCTCTACAAAGCTAGCCTCTCCCATCAGAGTCCCAGGGAGCTGCAGAGGTCTGTGCCAGGTTCTTCATTTCCTCTTCAGGACTGTCATTCTGCAGGACTGTACTGGAGGTTGAAGCAAAATGCCAGCTTCACTGTCAGAACCACATCACTAAGCCCATCCAGAATGTCTTTTATCATACCAAGGATTAAACTGCCCCTGTTATCATACCAAGGATTCAACTGCCCCCATTGCCTAAAGCAAGCATTGTTCCTCTTGGGAGAGAGTCATCGATGGATGAGCTTCAGAAAAATCTGTGAACACCTGAAATAGGACATAATTCAGAATGGGTTCCCAGAATATGAAGAATAGTAACATAGTGTACCAGAATTAATTTTATTCCTATAATACTTCTCCATGGAAAAGATATACAAAATTAGAACTATTACAAAGGAGCATGAAGAGAAAGGGGGTTAAGGAAGAGTACTGCAGTTGGATGCTGGTGAGTCATACCTGTAATCTTAGCCACTTAGGAGGCTGAGATATAAGGACTGCAGTTGGAAGCCAGCTGGGACGGAAAGTCCATGAGACTTTTATCTCCACTTAACCACCAAAAAGCCATGGTATAGTCCCAGCCTTGAACCAAAAAGCTAAGCGATAGTGCCCAGACTCTGAGTTCAAGCCCCAGTACTACCTCTCTCTCTCTCTCTCTCTCTCTCTCTCTCTCTCTCTCTCTCTCTCTCTCTCTCTCTCTCTCTCTCTCTCTCTCTCTCTCACACACACACACACACACACAAAGTAATATAGAAGGGGATAAATTTGATCAAAGTACATTATAGACATGTATGTGACTATTACAATGAAACTCCGTGTACAATTTAAAAAGTAAATCTCTACTACCTCCACTTAAAAATAGGAAAAATCACAAAAATAGGAGAAAAATATCAAAATTCTCTTACACATATTTTTCTCAATTTCTATTAGTACTTTGTCCAGTTTTGTTTAAACTGTTAGAGTATATTTAAAACAGTTGTTTCAGTGTCAAGTAAATCTGATGTCTATTTTTCTTTAAGAAGGGATTCTGCCAATTTTTCTTAATTTGAACACATATTTCTTCAGGTACCTTGTGTTTTTTTTTTTGTTGATAATAGGCCATTTAAAAAATAGCCAGTCTTTGTGGACTTGCTCTGTTCTAGGTGAAAGCTTAGGTCCTTCTTTCCTTCCTTCCTTCCTTCCTTCCTTCCTTCCTTCCTTCCTTCCTTCCTTCCTCTCTCTCTCTTTCTTACTCTTTCTTTTTTCTTTCTTTCTTCTTTCTTTCTTTCTTTCTTTCTTTCTTTCTTTCTTTCTTTCTTTCTTTCTTTCTTTCTTTCTTTCTTTCTTTCTTTCTTTTTCTTTCCTTCCTTCCTTCCTTCTTGCTTGCTTGCTTGCTTGAACTCAAGGCCTCTCATTCTTGCTCAATTTTCTTTCTTTTTTCAAGAAATTATTAATTTATTATTATCTCCTTATGTATAAAGCCATTTTAGTTTATTTATTATTTTTTATTGTGAGAATACCATACAGAGGAGTTATCAATTTTCTTTCTTACAGCTACTGCTCTACCACTTGAACCATGCTTCAGCTTAGCTTTTTACTATGACATACTGTGAAGAGAATGGGATAAGGGCAACTCTAAGAAATGCTACATTTCATTGTATTTTGAAGGTAGTTCTTAATTTAAAATTTACACATGTATATATTATACCTTAATTAGATTAACTCCCTCTTGTATTCTTTCTTTGCAACCCATCTCCCCCTTGTGAGACCGTCACATTATTTTCCCAGCTACTTTGGATAAAGCAGATTTTCTGATTTCTATTTACTCATCTGTTAAACTAGGAATGGAGGTACAGTCACAGTTGTTGAGAACAAGCTTGTGAGAAGAAGGTAGGGACAGTGGAGTGTCAGCCACTGGAGAAGGCAGGTAGGGGGATACAGGGAAAAATGGGACTGAATCTGCTTGCAACAATGTGAAGGGATCTTAGAAAAAAACACAAGGGACAGAAAACTGGCTTATTAGAGAGAACACTCCAGGAGCTGACCAACCTCAGCAGCATTTTGTAGCTTCTTTTTTTTTAAATTTAATTTTATTTTATTTGTGAACATACTGTACAGAGGAGTTACAATTACATGGGCAGGATAATGCGTACATTTCTTACCAAGCATTGCAGCCTCCTCCTTTGTTTACCCTTCACGTCCCTTCCCAGCCTCCCTCTCCCCCCCATCCCAATCCTTCTCCTTCCCCCCCTTCCCCCCCCCCCCCGCACCGACGTTGTAAAGCTCATTTTGGACATGACAACTTGTACTTCTCATTGTTGTAACAGGTCCACCTGTATCCTTAAACAACTGGTTTTTCCCCATCTCCTCCACAAGTTATACTGACATCAAATATCGTGAAAGCAGGGGTTATACTGTGGGGGAGGGACATACAAAGCAACAAAGAGATAATCTTATAAATGCGTTAGAAACACATGCATGAAAGAAAAAAACATTAAAATACACATCTAAGGGTTCATTTTCCTGACATCACATTATCTGACCTTTTCCGCTTGACTCATACATATACTAGATATTACAAATGAGGGAAACCATGGGATTTTGTAGCTTCTTGTAGGAAGACCACCAGTCAGTACTGGGAAGTTTGAGTGGAATAACAGGAACTGAATCCTCAGACTTGGGGATGGGGAAGAAATGCAGTCCTTGGAATGTAAGGAAGGGCAACAATCTGAGAGAAAGTGGAAGGTGAGCAGGTTCTTGGAGAAGTACCTGGGAAAAATTACCAAGACCCAAGTAGGCACAAGAAACAGGGATGAATATTGACACAGTGACATGAGATAAAGCAGTCTTATCACAGACAGATTATGGATAGGCATAGGCAGCTCATACAAGAAGAATACAATTAATTAGTATAGGTATAAAGTAAGTAGATCTCAGAGTCAGTCAAATGCCTGAAAATTAAAGCCCTTTCCTTAGTGAACTAAAAAAAAACTAAAAATGTTCAAATGGTAGATAGAGAATAAGAAGGAAATACAGACTCAATGCTGGATATTTTGATGGGATGAGTTCTAATTCACAAAAATATGTCAAAAACTTGAAAGATATGCATATATTTGGGTTTGGTGTTTTTACCTTGAGAAATAGATGCTGTAAAATGTTTAAGAATGCACACATACCTTTAGCTACAATAATGCTAACTGCAGAGAAAGCAGGTGTCCAAAAATAAGTAACTAGTTAATATACTATACAACACCCACATACTGGTATATAATAAACAAGGGAAATTGATAGTGAACAGTTATGTTTATTGGCATGGAAAGGTGTTAATGGTACACTGCTACATAACAGAAGAATATGGTTGGAAATATGTACATTTAATCTGCTCACTATATACAGTATGCTCTTAGTAAAATGTCTTTGATTGGCATGGTGCAGTTCTTAATAAGAAGAATATATGCCCAAATGTCAATAATGCTTGCTCCTGGTTAATGGAAAGTTGGAATTGTTATTCTGGCTTCTTTGCTTCCTTTGCCTATTTTACTGTTTTCCCTTCAATGAACAAGTATTATTCATCTAACAGAAGAAGTAGAAGTTACTTTAAAAACATGCAGATCATTAACTGGATGCTTATTTACCACTGGTTTAGGGCATACAAAAAAGCAGGCTCTGAGTACTTCTCCCCAAAAGAAGCCAAGTACTAGGGCAAGGTTGGTCTGTGTGACTCATTCCACACCCTTTTCCACACCCAGCAAAGTCATTCTCAGGACAGTGGCCAGATCCCAAAGCCTTCCTGAACACTGGTCTCATTCGGAGGAGATTCTCAAACTCTTTCTATTTGCTTATATAAACATCTAATACCTAAAACTCTACAACATCAGTCATAGGTCCAGGTAATTTTGGTATTGTCCACAGTATGTACAGCACAGAGCTTGGCACATAGCAGAATCTTGATAAAGAGCTGAGTAACTGAAAGAGTATAACTCCAAAATAACGTCAAGAAGGGGAGGAAAGGATATATAGTCAGATTCTCTAAGTACCAGCTGTTTTCCAGATATTTTTCTGAATCTTTTTGAGGATTTTAAGAGTATGCAAACTCTGAGCAAGCTGGGTACCAGTAGCCCATACCTGTAATCCTAGCTACTCAAGAGGAGGAGAGCTGAGGATCATGGTCATGGGCAGGAAGGCCTGTGAGACTTCTATCCCTAGCTAACCATCAAATAGCCATACTCTTAGTGGAAGGTTAAGGGTCAGATGGGCCAAACCCTTAACCCACCATGTGGCCAAGATGGCGAATTCAAGATGGTGAATTTCTGAAAAAATGCAAAGAATCCATCTATTCTAAGGTGCCTTGCTAACAAGTTGTTCTTTTCACAGGCCCTGGTAAGTGAGGACCAACCATCTGATGTGCTTTGTTAGAAAAGATGTCTAAACATTGTTTTCAAAATTTTAGGTTTTGAGTTTTGCCTTTTTTGTTTTGTGTTATGTATTCTACTACTGACTATGTGGTTCTAAAATACTGGGCATATCTGTGCTAAAATTCTCATTACATCTAATGAATTTTGTCATTGCAGAATATTTGTTGGTCAATTCTTGATAAGAACCAGGTCAACTCTATTTATTCTACTTGATCTCCTTGTTGCTTTAATTGGAAATAATAAAGGGCTTTTGTGGCAAAGATTGCAGTTCAAAGCCATCCCAGGCCAAAAAATTCCCTAAGACTCCATCTCCCAACTAACCTGCAAAGAGCCAGGCTGGAAGCATGGCTCAAGACTCTTATCTCTAACCAGCAAACACTGCAAGTAGTACTATAACTCAAAGTGGTAGAGTGCTAGCCTTGAGCAGAAGTGCTCAGGGACAGTGCCCAGGCCTTGAGTTCAATCCTCCTTGAATACCAACTGGGACAAGCCATCCCAGCAATAAGCACCTAGACTCAGCCAGTCTGGGGAACAAGGGAAGATGGAGAGGAGTAAGAGGAAATGATGTCGCATCAGCAACTTAGTGCCTGCCCTTTCAAAATTAACCAGAAATGGGAGGTCAACAGAAGTAAGAAGCCTGCCCATCCAATGTCTATACCTGTCTACTTATTAACTGGACAGGAATTTATATTCTTGCCTTTGTCACCCGACTTCTCTACCTAGTCGCCAGATGTCAGAAGTAGCTAGGGACATTTCTACCAACATTTTCAGCCCCAAGTCTTTCCTCTTGCCATTTATTTGCTTTCTAGTATTTTTTTCCAGCCCCTCAATGCTAATGAGACTCCTCCAGACTTCATCTAAGGACTCATGCCACCAAGGGACAGCTGCTGCTTGCTGCCTTCTCTGGGAGGGGACCAAATTCCAGCCTTTTACCCCTATTGTCGATGCCCCTTGTCAGCAGGAAGTAGCCAGAGAGAATCCGAGCCCTATTTCATGATTATTAAAAGGCTGGAATGTAAGGTCCACTCCTGGATGGCAAGCAGACTCCACCCTCCTTGCAGCAAAGTCTCCACCCAGAACCTGCATTACCTAGGCAACTGGCACACCTGGAAGAGGTCACATCTGCATCCACTGAGGTCACATCTGAATTAGATGTGGCCACACCTTTCTCTGCCCATACCCTAATAAGGCCTAGCCCAGGCCCAGACGCCCTCTTTTCTAGCTCATTTCTAGCTCTTTTCTAGCTCTTTCCCAGCTCTCTCTCTTTCCCAGTTCTCCCAGCTCTCTTTCCCAGGCTTTTCCCCGCCGCATGGAGGGCCAACATGGCCTGGTGCCAGCTTGAACGATGAATAAACCTACCCCTTACCTGAAAAAAAAAAAGCCATACTCACATGTTAGAGTGCCATCCTTGAATGAAAAAACTAAGGTATGTGAGCTCTTGACTCCAAGGCCTAGTACCCATGAGAATGCAAAAAAAAAAAAGAAAACAAAAGATGCAACTGCAACTCTGAAACTGAAGATGCCTGTTTGAACCCTGTATTCTGGGAATGCAGGACTCAGGCATTACAAGGTCTGACCAATTTTGCTTTTGTGCTTTAGAGAATTCTGAGCTGTCTGGAGAGGGCCATGTGGAGAACAGAAACTAAGCAAGCACACAGGGAGAGTGACCCAGTTATGCCAGTGACCCAGCAGAGACCAGGAGACTCCAATCCTAACCCTATCTGCTTCACTCATGAGAATCTCAAAGCAGGCCTAGTAGCACACCAGCTGAGCTCCATCCACTCCATATGTAAGTGATAATAGAATCATTGTCATTTAAAGCATCAAATTATTACACCTTAATTAACCCAAACATAGAACAAGAACTCCTACCTTATAGATAAAATGTGATCTTGCACAGTAAATGCCTGGAGCACAATAATTGCACAATATGTGTCCATTAAGTATTTAATTTTTGCAAGCAGCTCTGTAACGAAACCTGCAGCAGAGAGCAGAGAAGGGATGGAGTCAGTACTCAAGGGGACAGGTCTATCTTACCCCAAGGACAAATCTTTGACTTCCTTTCCAGCCATGTCTCCAGGGAAAGAGACGTAGCAGCTTGCCCCCCAAATCTCAGGAAACCAATATCCTATTTTGTTTTAATATCAGATCTCTTTGGTAATAAATAATGAGGGAGACGAAGAGTACATGAGCCAGTGTGTGTTCTCTGGGTGTAAGTGGTTGCTGTGGAGATGGCTGTGATGTCTCAAGCTGTTGATGATTTCATTTGGGGAGATGAGCCGCAGGAGTGGATGCACCAGGAAGCAAGAACGCTCTTTCTCCTAATGCAATGTAATGAAGGAAGTTAAACTACAAATGAATGAAAACAGGGATGGAATATTTTCTAAAGATAATGCTTCCCGGCATCTCCACAGCGCTCTAGCGAACACCATCAGCTGGCAGAATGAGACCAGCAGTAAGTGCCATTCAGTGTTAATTACATTTAAATGTAAATTTAAAGGCATCCGGCTCAGACAAGTCATTTTTAATAACACCTCATCCTAGGCTATTAAAATTTTTATTTGTCATCATCTAATTGATCTGTGTCCATTTCAATTATTTGTTTGCTTTTGTTCCTGGCTTTCCTGGGTGAGTGGGAACAGGCCGCCAGCAACCTGCACTTCTTCCCTTGCTTTAACGTTCATTCTCATCCACACGTACCCTCCCAGATGTCTGGCAATGGGCCTTTTCAAGTGGTTCATTTCCTGCCTGCTCCTGGACTGTTAAAACTAGCTTTGAGGTGATGCTCTTCACAATCTAGCTCAGTAGTCATCTGAGGGTTCTTTCCTGGACAACCTTGCCCAGGTGGTAATTCACCTACCCTTCAGTGAAATCACTGAGAACATGTATTATTTTGCTTTTCAGCATATTTCATGTCACTTGTAGGTGTGCGTATTTAGGCTCCTTAAGTATAAGCCCTACAAGGGCAAAGGCATTTTTATGGTCTTGAATCTCAATTGTTTCTTATAATATACATATACATACATGCATACATGCATACACATGCGCATACATCTGCATGCATATCCACATACCAACATACACACACACATGCCTTCTTCAATGCTCTTGACTAAGTTCTAGTACCTTTTATCAAAAATTTCCCACTGTGTGTCTCTATTGTTCTAAGTCTCCTACAAGGTGCCAAGAGCAATAATAAATTAGTTAATTAATATAATCAAGCACTGCTAATGTATTCATTTCCTTGTGTGTGACCTTTGGCAGACACTGACTAAATGCTCTTCACTAAATAAAAATGCTTGTATCTCTTTAAAATGAAAAGGCATTAACCGAAGCAGTAAGCAGCAATATACACAAAGAAGAGGACAAGTCACTCTACATGGAGAGACTTTTCTGGATCTTCAAATCCTGTTAGATAGATAGTGACATACTGTTTTCAAGCTTTTGGATGTCAGGTCTGTAGTAATTGTGTTTTGTAGATCTGGTGGTGGTGAGTTTTGTTCTCCAGGGGCCCCCAAACCACATGCTATTTAATAAAAAGCAGATGGGAGATCTACTTCATGATGGGGGACTTGGGACAAGGCTAGGGGGGAATGCAGTCATGGTGTCATAAGACAATGGGGTTTCCTCTTGCATGCTCTAGTGTGCATGCATTTCCTCTTCTTTCCTGTTCCCACACTGTCGTTCATTTTCAGACAATGTACTCATGCATTTGAATGCCTCCATCTCTAGGCATGATGCTTTTTCCACAACAGTATGAATCAGAGTAGACATGGCTTCCAAAGAGCCAAAGGGAATGGCATTCACCCATCACTGCAGGGACAGGCACCAGAGGCTCCAGCAGTTGACAATATGTTTGTAACAGATCACTGGGCAATTTTCCAGTCTGATACTTCCACTCTGCCTGTGTCCTCCAAAGCACAAGGTATCAGGAAAGTTGGCAGTCTAGTGCGATGAAGGCTTTGAAACACAATTCTCATCACACACTGCACGCTGGAAGGCATCCAAGCCCCAGTACTCTGTTGGATTCATTTGCAAGTCTCTGAGTCCCAGGTTAATTGTACAAAACAATGGCCCTGACCCATCAGTACAAAAAGACGACTGGCAGGCTCACAAGCGTCTGTTCATTTAACTTACCCCTCTAAGTGTCAAGGTACTTACACAGGCTTGTACACAGTCAGTGAGCACAGAAATACATATGGCTGGCGCATACCAACTCTTAGATATACACTTCAAAAAAAGCTACACGCACATACATATTTGCAGATACAACACACACACACACACACACACACACACACACACACACACACACACACACACAATGCAAACTATTTATAACATCCTCAGGCTGTCTCCTATATTAACACATTTGGACCTGGCCTTGTCAATCTGTTCTCAGAACCAGAGAGTACAGCCCTGCAATGTGAGTAGCTATTTGAGCCTAAATTCCCCTCTCCAATTTGGCCTGGCCATTTTGCTATGAAATTTATCAAGATCACATCCCTGCCCTGAAAGAGAAGGCTCACATAGCTGCCTAACCTGTATTCATGATATTGTGATGACTCATTCTCCAACTCTGGGAAAGGCCAGAGGCCTCAACATGACTTCATTTACCTTTCAGGCACCATTGCTCTTCCTCCCCTTAACTCTCATTGGTTCCTGTGGCTGGTGAGCATCAGTCCACTTTTGCATTCCTTCCTGTCACTTCAGGTATAGATTCGGTTGGCGGAGTTGCCACAAAGGAGCTATGTGATGATACCAAGTACTTAACACACACCAGAAGGATTAAAGGTGTATGTCAGCCTAGCATAGCAGGATGGTGAGAAACTTAAGAACAAAGATATTGGAGAGAAATTGATCTGGGTTTGAATAACTATTTTTTAGCTTTGTGTCCATGGACATGGTATCTTTGATTCTCAAATAAGGATGAACTGTGCCTACCTCTTGGAGTTATTGTGAGGATTAATTAGGTCTGGGCTGAGCCCTGACCCTGGCTCATTCTAAGGGCTCAGTCAGCATCTTCATCATCACTTTCTTATCTCAATCACTTCCTGCTTATTAGCAGAGTGAAGAGAAGTACTGGGTCCTTATAGTAGCCCTTGCTGCCTGCCACCTGCTCTTCCTTGTCCTGCAATCTCAGTTCTTCTGGGTGGCAGTCCAAAAATTAAAATGCTCCTTCTGTTTATGAAGTATGTTTGGATGGCTGCATGTGCTTATGTTTGCTTTTAAATCCTTTGTTAGTTTTGGGGAAAACAGAATAAGTTTATAAAAGGCATCTTACAGATTTCAAAGT
Source organism: Dipodomys merriami (assembly GCF_024711535.1). Taxonomy (NCBI): domain Eukaryota; kingdom Metazoa; phylum Chordata; class Mammalia; order Rodentia; family Heteromyidae; genus Dipodomys; species Dipodomys merriami. Next base: position 3,576,594 of record NW_027203826.1, read on the forward strand.
TTGAAAATATCCCCACAAAATCTGGGTTACGATAGGTAGAACTTTCTCACAAGGGGTCTTCTTAGTGAGAGGCTGGGATGTTCACTGATGAGGAGGAAAAGAGGCCACAGACACACTAATTGAAAGTTGTAGCCTTGAAAGAGAAGGGAATCCAACTCCAGGTCTAATAAAGAAGCAGAAGGTAAGACTTCTAAGGACTTCAAGGCACTATCAGGAAACTCATTCTGTAGCAATCAATCTAGAGACACAGGAACATATGTTAATTCCTAGAGAGGTTTCTGATTCAGGGAAAAAAGAAAGACAAGACAAGAAAAGCTGACTGTTCTCCATAAATGAACACAAATAATAAGAACTTTATACTCCTGTGACTTGAGATTTGGTGTTTGGAAAAGAGAATGCTGCCCAAACCCCAACAAAATTAGATTTAGTGCACAATTGCTGCATGCTAGACATTGTTCCAAAATACCCTACATGTGTGAACTCATTTAATCCTCATGACATCTCTTTTCTTACTCCTTTTGTAGAGATGAGGAAACTGAACAAGGTAAGAAATTTGTAGCACAAACTAAGCTAGCAATTTCACTCTTTCCTGGGAGGTTAATTTAAATGGAAGTTCAACTCTAGCAGTCATCTGGAGCTGAGGTAGATTTGGTTTAACAGAGGAATAAACTGCTGCCCATGTGCAGTTAAGCTGGTCTAGCATCTATTTTCATAAATAAAAGCTTGTAAATAAAACTTGGATACATTTGTACTCGTTTATTCCCTATCTCTCATGGTTGCTTTGGCACTACAATATTAGAGTTGGAAAGTTGGAGTAGGGACCATTTGCTTTGCAAAAATCTAAAAGATCTACAATCCCAGCCTGTAAAGGAAAAAAGATGGATTCTAGTTCTAGAAATACTTCCTTCTTAACATTTTATTGCTTAATTTTCCATTGGCTTATTTTCCCCATTTTACAAATGGAAGAGTCTGCGGTCTGACAGTTCTGTACAATAGGCTTAGTTCCTTGACTTCAGAGCTCATTTTCCTTAAGTCTCATTCCACAAAGATTTTCTTTCATGTGTGTAGAAAGAATTGAATAAAATATTTTCCCCCAAACCATAAGAAACAGAGCCTTGAGACACAGGAAAGGGAATAAGTTATACAGGCCTCTAAAACACATGGTACTTTCTGTTGTATTTCCAAAAACGAAAAAACAAACAAACAAACAAAAAAACATCTCAGAAAGGACACCGGGTGTCAACTGGAATAAATTACCTGCAATTTACATGAGCCTTGCATATATGAAGGCTTCAGCCTTCTATCCACCTGAAACGTCATGGACAGATGAATTTCAAACTCAGAGGAGATCACAGAAGAAGAAACTGACCTCAAATTTAAGATCATGTACACAGAGAGGAAATACAGACATGTGCTCACTTTGGGGCACTGGGAAGACTTCTGCTGGAAGAACTGAGTAATCAGTGAAGGCTGGTGAGACCACATGATGTCCCCATGGGCTACAGAAAATGGAAATGTCTGCATTCAAACTCATAAAGCGCTTGCAGAAAAGACCAGAAGAGCCCTAAGAAGGGTCTTTCATGGTGGAAACTTGTGGAAAATGAAGATCAGGCTGACATAGGTAACAGCATGAATGAGCACTTATTTCAGCTGAGAAAAAGGACATGAAGGAAAAGTCTACTTCTGAGCAGAGTCCTAACAGACTAAACAGTAAAAATTCAGTAAAATAACCAAGGTTAGCGTTATCAGTGTACATATTGTCATCAAGTACCCTGATGCTTCATGCCTATGACATTCTTCCAAAATGGTAACTTCTAATAATGGTAATTGAAGGAAACCAAGGTAAGTCCAATTCAATGACATTCTATATTATCACAAACAATAATCTTCAAGAGTAAATGTCACATAAAAAATGTAATAATTGGGCTGGGAAGGTGGCTAAGTGTAGAGTGCTAGCCTTGAGCAAAGGAGCCTCAGGGACAGTGCCCAGGACCTGAGTTCAAGCCCCAGGACTGGCACCAAAAAAAGAAAAGAAAAGAAAATTATATTAAGTAAAGTAATCCATACCCAAAGAAACATAGGTCCCATTGTTTCCCTTCTGTGTAATAACTAGTATATGTCTGGGACAATCAGGAAAGGTCAGATAAGATGATGTTAAGTGAAATGAACCCCAAGATAGAGACACAAGTGGTTTTTTCTTCCTTGCTATTGTTTCTAACATACTTATAAGGTACCATGTGATTTTTGTTGTTGCTTTGTTGTCCCTCCCCCACGGTTTAACCCTGTTTTCATTGTATTTGATGTTGGTATAATTTGGGGAGGGGAAGGGAAAAAACAAATTGTTTAAATAGCTATATAGGTGGACCCATTGCAACAATGAGATGTACAAGATGCTATGTCAAAAAACGAACTTTACAATTTAGGCAGGGGTGGGGGTAGTGGGGTGTAGCTGAGGAGGTGGGAGGGAAGGGATGGTAGGGGAAAAACAAAGGAGGAGGCAACAGTGCTGGATAAGAAATGTACTCATTACCTTGCTCATGTAACTGTAACCCCTTTTGCACAGTATTTTCACAATAAAAACTTAATTAAAATAAAAAATGTAAGAATTTCCAGGCACCAGTAGCTCACACCTGTAATCCTAGCCACTCAGGAGGCTGAGATCTGAAGATTGTGTTTTGAGGCTAGCCTGGGCAGAAAGTCTGTGGGACTCTTATCTCCAATCAACCACCAAAAAGCCAGAAGTAGAGCTGTGGCTCAAATGGTAAAGTTCAAGTTTTGAGCAAAAAAAAAGCTTAGGGACAACATCCAGGCCCTGAATTCAAGCCTCAGAACTGGCATACACACCAAAAAATATAAATACTACAAAGGTATAATAATCAGAAAAGTATGGCACAACATCAATATCAATTAAATGACTAGCACACAGAAATAAATCCATAAACGTAGAGCCAACTAATTTTACAACAAATGTTTCAAAAGCACATTGGAGAAAAGATAGTCTCTTCAGTAAATGGCAGGGGCAAAAGTGCACATCCTTCAAATGCAGAAATAAATGAAACTGGATCCCAACTCAACTTCTTACCAATCAAAATGGATTGAAGACCTAAATGTAGGACTAGAAACTAGCAAATCACCAGAAGAGAACACAAGGCAAACACATAAAAACTTGAAGACATTTTTTTTTTTACTTAAGACCTCAAAAGGCATAGGCAATGAATGCAGAAAAAGACAGAACAAAATTTGACCAAGGACTTCTGCGTAGCAGAGGGCCAATAAGCCCAGAGAATACACAAGCTTTAGACTGGGAATTTCTTTTCCAAACAAGTAAAAGAAATTGCAGCTGGGCACCAGTGGCTCATACCTGTAATCCTAGCTACTCAGGAGGCTGAGATCTGAGGATCATGGTTCAAAGCCAGCCAGGGCAGGAAACTCTGTGAGACTCTTATCTCCAATAAACCACTAGAAAACCGGAAATGGTACTGTAGCTCAAGTAGTAGATCACTTGTCTTGAGCTGGAGAGCGCAGGGAAAGCATCCAGGCCCAGAGTTCAAGACCCACAGCTGACCAAAAGGAAATTGCACCCCTCCCCAAATAATCTCCAAAGCAGAAATACTCATAGCCAAAACACACACCATACTCTCAATGTCAGTAATCCTCAGGGAAGTGCAAACCAAAATCATCATGAGATCATCTTAACATAGTTTAAATGGAAAAGATTGTTATTATGGAAAAGATAAATAAAAACTAATGCTGAGCTAGGTGCTGGTGGCTCACACCTGTAATCCTTGCTACTTAAGAGGTTGAGACAGAAGGTTGTGGTTTGAAGTCAGCCTGGTCAGGAAAGTCCCTGAAACTCCTATCTCTAATTAACCACCAGAGAACCATAAGTTACCACTTCTGTGGCTCTAAGTGGTAGAGTTAGTCTTGAACAAAAGAGCTCAGAGACAGCACCCAGGCCCTGAGTTGGGGCCTCATAACCAAAAAAACCCAACAAACAAACAACTAAACCCACTGGTGAAAAATTTAAAAGGGAATCTTTAATAACATGTTAGAAGGGGATTAATAGAGCAGTCAGTATGAAAAATTGGATGAAATTTCCTCAAAAATATAAAAACAGAACTCCTTTAATGATATTAATTACCACCCTGATCGCAGAAATCAGTCTTTGGTTTCCTTTGCCATCCCCCCCCCCCCAATGCTTGTGGTCCAGACATGCACACAACAAATGTGTGTGGATTGGTTACAGAGAAAAGTCACAACCTACTGTCAATCTTTGAAGACCTGTCATTCACATTACCTCCATATCTATGCCAGCCTTAGATGGGTCCCTTTGGTGTACTTGTAGATGATGCCAAGTTGGAAGAAGGTAGGGCACCAGGAATTCAGTGTGGTGATGTTCAGCTTATTGGCTGGGCACATACATGCCAAATTATACACCCAGCAGGCATTAGGACACCTGCTGTGACAAAGCAAGTCTGTTATGGGATTTGTGTTATGACTATGCCAGGAATAGAGCTCTCCATATTCAGCATGCTGTGTCTCATGTTCTCCTTGTTTTCCTGGAATAGCTTTCTATGTCTCCACCACTTCACCTGGTTGCATCCTGCTCATTGTTAAAAAAAAAACCCTTCTCAGTTTCTTCCTACCAAGCTGAATTTGGACTTTCTTCCTTGTGATCCTGGATAGACAATGAGTGTGAATGAGATTTGAGATAAGGATCATATGATGAAGTTTCTATGTAGAAAACAAACAAATCTTCTTTGGGCTGTAGGGTAAAGACTTCTGAGAAGATGAGCCAGAAGGGCTGTGGAGAGAAGAGTTAACCATCTATTTCCAAGGTCCAGACTGAAGTGGTGGGCATGGAGATGGAACAAAATAGACCTAAGCAGTATCCATTTTCTATTGCTGCTAGAATGAATTAACCCAAGTTTAGCAGCCTTGACCAAGATACATTTATCATCTCATGGTAGGTCAGAAGTCAGGGCACAGAGTGGCCCAGATAGATCCTCACACCCTTACAAGGCTGATGTCAAAATGTTGGTGAGACTGGGCTCTCATCTAGAGACTCTGAAAATGTTTTCTACAAACTCATTCATATTGTTGGTGGAATATAGTTCCTTGAAGTTGCAGGAATATATCCTGTTTTCTTGTCATATGATCTCCTTCATGTTCAAGCCAGCAATGGTGCTTGCTTTAAATACTTCTATTGCTCAAAATCGCCAGCTTCCCCTTCTGTTGCATCTTTTTTTTTCTGTTCCTGTCTTCCTCATCTGCTAATGTTATTACTCTGGGCTTCCCTAGATCATACAGGATAACTATCCTAGCTTAAGGTCAATGAATTAATAACTTTAATTATATCTTCAATCACCCTTTGACCACGAAGCACAGCAGAATCATGAATATGACAGAGGGAAAAGACATGGGGCCCAAACTCATGCTATCACATGGCTTAATTAAGCAGATAAGATCATCCATTTTTGGAAATAGGTTGAAGGTACAGTAATTATATTCTTCTTCCTTGAAGATAGATGTAAGTGGAGAGAAATTATATCCTACTATCAGGTAACAGGGTGCTGTGATGTGTCAGCTAACATCAATAGATGTTTTGAAAGCCTGGCAAGTAATCTTGAGTAACAAGCACTGGGCCAGAAGAAGATTGACAACTGATCTCTAGTTGTTCCTGTTGGTCCTTGAGTAAGGCAATCTACCTCTTGGTTTATGTGACAAAGGAATTGGAGTCTGCATGTTCCACCTGCAACATTTCTAACACTCAATTAATCATATTCATTTGTCTTTTCTTTTTGCTACTTGATCAGGAACAGGCCAGGTGTGAGGAGGTGCGACTACGGAACTGCCGGTACATGCTGAATTCATCATGTCTTTTCACAGTTTAATGCCAACAGATGTTTCTGAGTCATAATAAAAGGTTAAATATTTTAATAAAAAAGACACATGTTGAAGGTGATTTGGGCTTCTACTAAACTCATCCATACTCACAATTTTTCCTCACATGCAAATGAACTGGAAGCTTATTAATGAGATGAGAGACTGGAGCCTAATTAGCAACAAGACTGAGGAAGCTAAGATTAGCTGATTCAGCAAACTAACTAGATAATTACTGTAGCTGGACTTTGGCATCTTCTAGAAAACCTTATTAATGGAACTTTCAGAAATTGCCTTGATTATAGCCTCTCAACCTAAGGGCTTAATCCTGGCCATGGATGTTTTATGGTTATTCTGCACAGAGAATCAGTCTCCTCCATCATCCTTAGTGGGCTGGCAGAATACAAACCATCGCCTGCTGGGTCAGAACTTTATCAATATGGAGCCTCAAGGGAGCCTTTGTGGCTCCTGCTCACCCAGTCTTTCCTGAGCCTAGTCTTTATTTGCTCTCTGGGTTGGAGAGATTTACCTGATAGTGTGTTTCACATTGCTTGCTTGCTTGAGACTAGGGAATCTAGTATTCCTACAGTTCTGGGTAATTCATACATTAAAAACCTCATTTCATCTCTCAACAACCTATGAGGTGGGTGTTATTAAAATAATTAATTTACAGATGAGGATTGAAACACCAAGTAACTTCGTGTAGTTGAAGTCAATAGTCAGTAAAGCAGCAGAACTAATATTTAAACTGAACAAGTGAAGCTCCAGAACCTACATTCCTAGCTATCCCCTTTGTAACTTGACATGGTCAATAATCAAGGGGAAAAAATGGACAAGGCAAAATAATGACCCAACCTAAGGCTGGCTCTATCTGAAAGAGCAGCTGCCAAAATAGCACATTATCTGTCTTGTTAGAAATATCTGATGTTATAGGATTTTCTCAGTTTTAATTGCCTTAGATAAGCTTTGTTATTGAATGATCATTTCTTTTCTATGTTTACTACTTCAAATCTGTGTGGACAAATTACCTTCAAATTGTAGTTGTTCGGACAAAGGTCTCATATCAAAAATATACTTGGAACTCAAAAAATTAAACCACCCAACAACAAATCCTCAAAGAAACAACTGCCCAATAAATAAGTGGGCAAAAGACTTAAAGAGAAGCTTCTCTGAAGAAGAAAGAAGGATGGCCAATAGACACATGAAGAAATGTTCAACATCCCTAGCCATAAAAGAAATGCAAATCAAAACAACATTGAGATATCACCTCACTCCAGTTAGAACAGCAAAAATCAAGAACTCTAATAACAACAGATGCTGGAGGGGATGTGGACAGAAAGGAACCTTACTTCATTGTTGGTGGGAATGTAAACTTGTTCAACCACTTTGGAAAGCAGTATGGAGGTTCCTCAAAAGACTTCACATAGATCTCCCCTATGATCCAGCAATCCCACTTTTGGGCATTTACCCAAATGTTTACAAACAAGACCACACTAAAGCTACCAGCACAACTATGTTTATTGCAGCATTATTTACCATAGCTAAGATATGGAACCAACCCAGATGCCCCTCAGTAGATGAATGGATCAAGAAAATGTGGTATATATACACAATGGAATTCTATGCCTCCATCAGAAAGAATGACATTTCCCCATTTGTTAGGAAATGGAAAGGTTTGGAAAAAATTATATTAAGTGAAGTAAGCCAGGCCCAAAGAAGCATAGGTCCCATGGTTTCCCTTATTTGCAATATCTAGTATAGGTATGAGTCAAGCGGAAAAGGCCAGATAATGTGATGTTAGGAAAATGAACCCTTAAATATGTATTTTAATGTTTTCGTTTCTTTCATGCATGTATTTCTAATGCATTTATAAGATTATTCCTTTATTGCTTTGTATGTCCCTCCCCCACAGTGTAACCCCCGCTTTCACTATATTTGATATCAGTATATCATGTGGAGGAGATGGGGACAAACAAATCGTTTAAGGATTCAGGTGGACCTGTTGCAACAATGAGAAGTACAAAATGTCATGTCAAAACCAGCTTTACAATTTCGGTGTGGAGGAGGGGGGTATAATTGGGTGGGGGGAGGGGGGTAAAATTGGGTGGGGGGAGGGGGGAGGCAGGGAAGGGAAGTGAAGGGTAAACAAAGGAGGAGGCTGCAATGCTTGGTAAGAAATGTATGCATTATTCTGCCCATGTAATTGTAGCCCCTCTGTACAGTATGTTCTCAAATAAAATAAAATACAATTAAAAAAAAAAAAAAAAATTGTAGTTGTTTGTTTAGCTTTTGAAGTTCTTCCATAATTTCTCTAACATCTTGGTACTGTCTTTGTTCTATTACCTGAGCTACTCCTCAAGTCATTGTCCTATATTGAAGAGGCTTTGGAACAGTGAGTTGAAATGTAAGAATATGCAACCAACTTAAAAGGATCTTTGGCAGAGTTTACTTCCACCAAAGAACATACTACTAACATCAAAATAAATATGCAAACATGCTGGGCAGGAAGTCAGCCTAGGGTTTATCCCTAACACAGTACTGCTCTTTGTTCCCATTGATCAGAACTTAGGTTTACAATCTTGCATGGCTGGCTAGTCTGATAGGAATAGGAAAAAGATGTCTTCATTAAGAGTACAATCAGCTGGGGCCAAAACCCCCAGCCAAAGCAGGAACTTGTCAGAAAAATAATTCTTTCTTGAGCCATGTCTCCAGCCCCTAGAAAAAACAATTCTTACAACAGGATGTGGCTTAACAAAAATAACTTTTGTTCCAAAACAGGCTTTCACAAGACCGACAAAAAGGAAGCAACCACTTTGACAGAAAAGATTTTAATTCCTATCAGGAAATAGGAGTGGACTAATAAAGCTCTCTTCTATTGAAGGAAGATCTTTGTCCTGGAGTTACTACTCTGACCTTTACTCCACTCTGAAATATGTGTTCTGGCATTCCTGTTTTTTACTGAACTTAATTTACTGATCTTCTGTTCTCTTCTGCCCATCACTGAAGCCTGGATGTTCAGAGAAAAGGAAAACATTTCTTGTTCGAGAGGAACTTACAGTGTCATGGAAGAAGTAGACTCCTGCCTTTAAAAACTGAACAGAAAATCATGTATAGAGATGGATGCAAACATGCTATTCTCTATAAGACTAGAGAAGAAAATGCTTTTTGATGAAGATGATGCCTTAGATAAGCTTTGAGAGGCAAGTGAGAGGTAGACTGGTAAAGCTGAGTGGGAATGTTCACTGGTGGGAAGCAGGGAGGTCAGCATGGGGAATTACAAGCAGGGTGGCTAAATGCGTATGGTGCATATGTTGTGTGTGTGGTAGCAGGACCGGTAGCAGGTCTATGTCATGGAGGACTTTGTATGTCCCAGGGAGGTACTAGGGGTTACTTTATAGGTAAAGTTGAAAGGCATTGGACATAGCTGTGAATGGGTCAGATTGAAACTCAAGAGAGTAATCTGACTGCAGTTGGGGGAGCAGTTGGAATGCTTTAAAACTGTAGACAAGAGGAACATCTGAGTTTTTGCAGAGGTATTGCTTGCAGCTGGCATGCGGTGTGCAGCTCTGATGGCTGCAGATTATAACATTCCATTAAAATAACTATGAAGTCATGGAAAACAGAGGCTGGTGGACCACACAATGATGGGCATTTTGAGGCATCTTTACTGACTAGAAATAGAAGGATCAGGTTTGAGAAATACTATCCAGGCACACATTTGCTATAAAAAAAAGAGTCCCCAAGAAAAGATAGGGAGATGCATCATTTGTCTGAGCTTGGGTTGAGTTGGCGGAGAGGCTCACTTTATTCCCATTTGTTCAATGGCTTTCCTTCTTCCTTTCAGAGCCAAACTTCTTGGAAGGGTTATAGTAATGTGCTGTTTCCTTTCTTCTTCTCCTCATTATTCAAGCCATCACAACATGGCCTCTGCTCTCCCTGCTCTGCCAAAACTATTTTATAAAGATTGCTAGTGAATTCTGTTATCAAATGCAGAGGAATTTCCTCCATCCTCATCTTGTATAAACTCTCAACAGTCTTTGGCCTAGGCAACAGTACTCTCCTCAAGAAACATGTCATCTGCTAACTCTAGGGGTACTTTTCCTCTTGGATTCCCCATCTTATTAGTTGTTATACATAGTCTTCTTTCTCTGATTTCTCTTTTTACTCTGAGTCTATAGACCTCAGTCATAAGCCCTCTTCTATTAAATATATTCCCAGATAATCTTTACAACACCATGATTGAAATAATACTTTGTGTGGCCATGGCTCCCACATGTATCTCTTTAGCCCAGAGAGCTCCTCTGAGCTCCAGACTTCATTTCCAACATTCAACATCTCCACTCCAATCTCTCTCATGCATCTTAAACATTACATGACCAAAACAGAACTCTTGATTTCCAACATGTATGTCTCCTGTGTACTTGAACACTTGTACTGAAGATCTCCCTCAGTATTCTCTTGTGTACTAATCAGCATGGCAATGTGAAAGAAGGTCTTCCCATCAGATTGGAAGCAAGGATCCTGATACTCACACTGATCTGGGGGTTGCATCTGTTCCTACCAGCCAGTATGGAAAAAAATCTCATAGTTCACAGAGCACTGAGGAGATAGAGAGTTGCATTTCTTTTTTTCTTTTTCTTTCTCTTTTTTTTGGGGGCAGTCTGGTCATGGGGCCTGAACTCTGGGCTTGGGCGCTGTCCCTCAGCTCTTCAGCTCAAGGCTAGAGCTCTACCACTTGAGCCACAGTGCCACTTCCGGCTTTTTTCTTTTTGCTAATGTGGTGCTGAGGAATCAAACCCAGGGCCTCATGCATGCAAGGCAAGCACTCTACCACTGAGCCACCTTCCCAGCCCAGAGAGTTGCATTTCATTGGTGAGAAAATGTAACCATATACAAAATGCCTAGAACTGTAGTATAGAGTAACCAAATAGTGGATGAAGTGAAATAGCTTGAATGCAAAAATCTGAGAAGACCAAACTGATTCCAAGAAACTTAGATTCTCACAACAATGTTCATGAGCAGTTCCAGAAATTCAATACTGGCATCCAACAAAGTCGAATTTATGTCTGACACTCAGTTAAAAAAACTAGTAGTTATATTTTTTTTAAAAAATCAGGAAAATATAACCCACAATGTAATAAAAACAAAATCAACCCAATGAAATAGACTCCAATAATGGTAGAATTCATAGAAAAGGGCATTGAAAAAGTAATTGTATGTACTCTATATGTTTAAGAATCTGGAGAAAAACATAAATGAGTCTAGTTGAAATATAGAAATAGATACAGTGAGTGAAAGTACAAGAGAAAGATATCAAGCTGAACTTTCAGACATTATGATTGAGACATAAAATATACTGGATAGAATTAATGGTATATTAAACATTGAAGAATCAAAGAATAATGAACCTGTTGTAGAGATAGAAACTACCAAAAATGAAAATCTGAGAAAAGGGATGGGAAGGTGGCTCAGTGGTAGAGTGCTTGCCTTGCATGCATGAGGCCCTGGGTTCCATTCTTCAGCACCACATAAGCAGAAAAAGCTGCAAGTGGTGCCGTGGCTCAAGTGGTAGAGCACTACCCTTGAGCTGAAGAGGTCCAGAGTTCAAGCCCCAAGACAAACAAAAAAAAAATCTGAGAAAAGAAAATTTAAGAGGAAGGAGACTGTTGTTAAGACAATTTGAAGTATCCTAAAATACATGAAATTGGAGTTTCTGTCAGAGTGAAAATAGAACAAAAAAGCGGAAAAGATTTTTTAGAGATACAGTGTCTAAACTTGCCAGATTTGGTGAAGTCAGAAACTCATAGATCCAGAGTATGGAATGTTAAATAGAGATAAAACATAGTGACCTACCCACACAGTAATGTAGATGAATTTCAAAATAATTATTCTGAGTGAAAAAGATTCTTCCTTCTCAAGAAAAGAAGATAGACACTATACTGTATATATTTATATAAAACTCTAGAAAATTATAATCTAATGTGTGATGACAGAAAGTAGCTGTGGGTACAAGGAGTGGAGCAAGAAAACTCTAAAGGGGAGGAGGAAACTTTTTGGAGTAATAAACTGTAGTGATGGCTTCACAGGTGTACACAAATTACAACACTAATGAAATCACACACCTCTAAAGGACAGTCTATCCTGCATCACTTATAGCTCAAAGGCATTTAAAAAGCTAATCCCCATTGGGGAGATCTGTGAACTACTTATTTCAAAAGCCAGTAAATGAAGGGAAGAGAAATAATGGGGGAAAGCCACTATTTTTCCTTTCTTCTCTATTGAATGGTCTTCACCGATTCTTCCAATTAAACATGAATGGAAATTTCTCCTGCAGATGCATTCCAACTTTTGAAAATAACAAAGGAATAATCCAATATGAGCTTGCTGTGTAAATTTACCATTCTCTAATCCCTACTTATGAATGAGTCTATGAATTGGCAATCAGCAACTGCAAAGACAATGAAAAGAGAAGAAATCAGCCCTGATGTGGTTCCTGGCATTCAAACTTAGTGTTAAACGTTAACTGGTTCAAGTGGCAGAGCACTCAGCTAGCAAGCATGAGGCCCTGGTTAAAAAAAAAAAACACAAACAAAAACAGAAATCCCTTAAACATGTGTGCCCATCAACTAAATCATAATAAATACAAAGGACAGAAGAACAAGTTGAAGTTTATCACAGGTATATAGTAGGTGAATCCAGTCTGGAACAATCCCTCAGATGCTTAAAGAAAATAAAGAACAGAAAAATGGATCAAAATAAAGTATAGGTTAAAATAAATTTAATTTCAACAAACTAAAGTGCATACATTTTTTTGGATTTTGTTATTTTAATGAAGACAGTTGATGTATTTGATATAAAATTAGTAAAAGTGGTAGTTAGAACATTGAGTATTAGATGATACTAGGCAATTATGAACCTTTAAAACATACTTTATTGCTTTAAGTAGTTGTACAAAGGAGTTGCCACTCAACAAAGCAGTTTACAAATATGATGCATCTTGAGCAATGTCTCCCCTTTCAACACTGTGAAAATATTTTGTACTATTTTCAAAAGCTAAATATCTTAAGAATTTGAACCAGGTGCCAGTGGCACACACCTGTAACCTTTGCTACACAGAGGGCTGAGACCCAAAGGATTGTATTTAGAACCAGAAGGCAAAGAAGCCTGTGGGATTCCATCTCCAAAATAATCAGCAAAAAGTTGGTTTGGAGGCTCAAGTGGTAGAGCTCCAGCTGAGCAAATAAGCCAAGCAAGACAGAGGCTTTGAGCTCAATATTTATGTATGAAGTACTAATGTAGTATGGTGCTTGTTTCAGGAGGATGGTGTATAGTCGAGCCAGTGTATAGATGAAATAAGATCTGCAATAAGGTGATAATTAATGAAGCTGGATGGGGCACAAAGAGTTCATTATACTATCTTATAATTAAAGTATTTTGGAATAATTTATAAAGAATTTTATAAAGCTTACATATTGGCTGTTACAAAGCTAATTGGTATGGTTTAGGTAATGTGGAATAACAGGATGGAGAGAAAATGGAAGGTGAAACAAAAATCCTCAAATACAAGTCATTCTGAGGGTAGAAATGGCAGCTGGATACAGCAATAAGACCTATTTGTTTGGACCCCAGGACAGAAATTATGGTATTTGTTTAAACTCATGGAACAAATCTGATACCATGAGAAGCCACAGACGTCCTCGCCCTCATCATTGGCAGAAGCCCCTGTCTCAGCTGGATGTGTACATCTAGATTCTTGGATGTTCATCAAGACCAGATTGAGTCTTTAGAGCTTCACCCATCATCAAAGCAGAAGGAGGTTTTGTGCTTTCCCCTTCACATATATCACCAAAGACTGGGGCTTTCTAGTGCAAACCTTTCCCTAGGGTAGTTTTGGAAGCACACCTCAGTTACTTAAGGCCAACAAGTATATCAACTTTAGACCCTCAACATGCTGCTCTTTCCCACACAGGGAATGCCAGTTCCATGCTGTGCATGCAACACAGCTCCAGAAGTCTATATATTTCTACAGCATCTTCCTGCAGAGCCACGAAATGTCCTCACTTGCTTTGCGTGCAAAATTTTTGCTGAGACATTATCAATGGAAATATAGCACAGTGGGCCAACAGCTCTGCACAAGCTGTACCTAGAATCCTACAGGAAAGGGAAGGGGGGAGGAGAGCTACATTTTTTCTTCTTTTTTAAATCTCTCACATTGTCATTCTACTATAGTTAGAAAAAAGACACAAATACTCGACTCATAATTGACACTAGCATCATAAGAAATTTGAAGTACTCTCTCATTGTTGATGTGAATTAGACCCACAAGGTATCAGTATTTTTTGAGAGTTTTTCTGGATGATTCCAGTGTTGAGTGAAGGTTGAGAACACCTGATAGGTGTTGGCTGGCATCAGGTATGGTGTGTGGTTTTGTCTGTGAAATGAGTTCCTAACTCTTATCACATATCTACTTGTGAAGGTTCATGGAGGGCAGAGCGAGAAAATGTGAAGTGCCATCGAAACTTTGGACAATGTAACTGACTCTTTCCTGTCCTTTCAAATAGCTTGGGATCCTTGCTTTAGCTCTTCCACTCACTTTTGTCTGTGGCTTCCCAGCTCTAGAATGAATAGGGAACAATGACAAGTGTGGAAAGAGCACGGAATGAGGTATTGGGGAGATGGATTCAAGTCCAAGCTTGGCCATTAACTGGCTAGCCTGCCTGACTCTGGACCAGGCCCTTAGCCATCTTCTTTCTACCCTATATATAGGTAGTGGTAGTGATACATCTCAGGGAATCTTGACCCATTTGGAACTTGCTGTCTTTGATTTGGGGTGGTTCTGCTTCCAGCTTCATCCCATTGCCTTAATTTGATCTCTCTCATTGCTCAGTTCCTTTTGAACTTCAGTTTAGGATAGTTCCTATCCAAAGTCTTGCTCTAGCCTCTTCACTTCAGGTTCTTCTAGGCTTTATGACTTACAGAAATCCAACTTCATTTCTACCCACAGACCAGCCTGTTACAATCCTGACTTCCTTCCACTTTGCACTCCTTAATCTTCATCCTCCCTAAGTTTAGACCCTTAGACCATTCTTCCAAGAAGGATAGGCCTTGTTGGAGAAAACCAAGTACAGAAAGACAATTTGTTTGGAGTTGTCCCAAATCAGACTGAATCCTCACTTTGCTGTTAACCATTTTCATGATCTTCTTCAACTCTGTATATTGTATGTGATGATATTTACTTTTTAGAAAGATTGTAAGTTAGGTAATATGTAAATCAACCATCATACAACAGGCATGTGCCAATATTGGTGTATTACTTTTCAGCTATAAATCCAAACTTTATTGCCTTCTCTGTGAAAATGGAGATAGGCCTTTTAACTATTTCTCTGTTGCCAGTAGACACAATGCTTTGTTGGGAGATGAAGTTTTCCTTTTAGCTCCTTTGTGCTTTCTTGGCGATTCCCTGTAGTATAGGCATTTCCCACAGTGCCCCACTCCTGCAGTTCAAGTGTCAGTTGCTAGAGCCAGGGTCCTATTGCACACACAGCTTCTCTATCACCCAGCTACCAAAAGGTGCCTGGCTTCACAGGGCCCAAAGCCTGCAGCATAAGCAGCTTTTCCAGTGCCTGACATGTGTTGCAGGGATAAGCCCTCTTAAGTTGGACTCCTCCAATGCCCAGCGGAGGATCCCTGCACCACCTAGTGTGTCTTTGCCATGGAGTGCACTGCCAAAGCATCTCCTTGTTAGAACAGCTCCTAGTTGATCCTTTGTGGGAATGTTTTTTCTTTTCAGCAAGTTCTTAGGTGTAGGGTCTGACAGCTTGATAGCTTTCCATTGAACCCTGGAGGATGAGTTCCTAGCAAGGCCTACCTGCTCGACACATTAGTGAGTTCAACACGCAGTGAACCATAGCTGAGCCCTCTCTGGATCTCAGCTTGGTGGGAGGGAGAGCTATTTTTCTGAGCATGCTATATCAGCCTGAGTGGTAGTGATCACCCCTCTTTGCTTCGTACAAGCCAATCCTTTGTTTCTTTGGTCCTCTGTTATAATTAGGAATTCCTTTGTTATTGTTTATGGAGGTCTTAGGGTTTGAACTCAGGGCTTTGTGCTTATTAGACAGGTACTCTACCACTTGAGCCACACCCTTCAGCCCCTTTTTTGCTTATTTATTTTTCTAATAGGATCTCACATTTAAGCCAGCCTGCCGGGGCTGTGAGTCTCCTATTTATTTCTTACACTCAGCGTCAGCTAAGTGGGAATGTATCACCACAACTAACTCTCAATTGGTTGATGTAGTGTCTTGTGAATGTTTTGCCTGGGTTAGCCTTAAACTATGATCCTCTCAATCTCTGTCTCCTGAGTAAGGAGGGTCACAGATGTGAGCTCTGTGTTCTGCTTGGAACTTGTTCAAGTTCTTGGGTGGTTTCTGTCTTCTGGTTGGACTTTGACTGATTCAGGCACCCAGTTGCTATTAGGTGAAACCCAAGCTAAAGATGTCAGCTTCAATAACCTTTTGGGTTTCTCTTTCAGTTGTAAGATTTAAAAATATATGTGGTATAACTTTAATCAGTCTTCATGATTATAAATAGTATAATGTGTAAGTCATTAACTCATCCCTGGGAATAAAAAAAAAAACAACAACAGCCCTGATGTGTAAAATTATTCCTGTTAACACATGGCCAGCCGTAGGCCGAGCAAGAATTCCCCAGCAACCCTCATTTCCTACCTGAGGATATTTATTCTGTGTTAACATCCTCTCCTATCTTTCCTTTTGAAGTATTCTTTTTGATTTCACCAACAAGAAGTCTGTTCTGTTATGGAATGTCTTTTAATATGGTTTCATGGGAAGAAGTTTGGATTAGATCAGAGATGAGATTGCCTATCACTGAAAAACAAAATGTTCCTAAATCTCAGAAAAATCCAATGGCAAATTGCCTACATTTGTGGTTGCTAAAGAAACAGAACAACAAGAACAAATAAAGTTTGGATAGCAAAGGTTGAAGTGTTAATTGTACTTCTAAGCTGGTAGTCTTTTTCAATGTCCTGCCAATGGGAGATCGTTGAGAAATTTATCTTAAAATTAAAGACAGTCCCTTTCCCAATGAGTCACTGGTAATTGGTGCTTTTGAAAAGACTGAGCAGGACTTATGATTTGAGGTTTCTCTCTTAATTTGCATTTTTAATTAGATGGAATCTCAAGGGTTTCTGAACCTTTTTTCTTTCTGCCTTTTGCATTGCCATTTTTGGGTTGTTGCTCTGCAATTAGAAGTTGTAACAAATGAGTTGCTGGCATATAAATGTCAGCTTTGAGGTAAAATATTATTGTTGCTGAAGAATTAAGCAGGGTTCTGACCATTACTTTTTTAAATGAAAACACTTTTTAGAACATTCCTCTGATGAGAGAAAATCAGTTGGGCTAGATGAAGCAATATTCAGATTGAACTCGTTTTAAGTTCTTCTTGTGAACTGTGTTCTCTATGTATATTTGAATCATTCTGAAAATAACATTCAACCCAAACTTAAGAGGACACTGAATTTTTACTCAGAAATCTGTGTAGAATCATCAAGTGGACAAAGTTAACAACCCAGAAGAAGGGAGTTGGATTCTTCAAAGAGACTTCCAGCCAAATGGTGTACATCTGGTAGAATTTTGTTTTATTTAATAATCATAAGGCCAGTATTTAACTAGCCACAAACTAATGGACTATAATTGATCACATGGTTATGTCATTTCTTCTAAGCTCTCATCTCCACTCACTTTTTTTTTTTATAGATCCCATGCCCATGGGATATGCCTGGGGCCAGTGGAAGAGTCCCTGTGTACTGCTTCTGAGCTCTACAGGCTTAGCTCCCCCTTCAAGAGTATATTAAATGTGCAATGGACACAGGAAAGACAGGGCATATGTCTACCATTCCAGGCACAGATCATCGAAGCTATTTTTAAAGGCTTCTAAAGAAGAGGAATCTATAAACTCCCATGACAACGCATCCAGCACACTGCCAGGAACCACTTCCTCATATCTAGCGTAAGCCCCTCATTCTATGGCTAAGCCATTATTCTCTTGTTCTGTTCTCAGCCAAGAGAGAAAACAGCTGCTCCCCATTCTGCTTAGGTGAGCCTTTTATAGACTTCAAGACGGTGTCTGCCTTCTGTCTCCTTGTGACAAGAAAGCAACTGGGGCTGCCAACGAAGATAACAATAATAATTTTCACTTGGAGATGGAATTATTATTGCTATGGTTACTAGTAAGATTTTTTCCAAAGAGAAAAAGGCATTTATTCATCACCCTGCTTCTAAGAAGAACAAAGTGCTAATAAACCCTCCTTGGTTTGTCTGCTTTGTTGATTACTCAGAAACGTCAAACGAGAACTGGTCAAAATATGTCTCACTGCCATTTGGACTATGGTAGAGAACTTGATGGAATACAGTCCTTCTCTTAATGTCTGAGCTGTAAATGTTTGATTCTTAAACCAAATAAAACCTCTAGTTTATTAAATCAGGGGATTTAAAGAAGGAGCTTTGAAGGAGGAAACAAGTGTGACTTAGAAGTTATAATTGTCATTAAGAGAAAAGGGATCTAATAACTTTTTTTTTTCAACTGTGAGAAAAACCCCAGGGAAGTCACAAAATGGTCAAGACAGGCTTCTGTGTGATTAGTTGCCTGGCTCTTATGATTTGAAGAATGCCAGCCATAGCTGCCTTTCCCCAAAACGTATCCCCTAGCGGCCAGCCAAGGGCATGCCATTCTTCCATTTTTCATTTCTATAGTTTAAGTCAGAAAAGTTCAAAGTTAAATTGACTTTGGGGATAAAGAAGACATTTAGTCATTATCAGTTCTAAACTCTTGCTCAGATTAGTTTGTTAGTTACAGCCAAAAATGGGGACTTGTGGGAACATATTTAGGACAGATGCAGTCTGTCTGCACTGAGCAGGAGCAGGGCACCAGGGAGGTCTGGAAAAATGCCATTGGGACTTTGGGCTCATGATGAAAAGTTTATAGCAGGAGCCAGTGGACAGGAAAGCCACTGAAAACAAACTTACCGATTTCTCAATTTTTCCTCAGCCTAGGAATTTGTATACTTAGGCCACACATTGCTTAATACATGATCTTTAGCAAGTCAAATGAAATTCAATAACTATAATTCAGTTTACCAATATATTTCCACAAAAAAGAAATACATTCATATGCATTTATTTATTTGTGTCTTTAATGGTGGATTTGTGGCCACTTAAGTAATGAGAATGCAATGTCGAATACATTATTAAAGAGTTTAAAACCCTGATTTAATAGTTAACCAACAAAGTTACCATCATGAGAACCTCAGGATCCAGATGAGAGGTTACAGCACCCAAGTAGAATGCAGAAACCAGGGAAGATGCTCTGGAAGGAGAAGATTTATTTTACCTCTCACTCCCCTTCCTAAATGGTATACAACATAGCACTGAAGGAGATCCCTTCTGCTTTCAAGTGCTCCTGTGAGAGCAGAAGAAGACAAAGCATTTGTATTACTTTACTACAGACTTCAGACTAGGCCCACCCCCACTGGATCCCAGTGGGCTTGCCCCCCAACAGAGCCTGACATCAGACCTGTCCACCTGTGGACACCAGCAGCAGGCCCATTTTCCTGAAGATTGCAGCAACACTTTCACTTACTCACAGACTCCACCAGTCAGTCCTAACAGAATCTCTGGCTATGTTGCCTAAATCACAGGCTTCCTGTGCAGAAACTGGTAGGTAAAGATTAGAAATGATGACAATGCAAAGACATCAATGCAAGGTTACAAGGCTGTGCAGAACCATGGAAGCGTGGCAACACCAGAGGAACAACACAAAGCAACAGTATCAGATCCTAAAGATACGGAGATCTACAAATTGTCCTTCCTAAAAAAAATAAATTCAAAGCAATCATTTTAATGAACTTCAGTAAACTACAAAAAAAACATAAAACCAAATAAAGCCATACATGATCAAACATGAAAATTCAATAAAAAGATTGAAACCACAAAAAAGACACAAATTCTGAAGCTGAAGAACAAAATGACTGAAGTGAAAAACTGAATGGAGAACTTCAACAAAAGATTTTATCAATCAGAAGAAAGGATCAGTGGTCCCAGAGACAGGTAATTTGAGATTTCCTAGTCAGAGGAACTAAAACAGAAAAGGTGAATGTGAAGAATAACTACAGGACAACCAAGCCAAGATATATTTTGGGTCATTTACAGTAAAAGGAGACAAAGACAAAGAGGGAGAAAGCTTATTTAAAGAAATAATGACTCCCTCTCCCATGGTATAACCCCTGTTTTCACTGTATTTGATGTTGGTATATTTTGGGGAGGGAAAAAAACACAAATTGTTTAAATAAGGATACAGGTGGGACCCATTGCAACAATGAGATGTACAAACTGCTATGTTGAAAAATGAACTTTACAACTTCGTAGGGTGAAGTGTAGTCATGGAGATGGGAGGGCAGGGATGGAGGGGAAAAATAAAGGAGGCGGTAGGTAACAATGCTTGATAGGAAATGTACTTATTGCCTTGCTCACGTAACCTCTCTGTATGGTATTTTCACAATTAAAAAACTTATTTAAAAAAAAGAAGTAATGACTAAAAAGCTGATCTCTAGTAGATAGTTTTAATTCTTTTGATAGGTAAATTACCTTTTTTTTACAGACATAAGGGAAATATCTTAAAATTTATATGAAACAGCAACAGACCCCAAATAATCTAAACAAGTCTGAGCAAGAAAAGTAGATTTTTTAAAAAGTGGTTCAAAACTCAGAATCAGGTGTGGTGGTACACGTCTGTACTATCAACACTCAAGAGACTGAAGTAGGAGGATTACAAGTTCAAGGTCAGTGTAGACTACTTAGGGAGACCCATTCTCAGTGACAACAACAACAACACACTCAAAGTTGTATGTATTACAAATATATATATATACATACATACATACATATATGTGTGTAGGACAGCATGACAAGTAAAATAAGCTTGAGACGGAGGATAAGTACTTATAATACCACCCATGAGTCTAAATAGTCAAATAGGCAGAGATTGAAATAGTAGGGCTGGGATAGAGGAAAAAGAAGATGCATCTTCATAATAAATTCTCATTTTCTACGTAAGATATCATTAGTTGGCCTTTGTTACCTGCCACCTACCATGACACATAGCAGTAGATACTTGATCAGTCATTAGGAGAGTATCACTGGTATGTTTTCATCATAGAAGTAACCTATTGGTTAAGGTTAGGAGCTCTACATAGAATAGAGCAAGAACCTTGGCTAAAGTAAATTAGATTTTTTTTTTTTACTCTTGGAAAAAATTAGTATGAGCTAGACAGTTAAAGGCTGATATTATTTTTCTTATCTTTAGCTATTTTTCTTATCTTATCTTTCATTATCCTTTAATTTTTCCTTTGCCTCCCTTAGGTAAAAATTCTTTCCCAAGATAGCATCATGATCCAGCCTTCATGTACACATTTCAGGTCCAAAGAAAGAGGTAAAAGGGCGTTCTCAGGCTATCTTTATTATGATTCCACAGAAATTCTGCTAATCAGCTCTCGTTTACATCTTACTGCTCATGTTTTAGTGACTGCTGACTGCATCGAGGAAAAGGCATAGAAAATTGTCTTTTAGAAAGAAGAGCTTACAAGTAAAGTGTGAATAGAGAACTAGCGATTCCTGCAAGTCACAGGGTTGTGTACATAGAAGAGTGTCAGAACTTTCTATCAGAAAACACACAAATCTTCTTAAGGTCACAGAACTGATTCTCTATCAAAGTGCTACACAGAAAGTGCCAGAAAGGAGGTAGAGGTGGGAGGACCACTGGATCCATGCCACTGTCTCTCAGAAAGGGGATGACAGAAGAGGACAATTTGTTTCCTGGGTTCTTAAAGCAGCAGTTCTGTTTGGGGCCTTAAATTTTGAATCACCATCATAAATTTCCGTGGAGATACTTCTGCAGAAGCAGCACCTCTCCTGTTTCCTCATGCAAAGATGGCATGCATTATGTTTTCCCAGGAAGCATGCAAAATGGGTTAGTTGGCAAACAGCTAAAGGAAGTTCTCAGGAGGCTCTTTCACTCTTAGACAGATGCTGTGTGTCTATAAGGCAAGGGCATTCTCCTCCATGTGAACAAAAAGTCCAAAGATCCAGGAGTGTCTCCAGAGTCCCCACATACACTAACCATAAGCATAAAGGTGAAACAAGTAAAGGGAATTGGAAGATTAGAAGAAGCAGGGAAAAAGGGTCATACTCTCAACGGTGAGAGCTGTATTTTTTTTTTTCTTTTTTTAGTGTCAGGTGCATTGCCTGCAAACTGCCGGCAATAAAAGGAAGATACCAGCTCACCTTGGGACGTGCAGATACTTCAGAATTTATGAGAAAGGACATCTGTGGAGCATGGGAAAAATGCATTAAAAGCAAGCAACAAGCACTTGCTGTTGAAAACTTTCAGTAGACATTGAGGATTTTACCCCCTGGCTCCCAGAGGGGGGCACCCTGTACTTTATGAAGATTCTCGAAACTGCTCTCTAGCTCCCAAACCATCACTGTTTGCTCACTGTGCACCTCGGCTTAGGGGTCTAGTGTGGCTAGATGTCTTGTGTCTAGTAATTGATGCCCTGTCTTGGAGAAGGTAGTGCTTTCCCAATCCCCCTGAGATGTCTTCTAGTCACCCACATGCATTGCCCTGTCACTCAATAGGATGTGTGTTTGACTTCGAACTTTGCTACTGCCACCATGGTTAAGCCATGATGCTATTTCCTTTAAATCCTTACTCTAGAAATTGCATTGATTTCCAAAGGCTATGGTATTTGAATATTATTGGAAGAATGCATGCATTCTTAATTATATTTTGTAAGTACTTCAGGATTTCTAACCCATGGACATGAATTTTTTGGGAAAAAAAGAGGTCATTGTTGTTCATTTTCTAACAAAAGGTCAGAAGTAAATGTAAGATTTAAGACCATGCCTTGAAATCAGACCCCATGGGTTTGGATCTGGATCAACCACTTAACTGTGTATGCCTCTGGGCATGATATTTGCTTTTCTGTGTCTCGGTTGCCACACAGCGGTATTAATTCAAGTGCTATCACATAGTAAGACGTCTGTAATGCTAGCTATCATTGTTAATGACCAGGACATCACTTGCAACATAACATGTTTTCTTTCTCAATGTTCCCTTCATGATTTCCCAGATGTGAACCCTGAACAGGTAAGGGAAACTTCTTTCTCTAACTTCTATAGACAGATATACACTTAATCCATATGTTCTTTACTGCTAAGAATTCTTGGGTGAAATTTCCTATTTTCAATGAATATCCAGGCTACTGGACACCCTAATTCCGTCATCTGAACAGATGTGAAACTAAATCTTTCTTAAAGGATTGTAACAGTTAACTTTATGGCCCCCTTACATCCTCTTAGCCTAAAAGATCTCTAGGCTGCTTAGCTATGGCAGTGACTCATTTTGGTGAGCTGCATTGATTTCTGCTTCAGTATCTGCTGCTTCTTTTCCTTTC